>NC_083717.1:4799828-5424828 GCF_028564815.1 Eubalaena glacialis | reverse complement strand
GTGAAATTGCTGGGTCTTATGGTAGCTCTGTTTTCAGTTTTTTGAGGCACCTCCATACTGTTCTCCATAGTGGCTGCAGCAACTTACATTCCCACCAACAGTATATGAGGGTTCCCTTTCTCCACACGCTCTCCAGCACTTATCTGTGTTCTTCTTGATGATGGCCATTCTGACCAGTGTGAGGTGATACCTCATTGTAGTTTTGATTTGCATTTCCCTAACAGTTAGCAATGTTGAGCATCTTTTCATGTGCCTGTGTCTGTATGTCTTCTTTGGAGAAATGTCTATTTAGGTCTTCTGCCCATTTTTTTGATTGGGTTGTTTGTTTTTTTTGATACTGAGTTGTATGAGCTGTTTGTATATTTTGAACATTATCCCCTTGTCAATTGCATCATTTGCAAATATTTTCTCCCATTTTGTAGGTTGTCTTTTTGTTTTGTTGATGGTTTCCTTTGCTGTGCAAAAGCTCTTTAGTTTAATTAGGTCCCATTTGTTTATTTTTGCTTTTCTTTTGCCTTAGGAGACTGATCCAAGAAAATATTACTATGATTTATGTCAAAGAGTGTTCTGCCTATGTTCTCTTCTAGGAGTTTTATGGTTTCAGGTCTTACATTTAGGTCTTTAAACCATTTTGAGTTTATTTTCGTATATGGTGTGAGGGAATTTTTTAGATGGGGTAAGTACCTCTGAAAACTTCAGTCATTCCAATACATGGACAAAGAGTGCATTAAAATGCTCTGGATGAAGATGAATTTGGCTGATGTAGAAAAACTGAAAACTTCATTCTCACGCCTTTCCAGTTTATGGATTTCACTTCTCGTAAGAGAGACAAGGCATTTGCTTCTGATCAAATTACCCCCATAAGAGGGGTTTGGCAAATTAAAGCCCAGCAGTTAATTTGTTCTGTTGCAATTCTGGGCTTTCTGCAGAATCTGGCCTCAGTGAGTGATTCAGATCATGGGCCTTGGAGTCACAAAGGAGCTTGCATCCTGGCTTTGCCATCTGCAAGGTCTCGGTCAAGTTCCTAAACTTGTTTAAGCTGTAGTTTTCTCAGAGTATACTGTGAAAGTTAAACGAGATAATACGGATATGACTTTAGCACATACACCGCTCAATAAATGATAGTGTTATTATTGTTTTCATGACAAAATCGCACAGCTGACATTTCCTCTTGTTTTTTAAATATAGTGCTGCCACTGTGGGAAAGTGGATGTTAGAAAAGGCAGTGGGACATCACAGAATGAGGTTTTGGAGAAAGCAAGACGCTGGTTTAAATCCCAGTTCCACCACCAGCTGGGATAACTTCCAGCAACGTAATATAACACCTCTGGGCCTCAGGGTCCAACTGCACAATAGGCAATTATAGTTTACTTGGGTGGTCTGAGAATTCGAGATGTTAGTTGAGTTTATTATACATAATAAAAAGCCCTTAAAACCAACTGTTACTAATATCAACGAGAAAAACATTGTATTCTGAATCAGAAGACTTGGGCTCTAGAATTCCTCATTTTTCTGACTTTCCTACCTCAATACACAGCATTTTAGTCAAAGCAATGAATATCCCTGGGCTAGTAAACTACAGACGGAGACAGGAATTGTGGCCCTACCTGTTGGTTACAGGGTAACTGTGTGAGTCAGGTTTTTTTAACTTATTTTTATTTTAACCAGTTAATTAATGTAACCCATTAAATTGTATTTTAAAATATTTTTAGTCCCGTGCCGTTTTTTAAAGTACACAGAATGCCTTCCTTATGTATTATCACAATTATTTTGTACAATAATGTCATAAGGATGGGTATATTTGCATTTTCTACAGATAGAAGAACAGTGGTTCAGAAAGATAAAGTAGCTTGTTTGAGACCGTGGAGTTGGCAAATAAACAAATAAATAAATAAACTCAGGTGTCCTTACTCTCTCCGAAATGATACTAGAGATTTTGGGAAGCAAAAAGTACTATTTAAGTGAGCTCATGAAAATGTTTCATGTTTTCGCCACTAAAATTGCAACCTAACATGGGATGGTTGTGATTTTGATCGCCATGACCGACTGATGAAGGCACTGTTGGTGGCCTCGAAGGACATGGGTTTAAATCCCGGCACTGCTACTTTCTGCGGGTGACGCTGGGCAAGTCACCCTCTCTCAGAACCTCACGTGAGCTGTAAAAGGGAGACTTTGAGCTGGATAATAGCTAAGATTCTTTTTTTTTTTTTTTTTTTTTCCTAATTGGTCATAAGGGTGGTAGCCATTGGCAGAGGAAAAGAGATAAGATGCAATATAAGCATACATTATAGTCTCCATTTTATTTTATTTTTAAAATATATACATATTTATTTATTTTTGGCTGCTTTGGGTCTTCGTTGCTGCACGCGGGCTTTCTCTAGTTGTGGCGAGCGGGGGCTACTCTTTGTTGCGGTGCACGGGCTTCTCATTGCGGTGGCTTCTCTTGTTGTGGAGCACAGGCTCTAGGCACGCGGGTTTCAGTGGTTGTGGCACGTGGGCTCAGTAGTTATGGCCCGTGGGCTCTAGAGTGCAGGCTCAATAGTTGTGGCGCACGGGCTTAGTTGCTCTGCGGCATGTGGGATCTTCCCGGACCAGGGCTTGAACCCGTGTCCCCTGCATTGGCAGGCGGATTCTTAACCACTGCACCACCAGGGACGCCCTATAGTCTCCATTTTAGATCAGCTTGTCCTTGAATGTTGGGGACTCACGCCATCCAAACGGCTGTCCAACATTCACATGACCCTTCTTCTACCACCCAATCCTCCCTTTTTTCAAAATTTTTCATTTTATTTTTTGGCCGTGCCACTTGGCATGCGGGATCTTAGTTCCCCGACAAGGGATTGAACCCTCGCCCCCAGCAGGGGAAGCGTGGAGTCTTAACCACTGGACCGCCAGGGAAGTCCCTATCCTCCCTTTGAGGAAATCTCCCATAGTATGGAAATCTTTCTCCTGAAGTCTACATGAGCAGGTTTTTCCTCTTTCTACCGCAAAGCAGTCAGGGAACCAAGACTCTCCTTGGCCTTCAGGGTCTCGTTGAGGGTTAGGAAAGCAGGGGGATGGCTGGAGTTCATAGGCACAGCCTCATTACTGATGATGGTGGATGAGACTCCAGTGTGACCTCTTGTATGGTTCCTGCTGTCTAGTTTTCTCACGCTTCTGTGCTTCTTGGCTTTTTTTCCAAGCTTGGTCCTCCAGCTCCACTGTCATCCCAATAAGTTCCCTTTATGTCGAAGAAAGCCAGAATTAAATTCTGCTGCTTGCCACTAAGACCCAAACTAACTACAGGAGAAATTAACATCCATTTTACATTTTCTTCTTTGCTAAAGCTACTGCCAAGATTCTTGTGATGAGCTGAGCAAACACAATTCACACCATCGTTCACAATTGTGCAAAATACAAGAGGCACTAAGAAGGGCAGGCTAAAGAATTAAAAAGTAGTTCCCCTTCCTATAAACATTTTAATGTGAATGCTACGTCACCCTCTGTGAGTCAGGCATTCATGTCCCTCTCTAAAAATGTACCACCACGCTAATAAATGAAAATCTGTTCGATGAGGCATATTTATGGACGTGACTGGCACCTTACAATACAGTGAGTGTAGTTGAGAACTGCTATGTGCTTCGTAAATTTAGAACGGCATTTCTTAAATGTCAAGTGTTTATTACCTGGAAAAAAGAAAGGGAAAACAACTCTACGTTTGAAACGTGTTGTGCAGCTTCCTTGATGAGACATTTTAAGGACCATTAGTTGTCTAAATAGAAATTGTATTTTAGAGAGGGGGAGAAGATGAAAGACTGTTCTCTAGTTTAAGATTATACCCTGTACCTTGCAATAAAGCTGTAAACTCAAGCAGGCATGTTGCACTCTGGTTATTTTTCCTTATTCTGCCCCTTCAAGCCTCGTTCTTCACCTTAAAAACAAAGGCGTATGAAAGCATTGAGCACACGGCCAGCCTCACTGAGGACTTACTTAATAGATGTGATTCCTTACTGTTCTTTTTTCCCTTAAAGGGCAGCGTAAATTCTGTGACTGTCATCTGAGGGTTAAAAAAAAAAAAGTTCATCTCTGAATTTCATGGAAATTTTAGGGACTCTGAATTTCATGAACTTGATGTATCATACACTGTGGTTCCTGGAAATGGATTTTGTCAGAAGGGAATGATCATTTTGAAAAGAAATTCTGCTCAAGATTTTCAAAAAGGATAATCAGATAAAAAATGTTGGTTTTCTATCTCTGGTGAACTAGCCAGATTTTCATCTTCATCTGGTTTCTTTTCCATTCTTTCTGCTTTAATAGAGGACTCTAGGGGGTAGAAATATCTAATTGTGTAGAGGTCAGCTTCAGAGCTTTCAGGTCTCAAAGAAGTTCAGCTGGTGTTTCGCAGGATGGTTTATGACATGGATTATTCAAGGAACCCTCTCCTCAATTGCTTCTTTCATTTTTACTCATCTTTTGTTGTGCAGAGTCTGGGGTGTACCCAGGCTCAGAGCTGATATTTCCTAGAAATTAATGTCAAGACATTAATTCTGCAAGATGTGCTCCCCCAAGTTAAAAATATCAAGGACAGTCATCTCTGATGGATGGATCCTTTGTGATAAGAACACTCATGGATAAGTCAACAAATGATTCTTGTAGAAGAAAGCTGTTTGAACTGGATTCTCTTGACCTCAATTTCGTTGACTGCAGAGTTGATGTCAGAATGATTATCTCCCTCTCAATCTCTAAAACTTTTCTTATGTCTGTGCCTGACACTAGGAGCTAGAAAATCTTAGATGAATCACCAATAAGCTGACAATTATTACCCATACTACATGTGAGAAACAACAGAGCAGGGCAGGGAATTTACAATGGTGACACATCTTTTTTTGAAAAATGCAGAGTTCATCATTGGCAAAGTGTGCATGTATCACAACAATTAAGGTATTAGATACCTCTAAAGAAAAGAGACAATCTTGTCGTAGGAAACAGGGAGTCCCTTTAATGGGAATATATAGCACAAAAGGGCACGGCATGATGGCAGACGCTGGCTGGCTTCCCAAAGAGGAAACAGTCCACCCCTGCATTGGGAGAAATGCAGACTCTTGAAGCAGGAGAATGGAAATCAGACAACTGGTCAAGAGGCTCAATCTCCAATGGTAAACCATGGTGCTAGTGGCTTTATTAGCTTTGCACCTGGTTTGCTAATGTGGTCGTTTCAATACAGCAAATCATGCTGTTATTTTTCGACATCAAACTCATCTCTCAGGTGGCTTGTTGGCTCTCTCCAGACAGCTTTCCTGTGATTTAAAGAATTTAGGATCTTCTGGAGGATCTCTAGGATGAAGACCTCTGGTTCTTGGATTACAACTGAGAGATGAAATAGAACCCTCTTGTACGAGACAGCAGTGCTCCTTTGGAGGCAAGGCTACTAGAAAGTTAAAGATTCAGACCAGCGTCTATAGTGATTAACATCAATGATCGTTGCAGGCAGTTTTTAGTGGACATCTTAAAAACTCAACACCGGTCCTGGCTCTGCCATCTATCACCTTTGACATTGACATGGAGGTCACTGAACCTCACCAAGCGGCAGCTTCCCCTTCTGCAAAATGGAGAAGAGCACCCCAGCGGGCTCACTGAGGTGATGATATACAGAAAATCACCAAATGACAATGTTCCACACCCCATAATACCTTATTATTATTGATGATTAGTAAATCAGAAAGAAAAGACTCTGATTTATGATCCCCTGAAGAGTGAAAACTCACAGAAGGAAATTAATGAGGAAGAGAGACTTAAATAACCAAGGACAGAGAGATTTGCCAGTGCAAGCAAACTTTTATGTCCCTTTCAAGTTCCATGTGATTGTGGTATATAACGCATCCCAGAAATGAGATAAAATCCATTTAGCTGAGGTGATGGGGAGGGTGGGCAATTCTTTCCCATCAAACGCACGTGAGAAAGCTGGGCAGCCTCATTGCCAGTCAGAACCCACTGCTGCTCTATTACCTGGATAATTAAAGGCATTTTACAGCAAAACACTCCTGATATTAAAAAATGAAGCAGGCATGTTTTACTATGATGGTGCAGGGCTTAAGGCAGGAGTAAAAAAGAATCAATAGGATGAATTTGTCTTTCTTCAAGAAGAGTTTCATTTTAACCTAAGAAATAAAAACCATGTTACCATGATATACAATCTATAGTTAGCATATGAAGAACTCCATAAAAATATTCAATATTTTGAGAAAGCCTTAAAGCCTACTGCATAATAAACCACATTGCCAGAAGATTAAATCCAGATGATAGCATTATTCAGAAAGAAACTGGCTCAGTCAAAACAGCTATTTCCTGCCTCTCCTCCAGACCCTCTAATTGCTCCCTTAAACTTGAGCTCCATTTGATTTACAAATGAAATGAATTTCAAAGGTTGAATGAGATGATCTTTACAATTCTTTTGAACTCTTTATTTTGCAAATGGAGAAAGCCCAGTATCTTGCTAGGACTCAAATTCCCACTTTATTTTGATACCCCAAAAAGAGTTCAGTTGGGGGATGATCAATCAGAAAAACGCCAAGTAAAATAAAAATGTAAACTTTTATTTAGAAAGGTAAGCATTTTACAACTTATTAAAGGAAATGAGAATTTTTATTCTGTTCTTTAAAATTCATCCTATGTTCTCCAATTTAGCGTTTAAATCTTACTAGTCTTAGAAGATGCAAACTATTATACATAGAATGGCTAAACAACAAAGTCCTATTGTAGAGCACAGGGAACTATATTCAATATCCTGTGATAAACCATCATGGAAAAGAAGAAATAAATCAATCCTATTAGTCTTAGTGAAACGGAGCAGGACCCTGTGTTCCCTGCCCCCCATGTCCTCAGCCTGCCTTCTGTCTGTGGAAAAACTTTAGCCCAAGAATAAGTTTAATCAGAGAGTGAGAAAATGCAGAAACAAAGGAAAACAGTCAAAGGAGACCAAATAATAATAGTTTGGTCATTAAGCATAGTCAAGGACTTTCAGTTCCTTCTCAAGGGCTATAGATACTAATCTGAGCCATATCCTGTGAGCTGTCTTACAGATACTGAAACCTCACCAGGTGGAAGAAGTGAACTCCATGATGACCAGACTGTAGCCATGACAGAAGCTGCCACAATTCCGAAAAGTGGCCTCAAAGAAATGGAAACAAACCGACCCTGGAACTGAAGATTAACTGTACCTAAAATGATCAAGATGACGCTGGTCAGACCACCGATGACCAATGTCAAGATGACTGGCAGAGCTGACTGCACTGTTTCTGCACGTAGCCCCCTCCCTCCGCCTATAGAAGCTCTTGCCCCCTAATTGTCGGGGTGGGGGGGATCAGGGTGGGGAGTCGGCCTTGGACAGGGGTGGCCGGCATCCAAAATAAAGCAACCTTTCCTCTCCACCAACCTGGCCTCTTTATTGGCTTTTGAGCGGGAGCAGCCTGACCCCACTTTCGGTTACATTAGGTTTGGTTACTTTCAGATCTGAGGTCTTAACCATTCATTGGTCTAAACATGAGACAGTCATTCCATATTTATCTCCATCTTTTTGTTGATTCTTGTTCCTTCCAGCTATCTTGAACGGTAAATATGAAAATCTCAGGTTGATGGGTATCTCAGATTTGGAGGTAAAGTAGCACTATATATGACTGTGAAAGAATTTTTTTGCTTCCGCATGCTTGGCCCTGGAACACGTCATTCCTCTTACAGAACCCTAAAATGTCTGTTACTTGTAGTAGGTCAAAGTTAGGAAGTCCATTAACGTTCTTGCACTTACTTCAAGTCCTTTCAAAAGAACTTTTAAAATGTGAAAGGTGGTCCTATTTCTAACCAAACAGATGGGATCACAATACTTCTAAAATACTAACCTGGTGATAGATTCCACTTTTATATACTTTTTCCTGTTAAAGAGAAAAAAATGAGGCAT
This sequence comes from Eubalaena glacialis, assembly GCF_028564815.1. Taxonomy (NCBI): domain Eukaryota; kingdom Metazoa; phylum Chordata; class Mammalia; order Artiodactyla; family Balaenidae; genus Eubalaena; species Eubalaena glacialis. The sequence goes on along the minus strand of NC_083717.1, from coordinate 5,416,898 downwards.
AGTGATGATTCCTTGGAAGCCTGAGAAAATTATTTTTTAGGACCTCATCCCCAAGAGTTATATAAACGCCCTCAGATATGTTACTTACTTTCTCTTTACACGAGATTTTTGTGTAAATTAAGGAATATGTTGTATGTTGTAGTTGTTGTTGATTGTTGTTCCCTAAATAAGCAATAACTACCCAAACCCCATGGGCTCTCCTATGAAAATAAACACTAGAAAAGATATATTTGAATTGATACAAGACAACGAATAAAAATAAGATGAAACATAAAGCGAGCAAATGAAAGCTTCATTGAGACATCAAATATATAGTCCCTTTTGACCCACCTCCTAGAGTAATGGAAATAAAAACAAAACTAAACAAATGGGACCTAATGAAACTTAAAAGCTTTTGCACAGCAAAGGAAACCATAAACAAGAAGAAAAGACAACCCCAATTTACATTCCCACCAACAGTGCAAGAGGGTTCCCTTTTCTCCACACCCTCTCCAGCATTTATTGTTTGTGGATTTTTTGATGATGGCCATTCTGACCAGTGTGAGGTGATACCTCATGGTGGTTTTGATTTGCATTTCTCTAATGATTAGTGATGCTGAGCATCCTTTCATGTGTTTGTTGGCAATCTGTATATCTTCTTTGGAGAAATGTCTATTTAGGTCCTCCACCCATTTTTGGATTGGGTTGTTTGTGTTTTTGATATTGAGCTGCATGAACTACTTGTATATTTTGGAGATTAATCCTTTGTCAGTTGCTTCAGTTGTCTTTTCTAACACAACATTGTGAAGCAATTATATTCCAATAAAGATGTAAAAAAAGAAAAAAAAAAGAATAAATGCTCTATTTAGTAAACCCCCCCAAAATATATAAAGTCTACTCCAATCTTGTTTTATTAGTATCTGAAACTTGATATGCATTTAATATCCAGTAAACAGTTCTCTGTGGTTGTAGGAAGATGTTCGAAAATCAAAATATTTGACTCAAAAATTTAAAGCTATAGAAAGATGATCACAAGAAAAAAATCCATGAGTAAAATTCAAAAAAATACTTAGTCCCTACTGTGTGCTAGGCAATATTTTAAGTGCAGGGGGGATACCCAGTGAACAAGACAAAGACCCTGCCCTCCAAGGTCACTTAAAATACTGTTAACATGAACTCAAAATATATATATACTGAATTCTTACTTTTTGCTTTCTTAGGCTATAAATTTAAGGGAAAATTTGGAACAATACCTTTACGGAGGCAGACACCAAAAAATATTCCAGTTCTTACAAATGAAATACTAATCTCCCCCTCACTCAAGGAATAAAAAATTTTCTCTATATTAACCACCTGGACAAGCATTACTCGCTCTGGTTAAATGATCATTTGTGAGGCTCCTGTGATTAACGGCAATTAACTAATTCATTGAGTGCCATACAAACACCAGAACAGATGCACTTAATGTGAGAAAAGGTGGCATCCCTAGCCTTCAAGGCACTTAGAATATACTTTCGTGAAAAACAAACAGTGCTGAAGTAGATGAAGATACTACCCAAGTATCTTTCTAAGTCATGTAAAGCAGAGGGTCTGCTTTGTAGATAAATGACATATTTCAACATAAAGTTTCTCTTTGCCCTGGGCCAATAAATAGGCCAGCACTTTATACAATTATTATGTCTCCAAATCTCTCTCCCTGGTCTCTGCCTTCAGCACCTACCCACTGTGCCTTGGGAAACGTCGTGATATTCTACTTTTCAGGCATCTCATGTACTGTTTTTCTTATCTTTTTCTCCATACTACCCAAACTGGGAAGGTTCCACCATGAAGTCACACAGAGACTCTGGCTGAAAGCAATCCACTCTAAAATGTTTGCTCCACTCAACACTACATTTTCTTTAAATCTCTTATCCTATGCTTCCCCCCACCCCTAACCTCCCTACCATCCTCCCCACCCTAAACTTCCAACAAAAAGGGTAGAACATTTTCAGGATCCAAGGGACTCCTGAAATCACATGAGGCATTTTCTAGTGGCTTAAAGGAAAAGCTGATGCTGAACTTTGGATGGACTACTGGGGAAGGAGACCGTCAAAAAGGCAATTTCAGGACGTACTCCCCCTCATCCCCCCGCCGTAAGAGCTCAAGGAGGCTGGATGGGGATGGGGCTGGGCGCTGGTAGAGTCTTATTCCAGGCTGCGTTGCTGAAGGAGAAAGATGCAGGGTCTCTTCATCACTGACATCTTTAACACATTTTTTAAAATCCCTAATCTCTTAACACAGGCTTCTGTAGGCCAGCTGTTTTCAATTTCATCTTTGCAACTGATGTTCGGGATAGATGTGAGTCTTGTCTCTCATGCCACTCACTCTCAGGGTTACCCGGGAAACATGAAATCTGCTTGGTGACCATAACTATCTCTTTCTTTCTCACAGATAGCACGCCAGAGCTGTTCATGGGATAACGTTGAATACACTCCATTTTATTTTTTAAAAAGTAAATCCTTTGTCAAGTTGGGCAATTTAACTGTTACAAGTTACAACTCAGAATGGACCTCACGGCCATTTCCATTATTTCCATTGAGAGCTTCCTCTAACCAAGGGATCAGCAAACTTCTTCTGTAAAGGGCCAAATTATATTTTCACCTTTCTGGACCGTACAGTCTTTGTGGTAACTATTCAACTGTCACTGTAGTACAAAAGCACCCATAGACGATACCTAAATGGATGAACGTGCTGTGTTCCAATAAAACTTTACTTATAACCACAAGCAGGCTGGATCAGGCCCACAGGCTCTAACTAGCCCTTAACCCTTTCTCAGACTCAGACAGGACCCCTCCCCAGCGCAGCCAGTCTTGGCCCATCTCTGGTGGCCTTCTCTCCTTTTATGCAATACACCATCCTCTCTCCTCCAAACAAAACTTCCCCAATACATCTTTCATTCTTTCCTGAACATCTGATGTTACATTACTTACATGTCTTAAATGGCTGTTTTCCTTCAGTCTGATATCATGGAACATATTCCTGTCTTCTATCTTATTTCTCCCCGTGGTGATACACACTTTTGCTAGAGAAGTGCATTTCCTAAGTGAGAGCCCATTTCCTCCATTAAATGAGTACTACTGCACCTGTAAATTTTCCAGTCATGAGTAATTATTGCCAAATAGAGCAAGGCTTCTAATTAGCAAGCAAAGTCTAAATTCTAAATGGTGGGACGGATTACTTAATTTGATCTGTTGCCTTTTAATTCCCCGATTGGAAGTCTCAGGCTTGGCTTTACCCCTATCCAGTCAGTTCTTTTCTTGAGCCTCATCTCAGTTGTACTATAGGTCATGTTAATTATTCTCACTAACTTATTCATTTATTGCAGGTAGAGGACCTCTTAGTCTGTAGAGTTCAGGGAACGTCACACTCTCTGACCCACAGTTCTACTAGTGTTACCTCCCAGACAACGAAAGCTATACCTGACCATGGCTTTGTTTCTCAGATCTCGTTCTTTTCTCTCTCTCTCTTTCTCTTTTGTCTGCAACCTCTACATTTATAACCTAATAGAACATTCAAATTCAAACAAGGGGCACGAAAGAACAGTAAGTAGCCCAGCTTTACTAGAGAAATGAAGCCTAAGGCGAAGGTATCGTGCTTGAGATGGCAGGACACAAGGTTGAAAAGGTAAATGATGAGAAGTTTAGCAAGCTGGCACTTGAGTGCTTTCCTGGTGTCCTCCCCTCCTAATTGCAGTTTCCAGCTGTTTCTCCAGAGCCTGTTAGCCATGAGGAGACCTGGAGGATATAAATAAAACCTCTGACCAGCCCAACAGGAAAAAGCTTAGGCAGGATTTTTTTCCTCTTGATGAGAGAGCAACTGTATTAGTTTCCTGTTGCTGCTGAAACAAATGATCACAAGTTTAGTGGCTAAATGCAACATGAATATGTTATAGTTCTGGAAATCAGAAGTCCAAAATGTGTCACACTGGGCTAAAATCAAAGAGTCGCAGGGCAGAATACCTTTGGGGGGCATTTGGGGAAAATCCGCCACGCCCTTGCCCTTTCCAGTATCTAGGGGCTGCCTACATTCCTTGGCTCACAGCCCCCTTCCTCCATCTTCAAAGCAGTGTACTAATGTCTTCAGTCTTTGTCTGACTCTGACCCTCTTGCCACCCTCATTCACTTAGGAGAGCTGCTGCAGTTACACTGGGACTGCCCAGACAATCCAGGATAATCTACCCAACTCAAGGTCAACTGATTAGCAACCTTAATTCCATCTACCACTTTAATTCTGATGTGATAACAACGTCACAGGTTCTGAGGATTAAGACATCTTTGAGAGGCCTTTTTTCTACCTATCACATTGTCTGAGTCTAGAATTCAACAGCTGAGCATTCTGGAGGCATCCCTATGCGTATCTTGTCAAAATTCCCGAAGTCTAAAACTAAAAACAAATTTTTACAAGATTTTAGACAGGAAATATAGTAATTCTCTCTCTCTCTCTCTCAGACACACACACACACACACACACACACCCCGCCCAGACTTGCATTAGTTTGTCTGTAGAATGAACATGGGAGATGACCATAGACTTTTGGGAAAAAGAACACCCCTGAAATCCAAGAAACATGTCCATTTAAGATACCATTCACCTATCAAGGAAAATAAATATATTTATTTATGAATATGCAAGGATTCTAAAAATATATTCCGTGAACCTCATCCAAGGACAATATTCAAGAAACAACTTTTAGCCACACAACCAAATGTTCAGAATAGAGATCGGAAAGATAAAAAGAGAAAACAGTGATCAGTAATGAACCTTGAAATTTATAAATCATTAAATCTAAATGAAGAGTGATAGAATATGAAGATTAGAAATTAGAGGCTTCATTTATTTGACTGACCTTAATTATAGATATCTAATTTATAATTTTAATTGATAAGAAGCCTTGAGAGGAAAAGTGGTCTTTGATGACATAAGTCTTCATGGGCTGTGTTGATATTGTTTTTCTTAGGAAGACAACAAGGAGAATGATGAAAACTATCTACATCCTGGTGACTACCAGAGACTCTAAACAAACAAATAAACAAACCAACAGTGCTGGAAACTACCTAGAAGGGTCCATGGTCTTTGAGATTAAACTAACTCAGGAAGAGATGCTGTCCTGAAATTTACTGATAATTAAGAGGAAAAAACAAGACTCCTTGAGAAATATAAGTATTTGACAAGCAGGCTTGTAAATATAATGGTTTAACCACAAAGCCTGAAAACATTGTTATAGGAAATTGATTTTGTTCACTTCAGCTGTAAGTTAACTCATCAGACTTGGGAAAACAACCTACCACTCAGGATGTGAACTTTCCGGCCTTGTGATAATGAACCTATCACACTGCATGTTCTCCTGTTTTTCAGAAAGCTTGCCTCACCCACCCCTCCAACCAGTTCTTTTCTCAACAGCTATAGAGATAATTCAAGCTGCCTCTGATAGAGCTGATCCATATACAGCAGAGTTTCTTTCTTCCACAAACTGTGAGTAACATGCTAATGACAGCCTGATACTAAAAAGTTAGAAATTCAACAAAACCTAGGAGTTGAGGACAGGAAAGTGTTAAGTAAAATTAAAAGTATTCAAAAATTATCATCTTTCTGGTGCATGGGGCAAAACAGTGGCAAAATAGAGTATCCAAAGTATAAAGGAATAATATCCTACTTTTATATAATAGTAAAGAAATGATGTTTGGTTATGAATATACTTTTTACAAAGAGAAAAAAACCTAACATTTTCAAAAGCTGAAATTTTAAAGACCACGTTGTCTGGTCATCATCCAGTAAAATGAGATAAAAAACTGAAATATGCCTCTGGGACTCAGAAAATAGGAAATTTACTTCTAAATATATCTTGGATAGAAGAAAACAATCAAAACAAAATCATGAATGATAGGGAAAGCAATGAAAGGAAGGTCACTGCATTCTAAAACCTCCAGAACACAGTGAAAACTGTATTCAGTGGAAACGTCAGACCACTCTCAGGCTTGACGATTCACTAGAAGGACTCAGAAAAACTACCATACTCACAGTTATTGCAGGAAAAAATAGGGATTAATATCAGCAAAGGGGGGACTTCCCTGGTGGCACAGTGGTTAAGATCCCACATGCTGCAGAGCAACTAAGCCCGTGCACCACAACTATGGAGCCTGCGCTCTAGAGCCCTCGAGCCACAACTACTGAGCCCGCGTGCCACAACTACTGAAGCCCTCGTGCCTAGAGCCCATGCTCCGCAACAAAGAGAAGCCACCACGATGAGAAGCCTGTGCACCGCAATGAATAGTAGCCCCCGCTCACCGCAACTAGAGGAAGCCTGTGTGCAGCAACAAAGACCCAATGCAGACAAAAATAAATAAATATATATCAGCAAAGGGAAAAGGTGCATGGGATGATGTCCAGGAGAAACCAGGTGCAAGCTTTCAGGTATCCTCTCCCTGTACAGTAACACAGATGCGCTTAATTCTCCCAGCACTGATGTGTGACAACACATGCAAAGTGCTGTCAACCAGGGACGCTCACTTCAACTTTGGCGTCCAGGGTTTTATTGAAGGTCAGAAACACAGGCACTTAGTGTCTGCATGACTGACCTCAGCTATTCAGACTCCAACCTCCCAGAGCAAAGACAGGCATTCACAAAAAAATCACACTGTTAGAATAAACTGATTGAACTGTATTGCATGGCCTAAGGCTCCAGATATGCAAAAACATTCTGATTCGGTAGAATATTCTCAAGGCTCAGAGTTCATCTCCCAGCAGCCAGCCAAGCGCCAGTCCTGAAGACAGATCTTTCTTGGGAATGTGCAGAGCTTAAGCGGCCAGACCTGCTGAGTTACCACTTTCCTACACAAATACCTCCACAATTATAGAAAAAATTAAATTAAGGAAATGTAATGCTAGTTTTAAGAAATTGGAAACAAAATCAAAGACAAAAGAGCTTAAAAAGGAATTAAGATAGCAAAATGATATAGAAAAAACATACATGATAATAGGTTGAATGTATCCCAAAGCCAGTTCTTCCAAAAGACCAATAAAATAAACTCTCATGAGCTTAATCAAGAAAGAAAGAGAACAGACATTATAACTGATGTCACAGAAATAAACAGGATTCTAAGAGATTATTACAAACAATTATACACCAATAAATTGAATAACAGAAGAAATAAATTTCTAGAAACATACAACCTTCCAAGGCTGAATCATGCAGAAATAGAAACCTTGAATAGACCAATAATTGATAAAGGTAATCAAAAACTTCCCAACAAAGAAAAGCCCACAACTAGATGGCTTCACTGGTGTATTCTACCAAACAGTTAAAGAATAGTTAACACCAACCCTTCTCAAGCGCTTCCAAAAACTGAAGAAGAGGGAACACTTCCCAATCCATTTTATAAGGCCATTATTACTCTGAAACCAGAGCCAGACAAAGACACTCCAAGGAAAGAAAACCATAGGCCAAAATCCCTGACGATGAACATAGATGCAAAAATCCTCAACAAAATACTAGCAAACTGAATTCAGTAGTACATTAACAGGATCATATACTATGATTAAGTGGGTTTTATCCCTCAGATGCAAGGATAGTTCAATATATGCAAATCCATTCATGTGATATACTTTATTAATAGACTGAAAGATAAAAATCATGATCATCTAATTAGCTGCAGGAAAAAACTGACAAAATTCAACATCCTTTCACCAAAAAAACTCTCAGCAAACTAGGAAGAGAAGATAGGTACCTCAACACAATAAACTCTGCTGAGTTCAAGTTAGATGTATATATAGTTGATGCAGACTACAGAAGGTACTTGATAAATATTTCTAGTTTGAATAAACCAAATTCAACTTTTTCTTGTACAGGCAGACCTCAGAGACATCGAGGGTTCGGTTCCAGACCACTCAATAAAGCAAACATCACAAGAAAGTGAGTAACAGGAATTTTTTGGTTTCCCAGCGCATAGAAAAGTTACGTTTATACTCTCCTGTAGTCTAGTAAGTGTGTAACAGCATTATGTCTTTAAAAAAAGTACATACCTTAATTTAAAAACACAGTATTGCTAAAAAATGCTAACCAACCCCTGAGCCTTCAGTAAGTTGTAATCTTTTTGCAACAGTGACATCAAAGATCACTGGTCACAGATCACCATCACAAATAGAATAATAATGGAAAAGTTTGAAATATTTTGAGAATTACCCAAATGTGACACAGAGACTCAAAAGCGAGCAAGTGCTGTTGGAAAAATGGTGCCGACAGACTTTCTCAATGGAGGGTTGCCACAAACCTTCAGTTTGTAGAAAATGCAAATCTGTTCAGCGAAGCATAATGAAGTGGAGTGCAATTAAACGAGGCATGCCCATACGTCCCTGGTAGGCACAAAATACAGTCTGCAAGAACGGATTGCTGCTGCACACCCTGGGCAAGTCTAAATGATCTGCCCTCTCAACAGTCCTTTCAAAAAATATTGGGTCAGTATTGTTGTGGTGTAAAGTTAGTTTTTCCTTTTTAATCCAAAATATAAAAGTTGTTCTTTTAACTACTAAGAGCTGCCACCCTGAAGGCTTCCTAGAAAGAATGAAAGGGTAAGAAGTGATTATTCTTTTTTATTATCTGGTGTCAATATTACTCACTCTGGTCAAAGGGCTCTTTGCAGCATGTACTCTTACCGATTTGCCAGTAACATTCAGAATCAGTTAAAAACAAAGAAGGTGGCTTACCTACATTCAAACACATATATATGCACGAAGGAAAGATTTATTTTGAACGACTGTATTTCAGAATGACAGGAGCACCACAGAATTAATGTCCAGCCTGAGAAAGGAGGGAAAGAAAACTAACTTTTTATTGAGGGCTATTTTATTTAAAAAGAAACACTTATTCTTTCATTTTCCCCCATCACTTGCATCACATCATGAAATTATGAATCAATAAATATTTTCTAGTTCCCAGTAAATCATTTATAACACAGAATACCCATTTCATAAGAGAGATCCAGGCTAGAATTTTCTTAATTGTCTACAATAAAAATCACGAGCTGAAATTTATGAATCCTGGAGGCTTTATAAGCAAAAGCCAAAGCAAGTGAATGGAAGAAATCTCCACAACTGCACGTTTATTTGAGGGTGTAAAATTGTCCCCACTTCTCGAAGGTGAGAATGTCATTTTCCTGTGAACCACAAAGGAGTACTGAGCCCAGAGCAAAGCAAAACATCTTCGGAAATCTTTGAAAATCAGAAGCTGCAAATTTCTACTACCCCAAATCACCAGTTTGCAATCTGGAGAGTATGGTTTAATTCTTAATGAGTCCCAATATGGCAATCTAAGAAGTAGCTGTGCCAATTGTTAGACAATCTGAGTTTGGAGCTTGTTAGTAGCATTCTGTGTACAAGAAAGAATCATCTGTTAGAGCAGATCCATTTCCAAACAGCTGTTAGCATTCTGCATTTGACTGGACACCCTGCGTTCTGTAGAGTGCCACCTACTCTCACCCCTTTTTCTTTAAAGTACATTGCTCTTAATTTTTTTCAAATTTATTTTATTTTATTTATTTTTGGCTACGTTGGGTCTTCGTTGCTGCACGCAGGCTCTCTGTAGCTGCGACGAGCAGGGGCTACTCTTCGTTGCGGTGCGCGGGCTTCTCACTGCGGTGGCTTCTCTTGTTGCGGAGCACGGGCTCTAGGCGCGTGGGCTTCAGTAGTTGTGGCATGCGGGCTCAGGAGTTGTGGCTCACGGGCTCTAGAGAGCAGGCTCAGTAGTTGTGGCGCACGGGCTTAGTTGCTCCGCGGCATGTGGGCTCTTCCCGGACCAGGGCTCGAACCCGTGTCCTCTGCATTGACAGGCGGCTTCTTAATCACTGCGCCACCAGGGAAGCCCTACTCTCACCTCTTTTAAACTGCAGAAAATTGAAGCTGACATCAAATTGCCATTTCAGCACCTGCAGTTCTGCTAATCCTTTATTTCAGGAGAAGAGCAAATCTGATTTAGCCACAGTGCATGTTATGAGGAGATGGTGGTGATTATGAAACGTCTGTCCCCTGATAGCTATTCTCAGCTAAAAAATAATCATCCTTTAAGAAGATATGACTGTGCTCCCTTCCTTCACCCCTCAAATATTTGTTATGCACTTAGTGAATGAAGTCAAATAACATATTGAAAAAAATCTCTTGATGGCAAGATTGAGGTGAAGACCTGTGTGGCCTGGAACATTGTTTCACCTCTCCTTTGTGGGTCTGATTGAATGGAGCTTTGGAGATGACAATGCAGTCCCTACAGGGCCCTAAAGGCTAGTAAATCCATATCCAAAAGCCACTGTATATATGAATTCATGCTGATTTTATAGGACAGCCTGTTTCCATTTAGACAGGTTTAAGCACACAGAGCAGAATCACTTCTCTCCTCATCAGATTAAAAGTGGAAACGTTTTTGAGCCCAATCCTTTACCTGGTATTCCCCTTCTTACTTTTGTGTTCCCAGAATCATAAAATCTTTGTTTGCTGATGACAGCAAACATGTCACCCTCTGTTCACCTTGACTTTCCCTTGCAGAACAGAAGTAGCCTAACTAGGAAACCAGATGGGTCAAAGTGCATTCCTTCATGTTGGTGGTAAAAGAGAATTACAAGGCTCCACCAATAATCAACAAGCAGCCTCCAGAATAAAAGTGTCATCTCATGTGGAACCACATAATCTACTTGAGGGGTCTCAGATTTCTGCCTACTGATGAATTAAACATTTTTGGCACTGAATTTCTGGGAAATAAACTGAACTTAACGGGAAAATAAATGACTAGAAAGATTTGAAAGTGTTACTTTATATCTTCAGCATGTATTAGTGCTGGAGAAATCCTAAAGGAGAAGACCAGGTCATTGAAAAATGATTAAGATCTCTAATACTTATTATTATGACCATAATGGACTATCTATTCATTAAGGATTTATATACACCTGAACAAAGACAGTGAAAGCAGAAGACAGTGATTCAAAGAACTGCTGATTCATACTCTACAACACAGTAAGCTGAGTAGCAAAACGTAACAATATGAGCTTTGGATGTACGAGGACCTGAGTTGACATCCTGCTGGCTTCTCCTCTTATTAGCAGCTCTGGCTAAATCATTACCTTCTCGGTGTCTCAGTTTCCTTATTTTAAGAATGTTGCTGTAGTGCACATCTTTTACGGTGTCTGCTTAGCCCCGGACAGCACTCTTCTCCAGAGCACACCCTTCCCCGCTTCTACGCCCCTCCTCAAACTGGGGCATCAGTGGTCATGTTTGGGGCTAATGCCTGGAGTGGATACTTGACCAAAACCCCGACCATCAGATTTCCACTCGAGAATTTATCATTGAGATGGCGCTGCAGTCAGCAAGTCTCTGCTTGAGGCTGCACCCAGAGAATGGTGGGGTAGCACACGCACGGAGAAGCGGAGAAAGACAGCAAAGAGAAAGGAAACCAGGAGCCAGGGAGAGGAATATAAAGTCAATGTCGTTCAGAACCAGGGAGCAAAGACTGAAGAAATGGCTGTCTGGGTATCCAACGGCTTTCCACTTCTTACTTTAACTCTCACATGCGTCCAACTTGCTCTTGAGGGAGATCGTACATTGCAGTCATTCTCCCTCTTTTGTTTTAGATTTAATGTGAATTTCCTGCCAATAAAATCAAAATAACCACATCCACTATAGAAATAATAGTAGCTATATATAAGGGAATTGGGAGCATTCAGTGATTTAAGTAAAACGCCAGCTCAATTACATTCAATAAATGATGGCCATTGTTATTGTCGCTTTCCCTATGAGTAAAATGGGAATACACTTGCAGTAAAGACAAATACTGGAGAGAGGTTTTAAAGTATGTTACTAGAGGAAAACAGTAGTAAATTGGTAGAAAACACAGTTGTTTTAATTTATGCTAACATACTTTCCTAGTAACCCAGAATATTCTTTCTCAGTGGCACGGCTAATGGGCCATTGGGATCTTGTGTGTGTGTGCGTGTGTGTGTGTGCGTAGATGAAGATAATACATTTTCATCACTTATCGAATTTAGATTACTATTATAATAAGGGCAGTTGAATATCATCTAATGAAGATTACATTAGATTTCATTATATGCTTATGCTATTTATACAATCACTAAATAAACTGGGGATTACAAGTTATATTTATGAATGTGACAAGTTTCACCTAAAACTAAGAAGTTAGCAGCAGCATTCAATACTTTAAAATCATGATGTTTGGCTAGTGGCAATTGTAGAAAAAATGTTTTGGCCTTATCACTGCTTGCATAGGGTCCCAAAGCAGGGGCTTTCCCACCTTTCGAGTCACCAGATTTATGATCTCACTCTATTCCCTTCCAGCTGTGTCTCAACCCAGCCAGTTCTCACGGGAGCTCCTCTCTTTCTTGCAATCCTTTGCTAAATATAAGTGACAACAACCAACACTCCTAATATTGTTTTCCTAAGTCTTGCCTTAGAGCGAGGGCTTCCGCACGTACTTGGTCTGCTTTCCCAGCTGATGCAGTATCAGCTTTGCCAAATATTTGGTTCAGCCTAACAAGTCTTTCCAGCCTGCTACATCTGCTTCTCATGGCCTCCAGGTAACCCCAAAAAGTTGAGAGAAAGAGGCAACAGAGGAAGTGAAAAAATTAGTCTTGATGATTACATAGTGGAAAGAACATGGGTTTGGTTCCTAACACAAAAAACGGACTGGAAGTAAAAAAATCTGAGGCTTCTTAAGTTTTTGAAGGAATCACAGTGCCAGAGAAATATTATGAGCCCAGAATACAAGAATGCCCTTGATGGCTCATTCCTTAAAATTGTCCTTCATCTCCTCAGTTTACACAAGTAGGAAGTGGACTACAAAAGCAATACATCCTGGACTTCCCCGGTGGCACAGCGGATAAGACTCCGTGCTCCCAATGCAGGGTTCGATCCCTGGTGAGGGAACTAGATCCCACATGCATGCCACAAGTAAGAGTTTGCATGCCACAACTAGGGAGCCCAGGTGCCACAATTCAGGAGCTGGTGAGCTGCAACTAAGGAGCCCTGGAGCCACAACTAAGAAGCCCGCCTGACACAACTAAAGAGCCCACAAGTTGCAACTAAGGAGCCCACCTGCCGCAACTAAGACCCGGTGCAACCATATAAATAAATAAATTAATTAATTAAAAAAAAAAAAAAGCAATACATCCACCAAAGAGGAATTCCACAGTACCCACTATATATATGATATTTTGGGTTGTCCTCTTTGGGGAGAGAGTGTGTTCCATGTGTGGAAAGTGTGCCCAAAAGACGGCTGATTTTTAGGGACTTTCCACTGCTCACCCCAACCTCTCTCCTTCCTGAAAACAAGGATGACACTTCTTATCCTTCTGTGCAGTTAGGTATGACCAGGTCACCATCAGATGATACGTGAGCAGAAATGCTGGGCACCATATTTATATCTGGCCCATAAAAAATACTCAAATCTGTACTTCTCCATGTTTGTTTCTTTTTTGCCAAATATATGTAGATGGACAAATTTAGATATCATGTGTTGAAGACAGCAAAACACAAAATGCAGTGAGTCAGAGTCTTAGAATTACCACTTGGAGGTGAGTTTCCTACCAATCAGGAACACCTACTATTTCTGTAGAATTTATTTTACTGAAGTATAGATGATTTACAAGGTTGTGTTAATTTCTGCTGTACGGCAAAGTGATTCGGTTATACACATATATACATTCACTTTCATATTCTTTTCCATTGTGGTTTATCACAGGATGTTGAATATGGTTCCCTGTGCTGTACAGTAGGACCTTGTTGTTTATCCATCCTATATATAACAGTTGGCATCTGCTAATCCCAAACTCCCACTCCATCCCTCCCCCACCCCTCTCACCTTTGGCAACGACCAGTCTGATCTCTATGTCTGTGTCTGCTTCTGTTTCATAGATAAGTTCATTTGTGTCATATTTTAGATTCCACCTATAAGTGACATCATATGGCATTTGTCTTTCTCTTTCTGACTTACTTCACTTAGTATGATAATCTCTAGGTCCATCCATGTTGCTGCAAATGGCATTATTTCATTCTTTTTTTATGGCTGAGTAGTATTCCATTGTATATGTACCACATCTTCTTTATCCATTCATCTGTTGACGGACATTTAGGTTGTTTCCATGTCTTGGCTATTGTGAATAGTGCTGCAATGAACATAGGGTGCATGTCTTTCTGAATTACGGTTTTCTCAGGGTATATGCCCAGGAGTGGGATTGAAGGATCATATGGCAACTCTAGTTTTAGCTTTTTGAGGAATCTCCATCCTGTTTTCCGTAGGGGCTATACCAATTTATATTCCTACCAACAGTGTAGGAAGGAACACCTATTATTGACTTTACAAAAATTTAGAAATAAACTTCAGTATTTTTTAAACTATTACACATCTTGAGGTTTGTTGATTGTACTTGCTTATCCTTACCCTAAATCAGTATTTAATATTCCCAATTCATTTAACTTTTTCTTATAATTTTCTGATAAAAGCAAATGTGCTTCATGTCAGAAATTTCCTGAAATGTTAATGGCAAGAGAGTAAGTATATTCTACCTAGAAATAGTCCCTGAAATTAAATACCTGGAGAAATTCTTTAGACAAATATGCTGTTTTAGAATTTACATCAATGAAAGCACAAAAATGTGTTCAGCATATCTTTATTATTATGAAACACAGATACTAAGATATCAATAATAGGTACAGAGGTGTAAGGAAATGATCAATAATGAAGCAAATGCATTTTCATAGCTCTTCAAGGATTTAAGCACAAAGCACAGTTACTGGAATATTTTAACAATATCAGATTTATATTTTAAAAGCAAGCACCAATGCAGTTTGTCTCTTACAGAACATTAATATTTTAAAAGCCCAGTCATCCTAATATGTCTTTGAGGCCAGTTACTATTCATTTATTTTGAAAAATAACTTAATTCAAGTATAGATTTCTAAAACCTATGAGAAGCAGCTATTATAGGGTCGATTATACTGTAACAAAAATAGTGTAGGAGAAGCTCAGGGTACCTACTAAAATTCCTCCACTTGGAAATAAAAAATACAAGACAATCATTTATATACCACAAAAAAGGTATAAGACACTTTACAATGTTGTCATGATTAATTGCAATGAAAATATAATTGCAGTGACATCTCTTTAAATACATAATATTGGCTTTATCTCATTAGAAATTATGTTTGCATATCATCAGCTTTCAGGATTTCTTCACTGACACATCTCCGTTTCACATTTTTAAAGGATGTAAAAAGAATGTATGTGAAATAATAATAATATAATAATGATAGCAGCAATGGCTACACATATTGAATCCTTATGTGCTCTCCACTGTGCTTACCACTTTACACAGATCATTTAATCTTTGACATAAATCGCAGTGATATTTTTGGATACGTCTCCTAAGGCAAAATAAGTAAAAGCAAAAATAAACAAATGGGATCCAATTTAACTTAAAAGCTTTTGCACAGCAAAGGAAACCATCAACCAAACAAACAACCTCTGGAATGGGAGAAAATATTTGCAAATGATATGACCAACAAGGGGTTAATATCCAAAATATATAAAGAGCTCATACAACTCAGTATCAAAAAAACCCCACAAATAACCCAAACAAAAAATGGGCAGAAGACCTGAATAGACATTTTTCCAAAGAAGACATACAGATGGCCAACAGGCACATGAGAAGATACTCAATGTCACTAGAGAAATGCAAATCAAAACCACAATGAGATATCACCTCATACCTGTCAGCATGGCTATGATCAAAAAGACCACAAATAACAAATGCTGGAGAGGGTGTGGAGAAAAGGGATCCTCTGTGCACTGTTGGTGGGAATGTAACTTGGTGCAGCCACCATGAAACAGTGTGGAGGCTCCTCAAAAAACTGAAAACAGAGCTACCATATAATCCAGCAATTCCACTTCTGGGTAGGTATCAGGAAAAAATCAAAACACTAATCTTCAAAAAGATACATGCACCCCAACGTTTACAGCATCACTATTTACAATATTCAAGATATGGAAGCAACCCAAGTGTCCATCAGCAGATGAATGGATAAGGAAGATGTGTTGTATAGATACAACAGAATATTACTCAGCCGTAAAAAAGAATGAAATTCTGCCATTTGCAGCAACATGGATGGACCTAGAGAATATTATACCTAGTGAAATAAGTCAGACAGAGAAAGACAAATACCATATGATACCACTTATACATGAAATCTAAAAAATAAAACAAATGAATATATATAGTAAAACAGAAACAGACCCACAGATATAGAAAACAAACTAGTGGTTACCAGTGGGGAGAGGGAAGAGGAGAGGGAAAAGATAGGGGTAGGGGATTCAGCAAGCTATTTAAAAAAAGATTTATACAAACTACTATGTATAAAATAGGTAAGCAATAAGGATATATTGTACAGCACAGAGAATTATAGCCATTATCTTGTGATAACTTAATGGAATATAATTTATAAAAATACTGAATCACTGTTATACACCTGAAACTAACATTGTAAATCAACAATACTTCAATTTTAAAAAGTTGGATTCCACCTTGGTAAAAAAAAAAAAAAATCCTCTCCACAGCCCTGTGGGTAAGTACTATTAATAACAGCTGCAAACTCCAGGGGGCGCCACTCATACATTGGTCCATGTAAATGGTGCCTCTTGGAGTTGTGCAAACAGCCTCCAAAGCCATACGTGGTGGTCCTGACTTTTATTTTTCTCACATTAGAGACGAGGAAACTGAGGGTCATAAAGGGAGAGGAGAAAAAATAATTTAAGAAAGTGAAACCTATACCAGAGGCTCTCTTTAAGGGGAAGGATTAAAATCAATTCATTTTGAAAAGACACATAACACCTGTGCCACTAATAAGTATTAAAGCAATAAAATTAAGGTTGGCAAGAGTCTATAACCTCTGCCTATACCTGGGCATGTGCCTTTACATGGATTTTAAACCTTCATCTACCAGCCAGCAACCAGGCATAGTTAGGGCACCTCTCCTGTGTTTCTAGAGTTCTCTGAGTGTTTCACTGCATTATGTTGTAATTCTTTAACAAGTTAGTCCTTCTCCTAGAATCTGAATTTTTAAAGAACAAACTGTCCCATATTTCTACCCCTATAAGCAGCCCATAACAGACATTCTACTAGTTTCTGGCAAATTAATGAAAGGGGCACTAATTCTCATATAAAACAATGTTACGTTTAAAAAACTTGTTTTCTATCAATCACATTTGAGAACTAAAACCTCAACACATTTCAGAAGTCAGCTGAAAGGAAATGGAGGAAAATGGTATTGGACCATCAAAGGCAGCTTTCTAAAAGAGTGTCCTTATCCTGAATTCCCAGGAGTTGAACTACGTATGTTTATTTGGCATGAAACAGTATCACGTATCTCATCTTAACACAAAGTTAACAGTAAAAAAAAATATGTTCTCTTATTTTAGTTCGAATTCTTCATTTCCTCAAGTTTAGACTAATTTTAGCTCTTAGATTATTTAATATCGAAGAAAAATATATATAATTACAGCTTAGAGCCAATTACTTCCAAAAGTTTTAAAGGCAACTTGAAGAAATAATTAGCTGTATCTAAAATTATTCCAAGTGCTATCTTGCTTCTAAAATGTCCCTTTTTTTTGGTTTGTTTGTTTCTTCTTGTCTTGGACAAAATACTCTTCCCTGGTTTGCTGATTTTGGGGGGAATAAAGAACTTTAGAGTGAGGACAGCAAACCCCTAAAAGCATGCATCCCTGAGACCGCTCCTGAGACCTGGCAGATTGCCAGTTAGGGGGAGGGAGTCATGTTCATAACTTCAGTGGATCTGATATACAGTAGAAACACTGGAAACTCAAAGAATACGCCAGTTTTAAGCTTTGAGATCTTACATATATGAAAAATATGTCAGATCACTGTCTCCTCAGGAATCTACCTTGTATGAAGTGTCTGAGGAAAGACTGATGTTATGTTTCGTGTCAGAAATGCCATTTCATGCAGCAACACAGATAGACCTAAAGATTATCATACTAAGCAAAATAAGTCACAAAGAGAAAGACAAATACCATATGATATCACTTATATGTGGAATCTAAACTATGACACAAATCAACATACCTATGAGACAGAAACAGACTCACAGACATAGAGAACAGACTTGTGGCTGCCAAGGGGGAGGAGGAGTGGGGGAGGGATGGATTGGGAGTTTGGGATTAGCAGATGCAAACTATTATATATAGAATGGATGAACAACAAGGTCCTACTGTATAGCACAGGAAACTATATTCAATATACTGTAATAAAGTGTACTGGAAAAGAATATGAAAAAGAATATATATATATATATATATATAAAAAAAACGGAATCACTTTGCTGACAGCAGAAATTAACACAACATTGTAAATCAACTATACTTCAGTAAAATATTTAAAAAAGAAATGCCGTTTCACGCCATGCACTATTAAACAAAAGGTGCTTTGCAATCCCATGTATCTCATAGATTGACAGGTCACACTTCCAAGCATCTGATATCATACAGGCACTTTTACTGTGTATCAACTGAGGATCTTGAAATAAAAGCCAGATTTGTCACTTGTGATGAATTATGTGGGGAGTTGCCTTTGCAATGGTGCCAATGTCGAGAGATCACAAAATGCAGTTAAGTGTGTGGCTGACTGAGGACATTGTATGAAGTCACAGGGGTCAAAATTCACTAGTTCCAACATATGTTATGGAGAAGGAAAAACATCCCAGAATACATGCCTTCGGAGTTTTCAGAGTTCCCTGCTCAAGGAAATATTTAAAGCAGGCACACCTTTCTGGAAGGGGAGTGACGATGGGGGAAACATAAAACCTTCTAGTCTTTCGTCATAACCCTCAGAAAGCCTGTGACAGAATGAACCACGTTAACATTTTCTGAAGGCATATAGGAGCTGGAGATGTTTGAAGACTCAAGGATTCTGTTTGGATTCACAGCAGTAACTTTATTGAATAAAATTGTGGGAGAGGAAAGCTGAGAACTCCCATCTCTTACTCTGTCTCCTCATTTGCATCCAAAGGCCATATAGGCTGTTAGAAAGCCACTCAAAATGAATTATAATCATAAGAACTTTGTGAACGGTTTTTAGACTGCGTTTACTGACAACTCACAACAGCACTCACTGTTTGACTATAAATATGCCAAAGGACAGCAAAAACTAGAAAACAAAACTAGAAAACGTTATTCTCAGGAACAAAATCCGTGCACAGACTCAGTGGTTGTATATGTAAATAACAGTCTTGTTCTTCATCTAGATTGGGGAGACAATCTAGCATATTAGTGAAGAAGGAAATTTGTTTCCTGAAGTCCATTACTAATTAAATTGTGCTTGTTCTTAGACAATACATGCTGACTTAGGGCAAAGGATCATGAGATCTTCACTTTACCCTTAAATCAATAGTTGATTCCACGTGAAGGGTATACTATTTCTGCTAATTTTCTGTAAATTGAAATATTTCAAAATAAAAAAGTCTTTAAAAAGTAGTTTCTCTAGTCTTCTGCTTCTCAGCTGTATAATCTAGTTCAAGTTACTTGCTGTTTTGAAACCTCAAGCGCTCTCATCTGTAAAATGAGAATAATACTGGTAACAACGTCAAAGAACTCAATGGAATAATAACTCAAAAATGGTAGTAATGACACAAATCTTAAAAGTTATTTTCTGCTCATGCTTGATCACGCATTTTGGTTTTGGCCAGTTGGAAGTAGCTGGGGACCTACCTAGATGACATCCACTATGATAATAAAATATGCTGATGCTATCCTTATTAAAAAATCATCAGTGCTCAACGACATCCAACTTTTGTAACTGCAAACATTATAAAGCAGGCTATCATTGAAGTGCTCTGTTTAATTATAAAACAACTATATACATCCAAAGATACTTATGAAATGAGGCTGAATGGATTGGAAATTTATCAGACATTAAAATTTTCTTCGAAACTGTGGAATTTTTAGCAGTTTCTCAAAAACAAAAACAAAAACAGAAGAGACAGACAAACACAGGAAGCAAAGAAATGTTTCCTTAAGTTTTGCTAGATACAGTCAAAATGTTAATATTGTTTTTGGCATTTACTGTCAATGAAGCCATTTACTGCTATCACTGTGTCAAAAGGTAGTGGGGAAAATAATCAGCACCTCCTCTTGAGTAAACGGATACCAGCATTATATTTAAGACCGGTGCTTTTTTCATACAATGGATCATTTTCCTTACCCTCATGAGAGCAACTTCAATGTCTACCTTTAATCCCACCTAGAAATATTTTGACAAACTGACGAGAGTTAAGTATGTTAAAAAGTTAAAATGATAGGTTCTCTGCCTTTAAAACACTGAGCAAATTAATCTATGATGGTATTCCATTAACGGTATTCCATTAATCTATGATGGGACAGGTACCTCTAGCCACATTTCTTAGCATAGGAAAAGGAGATTAAATATATTCACAGCCCCAAAAGAAAGCTGGTATTAGAATGGACTCAGGGAGTATTGCAAATGACGGCATAACCTTCTAATCATGTCCTTGTTTAGAGAGCGAGCTACACGTTCAGAAAACAAAATCCATTCCCCGTGGAGACAACAAGGATTCCTTCCCTCCTCTCCAAGTCCATTTTTAATATGTGTTTTTTCTTACATATACTAAATTGCTTATGACATAACGTTCATTTAAAATTTAACTCTTTGATTATTTTAAATTGTACGTGTAAGTGGCACTAAGTACATTCACAATGTTACATAACCCCCTCTAATGTCTGTTCCAGAACTGTGCATCATCCTTTTTGTCACTGGAATAATATTCCAGAGAGGTGGAAATATTACATCACTAAGATTTTAAAACCCGAACTTTAAACTTTGGACTAAGGTATATGGTTTACAGCCCCACCGAATCCTGTGTAAGAAATTCTGATTTCCAAGAACCTGGTACTATGTTACCATTCAAACAGGACACTTCTGAGAATAGAGAGGGATAAACAGGGACTATCTGGGCAAACCAGGACATACTATTATTAACAATAAACTTTCGATGAACTATTGCCTTAGTTCATTGCCTCAGATGCTAAATGGAAGAAAGCTTTCTCTTCAGAGATGTTTACAACTAGACTCTATGACCATAACTACCATATAGGGAATTTCATGATTCTTAGAAGAGCAACTTGGGTAAATAACTAATGGGTAAATATCATTCTGGGAAACCATCAGGTTTGGGCTCTTTAGACAAAGTTGTTAAAATATCACTCTATTTACCCAAAGATCAGTAAGCACAGAAAGTCTACTCTAAGGTAAAAAGTCTTAATAGCTATTTCTAAGACTTCACACATGAAACATTTCATTTCACATATTTGATGAAAATTAATCAAGTCATTGTCTTACAAGTAAAACAAATAAGAGTACGGGAGCCTCCATATTACATTTTGATGAATAGAGATGAGGGATCAGTGCCCAAAACGAAAATGGAAAAGGAGTCATTAATGTAAGAATTGCTTCTGAAGTGAATGCATTTAATCCCTAGTAACTGATTATACAAAAAAAAAAATTTGTTTAATGTCACACTGTGTATTTTGTCTATGGTCAGCAGAATGGCATACTAAAAGTCTCTAGGGCTTGAGAGAAAGATCATAGAATTTGGAGTCACAACTACTTGGGCTCATACTCCAGTTCAATCGCTTAGTAGATGAGTGACACAGAGAAAATTGCTTGTAGCAAATACGGTTAGATGCCCATCCAAAATCTTTTCTTCCTCCTTCCCAACAAAACCCTGAATTTGCTCAGGTACACACCTGTCCCCCTTGAAGCCCATGCTTCCCAGGGATAGGACTAATTATAAAAGGGTAACCCCAAATCCCATTTATTCCCTCTGCCAATGATTTGTTCAGGAATGTACACGTGACCAATCTGAACCAATGAGATTGCTGAGGTTTTGGGGAAAGATCTTCCTCTATCTTCTGGGATAGTGTCCAGAAGTAACTCTCCCCTCTTCTCTGGATATGTACAGATGTACAGATGCACACCTATGAGGCCCGCATGTGCTGCTTTTGTTCAACAACTAGTCTTAAGATGAAGTCAACACACTCTTGCAGGGAAATGAAGCCAGAACCAAAGTTCTTAGGTTGCCCTGTCTCTGGACTTCTACATCTGCGGCCAAGAATTCTATAAAGTTTAAGTCAGTTTGATGAGACTTTTGATATTTTCAGGTGAAAGCTCTCTGATCTTCCTGAGTCATTTTCTCATCTGTGGAAATCAGACTGATAGCTCCACTGCAATCTTGCAAGAATTCAAAATACAGGTAAAGTTTTATGCATGGTGCTTGGTGCAATACTAGCTTTCAATAAATGGTATCAGGTTTGAGGTGCTGCTTGCCTTGCACACTGAATACCTGCTATTAACTTTGCTAATAATTAACTTTGGCAAATCTTTAACAGCTTTAATTTCTGATTGCTCACAGTTCCATATCACATAAAACTGTGATATTAACCTCCAACGAACACATTTTCATAGCTGAGGTAAGGATTCTGAATCTTCTTGAGGTCCCAAAAGACAAGGAATAGAATAATAATGCCATTGGTACTTTATTGGATTTCACAACACAGGTACATACACATATCTCAAAACAAATAAAACAGAATGAGGCTGATAAAAGAAATTAATTTATCACATTAAATGCTCATTTCAAAAAGATCTCAGGGGAATTTAACATACTGGATACTTCTCAATAAATTTTAAAATGAATATAGTAGAATATATAAAAATTTATAGTGCAAGCTTGAATCATAATTCCTTAATTTAGAAAAGTTAAAATTTAGAATTTATTGAGAAGAATAAGACAATTAAAAATGACCCAATGTAATGAAGGTAAAATTCTAAAATCTAAAAATTTTAGATAATCTTATTTCCCCAAACAAAACAACATCAACGATAATAAAGCTAAAGAGAGGTTAAAATATTGATTAAACATACAAGCTTTGGGTATACAATCTAAATTTGAAAATTGGCTCTGACACCTGTATACTATATAACATAGGGAAAGTTTCTTAGCCTCTCTTAGCCTGTTTTCTTATATATCAAATGGAGATAATATAATCTACCTCACAGACTTAGGTTTTAATAAGATAACATAAGCCAAGTTCTTGTATAGGTGCCAAGTGTATAGTAAGCCCTAAATTAAATATGTTAATTACATTCACGTAATAAAATTAGTTCCAAGGGATCTCACTGACATCTGGTAGTCTATTATAGAATACTGGGTTTTAAAAAGCAGGCCCAAATTTCAGATGGGCAAAGGGAAATCCTCAAAGATATTTCCAGCAACTCCAAGAAAAGACAGGTGGCAAACATTATAGAAATAAAATCATATCGAATTACTCCTCCTGGATAAGATAGAGTAACAGGTACTGGATTTAGCTTCCTATCTGAAACAACTTTAAAAAAAAAACAAAAACAGGCAACATGAATGAAACAATGGTTTTCAGACACTTGGACATTAGTCAACTCAGGATGGTGATCCCTGAGAAAAGCGGATGCAAATGAGTTGAGTCCTACAATTGCCCTAACTTACTGCCAAATGGTTTCCAGGCCACAGCACAGGGAGGGGAAACTCAGGCAGAGTCCAGTGGTCTCTGAGAATAGAGGTTATAGATCTAGGAGTCTGGGGATGCCAAGGTAGATACAGAGTGGAGAAGGCTTCATGGAGAGAAATCTCTGCAGGGTGTTCTCTGGTCTTCAGCTGAGGAATGACAAGCACATTTAAGTGAGGAAACTACCTGAATCTGGGAAAAGAATCACCAGAAAAGAGAAGGAAAAATTCCTGAAACTTAAAAAGGCCAGGAATAATTCATGTCCCCACCAAACATAAAGGGAAATCTTGTAATTCATGGGACACCGAGTAGGGTATTCATAAGGGTATTGTCTCAGTGTGAGAAAAAATTTGCTCTAGGATAGCGCTGCGATGATTCCAACTAACAAAGACTAAAAGTAAGCCTCTAAAAGGAACAAACTGTTTACAGGTAACTTAATTTCTTCCCAGAACAAATCTTAAGATATTTACAGGATCGCAAAATATTTAACACACACCAAAGTAAAATTTACAATATCTGGCATTCAATAAAAAAATCACCAGATGTTTGAAGAAGCAGAAAAATACAACTCATACTGAGGAGAAAAATCTACCAGTAGAAACAGATTCAAGAATTACACAGATGACAGAATTAGTAGAAAATGACACTGAAATAGTTATAAGTATATCTGACATGTTCAAGAAGATAAATATACAAGCATACTAAATATAGACATGGAAGGTATAAAAAGACACAAACAGAACTTCTACAATGTTTAAAATGAAAAACATACTGGATGGGATTAATACCAGATTAGACACTGTAAAACAAAAAAATTAGTGACTTTGAAGATGCAGGAATAGAAACTATCCAAAATGAAAAACAGACCAGAAAAATAAAGGAGGAGCTAAGATAGAAAAAATATTTGAAAATAACTGCCTGAACTTTCCAAATCTGATGAAAACTGTTAAGTCCACAGATGCAAGATACTCAAAGAAACTCAAGTACAAAAAACTTAAAGAAAATTATACCAAGTCACATACTAATAAAAGTGCTTAAAACTAGTGATAGAAAAAAAAATTAAAAGGAACCAGAGGGAAAAAAGATACATTATGGGAGAAAAGACAGCCTCTTCAATAAGTGGTGCTGGGAAAACTGGACAGCTACATGTAAAAGAATGAAATCAGAACACTCCCTAACACCATACACAAAAGTAAACTCAAAATGGAATAAAGACCTAAATATAAGGCCAGACACTAGAAAACTCTTAGAGGAAAACATAGGTAGAACACTCTATGACATAAATCACAGCAAGATCCTTTTTGACCCACCTCCTAGAGAAATGGAAATAAAAACAAAAATAAACAAATGGGACCTAATGAAACTTAAAAGCTTTTGCACAGCAAAGGAAACCATAAATAAGATGAAAAGACGACCCTCAGAATGGGAGAAAATATTTGCAAACAAAACAACTGACAAAGGATTAATCTCCAAAATATACAAGCAGCTCATGCAGCTTAACATCAGAAAAACAAACAACCCAATCCAAAAATGGGCAGAAGACCTAAAGAGACATTTCTCCAAAGAAGATATACAGATTGCCAACAAACACATGAAAGGATGCTCAACATCACTAATCATTAGAGAAATGCAGATCAAAACTACAATGAGGTATCACCTCACACCAGTCAGAATGGCCATCATCAAAGCATCTACAAACAATAAATGCTGGAGAGGGTGTGGAGAAAAGGGAACCCTCTTGCACTGTTGGTGGGAATGGAAACTGATACAGCCACTATGGAAAACAGTATGGAGGTTCCTTAAAAAACTAAAAATAGAACTACCATATGACCCAGCAATCCCACTACTGGGCATATACCCTGAGAAAACCATAATTAAAAAGAGTCATGTACCACAATGTTCACTGCAGCTCTATTTACAATAGCCGAGACATGGAAGCAACCTAAGTGTCCATCGACAGATGAATGGATAAAGGAGATGTGGCACATATATACAATGCAATATTACTCAGCCATAAAAACAAAACGAAATTGAGTTATTTGTAGTGAGGTGGATGGACCTAGAGACTGTCATACAGAGTGAAGTAAGTCAGAAAGAGAAAAACAAATACTGTATGCTAACACATATATATGGAATCTAAAAAAAAAAAAAAAAGGTTCTGAAGAACCTAGGGGCAGGACAGGAATAAAGACACAGATGTACAGAATGGACTTGAGGACACGGGGAGGGGGAAGGGTAAGCTGGGATGAAGTGAGAGAGTGGCATGGACATATATACACTACCAAATGTAAAATAGGTAGCTAGTGGGAAGCAGCTGCATAGCACAGGGAGATCAGCTTGGTGCTTTGTGACCCCCTAGAGGGGTGGGATAGGGAGGGTGGGAGGGAGACGCAAGAGGGAGGGGATATGGGGATATATGTATACATATAGCTGATTCACTTTGTTATACAGCAGAAACTAACATAACACACCATTGTAAAGCAATTATAGTCCAATAAAGACGTTTAAAAAAAAATTGTGTTTGAAAGAATGTGTAATTTATAGATCTTTTGTTAACTTTAAGACCATGGCAACTTTTAAATTTAATAAATTAATAAAGAATATTTGGATAATATTTTTGATATAAAACTTTGGTCACTAAAATTAGCTCTTATACATTTTTAAATGGCTAGGGATCATCAGGTGTGTAAATGAGTTCAGATAATGTTGATTATGGAGGAGTTTTTGCCAACTCTACTCAATACTCTGTAGTGACCAACATGGGAAAGAATCTAAAAAAGAGTGGATACATATATGTATAACTGATTCACTTTGCTGTACAGCAGAAACTAACACAACATTGTAAATCAACTATACTCCAATAAAAATTAATTAAAAAAATAAATTTGTGAAGGTGATATGAAACGTGTTTATGAATAAAAATAGCTACATAGCTCTTGGTCAAAAAAAAAAAGATACATTATGTACATGGGAACAAAGGTAAGAATGACAGCAAACTTCTCATTGGAAACAATGTTAAGTCACAAGAGAGTGGAGTAACATATTCAAAGTACTGAAAGAACATATACTGTCAATCCAGCAAAAAACATTTTTTTAATGATGGTGAAATAAAAACTTTTTCAAACATATAAAAACCGAAAGAATTTATCACCAGCAGTCCAGCCCTACAAGAAATATTAAAGGAAATCCTTCAGAGAAATAATACCCAATGAAAATGCAGATCTACACAAAATATAAAGAGTACTGAAAATGGTAAATATGTGGGTAAATATAAAAAATTTTCCTTAAGAAATTTTACAAAGGTAACTGACAGTTTAAAGCAAAAAATATAATATGTGCAGTTTATAATATATGTAGAAGTAAAATGTGTGACATTAAATCTAAATGATATAAACACATCAATAAAAGGCAGATGTTCAGATTACATAAAAAAGCAAGACCCAACTATTTGCTGCCTATAAGAAAACTACTTTAAGTATAAAGAAACAAATAAGTTCAAGGTAAAATGATATGCTAAAAGAGATATGCTAATTATATAATTAAAAATAGCTGGAGTGGCTATAATATCAAAGTAGATTTCAGAGAAAATAATATTACTAGGGATAAAGAGGATAATTTCAGAATGATAATGAGGTCATTTATCAAGAGAACCAAAGCAAAAATGAATAAAGCTGCAAGAAGAAATAGTTAAATCCACAGTTATAGTCAAGGATTTAACACTCTTCTTTCCTTAATTGACAGAACAAGTACACAGAAAATCAGAAGATACACAAGACTTAAATACCAATATCAACCAACCTGACCTAATTGACATTAGTAGAACACTGCACCCAGCAACATCAGAATACACATGCTTTTCAAGTGCACACAGAAAATTTACCATGAAAGACCATGTTCTAGTCCATAAAAATAAAAGTCTCAATAAAGTGAAATGGATTAAAATCATACAAAGTATGTTCACTGACCACACTGAAATTAATTTAAAATAATCTACAGTAATATATCTGGAATAATTCAGAAATATTTGAAACTACATAATATACTTCTAAATAACTTTTGGTACAAACAAGAAACAAAAGTCAAAGTATTCTGAACTGCATGAAGAACAAAATATAACATATCAAAATTTGTGGAAAGCAGCTTTTGGAGGAAAATCTACAGCATTAAACTCCCATGTTAAAAACTAAAATAAGTCTCATATTAATTACCTTAAGCAACTATAAAAGTGAAATCCAATGACCCTTACTTCACACCATAAACACACACACAAAATTAACTCAAAGTGGCGCATAAGACTAAATGTAAAACCTTCTAAGAAAGCACAGGAGAAGATCTTAGTGACCTTGGGTTTGTCAAAGATTTCTTAAATTTGAAACAAAAGGTACAAACTATAAAATTAAAAGATCCATAAATTAGACTTTAGTGAAATTAAAAACTTTTGTTGTTCAAAAGACACTATTAAGAAAATGAAAAGGCAAACCTCAAACTGAGAGAAAATAGTTGCAAAACATATATCTAACAAAAGATTTGTATCGGTAATTTATAAAAATTCTCTTATAACTCCATAATAAAGCAATCCCAACAAAAATAGTCAAAATATTTGAATAGACACTTCACCAAAGAAGACACATAGAAGGCAAATAAACATCTGAGAAGATAATCATAAGGGGAATTCAAATTAAAATCATGAGAAACAACTATACACCCAACATAATGTCTAAAATTAATAAAGACTGCCCATACAAAATTTTACCAAAGATGTGAGGTAACTACAACTGGTATAGACCGCTGATAGAAACATGAAATGTTACAACTTTGGAAAACAGTTTGGTAGTTTTAAAAAGTATTAGACATGCATAGACCATGTGACCCAGTGGTTCCAACCCTAGATATTGGCCCCAAAGAAATGAAAATATATGTCCACACAAAGACTTGTGCATGAATGTCCATGATAGCTGTATTTGTAACAGCCAAAAACTGGAGACAACTAAAATGTATCTCAGTGGGTGAATGGATAAACCGATCGTGGTACATCCATATAATAGATTTCTACTCAGTAAATAGGGGAATAAACTATTGACACACAAACAACAGGAGTGAGTCTTAGCATTACTATGTTGAGTTAAAAAAAAGCATAAGAAAACATTTTGGGATAATGGTTGTGTATATCATCTTGATTGTGAAGATGGCTTTATGAGTGAACACAGGGCTTTAGAGTCAGACATACGAGATTGAATGCCGGCGCTACTCTTAGAATGTAACCGTACAAAAGTTACTTACCTATTTGAGTCTCATCTTGTATATTTATTTGTTATGTGAGGATAAGAATATGTGTCAAAGGCTTGCCTTGTTAAACATGATATCATATGTAAAGTACTCAGCATAAAGTATGGTGCCTCATACTTGGCACCATACAAATGTTCACTTCCATGTATGTATTTTCTTCTCCTATTCCTTTGTACCATGTCTCCCCTTCTGTAAAACCTACCTCCTTAGCACTATTATTTTTCTACCAAAGGATGTCTGTCCTCTCCCTCTTGGAACAAAACAGGAAATCCATTTTGATGTTAGTTTAGAACTCTTACTCTTTTTAAATTAACATATGTTATTCATTCTCTCCTGACTTTAATTTTGCTTCAGATTGTGAGTTGTTAACCAGGCTCTTCGTTTATGGCATACTTAGTAGCTACAGTCCCTGCAAGATCCTTTTCTTGAATTATTTATTCATTTTATCCCTTTACTTGTTCCTTTATCTCTAAACCCACTCCCATTACCGCCTCCTAAATTGGCACTCTTCTAGTATTTAATATATGCCCTTTAATATGTATGTACACATGTATGCATGCGTATATGTAAGTATCTATATATATATATGCTTTAACGTATATTTCAATGGCATTGTGCTATAGCTCTTATTTTCCCCTTTCTGCTGTATTTTAAGGACTTATCCTAGCTCTATACACATCCAGTAAGTTGCTTCTAACTGATATATTCCATACTATGTGTTTATCAAAGTTACCTCATTGACTCCCTTAGAGATGGGTACCTGTGTAACCAACTTCCTGCTACCGCAAACAATAATGAAATAAATATCTTAAATCTTGTCTCCTTGTGGAGCTACAAAGGAAGTCCTCTGGGACATAGGTCTGAAGGTGGGATTGCTGGGCCATAGGCCAAATAATTAATTTTACTAACTCAGTACTTCGAGACTGCTTTCCAAAATGGTTGAATCAGTTTATACTTCTACTGGCATTTGGAATTAACAATCTTATGAATTCTTAGCAATATAATATATCTCATTTTAATTTTCATTTCTCAGCTATTAGTAAGTTTGAGCATCACTTTCTATTCTTATTAGCTACTCAGCTTTTCTCTTTGTAGATCACGTTCTTATTCTTTGCTCATTTTTATATTGAGCTTCCTGTCTTTCATTTGTTGATTTGTAGTTCCCGGGAATGTTTCTATAATAATGTCATTAATTTTATGCATTGCTAAAAGCTATTCTAGTCTGTCACTCTCTATTAGCTTTAAGGTGTTGTTCACTGACTAGAAAATTCTTCATTTTAATGTAGCCGTAGCCATCATTTCTCAACCTGATTAAGACATTATTTGGGGGTTATGTTTAAGGGGTACAGCCCCTTACCTACATTTTGTTCTATTAGCTTTGCAGTCACCTTTTAATCCCTCTTTAATCTACCTGGAGTCCAACTTGTTCTATGGTGCAATGTAGGAATTTGTTTTTTTCTCTATTATGAGCCAGTGTTGCAATACCATCTGCTAAAGAGTTGATCTTTTCTCCATTATATAAAATGAAGTGATGCATCTCTATCATATACCACACTTTTTTTGGTAAAAAGAAGAATGCTCCTGGAAGGGTGATGACCCAGATGAGATGGGCAAGAAAAATATCCCTGGCCATCCATCTTCAGGAGGGTAATGGTGACTGCTCACTATGGATTCAGCCTTCTGAAGCCACATGCAAGTAGGAAACCTTGAACTCACCCAGGGGCTCTAAAGGGATTTTTAAAAACCAAGAATAAAGAAAGAAATAGTCTTATTAGGTCAAGTGCTTCAGATATTTCCTGTGAATTCCTGCAATTCCTTCAATGTTTAGTAGCATAACAATGTGTTTCCGTGTCATGTTACATACATAAAATGCTTTTAATGTCATAACTATACTACATATTGCATCACACTTAGCTGTTTAGAATGTGAGCAGACCTGTTATCCACAAAGCTTTCCAATTTTCCCAAAGCGTTTGGAAATCCATGGAATGATTTAGGGTGCTTGACATGATATAGTATTTAACTGGTAAATTTTTTGTAAGCAAGGAAAAATCTTGTCCCAAACAGGTCTGATTTATGGCTTACTTCAGTATTCTATATACAGTAAGTCCTCAAAAAAATGTCCCTGGCTGATTACCTGGCTGAGTGCCCACATATTCACTGGGTTGGAATTTACATGCAGAAGGAAATTTTCCTTCGTGAAAGTCATGATCTATTTGCATTTGCCTTTCGTTAGGAGGAAAAAGCACCAGAGACTTCAAGGACTATTGTGTATAAAATTTAACTCCATGCAATTATTCATGGAGCCCTTCCCAGGGCCATACAGCATTATTATATGCTTAAATAAATATTTCTGCCTTACCCCTGGATTTCAATAGAAACTATTTTGGACTCTTGTTATTCACTTACATTGCCCCATAGATTCTAAACAACAAGTAGAAAATGGAATCAAGCAAGCCAGTATTTCCCTTAGAAACTGGTGGCGGGGTGGTATTACGAGCTGGAGTTCTAACTAAGAGTTTAGTACTGGCTAGCATTAGTACTCAGACTTTCTGTTTTCCATGCCTATAGATGTACTTGAAGTTAAAGAGGAGAAGATCAAATCCATCCATGTAATAACATTTAACCAGTGCTCATTACACCCAGGGATTTCTTGAGTGTCATGGTCAGACTTGGTTAATCTCTAAATCTACAGGATGGAGTTCAGAGTTTCTCTTTTTGTTTGGATCTAAAGAACTGTGACTTACTATTTCCAATTCATGTAGCTGATAGGTTACATTATAACATTTCCTCTCTGGTGGAGGATGACCTTCCATGTGTTCCACTGTGATGCACCAATAATGTTCTTCTGTTCCAAAACAGATTTTTTTTTTACTTTCTAAAATATAATACAACATGAATTTTGATAATGTCACATGAACTCCATCCTCCCACTCCCTTTATTTCCACAATAAAGAAACCCTGAGGACACTACAGATGGTGAAGGAGAGTTTCACGCAATGGCAGGTAACTGCAAGCTCTTGTGATTTCAACTCAGGAAAGAGACAGAAAGAGTGCACGTGTTCTTTGTGACCTCGGCTTTTGGCTAATGTGAACCTAGCTGAGAGGGTTGTAAAAACGTCAACATGCTTTGAGGCTGGCAACGCAAACATTAATACAAATGTTAAACAAGAAACCAACTTTGGTTGTGTCCATGGGAAAAGATCTACAAATGTTCACCACAACTTAAAAGTTTTTCTACTGACATTTAACCGGAACATGGGTATCATTAGGACAATGTTCCTTGCTCTCACACCATTTTGAATATTTCGGAAATCCTTATCAGTGACACTGAAAATTTTACTGATGTTTTGATACTCTAGACAAAATATCCAAGGTTAAAATGGGAAGTTATATGGGAAAAACTTAAGTAGGCTTTAAATGTCCTAATCATATGTAATTTTTTATTAAATAACTTATAAAGTCTCCATATTGTATATCTAATGATTTATTTCACTATATTCTATTATTTTTACTCATCAATCATGTATTTCCCATGTCATCAAAAAGCAAAGTTTATGTCTCTACCCAGCAGAAAACATTTTGAGGGTAACATTTTACTAAACTATAAAATATTAGAGTGTTCCGATCTATTTTTCATAATCATTGCTAGTAACATGATAGAAACATTACCAATCCTGAGAGCAGATTTTCAGAAATTAATTAAACCCATTAGAAGCAGTAGAAAACAGTCATTTATTCGTCACTACACAAAGAAAGAAAAATGAATTAGACTTTATGTAACTAAAAGCACGTTCCTTTCAGAAAATATCTCCATATGAATTTTGAAATCAATTTATGCCGGTAATAGGTTTCATTTGCTATAGAAGAACAAATGAAAATGTAAATTAAGAATGGCATCACAGGGCTTCCCTGGTGGCGCAGTGGTTGAGGGTCGGCCTGCCAATGCAGAGGACACGGGTTCGAGCCCTGGTCTGGGAGGATCCCACATGCCGCGGAGCGACTAGGCTCGTGAGCCACAACTACTGAGCCTGCGCGTCTGGAGCCTGTGCTCCGCAACAAGAGAGGCCGCGATAGTGAGAGGCCCGCGCATCGCGATGAAGAGTGGCCCCCGCTTGCCGCAACTAGAGAAAGCCCTCGCACAGAAACGAAGACCCAACACAGCCAAAAATAAATTTACAAAATCACTTGCTTTAAAACAAAAAAAGAAGCCAGTAGAAGATGCAGTGTCTAGGAGTAAACGGGTGTGTACATTGGAAATATAAGCAATAATAGTCAAACTTTAAAAAAAAAAAAAAAAGAATAGCATCACAAATGGCAACTACAATCAAATTAAAGATGTACTTTATCAAAATAAGCAATTTACAGCAGAGCGTTCCTACAAGTGAACCCTGAATAAGACAATAATCTGGCAAAGGCAAGAATTCAGAATTATATTCGTCATTAACTTGTCGTGCTGCTCAGCCTGCCCTGCTCCTATTCCTGCTCTTCTCGTGCTGGCACCAAGGCGAGCGCCAGAGTGTGCACGGAATTACTTATTTAAGTCAGATAACTTATGCAATGGAGGCACTCATGACCTGTATTAACATGTATCATCAGGATGTAAGGGAGTTCTGCGAAATGCTAATATTCCATGTCTCCTTAAGCTTTATTTTATATTGATGTCTTATTTCTCATGTAAATGTACACTTTTCCTTATGAGAATTAAGTTTCTCTGTGCTTTAGTTCTTACAACTTTCCTATGAAATCAATCAGCTTGGTATTATTCCCATGTCACAGATGTGGGCCTAAGCCACCACCGCCATGTGCTATATCCTACCCTCATGGGGCAGATCTTGGGGCAAAGACCATGATTTACCTTCAGACAGCCTCGTTTTCATGAATCAGAATCAAGTGGACAGGGCTTCCCTGGTGGCGCAGTGGTTAAGAATCCGCCTGCCAGTGCAGGGGACACGGGTTCGAGCCCTGGTCCGGGAAGATCTCACATGCCGCAGAGCAACTAAGCCCGTGCGCCACAACTGCTGAGCCTGCGCTCTAGAGCCCGCGAGCCACAACTACTGAGCCCGCGTGCCACAACTACTGAAGCCCACGCGCCTAGAGCCCGTGCTCCACAACAAGAGAAGCCAATGCAATGAGAAGCCCGCGCACCACAACGAAGAGTAGGCCCCGCTCGCCGCAACTAGAGAAAGCCCGCACACAGCAACGAAGACCCAACTCAGCCAAAAAAAAAAAAAAAAAAAAAAGAATCAAGGGGACAGCCTTCTCCCCATCATATTCCCTCTACCTAGAATCTTCTTCATTTGGTAAAGCCTTACTCCCTTTCTAGGCTTAATTCAGAAACCAGCTCTTCTCTGAAATCGACTCCACTGAAATGGACTGAATGATTCCTGCCTCTGTTCCCCATAGCTTTTGTGAGAACACTGAGCACACGCTTTCCTTGTTCACAACACCACATCTGTTTCTTCCTGCGCGAGTTAGTCTTTTTTTTTTTTTTTTTTTTTTGTCCGCGCCGCACGGCTTGTGGGATCTTATGCCCCCGAGCAGGGATCGAACCCATGCCCACTGCAGTGGCAGCGTGGAGTCTTAACCACTGGACCACCAGAGAAGTCCCCAGGACTTAGTCATTTTTATACCCCTCTCGCGGAGCCTGGGAAAGGGTCTAGCGTGAAGCAGCTGTTCAACAACCTTAGCAAAGTAAATTGTATGAGTGACCTCCACAGACAACAGGTAAGTAGAATTGTAACTATTCTTGCCCGTGAAGTAAATCCTGTCAGTGGGAGAGGAAAAGGCTTAAGAGTGAGATAGGAAGTTAATAGATATATTAAAGAGTGATTTTTAAATGTAGATAAAGGAGGAAAAGGATTGGCCTAAATCCAACCACGACATCAGCACAGCTCAAGACACAAGTGAATGTAATTAGAGGCGTAAGGTGTTCATTCCTGCATAACCACGGGTTTCTTGTTTAATTACAGTTTTCTTATATGCCCTCTTTAAGACAGGAAGAAAGGTGGGAACGAGATTATGGATAATAGAGGCTCCTGCCAGAGAAAGAATTCCAGTGGACACTGGCAGTTCAGCTATTCTCTTCAGAAAGAGTCTTCAAGACAGCCTGCCTTTTTATTATGTCTGGTGAAGGTGAAAACGGCTGTTAAAAATATCAACGAGGAGATATTCATGGAGTCCCTACCTCATGCTAAATACTTGCGGAAAGTTTTCACAGATTATCAGATTCTCCTAATATGAGTTAGAGATCATGGTCCCCATTTTACAGGAAGAGAACTGAAGATCAGAACAATGAAATGAGTTGCTGAGATTGCAAACCTAGTGCCAGAGCTTTGATCCAACCAAATTTCGGGACTCTTCCTACGACACCCTACAACCCCCTCTTTCGGTGTTTGGAACATTGACACTCACCTACTGCATTGTGTGAACATGATTCCCATTTAAAGACATCTGGTTTAGGCTATTTCACATCTGCTAAATTGTAATCTGAGGATTCCTTTCACGTGAAGCTGGAGAATTTGTCTATACTCCTTGGGCATCTCATGGAAGCCACGCTTAGGTAACTTGTTGTCGTAGTAGTGATGGCTGACAGGTGTGTTCTCTCCAGTTTTAGAGAAGGGCCAGAATCCATAGAGTTTCACGTTCTCGCACAGTTCAACTGCCACACTTGTGATCATCAAGCCGGAGGACAGGCGATACTCGGTCACACCTTTAGTCCTCCAGAAGAGGGCAAGGTTTTTCAGGTACTTGGGATGGAAAAATAAAACTCTTTGTCTTGCTTTAGACTCCTTCAGTGTGTAGTACACCTTAAAAGAGGCCGCAGTGTTGGCCCTGAAGGAAAATGCTGGCAGAAGGACGAATGCATCTCCATAGGTTGCAACGTCCTCCAGAAATATTGCTTTCTTTTCCTTTAAGTTCCCATATCTGCCAAATTTTTAAAACATCATGATTTTAACAGTAATCATCAAAGGAGCAGTTTTGGTAACATGAGGCTGAATTCACCATTGGCCAAAAAACAGAACCATTTATATCACTGTATATAAAAGAGACAAACTGCAGATTCAGAGAAAACTCATGTTAAGTAAGCATCTTGTAAATATCAGGGGTGAGGTCTTCATTTCTCTTTCTTGGCATATCTAGGCTTTCATTTCTACCTTCTTATGGGGCAATACCCTTACTGGACATACATTTTTTATATTATTTTATCTTCCAACTCAGTAATTTTTTCCTAAGGTTGCTTTTTAATGATGAATTACCTTCCAAATGTATAATGCGGAAATGTTTTCTCAAACATAACACACTCTTAAAATATCTGTACATTAAAAAAATTCATTGAGCTGTACATTTGTATATACATGTTATTATAAAATAACAGTTTCCTTTAGAAAGCCTAAAATATCTATATGCATACACACACACACGCATCTTAAATTTCCTCCATGGATTGTGATAGCTCTATGTGTTTAATTTAAATAATACCTCAGTAAATATACTGGTGTGCATGACTGCATATGTTTAGAAAATAAGCCTTGGGGAGACAGGTACAATATTTTATATTCCCTTAAGCCATACTAGAACTATTTGAGGGGTGTATTCTACTAATAACAATTATTAGTCACTTCGGATGAAAATAGTTGAATAAAACTATATATGGGATTTTTATTAAACAGCCAACATTTTGTAGTAGTTACATTGTGGAAAATAAAATACAGGAATTATTTTTTAGTAATAAACTGCCCAAAGTGAAAACTTGATTTTGCCAGGTTCTCCTAAGGGTTACTCTCTGAAGCTTCTAAATAGACTAAGTTTTTTCAAGAAAGTGCTATCAAGACAAGAGTAACACTAAAATTCTGAAAGGAAATCTAAAAAAGGAACTTCACTATTGTTTAAAAAGTTCTCATTGGATTAGCAACATTCAGCTTATGACATTAGAAGTACAACTGGACATACCTCTTATGAGCCACAACCTAAATTACCAATATATTCTTATATATTTTCCTAAAAAGCCATTCCAGCTGTATTAGAAGTCAGTCTCAGCAACAAGATTAGTGCTCAGACTAAGAAACAGGTTAAATAATGAGAAAAATGTTCTTGAACAGTTATGTAATTTGAGGTACTTACCTTAGTCTTATGATACTGGGATTTAGAGTCACCAGGTTGGTTTTAGTGCCAACATCACTGGTAACATTTCCTGTGGTTGGGGGGAGGTTACACCTGAAATTTGGAAGGAAAACTATTCTCAAAATATAACTTGTGAAAAAAAAAAGTACATCCACATATATCCACACATATACACGTGATCATTCTCATTTTATTGGAGAAAATTATTGTTGTTAAGAGGGTCCTCAGAATTCATCTGATTTCCATCGAAAACCATTTAATAAGTACTGAACTCTTAGTTGGCATTTCAATATTGGATAAAATAAATGAATTTGATAAATGCTTTCAGTATTATGTAAGCCCTTTATAAGTAACAAAACTAGAAATGACAATTACACCTTGCCTAGCTTTTGAAGAGTTCATGATCCTTTTATTAAAATTATTATTTATATTAATTAGATTCCCATGGAGGTATGATCACCAATTTACAGATTTTAAAAAATTGAGGCATTGCGACTAAGGTTATAGTGTCTGTCAGAAGCAAAGGCTATATAAAAAAAATCAAAATTTCCTGATTCCCATATGGACTGTTTTTCCACCAAATTAAGCTGTTAATAAATAAAGCCTTAATGTTCTTATAATGATGTTTTCATATTGATGTTCTCATCCTCTTTTGAGTACTATTTTGCTTTTAAATTGGAAAACAAATTAAGAATTGTAATTTTGAGTAAGTATATTCTTGTCACACAGAAAAGAGAAAGTATCATTTACAGAATTTCAAGTAGACCATTTCTTTAAAGCTATATATACAAAGGGAGCATCTGTGAGGAAGGCTGTTTAAACTTGATGTGTTCTGTAAGATGAGGTTGAAATATTCTATTCCATGCTCTATGAAATATATGAATAAATGAAACACGTACTTCTCTCACTGATAAAAAAGATATATCAGAAAACAAATATGGCACCTTGGGAAAAATAAATATTAATTTAGATAATAGGCCACAGAAATGTCTTCATTAGTGGGCTTCCTGTAACAAATCTACTTTCTAGAACAGTCTCATATTCTTTTGAAGACTCAAAGATGATTTCCAATATGGTATCATTGGAGACCCCTAGGGGAAATATTGGGTATTGTATATATACAGTACAGTAAAGCCACTCAGCGCCTATTTTTGCTCCTTACACACTTAACTGACAGCTCCCAATCTTCTGAAATGAAAAAAAAAAAAAAATGATAATCAGCTTCCAGATGGTTTTACAAACTATGAAACATGTACGACCAAAATAGACAAAGGCTTAAAAATTAAATAAATTTTAATGCCACCAGCCATGTACAGCCCCAATTTGACCTTTCAGTTTGGAAGGCTAACTTCAAAAGGAACTCTATATTCAGAAAAATAGCTGGCATCAACAAATGCAGAATCTAGAAATATACGTATTTATTTTAGAGTTATAAATTAAGTAGCTGTTGAGTTTTTTGTTTTTGGGGGTTTTTTTCCTGCTTGTTAAACCTAAACTTGTATTTCTTATATCTGCTATAAAGTAAAATGGATGTTTAGGCATAATATTCACCCCAGATGTTTTGGGAATTTTCAGTCTATAAAAAAGTCTATTACAAGAAGAATTATTTATCTTCCTTATGGTTTTTCCATACTGAGTACTTTAACAAAATAGCTAAATCATGCAGGTATTGGCCATTTTCACATTCATCATGAGGAACACATTCAATAATGGCTGGACTGCCAGGTCTGTTGTTCTGTCATTATCTTCAGCATAAAATTCTAAATGAGATTAAAGTGAGGGGGAGCTACTGATTCAGAATCGTGTTTCTTTTTCACGTGCTAAAATGGGCAGCATTAAATCAATAAAGATCAAAGGATCTCCTCTGATGTATGCAATCGGTGCTCCTGAAATAGAAAGAAACAGATTTCAACTGACTTTATAAAAAGGTGCATTTCAATTGAAATCCACCCTCACAGGGATGAATCCTCTTTCCATCATATTCTGAAAGTGGAGATGCTCTGTGGCTTGTCTTATTAGTTCAGACACACAGAGAAACCACTTTTGTTTCTGTTTTGGCAAGCTAGCTTGTATTGAGATATAAACATTTTAAAAGATCAGAATTTAGAAGCTGCACATTTTTTAAAAATTTCAGGCCAGAAACCTAAATAAACAACAATGTTGTGTGGCTATACAATATCTAAGTCAGCATTTTCACAAGTATTACCTGAGAACAAAGTGTTCTTGAAATGCTCTGTTTAAAAAAAAAAAAAAAGTATCCTTAATATACTGAAGGCTCTGACAAGTCCTGCAGTGAAGACCCTCTTTGACTATGATTTCATGCAGGGTTTCTGGAAAGTTAAGTGACCATAGCAACATTCAGAGGAACTCATGATCCATTTAACACTTTTGGAAACACACTAGATAAACTGTAGGCTTAAGCAACAGAGTTCAAAGGTCAAAATTTACAGAGTATCTTTAGCTTATTCATTTAAAATATCCAGCTGATCTTGGATGTCAAAGAAACCAATTTGACAGAGCTTACCTAAAAACAAAGTCGGATTTATCGATTTCGGCTCCGCAGAGAGACTGATTCAGAATCCCCCCATTTCCAACCACCGCACACTGATTGTAGGGGTACCCCACAAAAGGCTGAGACTATCAGGAGAAAGGGAAAAACTGCCATAAAATAGCTTTAGTTTTAGAACCATAAACATCATCAGCTTAATTCAAGTAGCTTGATTTTTACACATGCTAAGGAAAGAAAAAGAACAAGAAGCAATACCACAGCATGTGAATCAACTTATGACATCATAAAAAAATCCTGTAAACCTGTTTCATTTCTCTTGAGAGGAATATATAGCATATCATAGACAAACATAATGTAATAATACAAAATATAATACACTTGTTCTTAAAATGTACTTTAACGTATATTACATCACATAATTAAGTAAATAAATTGAGGATGGCAAAATCCCACATGGGCCTTTCCGACAAACAGGACCATTTTCAGCCAAAAATAGAAAAGAAAGCAATTCCAAAGTAGCATTAAATTCTCTATTCTTGGCCAGAAAATTAATAGATAATTTAGTGAAAGTTCTCTGTGCTTCTTAAATAGTTAGACCTTCCGGCTCAGTGATGACAGGAGATTTATGCCTGCGATCTCTGTAAATGATCGGCCACGGTGCTTCAGGGAGGTCCAGTAACTCTGTGCTGACTTGTTTCAAATTCATTTCTAAGGCCGGAATCATTTTTGTTTCCTCCAAGGACCCAACTGGCCGACCCCAAAAGACTTCCCACTTTTACCAAATCCTCCGCGGTCTGAAACACAGCTTTTCAATTTGACAGTGTACTTTGCCTTTGCTGGTCACTTTTCCGGAAGTAATGATGTGACCTTAACCAGCAGCAAGGGTGTCAGCTCAGAGTTCCGCAGTGATGAAGTCCTGATTCACCTGCTTTGTCTCCAGAATGTGAGTGTAGGTCCTCAGGGGCAGAGAGCATGTTTATTACTTTTCATTTCCCCCCTCTTCTACTGCAGACCTCGCCCAGAGGATCACCGCTTTTCCATGGGCGACGACTGGCCCAATGGCCACCTGGGTGCAACCCCCGGTGCCATGTTGGAACCCAGCTGTACCAGCTTATGGGCACCAACTGGTAAATATTCAGGAATTCTGTCAGCCGATTGTGAAACCACTGGTAAATTACAATCGCCACGATGGGGATATTTACACTGCTACGAATCAGGGCACCCTCCTGCCCGGTGTACCAGCCCCACTGGCAACGCCCCAGGACCGGCGTGGTTCTGAGCTGCCCAACAGATCCTGAATCACCCTGACTCCCGTTGTGCTCCTGAATCTGCATTGGGAGATGCCAAACGAGTGACGAGAACTCTCTTTCAGCACGTCTGCGTTTTGTCCATAAAAATGAAAAATCATGTTGTGCTTCAGGTGCGAGAAGCACTTTCCCAGGTCGTAACTTGTTAACACATGGAATCCATCCAACAACCTTGTGAGTATTTTACAGACGGGAAAACGGAGGCATGAGTTTAAGGAAGGGCTAGAAAGCAGCAGAGTTGGGATTCAAACCCAGGCAGTCTGGTTCAGAGTCCGTGGTCTTAACCACGACACATTATACAGGTGCTGTCTGTCATTCAAGGGGTGAAAGGTTAACTGAAGGATGTGCCTTATTTCCCTGCACAGATGTGACGCCCAGCAGAGTGACTGGCTCTTTAATGAATGGTTCCCACAGACCCTGGGCTATTTCAAATCACTGAACTTCTAGCGCAAGCTGTTTTCAGACCGTGTTTACTAACCGATACCACAGTAAATTCTGAATTTTACAGACAGGGCAGAATGCAAATAGGCTCTTTATGGTACAATAGAAAAGATTACTGAGGGGAACATATCTCCAATTAAGCACTCAAAATAATGAACGTTTTTCTCTGGCTTCTTGGTCAACTGGGAGGAAAAAATCCATATGCTTTGGTATCTTACGTTCAGTAAGAGTTCAAATAAATGACAATTTCAACGTTCCTTAAAATAAGGCTCCTAAGGAAACGCATATCTGGGCGACTCAACTGCGGGCTTGTTGCTAACTCTGGTTGAAAACCAGCTTCGTGGTTTTCTTTTCAAGTAACTTAGCAAAGCTTTGGAGTAAGTGACTTCACAACATTTCGTCCAAAGCATCTATTGTGATCTGCTCGCTGCGTGCCCCACAGAACAGAGCAGGGTTGGGGTGTGGGAAGCAACCTCGGATGCTGTGTCTGTGGAAGGGGATGTTGAAGAAACACAGAAAAGTGACCTCACTTTGCAGCTGTTACTGTATTAACTTCAGAATTTCCTCCCCCTAGTTTTAAAAAGTCAGTATTAATTTGGAAAATGGATGCTGTTGTTAATTGCACCCAGAATTATCAAGCCTATGCTAAGTTATTCTTTTCAAGGTGCCAATCAGAAGCAAAAAAAAATACCTGCAGCTCCTCTGTTCCGACCAGCCTAAAGCAAGGAAAACACTAGTAAAAATGGCAAGGGTGAAAGAGTTGCTCTCTGTGGAACTCCTCAAGGCGTTCCCTGATAAGGGATATAAATATTCTTTAGTTGCTATCTTTTCAGCTATTGGTAATTTCAGTGCATCACGAGGGGATTTTCAGAATGCCGTATGAGTTATTTTTTTGGTCCCCGTTCCCTTCCGGAAAATGTGCAATATTTTTTCTCTAACATTTTATATTGATTTTTCGTTCATTCCCAGAAAATTATA
Organism: Eubalaena glacialis; assembly: GCF_028564815.1. Lineage (NCBI taxonomy): Eukaryota > Metazoa > Chordata > Mammalia > Artiodactyla > Balaenidae > Eubalaena > Eubalaena glacialis. The sequence continues at coordinate 5,374,619 of NC_083717.1, read as the reverse complement.
CTTCCTTTGAATTGTAATATTAAAAAAAAAATTGGAACAACTTACATGACAATAAAATAGTTGAAACAAGTCAAAGGTCCAGCAAAATGGAATTAATTGTAAGAACTGAATATTCTACAGTTGGTAAACTGCATATATAAAGCGATCCCATTTTGACCACTGACTTGGCCTAATTGCTTTTCATCAAATCATAAAAAGATGCCTGAGAGTGTAGTTCATCAGCAGTGGGATATTTTCAGGAGAAAAATTCCCCCCAAGTTTGGATTTATATTGTAATGATACAGTAATCATTACTCATTAGTTTAAAAAACAAATATGTAATGAATGCATCTGTGCACTGGGGAATGTTCTAGGAGCTTGGGATACATAAGAACACAGTAGATAAAAATCCCTGTCTTGTGGAGGTTATGTTTACGGGCCTCCAATTCTTATGTATTTACTTCCCAAAGATTAGCCACATAAACCTACAGTTCTTTGTGAAGGAATTGATTTAGTCACTGAAACTGACAACTGGAGGAATCTTATTGCAGGTGAAAAATGGTCATCTTCCCAAGCCCTGGTAATTACTATGCAGAAAGCCCAAGTACCTCATCTCATTCAAGGATGAGTCATGAAGACTCAAGGGCTGGAAGAGCTTATCATTTAAGATATAAATACCATTCCCCGCAGAGCCACAAGTATTCAAAACTGCCTTCTGAAAAGGGACTGCCATACGTATCTTACACAACACAACACAGTGTGGCATTTTAATGAATTAACTGCTCCATTCTTATATCTTAATCTGAGCCAACATTCACCTTAAATGGTGACACAAACCACAAGATATTCTCACTCACCACTGGCAGCATATCGAAAATGTTCTCTCTGATTTGGATTTCGCTTTTACTTTCCACCTCGTAACTCATGTTAGTCCCGACGGGAGTGTTATTTTGAGAAACAATGAAGTTTTGAACGGCATCACAACACGAGCCAAGTTTCACTCTGCGAAGGATAAGGATAAAAGCGAGTCAAGGAATAAGATTAAGAAACCCAAACTAGAGACGACGATGGAAAACGCAGAAGAGGATTTTGCCATACTGACTTTCCGAGAGAAGATACCTCATTCGCAAAGATGACATTTTTATCTCATTCCATTCTAACTGTCCCTGGATGGTGCAAGAGTGCTGTGGTAGGATTAAATAGCAAAGAACATTAACGTACTTACACTTAGGTAGGGACCGAGTCACCCATAGGAAATACTGATTATATAATGGTTTAAATACAAAGACTTCTTTCTCATGATAATGTTGTAACAACAAAGAGAAAATGACAGAATACCTTCTAATTATTTTATTAAACAGTACAGAAAGTAAATTAAGACCAGTGTCACAAATCATCACCAAAGCAATATGTAATCATTTATTATGAGACAAGTTCCATGAAAAGAAGCATCATTCAATACAGTGATGTTTTTTGAGCTTCACTGAGGTATAATTCACAAATACGTATGGGGAATTCCCTGGCGGTCCAGTGGTTAGGACTCTGCGCTTCCTAACAGGGGGGTCTGGGGTTCGATCCCTGGTCGGGGAACTAAGATCCCACAAGCCTCACGGTATGGCCAAAAAAAAAATATTCACAAATACAAATTGTTTATGTTCATGGTTTAATATGCATACATACTGTGCAATCATCACCATAACCAAGCTAATCAACATGTCCATCACCTCGCATAGTTATCTTTTTTCTTTTTCTTCTTTTTTTGTATAGTAAGAATACTTGAGATTTACCCTCTTAGCAAATTTCAAGTATGCAATACAGTACTGCTAACCACAACTACACTGCTGTACTTTAATACAGTGAATTTTTAAAGACGTGAATTTAAAGCTGCCATTCTTTACAGAAAGCCCAGAAAAATGTAATTTAGTACTGAGCTATATTTCGAAACTATTCCTATGGAGTGAAACCTTATTGTCAGAATGCAGACCCAGAAAGGTCCTGCCAGGGGTTGTCGGAATTTGCCCCCAACCTCTGGCAGGTGAATCCAGAACCACTCAGAATTTATATTTTGCTTATGTAATTCTCCGGGGATGTAGACTCCATAGCGTCTCTTGATAATTATTCCACAGCTTAATCAACCCTGAAGTCAAGAGACTCTTTGGTTTGCCCAACTGAACTCTCTTCACTTAAATCCACCTCCCTGGTTAGTTTTTCATAGAATCTCTCCATAAAAAACACTTCATGTAATTGAAAATGGTAATCATCAAGCAAAACTTGAACCTTTTCAATTTTGAAGCATTTAGAGAATTTCCTCTTCTCTCAGATTTTCTCCATAAGACCAGTTTTTTCATTAATGTCACCTTGTTCATCTTTAAACCTTTACTAATTTCTCCATTTTACTTAAAAATATATACTAAAGTTGGATCCCACCATAGCACAAGGAACAGTGACTATTCAGCAGACAGAGCTGACTGTGATCAGTACTGATACCCTAAATTCCTAACTGGCCCTTTCCCATCGCATTTTTTTTTTTATTGGTTTTTGGTCCTGAAGGGTATACTTTTATATGTTCCTACTGAATTTGGTTCTTTTGAAAGAATACAACGCTCTAATCTGTCATAGTCATTTTGAATTATATTCCAGTCTTCGTGAATGCCAGTAATTCTCAGGGTATGAAAAGTCAGTGCTGTGATATTATTTGTACCCTAAAAATCAAGATTTTCAAATTAGTTCCTATCAGTTAGCTGATATTATTAAAACAGTACATTCTTACTTGAATTCTATCACCTGCTTATTATTTCTCTTTGCATTTCAGAACCTACCATTTCTAATAGCTCATGGAGACCAACAAAAGAAAAAATTGAAAATGAAATGATGTATAGTCAAAAGTATGACACTAAGTATTTGTAATTATAAATTTAATTTCATAACAATTCATGTGACATATTGCAAACTCAGAAATCCTTATGTGTTTATAATTTTAAATGTCTCTTTTATGCGGCATGTTGAGAAAGGCAATGGAATAGATTCTCATTTACCTTTTACAAGTAACTTAATTTCTCTAAGGATATTTGGTGCTTGAAATAATATTGCATCACACAAAAAAACCACTAAGCAGGGTTTCCCTGGTGGCGCAGGGGTTTAGAATCTGCCTGCCAATGCAGGGGACACAGGTTCAAGCCCTGGTCCGGGAAGATCCCACATGCCGCGGAGCAACTAAGCCCGTGCACCACAACTACTGAGCCTGTGCTCTAGAGCCCGCGAGCCACAACTACTGAGCCCGCGTGCCACAACTACTGAAGCCCACGCGCCTAGAGCCCATGCTCCGCAACAAGAGAAGCCACCGCAATGAGAAGCCCGCGCACCACAAGGAAGAGTAGCCCCTGCTCGCCACAACTAGAGAAAGCCCGTGCGAGCAACGAAGACCCAACACAGCCAAAAATAAATAAATAAAAATTTAAAAATGCAATTATTAAAAAAAAAAAACAACCACTAAGCAAAGTACCCTTTGTGGGTTTTTAAATAGTTTTTTTTTTGGGAGTTCCCTGGTGGTCTAGTGGGCCGGATTCGGCGCTTTCACTGCTGTGGCTCCGGGTTCAGTCCCTGGGCAGGGAACTGAGATCCTGCAAGCTGTGCAGTGTGGCCAAAATTTTTTTTAAAAACTGTTTTTTTCTGAAACTATGTTTTCAATTATTATATTATAAAACTTTCAAACCCTCAGGAAAGTTGAAAGAATTGGACAATGAGCATGTGAATAACGACCAGCTAGACTCTACAAGTAATTTTTTACTATATTTGCCTTGTTGTGTATTTATCCATCGATCCATTTTTGTTGTTATAGTTATTGCAATTCAACATAAATTACAGGTATCAGTACACCTCACCCCTAAATACTTCAGCATGTATATCATTATTTTGTATTTTGGGGTAGAATTTACATACAATAAAATCCCAAGTGCATTCAATGAGTTTTGAGAAGTGCATATACCCCTGTAACCCAATCCCCTGTCAAGATACAGAATATTACCAACCCCACTAGATAATTCCCTCAAATTCTTTCCCAGTCCACCTCCAGCCCTCCCCCGCCTCAAGGCAACCACTTTTGTGATTATTTTTTACCAAACATTAGTATTGCCTGTTCCAGAAACTATATAAACATATACATAAATCTATATAAATAAATATAAATCCATATAAATCATATTAACGCAACATTGTAAATCAACTATACTCCAATAAAAATGTTTTTAAAAATTTAATTAATTTTTTAAAAAAGAATCATATTGTATATATGCTTTTGTGTAAGGCTTCTTTCACTTGGCATAAATGTTTTTGCAATTCATGTATGTTGCCATGTATGTCAGTAATTTGTCCCTTTTTATTGCTGGAGTAGTGTTGCACTGTCTGAATGTACCAGAATTGATTTAGTCATCCCCTCTGCACTTTTAAAGAAATCACTATCAAAAGTCAATGTTAAATACCTAATCACTCCTAATAACATCCCAGGAAAAACATCGGAATAATTATCCAAAATGTCATTTCTGCAGCCTGTGTTGGGTCACTGACTAACGGGACATTGTAAGCCTTTATAGTTAGTGGCAAAATTATAAATGTATGCTCTTTGTCATTTCCCAGGTCACCTGCATGGTAAAGATCCCCATAATAGCCAGTGTTAGTATAGAGCTGAGATGCTTAGAACAAACAAAACAAAATGGCATTGTATTTCTATTATTCCATTTCCCATCATCCCTAAAAACAGAGTCAGTTCTAATCCTTCGTAACTCCAAAGTCAACTAGATGTGCTCACAATAATGGGAACGGCAATTTCCCCCTTCTTGTGTACAAAGAGTAAGAGACATTAACAAATGAAGGACACTTGGTATTCACTAGATGTGATAGTGAATTTCACCTGTCAACTGAGCCAAGTCAATGCCCAGAGAGCTGGTAAAACTATTTTTGGGGGTGTCTGTGAGGATGTTTCAGGAAGGATTAGCATTTGAATCGGTAGATGAAGTCCAAAAGCTCGCCCTTTCCAATGCATAGTAAACATCCAACCAGATCAGCATTCACAAACCTCACCCTGGTAAAGCACTGTACACTCTCCAGAGCATTTTCACACCTATTATGACATCTGATGCCCACAACAACCAGGGAGATAGAAAATATAATTATTCCCATTTTATCTATTTATTTTTTTAAAGTAGTAAGTAGTCTTATTTATTTATTTTTGGCTGCACTGGGTCTTTGTTGCTGCGCGAGGGCTTTCTCTAGTTGTGGCGAGCGGGGGCTACTCTACATTGCGGTGCTCAGGCTTCTCGTCGCGGTGGTTTCTCTTGTTGCAGAGCACGGGCTCTAGGCGCGCAGGTTTCAGTAGTTGTGGCACACGGGCTCAGTAGTTGTGGCTCATGGGCTCAGTAGCTGTGGCACACGGGCTCAGTAGTTGTGGCTTGCGGGCTCTAGAGCGCAGGCTCAGTAGTTGTGGCGCGGGGGATTAGCTGTGGCACACGGGCTCAGTAGTTGTGGCTCGCGGGCTCTGGAGTGCAGGCTCAGTAGTTGTGGCGCACGGGCTTAGTTGCTCTGCAGCCTGTGGGATCTTCCCGGACCAGGGCTCGAACCCGTGTCCCCTGCATTGGCAGGCGGATTCTTAGCCACTGCACCACCAGGGAAGCCCCCATTCCCGTTTTAGAGATGAGAAAACTGGAGTTGAGAGAGCTTACGGGTTAGAACCAAGGTGCCCAGGTTGTTCGTGACTCCAGCTTATGTCTTTTGACATTCACTTCTTTGCAATTTATTTTTTGATTTTTATTTATTTTTATTTTTATTTATTTTTTTTAACATCTTTATTGGAGTATAATTGCTTTACAATGGTGTGTTAGTTTCTGCTTTATAACAAAGTGAATCAGTTATACATATACATATGTTCCCATACCTCTTCCCTCTTGCATCTCCCTCCCTCCCACCCTCCCTATCCCACCCCTCTAGGTGGTCACAAAGCACCGAGCTCATCTCCCTGTGCTATGCGGTTGCTTCCCACTAGCTATCTATTTTACGTTTGGTAGTGTATATATGTCCATGCCACTCTCTAACTTTGTCCCAGCTTACCCTTCCCCCTCCCCATATCCTCAAGTCCATTCTCTAGTAGGTCTGTGTCTTTATTCCCATCTTGCCACTAGGTTCTTCATGACCTTTTTTTTTTTTTTCCTTAGATTCCATATATATGTGTTAGTATACGATATTTGTTTTTCTCTTTCTGACTTACTTCACTCTGTAGGACAGACTCTAGGTCCATCCACCTCACTACAAATAGCTCAAATTCGTTTCTTTTTATGGCTGAGTAATATTCCATTGTATATATGTGCCACTCATCCGATGATGGACACTTAGGTTGTTTCCATGTCCTGGCTATTGTAAATAGAGCTGCAATGAACATTGTGGTACACGACTCTTTTTGAATGATGGTTTTCTCAGGGTATATGCCCAGTAGTGGGATTCTGCTTTTTTGGCTTCAGCCCCAAGCTCAGCTTCTGTTTCTGCCTGGCCTCCGGGACCTGGGCACTTATTTTCTTGCTTTTGGTCTCTGGTTTCCCTCCACATCCTGACTTTTCATCTCTGCCCTCAGGCTTTGCCCAATAGATAAGGCATTCTACCCTGAACTTGCCAGGGCAGGATTAAGGTTAGGGTTACGGTTAGGGTTTTGTCCCCATTGAGGGGTTAAGTAATCTGGGGAAAGAACGGGATGCAGAACTCTGTGCTCTGCCTAGAATTAGGCTGGTTAATTTTCAGGCAACTCAAAGTCATTCCTTGTTGGACCTCTGAAGCGTGTTGCCAAACACGATTTGACCAGCCGTCTTGAAAGGGAGGGACAAGCCACAGACAGTTCCTATAAAGGTAAGTCCTTTTCTACTGCAGATGATGCATAGGAAGACTGCAACCTACTATTTTTAGTAAAATATTCATTGTAAGCTAGGAAAATGATATTAAACTAACAATAATAATAATAGTGATCAAGTATTGAGACTTTAACATATAACAGACTCTGTACTGAACATTCTACATATTGAAAATTCATAAAAACTCATGAAAGAAGGTATTACTCATCTTTATCAAACTGATAAAGAGACTGGCCGGGAGAAGTGACTTAACCTAATAAGAATGATAATGATGCTACAAATAACCAACTGCCCAGGTGCCTCTTGTCCAAAGTAAAATGGTCCCTAGTGGGAACTCAGCATTCATAGGGAGATCAAATATAACATAAAATCAACGACTATGGACAACAAACAAAAGGTCAATAAAATAAGACACATGAAGCCAATGTGAAGCTGAGCCTATGCTCTGAGCCCAGAAACCTGAGTATACTTTCCAACCCCTGGTTCCTATACTGAGCCCTGACTCATTTTAGAACCATCTAGAAAGATTCTTGGTTCTTCCTGATGAAGATGTTTTCCCATCAATATTTTGCACTCTATAGAATACATGGATCACAGGTAACCAGGGCTATAAATTAATCCCACACACAAAATTCCAATCCATACTTGTGATCGGTGTTATGAAGGAGAATCTCATCACAGGACAGCAGCAATGACTTCATCAGGGTGTTCAGGGAAGGCCTTCCTGAACAAGAGATGACGGATGTGGGATCTGAAAGGTTAGTGCACGTGAACAGGGGCATGGGGAGGCAGAAGGGACAGAGCTGTCAAGCCTCCGGGGCTGAAGCAAGTATCAGACATTTGATGAGACAGAAGACCAACGCAATGGAGGAAAAAGAGCCAGGCGGAGTGTGGTGTGAGGTGAGGCCGGAAAAGTAGGTAGTGGCCAGGAAATATAGGGCCTTAAAGGGAGTTTAAGTCTCAGTTTTGAATGCACCCCCCCCGGCCCCGCAAAACAACACCACCACCCAGCGGATTCCAAACAGGTTGGGGCAGGGGTAGGCTTGGTGGAAGTGAGTTGTGACCACCCGTCATCACCCAATTTCCATTTAAAGAAACCCATCCAAAGAAGACGTGGTACATATATACAACGGAATACTACTCAGCCATAAAAAAGAACGAAATCATGCCATTTGCAGCCACATGGATGGACCAAGAGATTATCATACTAAGTGAAGTAAGTCAGAAAGAGAAAGACAAATATCATATGATATCACTCACATGTGGAATCTAATTTTTTAAAAATGATACAAATGAACTTACTTACAAAACAGACTCACAGATTTCAAAAACAAACATACGGTTACCAAAGGGGAAATGTGGTGGGGAGGGATAAATTAGGAGCTTGGGACTAACATACACACACTACTCTATATAAAATAGATAACCAACAAGGACCTACTGTATAGCACAGGGAGCTCTACTTAATATTCTGTAATAACCTATGTGGGTAAAGAATCTGACAAAGAATGAATATATGTATAACTGAATCATTTTGCTGTACATCCAAAACTAACACAACCTTGTAAATCAACCATACTCCAATAAAATTTTGTAAAAAAGCCACCCAGTTATTGTATAGAGAACGGAGCAGAAGGGTACCAGCATGATGGATGATGACCATCGTGAAGGTCACTGCAGTAATCCAAAGGAGAAATAGTGATGAAGCAAACAGGGTCCCCCCAACCATAGTCAGTCATGGAGTGTCTCCTACGCACCAGCAAAGAGTCCCATATTCTAGAGAGACACTTCTAAAATACAAACAGGACTCGAGGATGGATTGATATGGGGATGAGGAGGAAGGAGCTAAAAGAACAAATGGAGCAACACAGAAGCCAAGGGTGAGAACCTTTCAAGGAGCGAGGAATGGTTTATCATTTCCAAATCCTGGTAAGAGGTGAGAGCTCAAACAAAATGGGAAGGGAAAATGCCTTTTGGATTTAGCACATGGGGTCACTGCTGACATAGGTGAAATGTTGTCATTAAAGATGTGGGTGGAAGACAGAGAGAGTACAGACAACTCTTTCCAGGGTTCGGTTGTGTAGTGGAGAAGGGTCTTTGGGTAAGAAGTAAAATGAAAACTCAAATCAAGATGGCATGTCAAAATACTGTGATTTTAGAATCAACTGGCTCACAATGAATATATGTTTCACGCTAAAAAAATAGATTGGTTTTGTTGTTGTTGTTTTTTCCTTTTTTATTTCTTGGCTGCATGCGGCATGTGGGATCTTAGTTCCTCGACCAGGGATCCAACCCACGCCCCCTCCACTGGAAGCACGGAGTCAACGACTAGACCGCCAGGGAAGTCCAAAAAATAGACTGCTTTTAAGAATACAATGATCTAAGAATTCCAGTGGTTCGCAGGGATTCAAAAGGCATGAAAACATTCTGTTTCAGCCCCAACAGATCAGAAGAATTAAGGGCTTCAAATAGACACTACCTATTTTAGCAATATGCCTATACCTAAATTAAAACAGAACCACCCGTGAGATTGAACTAGCCTCCCAGACCACTGGGAGAAATTCCAGCAACCCAGAGTGGATCTGTTACGAGTTTGTGGGATTATCAGGTTGGCATCACACTGAAAGATAGGATGGGAGAATTGATAGTCATCCCTGATTCAGGTTAATTCATGATACTAATCACAGAGAGTCTTACCTTCAAATTCTTGGCTCTCTCACAACATTAGGAAGGCAGAATGGCCTAGACATTTAGAATTAGAAAGTCAGACATTGGTGACGGTCCTTAATGAATCCAGTTAGATACAGAATGGGAGGCATGGCATTCAAAAAAGCCACCCATTCATCATTCACCTTGTAACATGAATTAGTACGTCCCATGGCAGGGGTGGTCTGGCAGACAGAAAGTGGAGTTTTGAGGAAGGATGAGGGAGAAAACATTTGGGAACATGGAAACTTGACATCCCATTGTGTCTCTGGACCCTGAGGCATTGCATTGAGAAGCAAGAGAGAAATGAGGAAGGGAGTGGGATAATTTACAGAAGATCAAAAAGGCGGGGTGGAAGGAAGCCCAGGCACCTGACCCAGAGTTGGATGTTCAATACGTTTTGAAATATACAATAAATGGACAGTTTCACACACTTCACAATTTTAGCTTTACCTCAACCCACTCAAAGTTCTGCTTCATAACCTGGCAGCCCTAGGAAAATCCAAGAGGGTATGTGATTCCCTGTTCAATGTGGGATTCACACAAGTTTCAGGTTAAGGAAGAGAATGACTAAAGACCAAATTCCATCCGCATCTCAGATGACTGAGTTTTGTCCTTATATGGGTACACTGATATTTTGACGTTTATGAAAGATCAGCTCATCTATTTGAGTAGAATATAAGTAAACCAAGGTAAATAAAATATGAGAGACTGTGACTGTCAAAGCAAAGGACAGGAACTCCACTGAAATGTGAACTCACAAGTGAAGGAGATAATGTTGAAACACTGGAGAAAGATCTCTACGTATACAGGGACATTGCACCAGTGTTTAAACAATGTCATGTACCAATGAAGATACCCCAGGCAACGTGACAAGGAGCAGAGGTTTTGAAAGGCAGGGTGGTCTAGAAGAAGACTTCTCTGACCTAGGAGCATAAAGCAATACGGTTAATACCGAGTACAACTTGGGAGATACATTTTTGAAATAAAATTTAGAAGGTCAGTGAATCCCATGTGGTTTGATGCATTTTTATGGCGAAGTTTATATTCCGAAGACTAAGACAGGAACTAGTCCCTAAATGTACAGAGCCAGTTTCTATTATTAAATACAGCAGGTGTAATGACATGGTGTGGCTTTTGTTGCTTTTCTAAATGCACAGGCAGGCTGTATGGCATGACAAATAGAAAATGGTATGACAGACTATTAACACTGAAAAATGGTCTCGAGGCAGAGGAAACGAGGGAAAGAAGCTTTTTCAATCTGACAACTGACCCAAAACACCTATCACAAAGTGCAAACATCTTCTTAAATTTTTTAAAAACTATGTATTGCTTTGAGCCGTCATCATAGTCACCCTGCATGAATCGTAAGCAGCAATTTAAAGGGTATGAGGAGGAAGAGAACAGAGGTTCAGAAAAATGAACATGGTTTTGTCTAATCAAAAGCAGCCCCTGATAGAGATGACTTTTGCTTTTCTCCAAGAAATCTATGCTACAAGACAAAATGTCTGGGACTTAATAATGTTAAGTGTTGACTGAATGAAAAAAAAAAAAAGGGAGTAAGCTCACCACATGCTATCCAAAATCAAACCATAGCTATTGCTTTTGGAGACATATTTTAGAAGATAGTTGAAAACTTTGTTGGTCAAACTAAGGTTGGTTGCTCAGTTTTATGACTTCTTGAAAAATATTGATTAACTTAACCATCTATTTATTTGCAGAATTTATATCCTTTCACATAGCTAAACCATCAAACATGTAAGTGTCACATAGTAAAAAAATTAACATATGTGATATGTAGCTTGTAAGTTTCTTTTGTTTAACACTGTATTTTGTCCAAGGAGCTCAAATAAAAATGAAAGCAACACATTGGCTGCTATTTTAGAAATATCAAGGAATCTACTAAGACAGCAATGGAATCTTTTCTTTTATATCCAACACAAAGAAAGACAAAGTTACTTTCAAGAAATTTTAATGGAACCAAACCTGAGGGGATAATTTGAGATTTATTAAAATTGCTACCATGTAATAGGTATCTGTAACAAAGTAATCAGGTACAAAATACCTGTTTTACAAGTAATTTGAAACGCATCTCATTTGCATGAGCCTTAAAATAAACATGTGCCTTTATACAATAGCACCATTTTCTGCCACTATGTTTTCAGTAAATACTGATAATGTTCAGTGATTTTTGTATTCAAACTCACGTCTGTGAAACATAGGGATGTCTCAAGAAATCAAATGGTATTAGAGGTTCCAAAAGAAACCCAAAGCAAAATAATGGTGCGACTATTTCTGGAAAAAAAAAGTGAAAGGAAAATAAAAATTAAGCTCTGTTGCTTGTATACCTGTTAGCTTTCTATAATTGATTACACAAATGAACACAGTTCTTTTAAGTTAGAAAACCATTCATGAAAGCTAATGCAGTAATAAACCATGCAAGTTACCGAGGGAATCTAAGACTGATTATTGAAGCTCAAAGACCTTCTTCTGGGATAAAACCTGCTTACCAGAAGTTTCCAGAGCTTCACAAAAGAGTTTTCAAGGGCAAAGAGGAAGATGAGGAAGAGGAGTCGGGAGCATTTCATAACACATTTAATTTAAATTTAAGTATTTCGATGTTATTGTAATAGGGAAGAGCACATCTGACTCCATACTGGATCTGTTTCTTTTACTTCACCCTTTGTATTCTATTGCTCTATTGCTTTTGCTAGAGCATCACTAAAGGGTTGTAAAAGTATGGCCCATCTCTAGGAACCCTGCCTCGCATGCCTGCGGCTTAAGCTAAAATACCTTTGTTTCGCTCACAGGAAACATCCTGACCCGGCCCACCTGTGAGTGGCTGCAGGAGAAAAGGAATGAACGCATCCCCTCCCGAGTCTGGCAGGAACCAGAAAATATCTGCAGCAATAACAGGAACTAGCGTCCAAACCCGGGCAAGATGGTTCTTCGGGACACTAGTCCAGCATCCTCTCAGTCTGCTGGCTTTTCAAATAAAGCCGATCGTCCTCGCTCCAACAACTCACCTCTCAATTTATTGGCCTGTTGTATGGCGAGAAGTACAAGCTTGGACTCGGTAACATTATTCTCAAATATCCAAGTGTCCTGCTCAAGCAAATGATTACCTACCCATCTCTAAACGTGACAGGGAGACAGTGTGGAAACCAATACAGACCTTCCTCCACTTACAATGAGATTACACCAGTAAACCCAACAGAAGTGTAAAATATCCTAAGTCGAAAATGCATTTAATACACCTAAACTACCGAACATCACAGCTTAGCCTTGCCTACCTTACATGTGCTCAGAACACTTAGATCAGCCTACAGCTGGGCAAAATCATCTATCACAAAGTCTCTTTTATAATAAAGTGTTGACTATCTCCTGTAATTTATTGAATACTGTACTGAAGATGAAAAGCAGAATGGTGGTCTGGGTCCAGAATGGTTGTCAGTGCGTGGGTTATTCACACTCGTGACCACCAGGCTGCCTGGGAGCTGCCCAGCATCACGAAATGATATCAGGTATGTATCGCTATCCTGGTGCGCGGCTGTTAGCATACTGATGCCATCCCAGGCCTCCTGTCCTTCCAATGACCCTACCTAGGACTGTACTGGGGGTAAATCTCTTCTTTGTTGTCAAGGGCTTTGTAGTTCATAGATGTTGTTTAATCATCATTAGGTCCAGGTGGTTTCTGTGCTGTGTTAGTCTCCAAACAGTGATAAAGACCTTCGCGGACATATTCCTGGCACCCATGAGACTAGCTCCCCATCATAAATCTTGACTTAGGAATGCACTTGCTGTCTGCAAACACATACACCCATACCCTAGGTTAACTATAAAATTGTCCCAACTGCCCCTCGGAGATGCAGAGTACAGCTGCACATGCTCTGGATCAACATCTGCCTGATCCTACCCTGTATGTAAGTTACCACATAATAAACGGATCCACCGATTATATGGAGCTGCCTGCCTCATTCTTCAATCTCAAGATACCTTCTCAGTTCAGTGGACACTTTTTGTTCCCTCTGTCCTCAGACACTACAGAAAAGATCAAAATTCAAAATGTGAAGTACAGTCTCTAATGAATGCATATTGTTTCTTCACCATTATAAAATAAAAAAATTGTTAAGTCGAACTATCGTAAATGGGGGACCATCTATAATTTCTTAAACTGAAATCCAGGTTAGATTTTCCACAAATTAGTATACGTGTACCAACTTGTGCTTGGGGAAAATAACTGTAATAGGAAAATTAATTGATGATTTTAAAAGCAGAAGGCAGACAGCTTGACATTCTTAACTTTGTACAGTTATACGTAAATGAAATTACACGCCAAGGGAGAAAAAAGGCGGTAGGACATTTTCAACTCTTACTCAAATCCCTCTTTATGATCTCACAGAAATAACAATTCATAACTGAAGTCTAGAATTAATTTAATTAATTAATTTAGAATTACAAGTAGGGATAAATCTGAGCTATAGCCACACCTAAACTTAATGATAATCATGCTTACATGGAAGGTGAAACAAACAATCAATCCCCAAAGCAAACAGAGCCTCAGGTCTGGAAGAGTTCTTAGAAATATTTTAGTCCACTCTGGGGCTCCCAGGCTCCTTGAGAGTCTGATGAAAGTTAGGGATCTTTTTCCCAGAAACATGTGCAAAGTGTCACATACAATTTCAAGGGCTTCATGGAACCACCAATATAGATCTCAGATGTTTCCAGGTAAAGGTTGAGGGAAGTTAGGGACTCAAACCCCAGGTACAAGTTCTCAGACTCACAATTATATTACTGAATGACTAAAAGGTTAAGAATCTATGAAAAGCGGACAAACATTGTTAAATGGAAAAAAAATTAAGACTGCTGAGAAGATAGGCTTTTCCAGGGCCATATTTCTTACATAACCTAGCTTTTAAACTTTCTTTTCTGGGAGAGCCCATTTTCTCTCAACACTTACATGTTTATCCCAGACCAAGGAAACAACATCTTCTGCATCTGGTTGTCCCAAAGTCATCTCAAACACAGCCTGCCCCAAATAGGCTTATCTTCTCAAAAGCAATTTCCCCTTGAAATCTTTCTACTTGTCACTAGCACCACTATTACCCCAATCGACCAGACCCACATTTTCTCATGGTTCTTTGACTCTATTTTTCTTTCTCCTTCAATTAGAAAACTAGGAATCAATAAGCAACCAAGTTCTGCCCCTTTTCCAGTCATGTATACTACAGCTGTTTATTGGGTACCATCTATGTGATGGTCACAGGAGATACAAAGATTAAAAAAAATATACCATGTCCTCAAGGAGCTCACAGCCAAGTGTCCTTTCCTTGTTATTTCTACAGCTACCAGTGATGTTTTAGATCTTCATCATATTGCAGTCATCTTTCTACCACCAGCCCCTGACTGCTCTGGTTTCCTTCAGTCTATTCACTCCCTCCTAAGACTTTGCTGACTGAATGCATTCCCTAAAATAATAGATTCATCATGTAATACCCTTGCTGGCAATATCCCTATTGGGTTCCTGGTATCTACAGAAAGCCTGTGGAAGGATTTTACTCTGATAATCAGAGTCCTTGCAGCATCAGGCCGACCCCATCTACCTGTAAGTATCCCCTGCACCCCAAGCACCCTCTAGAACAAGTGCACTTGCAACAGTGAAGCTGGTCTTGAAACTTACTCATGTTTATTCCTGGTCCCATCACTCCTGGTCTCTCCCTCTCTTTCCACTTGTCCTCAGAGCTACAGCTCAAGCCCTGCCTCTTTCCACAAAACGTTTCAAGAAATTACATCCCACAGTGACCGAGCATTGATATACTACGGTATTTGTATACGTCACTCATTTTTACATTAAATCATAAATAGGCACACTTTTATTTCTCGTCTCTCCAAACTGTTTCAACTTCTTTGAAATCAGTAAGTAAACCCTGCATTCCCTTGTTGGTTTTCATGCATCCATTTATTTAATACATATTTACTGAGGTTCTACTTTGTGTCTGAAACTGTAACAGGCTTAAGCCTACTGCGCTTTGACAGAGTAATCCCGAAACAAATATTTATTGATAAATAAAATGTATGCCCTATGCTAGCGAGTAGCATATTTATTTAAGGAAAGCTTTTAAAAGCTCTCTGATTTTGAGATCCTGTGACCACAAAGTCCCATAATCTTCAAATAGCCCCTAGGTGTCAACTTCTGGGAGTTTCAACAATCAGGCTACAGCTGGATTTAGAATATATTCACTTGCTCCTATTTTTTAGAATTTAATGTAACTTTTGTTATTCCTGCTAAAAGAATATTACCACCTTTCACTTTTCTTCAATTTGGTATAAATTGCTATAAATAAATAAAATAAAATACAATACTATTTAGTTACTTGACATCTATAATAATAGGGGACATTTGTATAATGTCAGCTATATAAATAAGCCAGAAACTCCCCAGATTTGGCCAGCTGTATCAGTAAAAACTGAGGAAAGTGAACGGTTTATTATAATTTAATTGCACAGATTTCTGATGAGGGTTTATATAATTTAGTTCACAAATATGCCCATAAAAAGAATGTACCAATATAATAAATATTCAAGTAAATAAATAAATGTCACCATGACTGTTCTCTTGAAAGACAACAAATAATAAGGGTTACGGTCCCAGATGTTTACTTAAATTGGCCCTGAAGGGATAGAGATGATTACCATGGGGTAATCATCACAGTTATGGATGCACTTTTTACATTGAGATGGTTCTAAGGGAAAAATGGCCAGTCAATCTGCATACCAGCCATCTATACAGCATCTATCCATTATCATTTGCACCAGTGACTTTCATACGGCTTTGGATTCAAAGAGACTCCTGATTTTTAGTGCCTGCATGTGCACACATACACACACACACAAGAGGGAAAGAAGGAAAAAACCTTTAAAAAGAATTCCCTTTTTAACTCAGCTAGACGTTGTGCGTAAAAACTTGCAGAGATCATTCAAGGCTCAGAAGGAGGTCACCTTCTTCCAGAGAGGATTATTTTTGTAAATATAGCTATGTAGAAAGAACGTTTATTATGCGGGATTGGCTCGCATGATTACGGAGGCTGAGAAGTCCCACGATACACGGTCTGCAAGCTGGAGGCTCAGGAAACCAGTGGTGTAGTTCTCGTCCAAATCCGAAGCCTGGGAACCAAGGGAGCCAACGGTGTAAGTCCCAGTAGAAGTCCGAAGGCTGATGGCCAAGGAGAAGATGAATGTCCCAGCTCAAGCACAGGAAGCACGTTTGCCCTTCCTCTACCTTTTTGTTCTATTCGGGACCCTCAATGGATTAAATGATGCCCCAGGATTATTTTGTTTTTATCAGGCATCTAGGCTAAGGGCAGACCTAAATCCAAGGGAGGATGGAAATGACTTCAATTGGGCTTCAGTCTTTTAGAGAACTGGTCTCTTCTAGGGTATGCTGGAAGCCCTGCCCTATGTCTCTACCTCTCCTCCATGCTTCTGCTTTTGCATCCAGCAAGCTCCTTGTGAGGGAAAGCAGCTCCAAAGGCGTCTCTTCTCTTTCAGCTTCTCTCTTCTTCTGGATCTTAGTCCTGGAAATTCCCCCTGCCTTGGTAGCTCTCCATTGCCCTCAAAAGAAGTGTTTCATATACTTCGTTTTGTTTGTATTATTCTCAGGAGGTTTGCCCTAAATCAACTTTACCACCAGAAGTGGAAGCTCCTTTACCCCGACTTTAATTGTCGGTGTCACTACTCATCTAGTCCTTCCAGCTAATTATCTGGGATTAATCCTCAATAGTTCAATACCTCCATAGCTCTCTCTTTCTTTTTTTGCCTACTCTGCACTGGTAGAAAGGTCTCTCAAAACCAGACTCTTGGGCTTCCCTGGTGGCGCAGTGGTTGAGAATCTGCCTGCCAATGCAGGGGACACAGGTTCGAGCCCTGGTCTGGGAAGATCCCACATGCCACAGAGCAACTAGGCCCGTAAGCCACAACTACTGAGCCTGCGCGTCTGGAGCCTGTGCTCTGCAACAAGAGAGGCCGCGATAGTGAGAGGCCCGCGCACCGCAATGAAGAGTGGCCCCCGCTTGCCACAACTAGAGAAAGCCCTCGCACAGAAACGAAGACCCAATACAGCCAAAAATAAATAAATAAAAAAAAAAAAAAAAAAAAAAACAGACTCTTCTGCTACTCATTGACCCTGTGATCACTTAGGTTACAATTGCCCGTGCAACTTTCTATCAGGTCTTCCTGTCACGAGAATCTCTCAAATCTAGTCTTCGGTAGGATTGTGTCTAAGTCCATCTGAGCTGGTATCACAGAATGCTATAAACCAGGTGGCTTAGAGACAACAACAATTTATTTTCACAGTTCTGGAGGCTGGGAGTCTAAGACCAAGGTGCTGGCAGATTCAGTGTCTGGTGAAAATCCACTTCTGGGTTCTTAGACAGCTGTCTTCTTGCTGTGTCCTCACATGATGGAAGAGGCGAGACAGCAGTACGTGGTCTCTTTTATAAGGTCATGAATCCCATTCATGAGGGCTCCACCCTCATAACCCAATCACCTCCCACCTCCCACCTCCCAAAGGCCCCACCTTCAAATACCATCCTGTTGGGGATTAGATTTTTAACTTATGACTTATGAGGGGACAAGTTCAGTCTATAGTGGACGATCTAGCATAAAATGTCCTGGAGATGAAATAGTTACACAGGAATCCCACACTCTAAACTGTCAGTTAGGAAAGACAATGGAATCCTACAGGAGGTCATGACAACCATGTGTCTACCCAGTGGAGGAAGGATGTTCATTTTCAGCTTTAACCCAATCAGGAAGTTTCTCTCTTACCCAATGAGAGTTGCCCACAACCCGTCTCCAGTGGCACCAGAATCAAAGACAGCTGGTCCAATGACTCCAGCATGTACTGACTGAAGGACCCTGCATGCAGAAGAGCTGGCTTCCCACAGCAAACAGAACTGAGCAGCATTAGAGAATCTCAGGGGAAGGCCAAGTCTCTTTAATAAGGTTTTTAGAAGAGTCGATGCTTAACGTAAATTTTGAAAACAGGAACCAGTAAAGATAAAAACATATTACCAAGTTGTAATAACCTGGCACAAGACAAAACCTGTGTTGATGCAAAGCAAAGAATCAGAATGTGGCAAAGAAAAGCAGAGCAAGGTAGCCCAGGCAGGCACAGAGATACCTGGCCTGGCTGCACCCTATGAGCAGATAATAGGAGGAAGCAGTGCCAGAGAACTACCCAGGCACCCCCCGCAGGGTACTGTTTTGACACAATTTATTTCTGTCTGGGTGGGCTCCGAGGTATTCAAGCACAAGACAGCTCTGTAATCATCCACTGATAACCTGGTCTTGTCAGGTTGACGGCGCCTCCCTGGGTTATTACCTGGAGCATCTCATGCTCCTGAATGTTGCTGAGATTAAAAAACTGATGAGAAAAACAGGAAGGGAATATGCAGAAAGGAACATAGTTTTTGTTCTAGAGTGTTGGGACCATAGGTGATTTTTTTTTCCTTCTATGTTTTCCAAAATTCCTTTACACTGCTACATGTTATTTACAAATAAATGTCAAATACAAATGTACAAAGAAGCAACAACATCCTCTAAAATATGATAAAAAGTACAACAAAAACTTTCTTTTTGAAGTTGGGATTTCTGTAATTAATTTCAGCAACATAATACAAATTTCTATCTAAGAGCTGGGGATACAGGGCCTTGTGTCTCATGAGAGGATCTCAGAACGAAAAGTTCCTGATGGTCGCTTGGCCCCTTCTACGTTTCTTTTTAACAACGCATTGCTTATTTTAACGACAAAGCAAATGTACAAAACATTTTTTATCTCATATTATTTATGAAGAAATTTTTTACCTAAACTTCTCATGTTCTTCTGCTTGTCGCTTCCATGGACAGCTCTGGATATTTGTGATAATCTGAAGATAGTCATCCTCTGAATACCTAAAAGTCAAATGTCAATGAAATTAGAAAATAAAGATCTCACTTATTGCTAAACGAATATATAAGTCTTCTAAACGACACTTATAATCTACTCATTTTAGCCCTCTAAATCTTTTCTGAAATAAGGTGATGTAGAAATAAGTAAACATCACACCCATTTCAAAACTTGTAGGAGCATGCAATTCACAAAGAATTATTATGTTGATTTAGGAATATGTAATTTTCACATTCATAAGTCAAGTTTAGTATTACAAACCAACCACGACAGCACACTAATTCACATGCATATCTTATGGCTAGTTCACCTTAGCTTCTCATTAACAAATAAATATATTTTTATAGACACTTACCATAAATATATAGTTTACCATCTTTTTCAGACTCTAAGTTGATAGATTTATCTTGGGATATATGGATAACATTTCCACAAAATAATCATCTTAAATTTTAATTCTGAACAGTACACTAAAACACCAGATTGGGCCAGGTTAAAAGAGATGTATATTGGCATAAAAATCTACAGGCATAGTGGTACAGTTTGGCCGGATCCCAGTCCCTGGTAGATCTCCCTCTACCTGAAATTTCATCATTACGTAATAACTCCCTGAAATCACAAAATAGCCTCTAGTCTTTAACGGTTATCAATTAAAATGCATGTATCCTTTTGAGTGAAAAAACCCTTAAATTTCCTTTCAGTTAATAGCATAGTCATTAGTTGCCAGCTATTTGAGATCAAGGCTTTGCAATAAAAAGACAGAGTATATGTTGATGAGTGTCTGGGGAAGGCAGTAAAGAATCTTGTCAGAAAAGGACCTTCTCCACCCCCATGCAGTATAATGCAGCTCTGTCTCTAAAAGGAAGTATTTATTATAGGTGGGGAAGGTAGTCAACCAATCAACTCCTTTGCCCTTGAAATTTACCTACCTTTTGGGTATCTCGCCTGTCAATGTTGCCACCAAGATTAATTGAAAATATTTTCTCTTGGTTCCCATTGGACCAGCTAAGAAAAGCTGAAAATCTTGAAAGACTTTGCAAAATACTAAAGGAGAACAAAGCAAAGAGCTACCACGGGAGAGATTAAAAATAGTTTGACTTGTATACAGGTTTCCAACCTCAACCATTTTACCTCACTCTCAAGGGCCCCAAGTCTTGTCACCAAGGGACTCGAGAGATCTATACTCTAGCCCCAAAGCTTTGTCTAGATGTGGCACTTCCCAGCTGGAGTGAGGATCACCTGCCTCCATATGGTGAGAGTTAATCTAAAGACCTTCTGCAAAACAGCATTAAGCTAAAAAAAAGAAAAAAAAAGAAGACATGCACATTCAGCAGCCTACTCAAGGCTCTCTCAATTTCTGGCTCTTCAAGAGAGAGACGTGACATTGTGACTATCCTCTCCTGCCTGGAGAAGTCTTATCTACCACCAAGGCGTGGTTTTTAGTCATTTGATCACATTGGAAACAGGACAACCATCAGAGCAATGTGTGTACCAGGGTCCATCATGCAAAGTATCAAAAGAATTGTCATCTCACATTTTTCACAGAACTAGAACAAATAATCCTAAAATTTATATGGAATCATAAAAGATCTAGAATTACCAAAGCAATCCTGAGGAAAAAGAACAAAGCAAGAGGCATAACCCTCCCAGACTTCAGACAATACTACAAAGCTACAGTAATCAAAACAGCATGGTATTGGCACAAAAACAGATGTATGGCTCAATGGAACAGAATAGAGAGCCCAGAAATAAACCCACACACCTACAGTCAATTAATCTTCAACCAAGGAGGCAAGAATATACAATGGGAAAAAGACAGTCTCTTCAGCAAGGGGTGTTGGGAAAGTTGGACAGCCTCATGTAAATCAATGAAGTTAGAACACACCCTTTCGCCATACACAAAAGTAAACTTAAAATGGCTTAAAGACTTAAACGTAAGACTTGACACCATAAAACTCCTAGAAGAGAACATAGGGAAAACATTCTCTGACATAAATCATACCAAGGTTTTCTTAGGTCAGTCTCCCAAGGCAAGAGAAATAAAAGCAAAAATAAACAAATGGGACCTAATCAAACTTACAAGCTTTTTTTTTTTTTTTTAAATTCACGTTCTTATTTATTGATTGATTGATTGCTGTGTTGGGTCTTCGTTTCTGTGCGAGGGCTTTCTCTAGTTGTGGCAAGCGGGTACCACTCTTCATCGCGTTGCGCGGGCCTCTCACTATCGCAGCCTCTCCTGTTGCGGAGCACAGGCTCCAGACGTGCAGGCTCAGTAACTGTGGCTCACGGGCCCAGCCGCTCCGTGGCATGTGGGATCCTCCCAGACCAGGGCTCGAACCCGTGTCCCCTGCATTGGCAGGCAGATTCTCAACCACTGTGCCACCAGGGAAGCCCCAAACTTACAAGCTTTTGCACAGCAAAGGAAACCATAAACAAAATGAACCTAAGACAACCTATGGAATGGTAAAAAATATTTGCAAATGATGCAACTGACAAGGGCTTAATTTCCAAAATATACAAACAGCTCATACAACTCAACAACAAAAAACCAAACAACCCAATCGAAAAATGGGCAGAACTAAATAGACATTTCTCCCAAGAAGACATACAGATGGCCAACAGGCGCATGAAAAGATACTCAACATCACTAATTATTAGAGAAATGCAAATCAAGACTACAAAAACTACAATGAGGTACCACCTCACACCAGTCAGAATGGCCATGATTAAAAAGTCTACAAATAACAAATGCTGGAGAAGGTGTGGAGAAGGGAACCCTCCTACACTGTTAGTGGGGATGTAAGTTGGTGCAGACACTATGGAAAACAGTATGGAGGTTCCTCAAAAAACTAAAAATAGAGTTACCATATGATCCAGCAATCCCACTCCTGAGCATATATCCAGAAAAGACAAAAATGCTAATTTGAAAACATACATGCACCCCAATGTTCATTGCAGCACTATTCACAATAGCCAAGACATGGAAGCAACCTAAGTGTCCATCAAT
This sequence comes from Eubalaena glacialis, assembly GCF_028564815.1. NCBI lineage: Eukaryota > Metazoa > Chordata > Mammalia > Artiodactyla > Balaenidae > Eubalaena > Eubalaena glacialis. The sequence goes on along the minus strand of NC_083717.1, from coordinate 5,352,094 downwards.
AGATGAATGGACAAAAAAGATATGAGATAGATATATATACACACACACACACACACACACACACACACACACAATGGAATATTACTCAGCCACAAAAGAGAATGAAATAATGCCATTTGCAGCAACATGGATGGACCTAGAGATTATGAGACTAAGGGAAGTAAGTCAGATAAAGATGAATATCATATGATATCACTTATATGTGAAATCTAAAAGAATGATACAAATCAACTTACTTACAACACAGAAACAGACTCCCAGACATCGAAAACAAATTTATGGTTACCAAAGGGCGGAGGGGGGGATAAATTAGGAGTTTGTGATTAACAGATACACACTACTTTATATAAAATAGACAAAACACAGGGAACTATATTCAACATCTTGTAATACCTATAATGTAAAAGAATCTGAAAAAGTATATGTATATCATATATGTATACGTATATATGTATATACCTGAATCACTTTGCTGTAAACCTGAAACTAACATAACATTGTAAATCAACCACATTTCAATTAAAAAATTTTAAAAGTTATAAAAGAGTTGTTGTCTCACAAAGCTCAACTAAAGAGAAATGGAAAGGGAAGGGCCAAATACAAAATATCTAATTAAACCAATGAGAACTGCAACTGTATCTTAAGTCATCAAAATAAAACATATCATGAAAAGTACAGTAAATGAGAAATTATTATCCTATCATAAAAACCAAATGTGTCAGAGTCTAAAGTTTTGTTTAAATTTCATTTATTAAATTAAAAAGAAATGAAATTTCTCATGATGTATAGCTAAGAAAATAAGATTAGTGAATTTGAAGACACAGCAATAGAAACTTGAAAATGAAACATAAAGGGGAAAAAAGATTGAACGAAAAAGCTGTAGAGAATCATTCAGCTGTGAGACAACCTCAAGGGGCCTAAATGAGAAATTATGGTCCTAGAAAGAGAGAAGAGACCAAAAAATTTTTGAAAAAATTATGGTGGCAAATTTTCCAAATTCAAGGAAAACTATAAACCGACAGATCCAAGAGGCTCAACAAACCCAAAGCACAGGAAACATGAAGAAAACTACACCAAGGCACATAATAAAAAAAAATTCTTTAAACCAGTGATAAAGAGAAAATCTTAAAAGTAAAAGAGGAAAAAGACACATTATGTACACAGAGATAAAGATAAGAATTACAGCACACTTGTCAGAAACAATGCAAGTCAGAGGCAGTGGAACAATGCCATTAAAATACAGTACAGGATTTGGCAGGACTGTCGATCTAGGATTCGAGGGTGAGCAAACCTTTCAAAAAATGAAGGTAAAATAAAGACTTTTTCAGGTATAAAAAGGCTAAAGGAATTCATACCAGCAAATCTGCAGTACCAGGAATGCTATCCAGAATATGTAAAGAACTCAAAGTTCAATAAGGCAAACAGCCCAGTTAAAAGCTGGGCCAACGATTTGACCAGACACTTCACCACAGATGGTAAACAGGTCGCAAATCAACCCATGAAAAGATGCTCAACAACATTAGCTACTAGGGAACTGCAAACTAAAATCACAATGATATGCTACTCTGCATCCACTAGAATGGCTAAAACTGAAAAGCCAGACCACACGAAGTTTGGCAAGGAACAGAGTAAGTGGAACTCCCATACACTACTGGTGAGAATGTAAAATCTACAACAACTTCTGAAAACCACTGGGTAACTTCTTCAAAGGGTAAACCTACATATACCCCATGCAACCCAGCTGTTCCATTGCTAGGTATTCCAAGAGAAATGCGGACTTTCATCCGCAAAAAGACTTGTATGGCAGCTTTATTTGTAACAGCCCCAAATAACTATCACGTGAACATCATAAGAGGTGAATGGATGAACAGATGGTGGTATCTACTTACAAAGGAATAGTGCTGCTTTTATTTGGTGATGAAAAGAAATGAACCATTGATACCTGCAAAAACATAGATCAATCTCAAAGTAAGTACACTGGATGAAAAAATACAGACAAAAAAAGAGTACACAACGTAGATTCCACTCCAGAAAATGAAAACTAGCCTACAGGGACAGAGAGCCCGTGAGGAGTTGTCTGGAAATGGGGGCTGGCACACGAGGGGCAGCAGTGGTACAGAGGAACGGATGACAAAAAAGCACGAGAAACCTTTGATGGGGGATGGATGTCTTCCTAATCCTGACTGGAGTAATGGTACACGCATATGCCAAGACTCCTCACGTGGCACGCTTAAGTTACAGTATATTGCACATCATTTACCCCTCAAAAAACTTCTAAAATGTTCATATTGGGCTAAAAAATTGTATTTTCCATGGTGATATAAATACGATAATGAGCATTATACATCGGCCATTGTTGAGGACAAAATATCTAAAATTCAAAATTCTAGTCACGTTGAACCTACAGTATATTTAAATGAATATGCTTTTTAAAGAGCTGAGAAGTTGCTACTTCCTATGTGTTCTCAGAGTCCTTAGACCAATACTCCTATAATAGCCTTTCTCACATTGAATTTCGTTCCGTGTTTACACACTGGCTGCCCTTCTAGACTATGCCTTTCCCCACAGGACCTCGATGGCTGAGCATTTCTAGACTAACACAATCCCAGGTCAAGCTGATTATTCTTGTTAACCCAGGAAATACGTGAGTAATTTAATTATAAATACAAAATGTAATGTCATAAACTACTGTAAGTTCAAAGCAATATTTCCTTCCTCCATGGATTATGGCTTCTACTCAGTAACATTCCCCAGTGCTGACGTGCACTCCCTTGACCCGTTCACAAGTCACCCTATATTAAAGCCTACCCCTCCTTCAGCATATTGCCTGAAGAGCCTCAGATTAGAGCTCAGTAGCTCGTCAGTCACTTCAGCCAGTCCGTTAACCCAACTCATCCTTCCTACTTTCCCAGTTTCTTTTCTTTTCTTTTCTTTTTTTTTAATAAATTTATTTATTTATTTATTTTTGGCTGCCCTGGGTCTTTGTTGCTGTGTGCGGGCTTCCTCTAGTTGCGGCGGGCAGGGGCTTCTCATTGCGGTGGTTTCTCTTGTTGCGGAGCATGGGCTTTAGGCGTGCAGGCTTCAGTAGTTGTGGCACATGGGCTCAGCAGTTGTGGCTTGCGGGCTCAGTAGTTGTGGCGTGCGGGCTCAGTAGTTGTGGCACGTGGGCTCAGTAGTTGTGGCATGTGGGCTCAGTAGTTGTGGCACATGGTCTTAGTTGCTCCGCGGCATGTGGGATCTTCCCGGGCCAGGGCTCAAACCCGTGTCCTCTGCATTGGCAGGCGGATTCTTCACCACTGCACCACCAGGGAAGCCCCCCAATTTCTTAGCATGAAATAAAATGAGTGTGCACGTGTGCGTATCTGGTTACACTTTTACCCTTTTTGCAATGATTAACCCATGACTGCCTCCATCTTCGACTCTGAACTCCCTCAATCGTGATCAATGCAGAATTTGCTGAGATTTCACACAGGAAATAGAGGAAAGGGGTTATGTTGTGAGAGATCTAACCTGTGCAACTTGTAAAAGCAAAAAACACAGTAAATCCCTATCTCATTTTGGCCAACTCTTGGACTTGAGAGTAAGCTCTTTTCTCAACTCTCTTTGCTGCCGCAGGATGGGTGCGGGGAACCTCTCTTCCTAGCTCCATACCTTCTTTCTCATTATTGTGCTAGAGCTGGCTCATACAAGCGTGGAAGAACTGCCTGGTAAATGTCCAGCAACGTTGTGAGCAGGTTGTTAAACCACTGGTAGCTTGGAATTAGCCAAGGTGGGACTATTTACATCACTGGAAGCAGCAAATGTGGCCAGTCAGGGCTTTCTCCTCAAGCTAGTTGTTAAACATGAGTGCACCACTGCCCCATCCTTCTCCACCCCTGCTCCACAACCTGTGAGACTGCTCAGAACCTTCCAGTCTTCCCCCAGTTTGAGCCTTATGGAGGCCGGCCGAGAAGGCCCGGTAAGACTTTGCTGCCACACCTGACTCATCAAGAAAACTGATTCAGAGGGGTCCTAAGCCTCAGTGAAACAAAACTATCATATTAGATCCAAGGAGCAACTCCAAGCTCGGGAAATTACAGATGACTTTATTTCTCCAAAGGTTTTAAGCACTCTTTTGTATATTATACTTCAACTTTGGCTTACTTGAGAAGCAGAGTTTGTGTCATTTTGACAATCATCCTTCCCATTATATCAAGTTTAGTCTAGAACATTAAAATTATCATCCACTGCCAGTTAGAATAAAAGTGTATTGTAAAGTATGTATAGTCTTAAAAACGTTTTGTTTTCATGCCATATGTCTCCCAATAAATTGTAGCTGGCTCCAATGTAACTTAATATTGAAAGATGCCAATCATAATGTATCTGATTTTACTAGTAAGTTAGCTGCATAGAAGGGCTTTTGACCTTATAGTCCCTGATACTTAAAAGCAAGTCAAACACATTACAGCAGACCTATGTATCAATATTTTAAAAGGAGAAATACTCCTGGTCATTTTATAATCATTAGACAATACTCAAGCTACTTACTTCCTGGAGTTGCTGTGTTCAAAGAATCTTTTTTTATGCTTAGAAATGAAGCATTATCCTCTGGTATTATAAAGGGGAAGACTAAAGAATAAGGAATGTTACAGGGAGTTTTTTTCCCCTATATGCTGGTCCTTTTCTACTGAACAATAAATCACCAACGAGCTTTTTGAGATAATTAAGACTACCACAGCACCATCATGATTTGTAAGGTGGGAGCATGGCTAGAGAAGGAAAATCACATGGATGCTACGAGTGCGGACCAATCTGTGAAACAAATGTGCCTCTATAGAATTTTCCTGTTGAGTAAAATGCTCTAAATCACGTCAGACTTTCTGCAAATTTACAGTTATAGTTGGTTTTCAATTGCAAAGTATGGTCTTCACCCAAAAATTGTGAGAGGCAGCTACCCCTATGATATCACCCCCATTTTTATGGATGACAAAACTAAAAGTTCTGAGAAGATAAACAGCTTTCTCAATGTGGTACTGTAAGGAGATGAACTAAGAATTAAACTCACATCTTTTAATTCACACTCTGGCTCTCTTTCCAATATATCATGCTGCATCTCATCTATTTTCAGAATGAAACTGCAAATCAATCCCATCAGAAGTATTTTCTGGTACCAAGACATACAATAAATCATACTAAATAACGCAGCAAGTTATTTTCAAAGGAATAAATAATGTCTATTTCAGTCATTATTAATAATACTCAAAATGAGATACAGATTATAAATAACATACAAAAATGATACTAGGTAAATATAATATTAAAATTTAAAATATTTTTCTAAGACAAATACTGTATGATATCACTTATAGGTGGAATCTAAAAAAAAAAAAAACTAGTGAATATAACAAAAAAGAAACAGACTCACAGCTATAGAGAACACACTAGTAGCTACCAGTGAGGAGAGGGAAGGGGGAAAGACAAGACAGGGGTAGAGAATTAAGAGGTACAAACTACTGTGTATAAAATAAATAAGCTATGAAAGTATATTGTACAGCACAGGGAATATAGCCACTATTTTATAATAACTATAAATGGAGCATAACCTTTAAAAATTGTGAACCACTACGTTGTACACCTGAAACTAACATAATATTTTAAATCAACTATACCTCAATAAAGAATAATAATAAAATGTTTTTCTAGAGACGTCTCTTTGGAGATGAAGACCCACCTGCTGTGACTAGTTTTATTTCAATTAAGATATAAATAGGACTTTTCAAAAGGCACAATTTATGGTTAGTTAACTTAATCATTAAATATTTATTGGGTACTTATTAGATGCCTAGACCTTATCTTGAAGATATTCATTTATCAGTCCTATGTAAACAGCTGAGGTACTGATTTAGTTTCCTATAACATCTCTTCATGGTGAAAGCCAATCTTTTTGTCTACTGAAATGGGTGGAGACACCCCAATAATATTAAGTCAGTAAGCTTCTAAGTGGTATCCTGTGTAGGTCAAACAGTCTTTAGTAGTTAGTCTCTATAAAACCCCTGAAGAGCTCAGGTCTACATGAAAATAAATTCTGCAAGTCAATACAGCAGTATAAGATTTTCAGTCAGTACAGCCAATCATTTCCACTGGGCATTACTTTTTAAAGGAATGGCTGATCTGAGAAAATATTTGAAGAGATTATAGTTGAAAACTTCCCTAATATGGGAAAGGAAATAGTCACTCAGGTCAGGAAGTGCAGAGAATCCCATACAGGATAAATCCAAGGAGAAACACTCCAAGACACATATTAATCAAACTATCAAAAATTAAATACAAAGAAAAAATATTAAAAACAGCAAGGGAAAAGCAACAAATAACATACAAGGGAATCCCCATAAGGTTAACAGCTGATCTTTCAGCAGAAACTCTGCAAGCCAGAAGGGAGTGGCAGGACATATTTAAAGTGATGAAAGGGAAAAACCTACAACCAAGATTACTCTACCCAGCAAGGATCTCATTCAGATTCGACGGAGAAATTAAAACCTTTACAGACAAGCAAAAGCTAAGAGAGTTCAGCACCACCAAACCAGCTTTACAACAAATGCTAAAGGAACTTCTCTAGGCAGGAAACACAAGAGAAGGAAAAGACCTACAAAAACAAACCCAAAACAATTAAGAAAATGGTAATAGGAACATACATATTGATAATTACCTTAAATGTAAATGTATTAAATGCTTCAACCAAATGACATAGACTGGCTGAATGGATCCCAAAATAAGACCCATATATATGCTGTCTACAGGACACCCACTTCAGACCTAGGGACACATACAGACTGAAAGTGAGGGGATAGAAAAAGATATTCCATGCAAATGGAAATCAAAAGAAAGGTGGAGTAGCAATTCTCATATCAGACAAAATAGACTTTAAAATAAAGACGATTACAAGAGACAAAGAAGGACACTACATAATGATCAAGGGATAAATCCGAGAAGAAGATATAACAATTGTAAATATTTATGCACCCAACATAGGAGCACCTCAATAGGTAAGGCAAATGCTAAAGGAATGGCTGATGAATGTGTGACAGCTAAAAAAGAGAAATATGTAGCAAGCAGACTGAACTGAGCTACACATGGTACTGACATACTGACATTTCAACCACTAAAGGCAAGAGAATTCCATTTACATCGTTTTTAACTCTGCGTGATGGTAACTTCTAATTAGAATGCTGTGATTATTGTCACTTGGCATAGGAGAAAAGGATTCAAACTTTTATTCTCTGCATACCTTTTAGTGTCCCTCAGGCAAGTTAAGTATTCCAAAACAGCTTTAGGAATGAATTCCTAAAGATGCCAATGTTCTTCTTCACAGCGCCACTGAAATCTCCAAATTGCCACATTTGAAAAAGCCAGATATTGATTTTTTTTTTAAAGAACACTTTCTCTGTCCTGGATCATTAACTTTTGGGGTTTGGACAGTAATTGTATGTTTAAGACACGTGCTAGGAAATACTGCAAGCAGTGACTAACTTTAGCCAACCAAAACGGAAGGGGGTATCCATTTACAAAGGGGTGGGACGTGGTAAAGGAAAGGCTACACGGATTGGTGAAGCACACTGAGGCTACAATAGGGGTAGAGTAGGAAAGCTGTTACCACCCTAAGTCCATACACTAGCCAGAAAGAGCTATAGCTAGAGGTGTAGAAGAAGGCCACAGGACTGGAGAGGTGGCCTTTGGTAGAGGATGAAGTCATCCCTAAACCACTCCCACAGAGAGAGATCCAGGGGAATAAGTACCCCAAACTTTCTCTCTTCCCATTTTTTACTCTCATACCAATGACTTCCAGAAAGTGACCCTAACCAGAAGCCAAAAGTTATGAGAATCCAACTAAGGCAGCACAAGGAAATCAGCCTCCTGGAGCACACAGCAAGAATGAAAAAGGTAGAGAGTAGATCTGGAAGATGAAACAGGAATACATAGCGTAAGTGGAAAGCTATTCATGGTGCTATTTATCAGAATTATTTTGGGGTAACAATTTACTTCACTGGACTCATTTGATATAATGCCAAAGTCAAGCAGTACCTCACAGTCCAACAAAAAATATCATTTTAAGAAGTAACCTAAATGTCCACCAACAGATGAATGGATAAAGAAGATGTGGTACATATATACAATGGAATATTACTCAGCCATAAAAAGGAACGAAATTGAGTTATGTGTAATGAGGTGGATGGACCTAGAGTCTGTCATACAGAGTGAAGTAAGTCAGAAAGAGAAAAACAAATACTGTATGCTAACGCACATATATGGAATCTAAAAAAAAAAAAAAAAAAAAACGGTACTGATGAACCTAATGGCAGGGCAGGAATAAAGACGCAGATGTAGAGAACGGACTTGAGGGCACAGAGGGTAAGGGTAAGCTGGGATGAAGTGAGAGAGTAGCACTGACATATATACACTACCAAATGTAAAATAGATAGCTAGTGGGAAGCAGCCGCATAGCACAGGGAGATCAGCTCGGTGCTTTGTGTCCACCTAGAGGGGTGGGATAGGGAGGGTGGGAGGGAGACGCAAGAGGGAGGGGATATGGGGATATATGTATACACAGAGCTGATTCACACTGTTGTACAGCAGAAACTAACACAACATTGTAAAGCAATTATACTCCAATAAAGATATTTTTTTTAAAAAGTATCCCCTTCACAAATATCTGCAACATGCAAATACATCACCAGGATGGAAAGAATGAATAAACAAGGACTGAGGCTGCTATTTACGATTCTCACATTTTCCCTCACAACACTATTGCTGTATGATTTCTGAAGATGAAAAAAAGATGACCCACTTTTCAAGTTTATGGAAAGAAATCTTCACATATAAGAGGATATCCAGAGTTGAAAATAACAGTTTAGTGATCTTATACTATAAATTTTTAGAACTAGGATCCTACATATTGCAAGGAATCAGAAAGAACCAATAAATTGTTTCTCCATCTCTTAAAGAGTAACATTATATAGTTAGAGTGAGTTACAAGAGTGAAGAAGCTAGCATGGATATTGCACCTGGTAAGATTTTTAAACCATATATGAATGGCTATGAACCTTTTGCCTTTTAAATTCTTCTGACTCACATAAGCAGAGTTGATCTCTTTCTCCTATGTCCTTTGCACCACCCTAAATCCACTAAATATCTCTATAGCACTTACCTTTTGTTTTCATGTATTTACTTAATAAGTACTTACTGGGCATCTGTTATGTGCAAGGTATTGTTCTAGAGACCAATAATAAAAATAGTGAACAAAATAAATTTTTTTAAAAAAATGCACATTCTCATGAAATTTATATTGTAATAGGGGATTATGGACAATAAACCCAATGTATGGGCTGAACTGTGTTCCCCCAAATTCATACGTTGAAACCCTAACCCCCAGTACCTCAGAATATGACTATATTTGGAAATAAGGCCTTTAAATAGGGGATTAAATTGAAATGAGACCGTTAGGGTGGCCCGAGTCCAATCTACTGGTGTTCTTATAAGAAAAGGAAGTTTTTATTTACAGAGAGATACCAGGAGGCTGGCCTACATACAGAAAAGACCATACATACGGAAAAGACCATGTATGTATGCTTCATACATACAGCATGAAGGCAAGGAGAGAGACTTGGTTTTGGCTTCAGAGAAACCAAACCTGCTAACACCTCAGTCTTAGACTTCTAGAACTGTGAGTAAATAAATTTTTGTTGTTTAAGCCACCTAGTCTATGGTAATTTGTTATGGCAGCCCTAACAAACTGTACATCAAATAATACATAAATTAAAAGCATGTTGAAGTATGTTGAAGCATGTTGAAGTATAATGTACTTAGTACTGTGAAGAAAAATAAAGCAGGAAAAGAGGGAAAGAAACTATGTGAAATAGGGCTGCAATCTAAGTGGGGTGGTCAGGGAAGACCTCCCTGGGAGGTAAGAGTTGGGCAGAGACTTGAAGAAAGGGATTAAGTAAGCGATACACATATGGGGGTTTGGGAATGAGAAGAACATTCTATGCAAAGGAAAGGACAAGTGCGAAGGCCAGAGGTAGAGGTAGGCACGGTATGTTTGAGGAGCAGCAAGATGGTCAGGTTGGTTGGAAATCACACACGAGTCACTCAGGAATCCACTTATGAAGGTGCCAGGAGATGAGGTCAGAAAGGTCACAGGAAATCTGATGGTAGAGGCCTTGCTATTCAAAGTGTGGACCTCAGACTGGCAGTATTGGCAACACATAGAAAGATTATTAGAAATGCAGATTCTCGGGCCCTGCCTCACACCTACAGAATCAGACTCTGTCTTAAAATAAAATCCTCAAAAGATCTGCAGACCTGTTAAAGTTTTTAACAGCTTCACTGAGGTATAATTAGTATGCCATACAGCTCACCCATTTAAAGCAGAGAAGTCAGTGGGTTTTAGAGTATTCGCAGATATGTGCAACCATCACTACAGTCAATTTTGGAACACCTTTACCACCTCAAAAAGACGTCTTGTACACTTTAGCTATCACCTCCTGCATATCCCATAAACGTTGGCCTATTGTGTCTTCATTTTCATCCATCTCCAAGTATTTTCTGGTTTCCCTTTCTATTGCTTCTTGGACCCACTGCATAGTTAAGAGTATGTTGTTTAACTTCTACAGATTTGTGAGTTTCTCAATTATTTTTCCTGAATATTCATCTTAAATTTCATTAAAATGTGGTCACATAACATACTTTGCATTAGTTCTATTCTTTAAATTTACTGAGGTTTGTTTTATAATCTAGCATATGATTTACCCTGGACAATGTTTTGTGTGCACTTGAGAAGAATGTATATTCTGTTGATGGGTGGTGTACTCTATAGATGTCTGTTAAGTCTAGCTGGTTTATAGTGTTGTTCAATTCTACTATTTCCTTGTTGATCTTCTGTCTGGTGTTGTATCCACTACTGAAAACAGAGTATTTAAAATCTCCAATTATTGCTGAATTATTTATTCCCTTTGTCAGTTTTTGCTTTGTGTACTTTGGTGCTCTGTTATTAGATGTATATGTGTTTATAACTGTTATATCTTCCTGCTGGATTGACCCTTTTATAATGGTAAGATCTGCTTTATTTCTACTAACACTTTTTGTTTTAAAAGTTTATTTTTTTTAATATCAATATATCCACTCAAGCTTTCTTGTGGTTGCTGTTTGCAAGATATATATTTTTCCATCCTTTCACTTGCAATGTATGTGTGTGTTTGAATCCAAAAATGTGTCTTCTGTAGATAGCACAGTTTGATCATGCTTTTTAATCCAGTATGACAATCTCTGTCATTTGATTGCATGGTTTAATCCACTCATATTTAATGTTATTACTGATACAGTTAGATTTACCTCTGCCATTTTACTTTTGTTTTTTTATGTCTCATGTATTTTTTGTTCCCCTATTCCTCCTTTACAGCTTTCCTATGCCTTAAGTGAATTTTTCTAATGTAGCATTTTGACATCTTTAATAATTTTAACTATATTTTTTGTGGTTGCTCTAGGGTTTACCATACACATCTTATCAGAATCAGCTTTCAGTTTATACTAGCTTAATTGCTCTAATATATAAAAATATTACTCTTATATCACTCTCTCCCCTTTTTCTTCTTTTTGTGGAATTTTTGTTATACAATATTACATCTATTAATGTTATAAACCCAACTACACATTGTTATAATTATTACTTTACCATTTGTAGTCATTTCCTTAGCCTGATGCAACTCTGCTCCCACCCATAACAGCTCCTTTGTGCTGTTATTGGCAAATATATTACATGTATATTTGAGAAGTGCTCTAAGGACCTTGTAGGCTACTTTAAGAATTTTGTCTTTTATTTTGAGTGAAATGCGAAGACATTAGAACAGAAAAGTGACCTGATCTGACTTACATTTAGAAAGGTTCCCACTGTCTACTTCATTGAGAAGAGTCTCTAGGAGAGCAGGGGTGAAAGCCAGAAGACCAATTTAGAGATGTTGGCCACAATCCAGGAGTGGAATAAAGATGGCTTGGTCCAGGGTGGAAGTGATAGAGTGAGTAAGAAATTATCAGCTTCTGGGTATGACTTCAAGGTGGCCAGTGAGATTTAATGACAGACAATGGGATGGATAAAAAGAAAGGCGTCAAGGATAACTCCAAGCATTTAGATCTGAGCACTGGAAGAATAGACTTGCCATTAACTGAAATGGAGAACAGTGCTGAAGCACAAAGTTCAGGGGGGTGGATCCAGGAGATCCTGTGAGATTTATAAGGTTTGAGATTCCTTATGAGTACCCCAGGGAGGTGATCACTGGGCAGAGGTAATACAAACCTGGAAAGAGGTCTAGGCAGGAAATACAAACTTGGGAATCATCAGTATGTAGATGGTATTTAAATCCATGAGACTAAATGAGGTCCCTGAGGTCTGAGGAGGAAAAGAAATGAGGTCTGAAGACTGAGCGCTGGAACACTCCAGTGTCAAAAGTGAGGGGAGATGAGGAGGAATCTACAAAGATCGAGAAGGAGAAACTAAAGTATTGTAACTCTCTGACTTTTTTGTTGTTGGTGTTTTGTCTTTCTGTTGCTTTTTGGTTTTTTTTCTATTTTTCGGCCGCACTGTGTGGCATGCAGGATCTTAGTTCCCCGACTGGGGATCAAACCCGTGGCCCCTGCAGTGGAAGTGCCGCATCTTAACCACTGGACCGCCAGGGAAGTCCCTGACTTTCTTAATATACTGCAAGCTGCTAAAGAGTAGAAATAATTTCTTTATCATTGTGCTCCTTAAGCAAGAGTTCTCAACCTGTTCTCAACCACGCATCCTTTGAAAAAGCTCCCAGGGAGTATGATACACACCTCCAGGTTGAGAATCACTGTCTCTGTGCCTTTCATAGTGCTGGACACAGAGAAGTTGCTGTGTGTTTCTGAAATTGAAACTTAATATATGATTAGAACATAAAAACACCCAAAGGTTTCAGATATTAGTTTTGAACTATGACAAAAATTAGCCATCCGCCATGATCTTACCAAGAAAAGCCATACTGGTCCCCGAGTAACCATCAGGGTACAGCGGTTGCTGTACAAGATAAAGCTACCTGGGTATATTTACATTACGGATGCCTAAATAAAATAAGTAACAAAAAGTGAGGAAAGTATATGGTATGTTGGAGGAATATTGCTTTTAAGTAGCTTCACATTTTAAAGTCAAATGCCTTTCTCTTCCTGTATTTGTGACTTGTAATTCTGTTCTCATTAAGGATGGAACCATACAGTAGTGAGAATAAAACAGTCAGAATTTCATCCAAGCCCTGGCTCTGCCTTTTCTAACTGTCTGATGTTCTGCAAGCCATTTAACCCTCTGACTTCATCTCTTTCACTTGCGGAATTAGAATAACAAAAGCTATTCTGAAGAAATACTGCAAAGACTGTAGATATACTTAAATTATCTTGCATACAGTAGGTCCACAAAAACGGTAGTTGTTATTACCACTACTGATAATTTTGGTAATCATAATAATTGTCATTATGATAAAAATATAATAACATAAAGATTGTGAATTGAGTAGTCAATTAGTTATTCGTGGTTATGTGAAAAATTACTGCAAAACTTAGCGGTTTAGTTGTTTTACAACAATAAACTATTACTGCACAGTTTCTGTAGGTCAGGAATTCATGAGTAGCTTAGCAGGATAGTTCTGGACCAGCAGCTCATTAGGATGTAAAGTCAAGATGTTGGTCGGGGCCGAAGTATCTACTTCCAAGGAGCTTCACTGACATGGCTGAAAAGGCGGTGCTGCTGTTGGTGGGAGATCTTAGTTCCTTGCCATGTGGACCTCTCAGTGTCCCCATGACATGGTAGCTGGCTTCCCCCAGAGCAAGCAACCCAAGAGCAGGCAAGGCTGAACTATCAAATCCTTTTATGACCTGGCCTTGAAATCCCACATCGTTATTTCTGTGATATCATACTGGTTACACAGGGCAGCCCTATTCAGTGAGGCAGGGGAAAAGCAAGTAAATACCAGGAGGAAATGATCATTGGGTGCCATCTTGGAAGTCTGGTTACCACAAATAGTAAAGAAACGATACCTTTAACATATTTGAAAGTGGTGAACAAAAGTATCAATGACAGATTTGCTTTCTTTCTCCATCCCACTTCTAAAATTGGAAATAATTCCTAATGTGAATACATAATCAAGATTGCAGTATAACGAGAAAGTCAGTGTTTCAGTTTTCCTCTGAGGGAAAATGCGGTTTTGTTTCCACTGACAAACACTTATAATCAAATAATTCACAATTCCAATCTTCAGCATGGTAACAAATGATACTAAGCAACTCTTGCCACATATTAACTAAGGAATTCAGACTAGAATTCCTCTAGTTACCTTCTAGCAGCAACAACCACACGCAAAATATTTTATTTCCCACCTTTTTATTAACTGGTTGCCTGACTCTGAACAAGTCATAATCCCACTTTTATCTTTAAACTGAGGAAATTAGATTTTTTAGAAAAACAAAACTTACACATAAAAAAGTATACGGATTAGAAGAATTTAAGAGACTATTCCTTCAAGTTCTTAAATTATATGATGGTTTACTTCTTATGTATTCTTTGAGTCACAGAATGATGGCTAAACCACCTTTTGATAGACTTGACACAACTGCAAAAAAAAAAAAAAAACTTTCCAGAGACTTCTATCATAGCCTCGATGTTAGCTCACCCGCCCCAACTTAAAAGTTTATACCAGCAAACACAGCCACTCCTTTGGTTACCAAGAGATACATCACAAGATATTAAGAACATACCAAGCTAGTATGAATGGCGGTTTTGTGTTAACTTCTTCTTTCTGACCTCAATACCAAGGAAAGGAAGTAGCGCTAGATTTTAAGGGCTAGTCCTTAAAAGCTGACCACAAAAGGCAAGTTAAAGGGTCAGAGATGAAAAGGCAGACAAAAGTGTGGGTATCTCTTTAAGAAGCAAAGAAAGCACCATAGATTTAAAGCTAGATGAACCAGTCGTATATCATTCTATGCCGAGAAAATCTTGTATATGACCACAAACTGTTTTTCCTGACAGACAAGTGAAACTTAGGAATACTTGCTTTGTTAACAGGCTGTCAAGTGATATGTTCAGAGTCAGGTTTTTTGAAGCCTGATCTGCCATAATTTATACTTCTTCTTTTCAAGCTGCAATTCAGGTCATGCTGTGCTCTCTGAGATAATAAACAGGAAGAACGCTTAGGGCCAGCCTTCAATTCACTTTGCCTTTCACCCTGCAAAACAGAGCCTTCGAACAGACATCTTTAGGATGCCCCATTAAGATGATCCTTTCAGAAAATTCTCTGTTCTCAGTAATTTTAAATGGTACGGCATGAAATAGCTCATCAAACATACACACTCACCAAGCAGTGTATGGTTCAAGCCACACCTAGCCTATGCAAGCCTGTGTTCCAAACCTTAATTCTGAGAATCTGAATCTTACCAAGAAAAGCTATTTGAACACGAGCAACTTTTTCATGCCCTGGTGATTGTGCAGGAAGTTACAGGGCAGTGGCTTACACTCTGTGCCTAAGAAGAGCTCTAAATATCTCCTTTCACTAGAAGTACTATTTAAACTACTCAAGTGTTCAGAAGATGTAAGAGATTGCTGTTGTTTAAGAAAAATGTTTCCTTCCATCTTTAAGGAAGACCTGAAGGGCCTAGAGTCAACAGAATGATGGGAACGGCAGAGCTATTTAATACATATGGCGCAGAAATATCTGGTTGACGTCACTGACTGGCGCTCCGTTTCCATAGCATAGCTGTTGCTGTAAGCAGCATCCCAGCCAGGAACTACTTCCCCCACGCCAAGCACGCACCAGCTCCACTCACATTCTATTGGCCAAGCCCAGTCACATGACCCGAAACATCTAGGTGGGCTAGTTCCAGCCAGTGGAACATGAACGGAAGTGATGTGTGTCCCCTCCAAGCTGGGTGTGCTTTCTCCATAGCACCCTCTCCTTCAGCAGCAACGCTGGGATCACCTGTTGAAGATGCCTGAACCATAGGACGGAAAGAGCCAGAATCCCTGAGTCAGTACTCAGAGGACAGTTGCCTGACCAGGAAGGAATATCTATACTGAATGCTGCATGAGAGAGAATACAAGATTGTGTCACGACACTGCGTTTGGGGAGATTTTGTTGGAGTAGTTCATCTACCCTGACCAGATGGTAGAAACTGAAGAAATATAGATGTACATTTTCTTGGGATCCAGGATCATCTGGGAAAATGGAAGAGGAACACAGGAAGAAAAAGGCACAGGAACAGAGGCAGCAAAACCTAAGATGGGGAGGAATGAGTTCATTTCCTGGATCAGCCCCTCTGAAGTATCTGCTCTTGAAAAACCAGCTCATTGGTCTGAAACAAAGTGGACTAAGATGGACAACTCGGATATTCATACGGTCAACATTTTAAAATAATATACACATAGCACAAAAGATTACAAATAATCTTTGCCATACTGAAAAATGCAAATTAGCAGTGATAAGATGGCTAGGTAGTATGTTAAAGATTTTTTTAAAATAAATAAATAAATAAATATATTTATTTATTTATTTATTTATTTATGTCGGCATTGGGTCTTCGTTACTGCACGCAGGCTTTCTCTAGTTGTGGTGAGCTACACTTTGTTGCTGCGTGCGGGCTTTCTCTAGTTGCAGTGAGCGGGGGCTACTCTTCATTGCAGTGCGCGGGCTTCTCATTGCGGTGGCTTCTCTTGTTGCAGAGCACGGGCTCTAGGCACGTGGGCTTCAGCAGTTGTGGCATGTGGGCTCAGTAGTTGTGGCTCGCGGGCTTCAGTAGTTGTGGCACGTGGGCTCGGTAGTTGTGGCTCACGGGCTCTAGAGCGCAGCCTCAGTAGTTGTGGCCCATGGGCTTAGTTGCTCCGCAGCATGTGGGATCTTCCTGGACCAGGGCTCGAATCCGTGTCCCCTGCATTGGCAGGCGGATTCTTAACCACTGCGCTACCAGGGAAGCCCCGGCTAGGTAGCATTTTAGTTCCTGATAATATTTTATCTGGGAGACACCTGGTAAAAAAGGTTTGGGATGGAGAAACCCAGAGAAACATTCAGGGAGAAAGGATGAGATAGGAAAAAACAGAGAACTTCAGATTCAAAGTAAGAGACAGAGCCAGAGAAGTGAAAGATAGGTTTCAAAAAGGAGGTGAAGTTTATGGATAATTTTTTAAGAGCTAGAAATTAGAGATAGTAGAGAAAATGCTTTGAGGATCTAAGAAGTATATTTATTCATTCATTAGTTTAATCCCACAAATACTTACTGAGCAACTACTATGTGCTGAGCCCTGTGATAGGCACCATGGACAGAACCACAAACTCATAGCCTTGGAGCTCATAGTCTTAAACAGAAAATAAAGAATTGTGATACATGGTACCCCACCCCAATGGTCTTCCCAATGGCAACTGTTTAACTTCCTTTTATTGAAAAATGTAGTCAAGACCAGTGGGAGACAGAGCACTGTTTCCCTCCCACTCTAGTGCCGCCTTCCTAAGTTCTATTTAAGCATCTGAAATGGACAAATTGGCTGAAGAAAGAGAAAATTCTAACTCTTTAACAGACCATGACAAAAACAGAGCTAAATCATTATTTCTAAGAAAATGAAATTGCCTTTTATCACCACGCACCGTATAGCTTTCCTGATTGTCCCCCGTACGTCTGTAACAGCAGTGGTCGCAGAACACACCTGTTCCAGACAATAGACAATACAACTGAACAAAGTAGTCTCCTGAGTGCAAAATAACACTTTCATAACAATGGGTAACTCATGCCTACTTTCTCTAGGCCTTTGCCGAACAGAATAACAGTGCAGGGTCATTACACGAGCCGGCTGAAAACTGTGCAGGTCATGAAAAGGCATCCCTCTAAAGAACAGCCGAGAAAAGGTCTTAGCGCCAAATCCAAAACAACAGGAAAAAAGTGAGAGCGCAAACGTGAGAACATATGCCCAGGCAATCTCATTACCATGCTGCAGTTAACCGTATTTGTGGACGCCCACAGAAGAGTCGTAAAATCCTCTGCCTTGAAAAACAACATCACCTTCTGTGATTAAAGAACTTTCCGCCACGTCGACTCAAGTGCTTTGCTCCAGAGTACAGCTGTGGGTCATGGTTACGTTAAGCACTTTTGTCACTTTGCGGAACGAAGACAGTTCGTATCAGAGAGAGAGAGGTGAAGAGAGTCAGTTGAAACTTTCACACGCTGACTCACATGTCGGGCAAGGAATACAACAGGCTTGTCGCAGGGAAGGGGGAGCAAAGACCAATTTTTCCAACTTCTACTCTCATGAGGCGTGGTGCCGCAAGACATTTGGAATTTGAGTCCCTCAGGGAAAGTTTCAGAAAGAGCCCAGCAAACAACAAGCAAAACAATGGCTCCAATATGATCAAAACAGACGTGCAGTGCCATCTATAATGCATGAGCTGCTTTACGTCCGCCTCAAAATTCAATGTATTTATTGTGCGAGAAAAGAAGCGTTTGCAACTGTTAGTTCTGGCCCATCTACCATAAGCAAGGGTCCTGGCAAAACCAGTGGCCTGCTCAAACTGAGTCATTTAAGAAAAGCTTAAAGAAGGCACTTTTCCCAAAGTCCTGGGCTGGATGTAGGAAAATCCAAATACAGTATCAGGGGACCATTAAGAGCTCACCCCTAGGCTGAAGAGTCCAGTGGAGGGAATGAAGTGAAAAAGGAGAGAGAGAGAGACACTTAACAAAAGTCATGACCTTCATTAAGGATGGAACACCTTCCTTCGGTCAAGGATGTAATTCGCCTGCAGCAACGTCACAAGAGAAAAGCTTCTTTTCATTCCTCCGTCTTCCTGATCCATTTCTAGGCTCTCCTCTGAGTCAAATCCAAAGAAAACCAGCTGACAAAGGAGCCAGGAGCCTGTGGATGAAGTCCCTGTAGGTCGGCCTCCCAGGGCAAAGAGGGACACAGACCAAACTGTGGCAAAGGGAGAGAAGTGGGTCCCGTGCAGCAAATGCAAGTACGCAGCACAGTGGATTTCTCTAGGACGCTTAGGCCCCTCAGTTGGAATTTAAGGAAAAGAAAACAAACATTTCCAGAGGACTATCCATTGTAATAAACTGAGCTAACATACAGGAACATACAGGGTTGGATTGTCAAACCAGATTCACTCAAATCAGAATTCTTACTGGGTAGCAGGCTTTCCCACTAACTTCAAGGATCCAGGCTGTCGGGAGGCTCAGACAAAGCAGAGGGACCTGGGACATCAAAGGGGGCCTCCCCGGTCCTGGCTTCCTGCACTGGACGTGCACCTCTGGCCCAGAAGGGTAGGTGAGGCCTCTAAGTGAGGTCCCTGGGTTCCTTACACAGCAGGAATGTTTAAACTAGGAAACATTTCCCCGTACACCTAGAGAGCTGGACAGCCCATGTGCCGCTCTCCAGGGAGACCTGCCTCACGGATCCTGGGTTCCATTTAATGTAAGTAATTCCTCAGGCAGGGAGCAGACTGCTAGGACATTCAGTGGATAACGTCCCTTCCTCCCAGCAAGTATTATTAGTCTATTACCCAAGGTCTAGTTGAAAGGAGATTAGACCAGGCTGCCTACCTCAGTTTCCTTTCCCCCCCGGGTCACCCTCCAGGGACGGAAGTACATGGATTATAGGCAGCTTTAACTGCTTCCTCCCGTAAACTGTTCTTAACGTTAAAAGAGGAAGAGATGTGTGTGTGTGTGTGTGTGTGCGTGTGAGAGATAGAGAGAGAGAGAGAGAGAGAGAGAGAGAGGGAGGGAGGGAGGAAGGAGGAGGAGAGGAAGACAGAGGAGAGAGAAAGACTGATTGACAGACCGATTATTAGGAAGAAAAAGAGAAGGAAAGGCCGCTGGGTCTCCCTTGCGCAAGACTGCCATGAGGAACCCGCCCTCCCTCTCACCCTGCACAGTTTTCCAACTCGGTCAGGCAAGCGCACAGCGACATGCAACTCTGATGAGTCCCTTCCAGGGAGATTTACAGGTGCCGGCCCAGGCCCCGGCCGAAGGCGCGTCCATCCCCCACCCCACCACGCCGCCAGACTCTGCCCCTTCCCGGGAAGGCCCAGGCAGTGCCTCTACCATCGGACTCTCAGGCATGCAGCTCGGAGCTTTTCGAACTCCTTTTCCCCAGTTCGGAGAAGATGGTGCTGGAGACTCTCTGAAATACAGGATTGTCAGCAGGTGTGGGAAGCTGGGAGTGAACCACAGCTGGGACTGGGGCGGGGGTGGGGTGGGGTGGGGGGGTCAACCTGTTAACCTTCATGGGACTGTAAGCGGCTCGATACAGGTGTGCGTTGTTCTAGACTAGGGTCCGGAATGCCACGGGGTTCTCAAAAAGAGTGAGGGCCTAGAGAAGCTGAGCTGGTAAAACTACACAGAGTGTCGAGTGAATGTGGATGCAGAGGCAGATACGTAGAGTCCCCAGTGCCAGGGCCAGACCCTGGTCTGCACTGTTCAGCCCCTCACCATCCCCCTCACCCGACAGAGCTTCTCCAAGCCCAAGGTCATGCCTCCATGTGGAGTCTTTTTTTAAAATTTTTATTGGAGTATGGTTGCTTTACAATGCTGTGTTAGTCTCCACTGCACAACAAAATGAATCAGCCAGACACATACAGATATCCCCTCCTGTTTGGACTTCCCTCCCATTTAGGTCAGCCCAATGCATTAGGTAGAGTGCCCTGTGCTCTACAGTATGTTCCCATCAGTTGTCTACTTTACACAGTATCAATAGTGTATGTGTGTCAATCCCAGTCTCCCAATTCCTCCCACCTCCCCCCCTTTCCCCCTTGGTATCCATACATTTGTTCTCTACATCTGTGTCTCTATTTCTGCTTTGCAAATAAGATCATCTATACCATTTTTCTAGATTCCACATATATGCGTTACTGTCTGATATTTGCTTTTCTCGCGAACAGTCTTATTTTCCAAACGATTTCAAAGATGCCGTGCAACATTTTTTGACACTTACAAAACACCTATTTAAAATTAAATGAGGGCTTCCCTGGTTGCACAGTGGTTAAGAATCCGCCTGCCAATGCAGGGGACACAGGTTCGAGCCCTGGTCCGGGAAGATCCCACATGCCGCGGAGCAACTAAGCCCGTGCACCACAGCTACTGAGCCTGCATCCTAGAGCCCACGAGCCACAACTACTGAGCCCGCGAGCCACAACTACTGAAGCCCGCACGCCTAGAGCCCGTGCTCCGCAACAAGAGAAGGCACCGCAATGAGAAGCCTGCGCACCAAAACGAAGAGTAGCCCCAGCTCACCACAGCTAAAGAAAGCCCGCACAGCAAGGAAGACCCAGTGCAGCCATAAATAAATAAATAAAGTTCCATTTAAAAAAAAAATTAAATTAAATGCAAAGAGTAGAACTTACTTTCTCGTTTTGTTAGATAAAGTCTCCAACCCAGCTTGCAGATTTTGGCATCTCTCTGTCGGCGGGAGGAACTTCTCGTTCAGATATGTGCTGTTTTGTGAAAGAGATTAAAAAATAGATTGATTTAAAAGGTGAGCTTATGAGATATGGTTAACAAAAAAAAGCAGATTTAATTGATAAAGTGGGCCCAATTGAGGTCTGATTTTCATCCCTTTATTGGATTTCTCTGCGGAAAAGGAAATTGATATGTTCACCTCCAACAATGGGTCTAAATTAAAAAAAAAAAAAGAAAGTTGACATGATAAAGTCAAACAGAAAAGAACACTCCATGGAGGACTGTATTTTCAGGTTCTCATATTTTGAGGTTAGTATGTACAATGAACAAGTTATTGAATAGTTTTAATCATTGTGTGTGTAAGCAGGCTTTATTTTTAAAAGATGTCTCTGGCTAGGAAGCATGCAGACACAGGAGATCAGTAATTCTCTCCCAAAAGAAGGCAAGATAAATCTGGCCTTTGATTATTACAGTAGCTGTGATACAAGGGTCTGTTGCTATTGTTTTATGAACTTGGAAAAACTGGAGTTGGAACAAAACCAAATCACAAAGTGAGTTAAGGAAATGGGTCATGGAGTCGGGCTGCCTAACGAGCCTTGCGGACACATGTGTGCTACTGAACTGATTGAAGCCTCTGTTTCTGCATCTCTAGTCCTTACCCCATAGCGCTATTGTCATGATATATACACAACAGCGGAAACAATGAAAAGCACCTGGTACCACGCCTACCACAGTAAATGCCCAAAAAAATATCAACCACCACTTTCTCTACACTTCAAAAACATGCACACAACTCCAGCTTCCTGGTAGTGCATCTATTTAATCATCCTGAAGGTATTTGCTGAGGATCTAATACGTGCTGGGAGCCAGGCACAGGAGACTTAGGATACGGGGCTGGATAACACAGCACAGAGTCCCATTCCCTAGTGGAGCTTGCAGTCTGGTTAAAGAGAACGATGTATATCAAACGAACAACCACAGGAATGAATAACGAATTCTGATCTGTGGTTAGGATCCTGAGGACAGCAGTGGGTGCCATGGAGGGGTGCAGTGGGGAGCTGCCTGCATCCCGGGGGCGGGGGGCCTCTGAGAAAGTGTCATCTGAGTGGAGATCCCCAGGGTAATCCAAGGGCATTACTTTGGGAAGAGGGGGGAACATTCCAGATAGAGGGGAAAGCATGTGCAAAGGCCCCAGAATGTTTGAGGAGCTGAAAGGAGGCCGGTGGGGCTCAAGGCTGAAAGGCTAAAGGGTGTCTGGAGCAGTAAGTAGGGGCCAGAGCACACAGGCCTGGTGAACCAGGTTTAGAATGGACCCTAAGAACACGGGGAGCAATAGGAGGTTAGGGGCGGGGAGTGATGGATGGGCCTGGCCTCATGTGTGTTTTAAGTAGTTGACTGAGAAATGAAACGAGAGGAAGCAGGACTAGAGAGAAGGTGGGAAAGTTAGAAGGCTTCTGCAGGGCTCCAGGAGAGAGAGGACGGCAACTTGCTTTGCCAGCCAGGATGGAACAGACTATGATGTGCTCACAGACATCACCCAATGGCAGTGGCTTTGCATCACAAAGGTCTGTTTCTTACTCATGAAATGCCCACTAGACACTGGGTAGCTCTCTAGGGTGGCCGTGCTCCCTGCAACCTAGGAATACTGCGTACTGCACTCTTGGGGCACCTTCCTTTCAACAACCCACTTCCATAATCGCTGTGGCAGGAGAAGAAAGTGCTGGAAGGTCTTACTCTGTATCCGGATGCTTCAGCCTGGCCAGAACTAGCTGCATGCCCGACCTGACTGCACAGTGGTTGTCAGAAAAGGGCAATCATCCTCTGTGCCCAGAGAAAGAGGCGATCAGGATCCAAGAGTGGACCAGAAGCCCACATCCACTTGCCCACTGGCAGGAAGAGAGGGTGACAGATTTGAGATCTATTCCAGAGGTAAAACTGACAGGACTTCATAATAAGTTGGATATGGGAGGTGAGGTAGCAGGAGGTATCAAGGTAAAGATATAAACAAGAGAGATTCATAATTAATCCTCCAGAAGTGCTGTCTAAAAAGACAGTGCACAAAATACATATGGGCTCACAAAATCCCTCTGTATCTTTTTTCTCTTTTTTTTGGCTGCATTGGGTCTTCGTTGCTGTGCGCGGGTTTTCTCTAGTTGCGGCGAGCGGGGGCTACTCTTCGTTGCAGTGCGTGGGCTTCTCACTGTGGTGGCTTATCTTGTTGCGGAGCACGGGCTCTAGGCCCGCAGGCTTCAGTAGCTGTGGCATGTAGGCTCAGTAGTTGTGGCTCGCGGGCTCTAGAGCGCAGGCTCAGTAGTTGTGGCAAACGGGCTTAGTTGCTCCACGGCATGTGGGATCTTCCCGGACCAGGGCTCGAACCTGTGTCCCCTGCATTGGCAGGCGGATTCTTAACCTCTACGCCACCAGGTAAGTCCCTCCCTCTTTATCTTGATACCATTTTCTCCCCCTCCCCACGTCCTTCCTCCTTCTGTCTACGTGCCTCACCTTCTGTGCTTTCTGAATGTATTACTGTACTTTCCAAGGATTTGTTATTTCTAATTTGCTGTGTATTTTATTCAGGCAGCACCATTAATGAAGTGAATTACCGAGCCAGCAGTGCTTTGAATTTTGATGGCTTCGCAAGACTGAATTGTGAAACTGTGACACACAGGCACCCAGGGTTCGGTGTCAGAGCACTTTCCTTAAATCGGAGAGTATCCTTGTTAGTAAAAAGTCCAAACAGCTTTGCCCAACTGAAACCAAAGAAGGCCCATGGAAAGCACATGAGGGTACCTGCGGGGAAGTGGAGGTGAGAGAATGAAGCCAGAGGGACAAAAACGGCCTTAGGTGTCAGCCAGCAGGGCCAGCCTTGAATCTAGGCTCCACTCTCTGACCTTGGCCTTTAAATCCAAGAGTATCCTTTTTTGAATCTTTACTCAATAAGGTAGTTTATAGGGATGCTACAGATTGAATGTTTGTGTCCCCCCAAAATTCATAGGTTGAAACCCTAGCCCCCAAGCTGATGGTATTAGGAGGTGGGGCTTTGGGAGGTGATGAAGTCATGAGGAGGGGGCGATCATGAATGGGATTAGTGCCCTTATAAAATCGGCCCAAGAGGGCTTCCTGGTCCCCTTCCGCCTTGTGAGGTTACAATGAGAGGATGGCTGTCTATGGAAAAGTGGGCTCTCCAGACACCAGACCTGTACATGCTATGATCTTGGACCTCTAGCCTCCAGAACTGTGAGAAATAAATTCCTGGTATTTATAAGCCACTCGGTCCAGGTCTAGCAGCCTGAATGGACCAAGACAAGGGATTACATGGGATGAGTATAAAAACAGCTGATACACGGAAGTTACTAAATAAATGTTGTGTTCTTGTTCTCCTAAATGCATTCTGTGTTGTTTCCTCAGTTGTTGTTACTACCATAGGGGACGGTATGGTAATACTTCTCCCACCCACAGAAGTCATTTCACAGTGAAAGGAACAGAAAGAGGAGCCCCTTGAGTTCTCTCCTTCTCTCCTGCCCCCTTTTCATTCAAAGGATCTTCCTAGTTTTCTTCTTTTTCATCTAATGTCATTAAAATCTTCCTAGGAAAATGCTAAAATACTGACCTGTGGAACCCATAAACTTCAAATGTTTGTCTACATTAGGCATCTGGCCAATATAGCCCCTTTCACTGCCTCTTAGACAAGACTCCTAGCTCATGCTGTTTTCAACAATGTTTGTTATTCAAAGTGACAGAAATACAAATTAACAATATAACCGCCATGTTTTAAGATGCTTGAAGACCTGACACCGTAAGAGATGCCAGGACCTGTGGAGAAGTGGAAGGCATTAGACCTTCCAGGGAGAGGGCTAGACCATCAGTCCTCTCTGTTGTGGGAATAAATGAGAATTAGACGTTCCTTAGATCTGAGCTCATGAGGAGAACCATAAGGGAGTTACTTGCTCTTGAGAGAGGAAAAGAAGAAACCTTCCCAGGTCTGAGTTGAGCCAGGCCATAATCCTATTTGAGAAGACGGCATCCACCACAGATGAAGACATTAGAATAAATCCTCCTCAACTTCTGATTTGGGGACATCTCTCAGACAAGGCAAAGGGGACAGAGAGAAATACAACGAGATGAAAGTAGGAAATCCAAAGACCTGGGGTCACAAGTAACCTGGCAGAAGATGAGATGGCTACAAGTCGTGTGGGCTGATTTATAACCCAAGGAAGGATGACTGGGGACCAGGTTGGAATGGCTCATCCAAAAGGACTGGATGTTCAGGGAGAACTTGAAATGATAAAGGAAGCAGCAGAGAAAGCACATCAGAGCCTGCTGCTGCCGGGGATCTCACATTTAGGTAGAAGTCTAGGATATGAATGGAGAGGGACCCCTGCCCCCCACAAACTAACTCAAGTTGGCGGTCTGAGCAGTTGGGTCTGGGAGACAAAAATAAACTCTAAGAACCAAAATCTCTGGGGCCAGACTCTCATGGGTTCAAAATAAGATAATAGATAATTATCTATTATAAAGATAATAATTATCTTTCCATCAACTCTGATAGCTTTTTTTTTTTTTAATTTCAATTTGCTGGTGAAAACCCTTTTAAAGAACTTCTTACCAGAATTAGCCAAAGAAGTGAAAAGAATCAGCCTACATACAATCTGTCAAATATACAGTGGAGAGTGCCTCCCAGGACAAGTCATGGAGGGACGGTGGCCATCCTCCTGGAGATCTGCTAGAACCTGATGAACCAAGTTAGTGCTTGAGGCGTCCCAGACCAGAGAGCTGAGACGGCTCTAATTGCCCTGCCAATGTCTCTTTAATTGCTCCATTACAAGATCACAATCTCTGCTTGCATGTCACTAGACAAGATTGCTTGTCTGCTCATTTGTATCATGGGTAGCATCTCACCAGCATGGCCAAGTTCCTGCTCCTTCAACATTCTGTCACATCCACCTTGCAAATCTGCCATAATGGAGCAATACAGCCTCTGGCCTAATGCATTCCTATACTTGCCCCCTGAGGACTGCTGGGAACAAAATCACCCAGGTAGGTGGGTTGGTGCCTTGATAAATTCATGGTGTCCAGTACGCTAGGCCCTTTCCCTTCTGCTCCATCCTCATGGTCCCCGAGGTGGGCGGTCTTGCATACACATTTGATCGTGTCATTTCCCTTCCATGTCCCCCTTCAGCCTCAGAGGGACACACAGAGCCATCCAGGACCTGGCCCTTGACCGTAATTCCAGTCTCATCTTTTACTGACAGTTTGCTAACCATTAAATGGTACAAATTCCTCTTTTTCCATTCCTTGCGAGTCTTAGATTATGGATTTTGATTGCTTTTATTATTTAATTGTAGGATTTATTTTTTTGCTACCGGCAACCAAGCCTTCAGGCACGTTTTCATCACTTCAGTATGTCACAGGGGGGAAAAAAAATCTTTAATAAGGTTAGGGGAAAGATACACAAAAACAAGCATTTCTGCTATCATTGCTATCTATGTGGCTGATCTGCTTTTTAGAAATTCTATCTTCATAAGTCAGACTTGAGTTGAAAACCAACTGGCAAGATTTCACAATATAACAAGAAGCTTAGAGACTACAATGGGTACTGAAAACTAATAATAATTAAGGCTCTGAAAATGCAAAGAATATCTCTTAACCAGAACAAGTGATTCAGTCTCTACAAAGTAATGTCATCATTATTTAGTCGGTATCCACAAGCACCAGTAAAACACAGAGTTAATGACTTTTAATTAATGCAATATGCATTCAGTCCCCGGACAAATAAAACATCCCAAAGAATCATTTGCTTGTAAGTGACTAAGGAGTTTCAAGAACATCCAAATTCTTTTTTTTTTAATTAATTAATTTATTTTTGGCTGTGTTGGGTCTTAGTTGTGGCACGCGGGCTTTTTGTTGTGGCGCATGGGCTTCTCTCTAGTTGTGGCGCACGGGCTCAGTAGCCCTGTGGCATGTGGGATCTCAGTTCCCCGACCAGGGATTGAACCCAGGTCCGCTGCATTGGAAGGCGGATCCTTAACCACTGGACCACCAGGGAAGTCCCAAGTTCTTGGGACATCCGAATTCTATTTACAGTGGCCAGAAAGGGGGCAAAAACTGAGTTGTGAATCTAAATGAAAAGCTTAAAACTGAATCAACTTTATTCTCTCTGAAGAAAGAATTTCTTAACAGATGGGGAACACAGCCTAAAAATGGAAAATCCAAAGAATAGGAATTGTTCTATCTACGTACCTTGCACACTCCTTCCCTGTTCCTGGGAAGAGATGCTGATGAGCCAGGAGTGCGTCCTGACCATCAGCAGAAACCCCCGTCCATTGGTGTGACAGCTGGCCTGCCAGCTCTAGGACAGAGGGGACAGGGGCCAACTGTGCTCACTTCAAGCTCATCAAGCAAACAGCTAATTATCATGTGCACCCCGTGCCATGCGAGTTCCCCGAGGGAGAAAGGCAAGCATCCCAGCCTACCGGGAGAGTCTGATTACTCTCTTTAATTGACAAATTAATATTCTGGCTTATGAGTGTGGTGAACACAAGTCTGCCTTTGAAATCAGACCCAAGAACTGACGAAATCAAGTCTTGGTGTCTACAGAGATGAAGGGAAGACCCCGGCCAACCTCTTTGTTCAGTCACTCACCAGGCATCTGTGCCACAGAGAACTACGGCTACTGGAGAAAGGACAGGGACAAGACCGTGTCCCTGTCGCCTTGGAGCAAAGAGTCTGGTGCAGAGGACAGACAAGTAAGCACACGCTTACCATGCTGAGTCTGCAGAATGGATGCTGGCTATTTCCCACCATCACGTTACTTTCAAGAAACCATGAATCTGTGTTTCGGTGGGTATCATTTAATTCAAAATATTAAGAACTGCTTTGAAAATGGCTACATTAGAATTTCACTTCCTTATACATGAACACTGCAGCCACCTTAACTTGCAGAAATTTCTACAAATAATCTCTGCTAACTTGGTTTTTCACCTTGACTTTTACCTGTCTTTGGTTACCCTTGACAAAGATTAATTAACTAACTCCCTTACTAAATCAGTTACCCTAAGGTATTCTGGTCCCTCCACCACTGTTGAAAGACAGTTTTCAAAAATGGACAATCATAAATATCATACAGATATGAAATGAACATGCATTAAAGATTTTCTTTAATTCCCCATGAGGGAACCAGTTCAAAGCAGACGCCACAGAACACACAGACTTATAGATCAGAAGTACTGAAATGAATGTGCAAATAGAAGGAAGTCCATTGGACCGCTACCAGATAGGATGTAATTTGCATATTTAGAGATAATTATTCTGTGTTGCTCTGAGTTAACTACATCTTGCAGAGCTGTAAAATTGTTCCCAGGAGATCAGCACCAGCTAACTCAGAGGTGTGTGATCTGAACAATGCCAATGTATCCACCGAAGCGCACAACTTCCCCTAAACCATTAACAGTATCACTGCCTACCACTATAAAGGAAGGATCAAGAGTAATGAACCTAAAAGACTTTCACACTATCTAACTTGCAGTCTCCTCCACTCCACAGCTTGCCCAAGGGGAACAGGTGGACCTGGTTTAGGTATAAGTCCTCCGAGGCACACAGGCGGCACCGCCTTACCTAAGCAGGTTGAAGTGAGGGTTACCAGAAGGACAAGTCTGATATGGAGATTGATTTAAACTTCAAGTCCAGATGGGCAAGAGGAGGGTCAAAGTAGAGGTAAAGTAAAATAGGAGCAGACTGAGAACAAATGGAAGAAAACAAGTGACTAGCACTGGACCATTCGTGCCTCTTTCCACTGGTCCTTGAGTGTGAGATCCTTGGGGCCTTGAGATCAACTCAAAAGTGTAGACAGGATGGAATTGCTCTCAGTACAGTGTTTCCAAGTCTTTTAAAACCCACCTCCAACAATATTTTCTTACTTGATACAGCCAAGATTATTCTGACCTTTCTTTAATGTGCTTTGAATTTGCAAACCTTGGATAAACTGAGTATATTTTTGATACTAATATCCAGATTCCTTGATGCAAAAATTCTGATATGCTTTCCTGGTTAAGCATGAAGATGATAACAGCAACATCCATTGGACGGTCATCAGGCGCTATGTATTGTTGTAAACTTTATTCATGTGTCATATACTCCTCACAATGAATATACAAGGTAGGGACTGTGCCCATTTTATAGATGAGAGAAATAAGACACTGGAAGATTAAAGAACATATGTAAAGTCACTCTGTTAGAACTGGAGTAGAGTTTTGAACCCAGACACTACCTGTCTGTGTTCTTAGGCACTGTGCTATTCTACCTCCCCTTATAGGGAAAAATTTGTTCTTCAGTGGAGAGCTATTCATTGTCTACAGCACTCACCACTCCAGGTTACCTGATTCTGAGTCCACAGGAACTGACAAATGGTCTCTCCTTGACCAAACTCTAGTCAAGCTCCTCTGAGGTCTTTTTCAACTAGGACCCATTTGTGGGTATGTCCTTAAGAGACCAGTTTTAACAAGAGCCCTGCTAAGTCAGCTTATCCAGAATCCCCCATCCTCCAGGTGTGATTCCCCCTTGCTATCGGACCAAATTCCTCATCCTCCACCATTCCCCAGGCGATATCCAATCACCCTGGTCTGCCTTTGGCAAGATTCCTAGCAGGCTGGTTTGGCGAGAATCATCCCTTACCCCTTGACGTTCCCTCCACTGACCCCCACCTGCTCCTTGGCTATAAATTCCCACATTTCCTTGTTGGATTCAGAGTTGAGTCCAATCTCTCTCCCCTATGGCAAAACTCCACTGCAGGAGTCCCTACACCCATTGCAGTAGTACTGAATAAAATCTGCCTTGCCTGCCTGTCCTTTAACAGAGCTATTTTGCAATTCTATGTATTGAAGTTAAGTGATAGCAACATAAAACAATTCTTATCTACGGGCATGCAAATAGGTTATGTCCAGTGGAGAGACAACCCTTCCTCACAGTGGAAAAATCTGTTTTGTCTCCCTTGCCATGTTCATCTCAGTATTCCTGACCTATAAATGCGTCTGTTCCTTTGAACTGGCTGTCATCCCTTACCAGCTTCCTCACTGATGAGTTAAATAAAATTTTAAAAAGTGTTCATTTTCATATCTGTATGAGAGCCACGATTTTACCTTTTTATTAAAATTATCTTTTAACACTCTGAATGAGCGTGCTGGAAGCATTTGCAAAGTGAATAAACACTACCTGATAAAGAGGACAAACTTTGGTGGCAAACATCACAGCTCAGATGCCTACTCTGCTACACACTCGATGCTTAGCCCCTTAAAAATAATTTAGCCCCTCTATGCTTTCAGCTTCGTGTGCAGAATGAGGGTGATTACTATCTCTTTGATAGATCTGATGCAAAGTTTGTAACTGATAATGCATAAAAAACGCTCAGCACAATGACTGGAACAGAGAGCCCACTTAGGCAGTGCTCAGCCGGAGTCCTCAAGGCGGCCGTCAAGATCACGGAATGCCTCTTGAAGCAGTGCTTCTCAAACTGCAACGTGCCCATGAATCACCCGGGAAATTTACTAAAACGCAGCTCTGGGATGGGGCCTGCTAGTCTGCATTTCTAACCAGCTCCCAGGTGACGCCAATCCTGCCGGACTGAGGATCACACTTTGACAAAGCATGATAAGCCTCCTGGATCAAGTTCATCTGCACTGATAGATTTTTCATAATAGGCTAGAGTAAGACTTCCAAGAAATGTGGGCCTGTCCTATGGCCAGAAGCATGAGCGGGGAGAAACAATGAAACACTTGACAGAACTACAAGAGTAAAATGAGCTAAGTTACCATGTCACTAAAGAAGAGGTTTTTTTTTTCTTTTTCATATGAAGAGCTCAACCAAGGAAATATTGTAAGAGGAGATGTATGGTACTGAGAATATTTAACATAATTGCTTTCCGGAGTCAGACCCAGGGTTCATCCTCCCGGGAGCTCTGCTACAGAGAACACACACCCACCATCCCTAACACCTTCACTCAGGCTTAACCAGCCCGTCAAACACACCGCTCCAACGGGCGTTATTCAAGCAAACTGGATGTAGTTGGAGGATGCAATGTCTTCTGAAAAAAGGCCAATGGACATGTGTGGGAAACATCTCTAAAATGTCCGTAAAATCCACATTTAAGTGTCCATATCAGCTGTGCAACCCCAGTCGAGAAGTTCTTTGTCCCAACCAAAAAACAAATGAGGAAATTCCTCTGGCAACTAAATATCTCTTCAATAAAACTTGGAGAAGTGAATTCCAAGATAAGACCTTTAATGAGAAAATAACTTTTATTTACCTTCCGTACTGACTCTCTGGTGCTGTGTGAGACAGCACTTGATAATTTAAAAATACTTAAATATTAGAACCATAACCACTGTTATAAGTTTAGTCATCAAAGAGCAAAAACCCTCTTATTACCTGTAAGTTCACAGCTCATTTTAATATATTCATATTTCATACTCATTTTCAGGAAAGCATTAGTGAAACCGAGCAGGACCCTGCAGGGCCCTCCTGTGTACAAAAGCCCTTCCTTGCCCCTCCTCCCCATTACCAGTTTGTAGAAAAAGGCTTTAGTCTCCTAGGTCTGCCCTGAGTTCCAAAGAGCAGGCACAAGCAGTTACTAATTAGGAAAGTGAGCGAATGCAGAAACAAAGGAAGAGCAGTTTAACAAGAAAAGTCATGACAAGAGTTCAGTGATAAAACAGAGTCCTAATTCCTCCTCAAGGGATATGCATAATAATCTGATGCATATCTTTGTGGGCTTCTTCAGGAACCTCTCCCCCACCCAGGTGGAAGACAGTGACTACATGCTGACCACAAGCACTAGACCCCAGACTGGCTAGAGCCAGAAGGTCGATGACTGAGATTTTGGAAACATCACCCTGTTACCTCACCACCAACCAATCAGAAGACAGTCATGCACCCTGCAGCCCTCCCCCAAACGTTGCCTTTAAAAACTATTCCCTGAAAGCCATCAGGGAGTTCAGGTCTTTTGAGCATCACCTGCCCATTCTCCTTGCTGGGCCCTGCAATAAACGCTGTATTTTCCTTCACCACAACCCGGTCTCAGTGGATTGGCTTTGCTGCGTGGCGAGCGAGGAGACCCAAGTTTGGTTTGGTAACATTAGGGTCAAACGCCAGGGACCTCATGTAGAAAACTGAATGGAATCTCCTTTAAAATAACAAAATGAACAAAGTTTAATAGGGTGGTACAATGGTTTCTGATCAGCAGAGCAAGGAAAAGTTGAAGCAATGAAAACTGATGCCAAGACTGGACTCCAGTACGGAGAAGCTGCCCAGTCAGTGTGGAGACTCCAGGGAAATATATGCTATCAAAACAGAAATACTCCAAAGGCTAGTTGCTGAACACATCTGATCGGCGAGCAAAATCTTAATTTACTGATCTAATCAAGACTGGTGGATCTTACAAAGGCTGTTTGGGCTTACTTGTGGAATTCAGGTTAGTGTCATCAGAATGAAAATCAGTGCAAAAAATCTTTCAGAAATCATGTCCAAACATTTGGGGGCGCCTGAAATATGAAATAAAATTATGAGAAGAGTATGTCATAATAAAATAAAAATAGCAAGTGGACTGTCATCTCACTGCGGCAATTTTATAAATGTGAAACGAGGCAGAAGGCCCTATCACAGAATAATGATGATTTTTGAAATTCTGAAATATAAAGAGGCGAACTATTTCATTCAGTCAACAGAAAGCTCACCGGAATCTTGCTGTCAATAAAGATTTTTTTCTGTGACCCATGTTGTGTAAGGCAGTGATGAAAAAACTATAAACTAAGGGAGCCTCCTGCACTGTTGGTGGGAATGTAAATTGGTGCAGCCACTATGGAGAACAGTATGGAGGTTCCTTAAAAAACTAAAAATAGAACTACCATATGACCCAGCAATCCCACTCCTGGGCATATACCCTGAGAAAACCATAATTCAAAAAGATACATGCACCCCAACGTTCACTGCAGCACTATTTACAATAGCCAGGACATGGAAGCAACCTAAGTGTCCATCAACAGAGGAATGGATAAAGAAGATGTAGTACATAGATACAATGGAATATTATTTAGCCATAAAAAGGAACAAAATAGTTCCATTTGCAGAGATGTGGCTAGACCTAAAGACTGTCATACAGAGTGAAGTAAGTCAGAAAGAGAAAAATATTGTACATTAATGCTTATATGTGGAATATAGAAACATAGTACAGATGAACTTATTTGCAAAGCAGAAATAGAGACACAGATGTAGAGAACAAACTTATGGATACCAAGGGGGGAAGGAGGGGGTGGGATGAATTGGGAGATTGGGATTGACATATATACACTATTATGTATAAAACAGATAACTAATGAGAACCTACTGTAAAGCACAGGGAACTCTACTCAATGCTCTGTGACCTAAATGGGAAGGAAATCCAAAAAAGACGGGATATATGTATACATTTAGCTGATTCACTTTGCTGTACAGCAGAAACTAACACAACACTGTAAAGCAACAATACTCCAATAAAAATTAATTAAAAAATAAAAAAATTAAAGTACCCATTTTGCTGGTTAGGATTTGAGGTAAACAGACATGAAAAGTGCAATAAAGACAGACATCTTGTTGAGAAGTGAAGTTCTGGGTGAAGAGATGAATAGTTAGAATCTTCAAATATAGATTATCAAGCCTTACAAGGGTTACTGTGTTGAATTCTATTTGACCTTTAATCTCAAATGCCATTAAAAGCAACATAAGCAAAAAAAGAATGTTGGAATCTCCACTTCATGTGCTGTATGACTCACTATTTATACTTTTTATTTGATCTTCTAAAGCTCCCTTTGTTCTCATAAAAAAAACTATAAACTAGAATTTGTTCAAAAAGCAACCTCCAGAATTTTCCCTTGATTACCTGTGACACATTTCTATGTCTGCCTTTGACATGATTGTGTCTTCCTTACCTATTAGTAGCTCCCTAATAAATTTGAGCAAATGGATGAATGAATAAATGATCAATGAACCTGAGATACTTGAAGATTATAACTTATCCAGGGAAAAAGAGACTCCAGAGCTGATCAGACTGAAAAGTAAAATAAAATTCTAGGAAAATAAAAGTCAACAGGAAGAATTAGAACCAAAAGGTTCTTCTGATTAACCCCCAGATAATTATAAGATTTAATCAACCAGAAGAACCCAGTCTCTGTTCATTCTCTTTAATTGAGATTTTACTGCAGTTAAAATGATGTCAAAATGCTCTCATTAATAATGAATGAAAGTGTCAGAGAACTGGTTCACCAAATTTACTGTGCTTAGGTAAATCATAATTAGGAAGGGTTATGAGAGTGTCCTAGGAGACCGATCCATCTCAAAATGGAGCAATATAACTACAGATGAAATTCAACAAGGAAACAGCACAATGTAATAATCCTTGAAAAGAGGAAATACAATTACTCAAATGAGGTGTTGGGTTCTGAGCAGTGCAGTCAATCAAGTCTCATTTCATGAAACTCAGGAGCAATACTCAACAAAATGGAACTCTTGATTACATTACAGTGTATTAATCTCATATCTGCATATTCACAATTTCCCAGCTGATAAAATGTCCTGCTGTTATTTTACTGGAGATTTGGAATAATCCGAATCCTGTTAAGTCAGAGCTACTGGGTCTGGTTCTGGATTTTCTGCAACTTAGCAGGGCTCACGCTCTGTGTCTCTGTTTGTCACAGGGCCTCTTTCCTGCAACATCTCATGTCCCCCTTACACACCTTCCCCCTGGAGGATAGTCCTTCTCGCTCGTCGGCTAATTCCTAGTCCCATTTCCTACTCATCTGGAAAACTAGAGTTTGTGAGTAGGGTCATGCATGGTAATGAGTTCTAATGAGTTTTTAATGGACCACACTTCACAATGAACATACCTGTGTTAAAAAAAAAAAATCTTTAATCGGGGAGGGATGGAGTGGGAGGACGGGGTCAGCAGATGTAAGCTAGTATATAGAGGATGGATAAACAACAAGGTCCTACTGTATAGCACAGAGAACTATATTTAGTATCCTGTGATAAACCATAAGGGAAAAGAGTATTTTAAAAAAAAGAATGTATATATATGTATAATTGAATCACTTTGCTGTACAGGAGCAATTAACACAACATTGTAAATCAACAATAATTCAATTAAAAAAAAATTTTTTAAGTCTTTAAGGAATGTTTTTCTGCCCTCATCACCCAACCCTGGTGGCAAAGACAGCCCCCTTCTGGTCTAGACTGAGGACTGAATCACTGAGCCTCTGGAGGTGCTCTGGCCCCTCTTACTCCCCTGGGGGTACCTACAGCTACCCAATTCTCAACTTCCCACCCAAGTCCCACTGGACAGATTTGCCTTTCCCTGTTTTCACCTTGGGGATCTCTCCGGGACATGGTGCGCAATCCCTGTGACCGCCCTCACGTCACCGAGATTTGGCTTCTATTGCCCTGGACAACACTTGCCCTCTCCCAGCCCCCGCTCTGGCTGCTCAGAGCCTCACCCACACCCCACGGACTGACCGCTGGCCAACCCAGTCCCAGGAACTCAAAACTGGGATTCAGAGGGGGTGAATCATCCAAGCAGAGGTCCTAAGATAGGGATTTGGCATCTGAAGCAGGCCCCAAGTTTTGGAGAGAAATGGGCTCCTCAAGCCACACCATGCAACCCCCCGTTCTTGCATAAGTGTCAGGCCACGTGGGGGGCTAAGGTGTGACCTAAGAAGATCATGCACAGGGATGACCCTGAGTGAAGACCAATTTGCTGTGAATCCTTCATTTGAGCCTAGGAAGTCCAAGCGCTGTGACATCAAAACGGCTGCGTCGAGGTATCTTCCTTTGGTCTGAACCTGCATTTTTCTGATATACAGACCTTTCGGGAACATTATCTACAAGAATTTTACAGGAATTAAGTGCGTATGAATACAGGCACACGTTGGAGACATTGTGGGTTTGGCTTCAGACCACCGAATAAAGTGAATATCACAATAAAGCAAGTCACACGAATTTTTTGGTTTCCCAGTGCATATAAAAGTTATGTTGACCCTATACTGTAGTCCATTAAGTGTGCAATAGCATTATGTCTAAAAAAAAATGTACACACCTTAACTGAAAAACACTTTATTGCAAAAAAATGCTAACCGTCATCTGAGCCTTTAGCGAGTCACAGTAGTAACAGCAAAGATCACTGATCACAGATCAACGTTAACAGATATAATATTAGTGAAAAAAGTTTGAAATATTGCGAGAATTACCAAAATGTGACACAGAGACATGAAGTGATCAGTGGAGGCTGTTGGAAAAATGGCGCTAACAGACCTGCTGGACGCAGAGTTGCCACAAACGTTCAATTTGTAATAAATGCAGCGCCTGTGAAGCGCAATAAAATGAGGTCTGCCTGATCAAGAGAATCCAGGAAAAGCTGAGATACATGCACACACAGTGCTAGCATTTTATTATCGAACATTCTTTTTTCAATTCCATCAAAACTTGAGTGCATTTGTTAATTCTAGAAATATAATATTCAGAATGATTGTTTTTCTTATAGCTGTGGGTTTTTCCTTAGGCAATGAATGCTTCTATCTGATTAAACTACTTATTATCATTGTTTTTTCAACTCTTCTATTTCTTTCCCAGTAATAATACATATTGTCTCAACTTCTTAGATCTCTTTATTACATACAACTGACTGTAATTTGGAGTTTACAAGTCTCATCACATTCTCATTCCGTCTGAGCAGTTCTAAGTATAAAAGGTGCCGTTCTGCATGTATTTCTTTGGAGTTCCTGCAACTTTTCACTTGAGATTCCTGAAATTAATAGTATGATTCTTCGATATCTTTGCCATCTAGTCATTTCTGGCTTCTGGAAAACACCAAAAAGCCTTACTTATCCAATGTTCCACCTGAAACTTCTTACCTAAGGGTTGTCTGAGACGGAAGTACTGACCATTTTGCCAAGGGAGTTGGCCCAGAGCTAAAAACAAGCAGAATCAAAAATGTTTTTGCAACAATGCAATTAGTCACTCATCAATCCAGCTTGTGAGTGACAGCTATAGTGGAGTACCTTGAGGAAATCAAGATATATCTACGATATTACTTTACCAGCCTGATAATTCACTTTACAGCTTACCAAGTATTTGCATTTAATCCTTGGAATAATGCTGTGAAGGATCTTCTTTTTTTTTGAATTTTTGAATTTTATTTTTTTTTTTACACAGCAGGTTCTTATTAGTCATCCATTTCATACACATCAGTATATACATGTCAATCCCAATCTCCCAGTTCATCACACTACCACCGCCCCCACCGCTTTCCCCCCTTGGTGTCCATACGTTTGTTCTCTACGTCTGTGTCTCTATTTCTGCCCTGCAAACCGGTTCATCTGTATCATTTTCTAGGTTCCACATATATGCGTTAATATACGGTATTTGTTTTTCTCTTTCTGACTTACTTCACTCTGTATGACAGTCTCTAGGTCCATGCACATCTCTACAAATGACCCAATTTCGTTCCTTTTTATGGCTGAGTAATATTCCATTGTATCTGTGTACCACATCTTCTTTATCCATTCCTCTGTCGATGGGCATTTAGGTTGCTCCCATGACCTGGCTACTGTAACGCTGTGAAGGGTCTTAACCACCAGTTTCGCATAATAAATCAAATTCACTGCTGTTAACTTAATACATTCTACTTGTCCAGCTCACTTCCTCCAGTATTTCTCTCTGCAGTGATTCATCTCATTGCAATCTCCCTCCAACACAAACTCCTGCCTTCATTTCCCTCCTTCCCCAGCTCACACCCTCAAAAACACTCTCTCTCTCTGTCGCCCTTGCCCGGGAAATGCGGAGCCCTGGATGCACCCAACTCTCTGCCATCTGGGCCATCCCTGGACCAGCCAAATACCGCTGGAGAAAAATCACTGAACTCTGCTGAAGGACTTCACTTGGAACTCTGCTCATTACTCTGTAATAACCAAAATGGGAAAAAGAATTTGAAAAAGAATACATACATGTATATGAACTGTACATGGATACTCTGCTGTACACCTGAAACTAACACAACAATGTTAATCAACTAGACTCCAATATAAAATACAAAATTTAAAAAATAAAAAAAAAGAAAGAGGAAAACACTATGCTAAATAAAAAAGAGTCAGACACAAAGGGCTACATGTTATATGATTTCAATGAGAGGTAATCTCCAGAATAGGTAATCCACTGAACCAAAATGCAAATTAGTTGTTGGCAAGGACTGAGGGACAGGGACTGATTAATGGCTACAGATTTTTCTTTTGAGGCAACGGAAATGTCCTGAAATTATATAGTGCCGATGGTTGCACAACATTTTGAATGTACTAGAAGGCCCTCAATTGTACATTTTTAAGTGGTTTACGTGATTATTTTACGGCATGTGAATTTCATTTCAATAAAAAAATGACAAAGTGAAAATAAAATAAAATAAATTCAGCTCTGTAAACTTCAAATTGGCATTGAAGTTTGGCAAGCCTACTATGTTTCCCTAATAAACTTCACTCTCCTCTCTCAAAATCATTACTTCCTTTTTTCCCTCTGTACCAACCTCCCACACTCCCTAACCCCTACGCTCCCACCTCATAGCCTTACCTCATACTCCACTGCAAAAACAGAAACCCACAAAGGGCAACACCTTCGTACATCTTCCACTATATCTAAAACCTCTCGCCTTCTGGGCTTCCATTAGTCTACTCAGCACCACAGACTGGGTGGCTTAAACAACAGACATTTCTTTTCTCATGGTCTGGGAGGCTAAAAATCAAGGGGCCACTGGGATTGGTTTCTGATGAGACCTCTCTTCCTGGCTTGCAGATGGTCACCTTCTCACTGTGCCCTCACGTGGACTTTTTCCTGGGTGCACACGTGGAGAGAGAGCTCTCTGGCATCTCTTCCACCTTTTGTAAGGGCATCTGTTCTATTAGATGAGGGCCCCAAGCTTATGACCTCATTTAACGTTAATTACCCCCCTAGAGACCCTGTCTCCAAACACAGTCAAATTGAGGGGTTAGGGCTTCAGCATATGAATTTTGGTGAAGACACAGATCAGTCCTTAACACTGCCCATCTTCTTCAGGTTACCATGAGTCACAACAGAAACAAAGTCACTGCTCCCATCAAAAGCCAGTAGCCCCCGACCGGCTCTGGGTCCCCAGCCCTTAGCACCTTCTTAGGAAAATCATTGACCCACCCATCTCTTTCTTTTACGTAGCCAGAGCCTCCTGTGGATCCTTCTTCCAAGAATTCAGACGTCCTCCTCCCTTGACTCCACGGTGTTTCTCCACCTCCCAACTCATTTTTCTACCTCCCTTGGAGACAAGAATTCTCGAAAGAATTCTCTAAAATCACTGTTTCCCCTTCCTCAACAATTTATTCACTCATCAGAGCACTCAAATCTGGCTAAAACTGCTTGCCTCATGCTTTTAAACATCTTCCATGCTCCAAATTCAATGGGCACATCTCTCTTTCCATCTTACTTGACTTTTCAGCAACATGTGACCCAACTGAACACTCTCTGTCCTGAAAACTCTCCTCTTATCGGGTTCATGACATCATACTCTCCCGGTCTCCTTCTGCTGGCTTCGACTCCTCTTGCAAACCTCCGAATACCAGCGTGCCCTAGAACTTGCTGTTGCAAGTTCATCTTCTCTTCTCAGCTATTTCTAATGCTAAGTGAGCTCATCTCGTTTCTTGGCTTTGAATCCTGTCTCTCTGGTGATGACACCCAAAGTTATACGTGCAGCTCTGACCTCCCCCTTGAGCTCCAGACTGGTTTATACGCTCCAAATGCCTGGCTGACAGTTCCTCCTGGACGTCTAATAGTCTTGTCAAATGTAGCGTATCCAAAACATAACCCTTGACTTCCTTTTCCCTTTCCAGGCTTCCCCATCTCAGTGGATGGCAATGAACTGCTCAAGCCCCAAATGGATCATCCTTGATATCTCCCCTTTGCTCATTTCCCCCATCCAGCCTTTTAGCAGCTCTGCCTCAAATCTATCGACTTCTCTTTATCTCGACTCCTATCACTCAGGTTCCAGGCACACCTCCTCTTGTCTGGACTGGAGCCAGGGCCTCCCCGAATGGTCCTTGGGCTTCCACCTCGCCCCACTGCCATCCACTCCCTATGCAGTCGCCAGAGGAAGCTTTCAAAGATGTAAATCATGTTTTGTCATTCTCTCGCTCAAACCCTTCAGTGATTTCACTTATTAGAATAAAACTCAAAACTGTCACCACAGCCCATGTCCTACAACGTGACCTTACTTACCAGATCGCTGGTAAATCTCCCCCTTCCTCCCCATGCTCTGTTCTTTCTGCTTCTCAAACACGCCAAGCTCAGGGTCTGGTCACTCGCTGTCCCCTCTGCCTGGAACATTATTTCTTGTCCTTCAGGTCTTAACTCACATGTCAGCCCCTCCAAGTGACTTTTCCTACTCTCATTTCTAGCATCGACTTTCTGTTTTTGCAAACTACTTATCACTACGTATCTGTCCAAGAGGGCAGAGCTTTGGTCTGTCGCCCCCCTGCTATATCTCCAGCACCAAGCACCTGCCTGGCATATACTAAAAACTCACTGAAAGAGTGAAATTGATCACTGACCCTCTCCCTCCGCCAGGCTGCCATAATGGCTTTCCCCAATCCCCCATGTGTCCCCTACCCCATCTGTCTCCTAAGAAGGGCTGTCTCAGCCAGACCGGTCCTGGGCTCTTTGTACATCAGAGTAAGAGAGTGACAGAGAATTAATAAAGGGAGATAGATCTGAAAGGCTTCGGTAGGCAAAGACTTGGAGAAATTGGTTGTCAGCCAGAAATAATAAAGAATAGAGGTCTGAGTGAGGAGGTGGGAAGAGAGAGCACTGAAAAGGGGGAAAAAAATCCATGTGGTCTAGGTGTCAGCGAGAGAGCTCTCTCAGCACCTGTCAAGTTTGAGTCTCTGGAGCGGGTGAGAGACAAAAAACTGAGCAGAGTAAACGGGATATGAACAGCATGGCTGAGGGTTCTGAATTGGATCCCTTTTTATGTATTTTAAGAAAATAGGAAAATAAGAATGCAATTTTTATTTATTTTTTGCATGTTGAGCTGTGCTTCCTTTAGGACCAGCCTAAGGTTGACCTCTAGGGGCCCATATGATTCCAAGAGAGTTATTATGTACATAGGAAGAAACTGAAGTTCTGAGAGATTATGTGACATAACCACACTCATTCAGTTAATTGTGACAAAATGATGATTCAGAGCCAGGACTTCTGCCTACAGGGCCTGGGCTTATATTCCTACACATCTGCTTCCCTCCAAAACAAGAAAGGAGGTTAACTGGACATGTCTTGTTTCCAGTAAACAATGCAGCCTTCTATTACCGTTTCCCTTTTTTTTTTTTTTTTTTTTTGCCGCACCTCATGGCCTGTGGGATCTTAGTTCCTGGAACAGGGACTGAATCTGGGCTCCCTGCAGTGAGAGCACTGAGTCCTAACCACTGGACCGCCGGGGGATTTCCTACCATTTCCCTTCTAATTGCTCGGGGTAATGTGAGTCAAGCTCACCAATTTATGGTTTCCAAAATATATCTTTATGCTCTCTTCAAATATCAAAATAACATTTGTTCCATTCTTAGTTTTCTATCACCTCTTCTCTGAAATCCCTTAAAGATGACCAGCAGTGGGGTATACAATTACATGGGTAAGGAACACTTAGTTCCTGGCAGATAAATTGTCTCCATCTGGACAACAGAATTTACTTGAAGTGACAAGGTGATCTCTTACTCCTTCTTCACCTGTCTTGGGTTTCCAATCTCTTTACTGTGCCAGATGTTTCCTTTTCGAAGATCACTGTTCTTGAAAGGGAAGTTGGAAGCAAAATAGAAATGGAGCAGTTTGATTTCCCCAACTTCAAGGAACAATACCCAATTTGCCCCAAGCAACAAGCATATCCGTTTTTTTGTTTGTTTTTTGCTTAAAAACATCAGAGGTTCATTCTATTTTTCAGCCTCTTCCACAACATTCTTACACACCACTCTTTTGCACACATCTTTGTTACACACCCTAACATTAACTTTCCACGCACCTTCTCTGAACCTGAGATCGGCAGTCACACTACTTTACAAGATGCCTCCCAATTCTTCTCATTTGCATCTATATCATCAGCATTTTATTTTTAAAGAATTTTTCCACCTGGCAAGCCTTAAATAGACATATGTTTTCCAAACAGATAAAGATGAGGTTATAAAATGATAACCGTGAGATAGATCATTCTTTAAGAATTATCATCTCAAAGACCGAGGACTCTGAAATGCTTTGTAAAGAGGTAGCATGTGACTACTTGAATGAAGTCATGTGACTACTTGAATTACTTGGGATCATCCCCCAAAACCCTCTATTGAAGGTCACCCCAGGAACAGATACTGATGAATACTTCTTGGAACCAATTTAAATGCTTAAATATTCAGCGATAGGGAGACGCAAGATGGAGGAGATATGGGGATATGTGTATACGTATAGCTGATTCACTTTGTTATAAAGCAGAAACTAACACACCGTTGTAGAGCAATTATACTCCAATAAAAATGTTAAAAAAAATAAATGCTTAAATATTCAAATGCTATGAAATTAGTGCTCACACGTCTAGAGGATGCTGTGGCATCCAGACTCCTCCATCAGAACTAGGACATGCATCCCTCCAGCTGCTGGGACTCTGTTGATGCCCACATGGATCCTTCCCTAGGAACCATCCTCGGGTGAAGAAGCTGCCTTCTCAAAGGTGTGGGCTGCATCCAATGACTGATCAATGCCTGACCCCTTACCTCAGTTCAGCCCAACTCAGAGGAGACACTCCAGCTTCCCATGCCCTGTGGCCAAGACCTTCGTTGCAGGAGCATTAAAGTGTAAGTTCTGCCGTTGCCAATCCTGCTTCCCTCACACCCTCACTGGCATTGTTCCTGGGAGCACTTCCTAATAAATTTCCTATACACAAAGCTCCATCCCGGAGTCTATTTCCCAGGGAACCCAACTTCCAACGATCCCTAATAGGATAAAAATTACATAGTATGTAGTTTAATTCATCTGTGCTTCTAATTGGTATGCACAAAAAATCATGTATATAAACTGTCCAATTAACTAGACCTGAATAAGCAAGATCCAAGAATTTAAAGGATGCATACAAAGTTAGAACAAGTCTTAAATTGTATTTTATTTCCTTTTTTGGGTATCCAGTCCCTAAAGTAAAAAGGAAACAAGTGAAGAAATATAAAGACTCTGCAAATGTTTGGTTTATACATTCTTTTTCAGAATCTATTAGATATTTTATTAATTTTAATATTTCAGAATTTATAATTTCATGCAGATCGATAATTTCAATCTTAAATCTATTTACAGAAAGTAAGAGCACCTAACAATGATATTAATCAAGAGAACAACAGTCTTTAAGCCAACAGAAACAGTCTCAAATCATGTCACAAGAGAAGAAACTTGGTATTAAAAATAAAATAAATGGGAAAAAAAAAAAAACTTTGGGAGAAAGCTCGTATTTGAAAGGGTCAACCACTCTAAACTTTTAGGAAATATCATTTTTAATCTCCAAAATATTGCAAGTATGCTCTGGGTTATCATTTTCCCTAAAGCAACTCCCCGCAAGTAGTAATTAAGAGTTGTTTCATGGGACAGAATTTAGCCAGTCAGAGGCAATTACTGTGAATCACAAAGATAAAATGTATATATCGCCTTCTGTCCTCCCACGATACTGATCTTCTCATTACCAAAGGGTAGCCAACAGCTACTCTCATGATTAACAGAGGATAATTTACTGCTCCATGGCAAACAGAGCCTTAAATAATGCTGTTCCTCCCTTCCTGCCGCCCCCCCCCCAAATCTTGCAACACATTGATTAATCAGGTAATACACATTCTAAACACTTAGTGAAATGGACTGTAAAAAAACTATTTTACTGACTCTCAGGGACAACAATTTATCTTCTACTTTAATGGCAGTGCTGTATCTATGTCTTTACAGCCAAAGGGACTTGAAAATGATCAGAAATGCCTGGGTTTCAGGGATTCCACACCACTTAAATCCACTAAATTTGGCTATAAGTTTCCCCCGCCCAAAATAAACAAATATGGGACAAGATTAAGCATGCTAAGAGACAGAGAAGGGAATGAGAGAAAATATAGAAATTGTTTAACAATATGGACCAGACAGGATGATAGACAATTGTAATTTCACATTGAATAGAGCCAACTGGA
Organism: Eubalaena glacialis; assembly: GCF_028564815.1. Lineage (NCBI taxonomy): Eukaryota > Metazoa > Chordata > Mammalia > Artiodactyla > Balaenidae > Eubalaena > Eubalaena glacialis. Next base: position 5,307,368 of record NC_083717.1, on the reverse strand, counting down.
AAGTGATGAAAATCTCTTTCGACACAACAGAAGATAAATGTGCATGGGGGCAATCGTTAATAGAATATTGTTGCCATTCATTTGGCAGCATCAGAGCCAACGAGACACTCAGAGGGTGTTTGATAACAAAAAATATGTGCCTGACATATTATGCAGGCAAATTAGCAGGTAATTAGAAATACTGAAACCACACCAGAAGCAGAAGCCATCCCACAAAGTCCAACCATGTAAAACAGGTAAGTGGAAGCTTGTGAAATTTACTGTATTTACACCTGCTCCTTTCCTGTTCTCCAAATCCCAATCACCTCCTCAGGAAACCTTCTGGAATCCTCCAGAGTGGGTCCCCTTGTTATGTCTTCATAGCCTCCTATTTTCCTCTCCTTCGTATAACTTAATATTGCTGGGGTTCTGTGATTAATGTTTACCTCCCCCAAGCAGACTGTCAGCTCCATGAGGCCAGAGACCCCATCACTGTTTGGTTCCCTACACGCCTAGTGGGGTGTGTGATACAGTACGGGTGCTCCAAAAGTACTTTTCATGTATTTTTATGTTTTAGCAAGAAAGTATTTTTAAATTAAGGCAGGTACATTGCTTTTTTAGACAATGCTATTGCACATGTAATAAACTACAGTATAGTGTAAATAGAATTATTTTGGCTTAAACAACAAAAGTTTATTTCTTCATGGTTCTGGAGGCTAGAAGTCCAAGACCAAGGTGTGGGCAGGGCTGGTTTCATTCGGGGGCCTCTCTCCTTGGCTTTTAGAAGGCCATCTTCTCTGTCTCTCTCTCTTCACATGGTCCCTTCTCTGAGTATCCAAATGTCTGCGTCTTAATCTCTCCGCTTATAAGGGTCTGATTAGGTTAGGATCCACCCATCTGACCTCATTGTACCTTAATTTCCTCTTTTTTTTTAATTGAAGTACTATTGGCTCATAACACGATATGTTTCACTTGTACAACACTGTATTTCTACTTCTGTACGCTATGCTGTGCTCACCACCAAAAAAACCTTTTTTTATTATTAAATTTTGAATATATTCCCTGTGCTGTACATTACAACACTGTGATTTATTCATTTAGTAACTGGTAGTTTGTACCTCTCCAAATACACTTTTTTCTTCTTAAATAAATTTATTTATTTATTTATTTATTTATTTATGGCTGTGCTGGGTCTTTGTTGCTGCGTGCGGGCTTTCTCTAGTTGTGGCGAGCGGGGGCTACTCTTCACTGCGGTGCACGGGTTTCTCATTGCGGTGGCTTCTCTTGTTGCCGAGCACGGGCTCTAGGTGCACGGGCTTCAGTAGTTGTGGCACGTGGGCTTCAGTAGTTGTGGCTCGCGGGCTCAGTTGCTCCGTGGCATGTGGGATCTTCCCGGACCAGGGCTCGAACCTGTGTCCCCTGCATTGGCAGGCAGATTCTCAACCACTGCGCCACCAGGGAAGCCCCCAAATACACTTTTTAAATGAATGAATAATCTTCTCGACACATCAGTGGTTTATTTTCTTGTCTCGTTTTGGTCGTTGCTAGCTTTGTCAACACTCTCACTTTCTCTTCTGCTACCACTGTGATAAGAATGCAACAGCAGACAGCATCCCGTAAACAAGATGACATGTCCAGCAATGGGGCCCACTTCTCCCACCTCTTTGCACACCGAAAATAGACCACTGTTCCACGCGCATTCAGGCACCCATGATGGGTCCTGATTTCCATAAGCAATAATCTTACTACATGTTTGCCTGAAATCATCTTCAGAGCAACACCATATAGATTCTACCAGGCCTCTACAGTTAAGTGATGCCAAAATCACAGGTATTAACTGAGTACCTGCTATGTGCCAATTATTAAAAAATTATCCAAAATCACAAACAGGGATCTAACAAATTTTTACTGGATTCTTTGGTCCGGTGATGGTCATTCTCACACTTTCCACCTTTCTGCTCTGAAGTAACATCCCCTCCATCCCCTCACGCTTTACGCTGATATCTTACCCTTAACAACCTTCATAGCATTATTTGCAAGTTCTGCTTTTGCCTGACTGTCCTTATAACAGACACTCTATTTCAGTCTTGCCTGTACCCCCGAAATGTGTGTGTATCTGTCATCTATTGATTTATTCACTTTAAGACTTTGCCTTATTATCAATTACAGAAAAAGGAAAAATGGATCTTCATTCTGCAAACATTTCAACAGGTCTAACCTGAGAGTAACTCTCATTCCATTTACTCATAGTTATTTCAGTATCTTCCTTTTTACCCGAGCTTGTGTCTACCGAACTAGTTTTTTCTGTTTTTCTTTTAGAAAGAAAGAAATATAACATCCCCAGTGTTACCATAAATGTGCGGTGATCTAAAGAACTAGCTTACTTGCACCAGCTATTTGACTCAAAACTGGGGTAACGACCTAGGAATGTTTTCTAAAACAAGATGACTTGCAGAAATTATGGAACCCACTCATCAGTATTTAATGCTCTGGTAGCAGGACATGCTTGACGTCTACACATGGTTGTCTTAGCTCAGGTTCTCCCCAGAGCAGACCCTGAGATAAAGATTCAAATGTAAGAGAGTGTGTTGGGGAGATGACCCCAGGGAAGATGGGAGGGGAGTGAGATACTGTGGTTTATCACCCCAAACGGAGCCCAGTGCTATGTGTGCAGTGTTCTGTGTGCCTCGACGTGTGGGGGGCAACTGGGGGCCTTGAATGGCCTGACTGCAGGTTCTCCTCCTGACTCTGCGCCCACAGATAAGGTCCCTTAGCCAAAGAGCCCTCCTCGTCACAGGATCAGGCGCCGTTCCTGTTGATCCCTTACCAGCGGGCTTCAGTTCCCTGCCAGCCCACAGAATTATTCAAACAAACCTCATCGTCCCACGAGAGCCGGCAGGCACCCCACCCTCTTGATACTACAGAGCCTGCCTCAGAGCCCCTGCTTGGGCACAGTGCTCTGGAATGCAGTCTCTCCGCCCCCCTGTGTGGCATGCAGCGTCCCCCCCCGGGCTGGGAGTACAGGTGGCTCATAAATGCTGGTGATCTCATCTGCATGGCGCCGGGTGATGTGTGTCTGGTCATCTCCATAACCCTAGGGCAGGCATCCTTGCCTCACCAGCGAAGAAAATAGGAGAAAATTAAAACGGAGACAGAAGGGAATGCATCTAATAAAGTGTGCGTTGTCAAGCGAATAACTACCGTGACTACTGGGTAACCGGAGGGAAAACCCTCTGGGGATTTCTAGGAGCCAGTGCGGAGCCGGCCTCAGAGACACCCGCCCCATGTGTACAGGAACTGGGTGTTTTCAAGCCACCTGTCAGTCACCAGTTGAGAGCTGGCATGTTACGAATGGGTGAAGCAGACGAACCCGCCAGAGACAGCCCTCAGCCAGAGAGACAGAGGCCTGCGGATGGAAGTGGGTCTGCAGGCACCACAGCTGTAAGGCCTGAGGGCATACAGTGTGAAAGCAAGATGGTCCATCATGCCAAAATCGTGACAGTTCCCAATTTTTCCCACAAAATTTATCAATTTGCACACAAAAAGACTCCATCTTTCAGTACAGACAAAGTTCTATGCAAGAAAGGAGGATTTTTAAAGGACAAAAAGGAAAGTGTTGAATGCCATGGTTTGATAAAGCATGATGCCAATTCATTTCACCTCGAGCATTTAGAAAGGAGGCATCCCGGGTGGGTGGGGCTCAGGGTTTAGCATGTATCCACACCACGTGGAGGGCTTGGGTCTCAACTCCAGAGTCTCTCGTTACGTGGTGAGCCCTTCCAACGAGTTCCCTGATACTGCTGGCCCAGAGACCACACCGGGCTCTAGACCAAGGCTCTGCCACCACAGGTCTTCAGGTGTGGAGCTATGGAGACCTGTGCCGAGTGATAAGGATGTGACATACTCAAAATAATGTCAGAACAGACCTCTTCAGAAATAGGATGGACCATCAAAGCATGAGGCTAAATAACAGAAAAAGAATCAACAGCTTTGTCTTTGCTGTATTGGTGTTAGAGGAGGTGATTATTTGCTTTATATAGATCGAGGTCAAGGAGACAGTCCAGGAAAAAGCACATAAGACAGCAGCTGAACCTGCGTTCACCCAAGGTCCCAGTGTACATGGACCTTCTCTCCATGAACAAAGTGACAAGGGGTTTCCAAAGGAGACAATACTGACAACTGGAACCACTTTCCCAGGCAACCACTGGGAATCTTTCTGTTGATAAGGGGATATATTGCACTTGCCTTTATCCCTTTAGTCCAACAAGAGTCTGTTCTTGCCTTTGGAATTAGCCTAGTGTCTTGGTCTCATGGAAACCCACTTGCTCATGAAAGAAGACAACCCTGATTAGCGCTTCGTCTTTTTGCCTCTGAATTCCAGTGCCCAAGAAGCTATTCCCAAATCAGGTAAATTGGTGCAGCCGCTATGTAAAACAGCACGGAGGTTCCTCAAAAAACTAAAAATAGAGTTGCCATATGGTCCAGCAATCCCACTCCTGGGCATATATCCAGACAAAACTATAATTCAAAAAGATACATGCATCCCTATGTTCATAGCAGCACTATTCACAATGGTCAAGACATTGAAACAACCTAAATGTCCACTGACAGATGAATGGATAAAGATGTGAGACAGATAGATAGATAGATAGATACACACACACACACACACACACACACATACACACACAATGGAATACTACTCAGCCATGAAAAAAGAATGAAATAATGCCATTTGCAGCAACATGGATGGACCTAGAGGTTATCATACTAAGTGAAGTAAGTCAGAAAAAGACAAAGACCATATGATATCACTTACATGTAGAATCTAAAATACGACACCAATGAACTTATCTGCAAAACAGAAACAGACTCACAGGCATAGAGACTTGTGGTTGCCAAGTGGGTGGCAGGTGGGGAAGGGATGGATTGGGAGTTTGGGGTTAGCAGATGCCAACGAGTATATATAGGATGGATAAACAACAAGGTCCTACTGTAGAGCACAGGGAACTATATTCAGTATCCTGTGATAAACCATAATGGTAAAAGAATATGAAAAAGAATATATATATGTATAACTGAGTCACTTTGCTGTACAGCAGAAATTAACATAACATTGTAAATCAACTATACTTCAATAAAATTAAAAAAAAAAAAAAAAGAAGCTATTCCCAGATCAACTACTGTTTGGAAAAGAAAGAAGAACAAAACCCTGAAATCTCACCATCAGGTGACAAAAGCCCATCACAAAGGTCTCAGGGAGGTGAGAGAAGGAAGTCTTTCCTCCCCAAAAATCTCTACTGAAACTCAGAATTCAGACCCCCAAGAATTTAAAGCTCTAGCTTCTAATACCACGGGCCACAAAGGCCAGTCTCATCATACCTACAATTTTCATTTTTCAAATGCTTACTGAGAGTCTCTTGTGGGACAGGAAACATGCCTTCTTCAAACACTCTTCGACATAAATCACCGCAAGATCTTTTTTGACCCAGAGTAATGGAAATAAAAACAAAAATAAACAAATGGGACCTAACAAAACTTAAAAGCTTTTGCACAGTAAAGGAAACCATAAACAAGAGGAAAAGATAACCCTCAGAATAGGAGAAAATATTTGCAAATGAATCAATGGACAAAGGATTTATCTCCAAAATATATAAACAGCTCATGCAGCTCCGTATTAAAAAAACAAACAACCCAATCCAAAAATGGGCAGAAGACCTAAACAGACATTTCTCCAAAGAAGACATACAGATGGCCAAGAAGCACATGAAAAGCTGCTCAACATCACTAATTATTAGAGAAATGCAAATCAAAACTACAATGAGGTATCACCTCGAACCGGTTAGAATGGGCATCATAAGAAAATCTACAACAACAAATGCTGGAGAGGGTGTGGAGAAAAGGAAACCCTCTAGCACTGTTGGTGGGAATGTAAATTGATACAGCCGCTATGGAGAACAGTATGGAGGTTCCTTAAAAAACTAAAAATAGAGCTACCATACGACCCAGCAATCCCACTACTAGGCATATACCCTGAGAAAACCATAATTCAAAAAGACACATGCACCCCAATGTTCATTGCAGCACTATTTACAATAGCCAGGACATGGAAGCAACCTAAATGCCCATCGACAGACGAATGGATAAAGAAGATGTGGTACATATATACAATGGAATATTACTCAGCCATAAAAAGGAATGAAATAGGGTCATTTGCAGAGATGTGGATGGACCTAGAGACTGTCATACAGAGTGAAGTAAGTCAGAAAGAGAAAAACAAATATCGTATATTAACGCATATATGTGGAATCTAGAAAAATGGTACAGATGAACCGGTTTGCAGGGGAGAAATAGAGACACTGATGTAGAGAACAAACGTATGGACAGCAAGGGGGGAAAGCAGCGGGGGGGGGGGATGGGATGAATTGGGCGATTGGGATTGACATGTATACACTGATGTGTATAAAATATATAACTAATAAGAACCTGCTGTATAAAAAATAAATAAATAAAATAAAATTCGAAAAAAAACCCATGCCTTCTTCAAGAGTGTATTCAGAATACACAGCCTGTTAGGGTTAAGAAACTCTAGCAAGTGCCCTATATATCCAAGCAGATCCACGCCAACCCTTTTGAAATTCTACAGTTTCAGATTCACTCCTTCTCAGTGAGGCACTGGGTCTTGAAGAGATTCCCAGTGACTATAATACGACTGGCAAGTATGCCCAACACTGAGCTAGAATCCTGCAGGAACACCTCGGTGGAAATTAACATATGATACAGTTTGCCACGTGATGGATGGCTCAGCACAGAGCCGTAAGGGTCTGATACGGAAAAAGAAATTTGATGGTAGGGAACATGGGGTACAACACACGAGGAGAAGCAGTGAGAATTCAGGATTAGGTGAGGTACTTTACTGCAGAACCTGAAAAACCAGTTGGAAACAGTACCACCTAGAGGTGGTAGGTAGGCCACGGAGCACAGGGTGCTTGCAGCAAGGAAGGAAGTCTCTGAATGGTCTGTTTCACAACCTTGCCTCTAAATCGAGGGTGCATCTTCCTGCTGCCTGGCCCCGCAGAGGCAAAGCCAGACACCTTCTAGGAGGTCAGTCTAAACAAAAGGCACAGCACAGGGAACTCTACTCAATACTCCGTAATGCCCTATATGGGAAAGAATCTTAAAAAGAGTGGATATAGGTAGATGTATAACTGAGTCACTCTGTGGTACCACAGAAACTAACACAACACTGTAAATCAACTGTACTCCAATAAAAATTAATTTAAAAATAAATAAAATAAAAAAGAATGGCATGCAATTTACAACGTTAAAAAAATAATAACAAAATAAACAAAAGGCAGACCCAACGAGGGATGGAATCAGTGGGGCGGGTTTTCTCTATGCCTGTGAAACACCCTTCTCCTTGTACAAAGAAAAGAAGCAAGATCATTTTGCTTATTGTCAGAGTGTTTCGAGGCATTGTTGTGACTTCATTTTAAGCTCTATTAACTTTTAGTATTATCCCTACAAGTTTGCCCTCACTTACTAGCTGAGTGACTCAATCTTTCTGAATGTCCATTTCTTTAAATACTATAACACAAACGCTCTAACACGCGTTCTATAGGCTGTTGTAGTGATAAAGGTAACAATACGTAAAAAGTGTCTAGCTGGGCCTGTCTCCTTGGAGCTGAGTGTGACCTGCCATCATCCCTCTCCCTCCCCTCTCACACCCTGTCCCCCTCATGAGCTGTCCTGATGATTGCTGGCTCTCTGTAGAGTTAGAGTACTTATAAATCCTAATACTTTCATTCATTCATTCAACAAACATTTGTGAGGTGACACTCAGTAAATGCTAGAGATAGAAACATGATGGCCAGCCCCTGCTTTCACGCAGCTCTCAGTCTACCCAGGAGATGGACAAATGGACAAATAGAGTCAATTTCCCCCAGTGATAAGGAGTTATGCCAAAGAAACACAGAGGGAGCAAGTTAGACAGAGGGAGGAAAGGCAGTCTGGAGGGCTTCCCAGGGGAAGGAGCAGCTGAGCTAGGTCTCCCGGGAAAAGCTGAGGAATCAGCCAGGCAGACGAGGGGGCGGAAGGAAGAGCAAGAACGAGGCACGGAGGGCAGAGCTGGGACGCCTCTGACGGCTCGATAAGGGGCTGGGGAGGCAACACTGAATGAGAGACACAGAAGGACAGTCACCACGCTGGCATCATGTGAGTCAAAGGCCAAAACCATCCAGAGGAGAAAGGAACGGGCAAACCGACGGAGCAAGTAAGCCAGGGATGGAGAAGTGTTCGTTGGCTACGTTGTTGCTGATCATCACGGCAAAAAGAGAGCCGCAGGGGCAGAAGTGAGTCTGGGGTAACTTGGCAAGTGAACTGGAGCGGAGTACAAACACGCTCTGTGGCTTCTGTCACCCGAGCTGCACCGCCACCCCACCACCTGGTGCCCTGTGGGGAAGTCATGGTTTTACCAGCACCTCAAATAGTAAGCCCAGAGGTGCACCGCTGTTGGCTTAGAGCCAGTACTTGCAGACAGGTCCCTTGGCATCTATATTCCATATTTTGAGTACATCTCCTGCCATTGCAATTTATGACCCCTTACATGTTTATTCAACCAGTTTTTCCCTTTAGAGTTATACCACTACCACCACTAACCCCACTGTCCACACCTCCACATACTCCTGTGTATTTGTTCCACTTTCGTCTGGACCTCACGTCTTACTGAGGCTTCATTTAGCATCTTATCCTTTGCTCTTGTAGCAAAGTATCTATGAATGTATTCCCTTCCTCTCCCAAGCACCTATACTCTTCGTAGATACTTTGTATCAATAGGGTTACACAAAATACTTGCGCCATACGACTGGGGGCTCCCCCTTGTGGCAGGAAGCTGACTGACAGCTCCCCGGCCAGTCACCAAGCCCCTTCCTTTGTCTTCCTCTAGCACTCAGGGTGGGAAAGCCAGAACGTGTATCTTTCTAGACTTCCTTATGGCCAGGCTGGGCATGAGACAATTACGGGCAGGGATTTCCTTTCCAAGTATAAAGGCAAAGCCTCATTAGGAAAGGAGAGCCTTCTCTGCCCTCAGCCCTTCTGTCTTCATCCCAACTGCAATGCAGACCGTCCGGGGGCAGCCACGATTTGCAGACATGAGGATGAGAAAGACACGCTGAGGATGGTGGAAAGGAGGGATGAAGGACGCTGGGACTCTGGGAGCTTGGGGAGCTGGGACACCAGTCTGACTGCTCCCCCAGAACTTCTTGCTAAGTGAGGAGGATAAAGCCCTGTTGCTGCCTCGAGTGCGGCCACGGCTTCTGCTGAGAAGCCCTCCCATCCGACAACCCTGGAGTCCGATTGGACGGGTTCTGGATACTCTTGACTTCTGGGTGAAAACCACAGAAGGACCCAGAAGCTCGCCTGGGTGAGAAAGTATACAGTTGCATGGGTCACACCTGCCAAAGTGGGCTTATCCCCTCCCCCTATTAATATAAAATTACTGAAGGAGGGGCCAGGAGGGGAGGAGCAACGGGAGGGGAGGGAAATAAAGGTCTAACAGTGGCCAGTGCAGAGCAGGCAGGGTCCTGGGGCCCTGATAACAAGGAAGCAGCCTGAGGCTGTGCTGAGGGGGGTGTATGTTGAGAGAAAGCCCCAGGACAAACACGGGCGCTTGGCTTGTTTAGAAATGCAGATTCCTGGGGCCCGGGATTCTGATGCCCTAGATTCGAAGTGGGGTCCAGGACTTTTCATCTTCAATGAGTGCCTCAGGTGAAAATTATGCGTGTGGTTCCCAGTTTTAAAACTGCTGAAGGCCATAAAAACTGTGAGCTGGTGAAGGAGAGCCTGCACTGAGTGCTGGAGAAGCTTGTTGCATGTGGAGCCTCTCTGGACCTCAGCTGTAAAATCGCTAACCACCTGGTTCTCAAACTCTTTTGCTGTGAAACATCTTTTTTTTTCTTTTTTTGCTAACAAGATTGAATACAAATGCTTAATACATCAAATGATGAAAGAGACACATCTCCGGCGGAAACAGAGTGGGGAACCCGCAGTGTCACCGGATCCCCTCACCCCATCACCTTCCTCTGAGACCACCTGAGGGTCCTGGCATCACAGGCCAAGTGGCCTCTTGACTCCAGCCCAGTGAAGACATGGGACTTTCACAGAATGACACATAAACGAGGGGAAATCTCTGTGGTCCTTGTTCTGAAGGTAGGTAGATTCCACCTTGAGATGGAGGATAAAGAAAAGAAAGTCAGGGCATCTATTTTAAAGCACATCTACAACCTTTCCATAAAAGGGATTTCTTCCCAGTGCTGTTGCAAAGGTATGTGAAGCACATCCCTTCAAGGTGTACCATGTGTACACCTTCAATAGTGATACACTGCTTTGAAAGCAGTCGTCTTAGTAAACAATGACAGTTTAAAGGGGGGAGGGGCTTGTAGTTTAGATTTGTTTGGATTTTTGACAGCCAGAGGCTATCCAGGCTACCATGAGGCAAGGAGAATCTAGAACAGCAAAGCCCACTGTAAAAACAAAGGAAGAATTCAGAAAGCCAGTGCTGTGCCCCTTTCAGCCTTAAGAACATCCCTGGAGGCAGGGGTTCCAACTCAGATCTCCAGGCTTACCCCCTCCCTTTGTGTGATGGTGGGAAAGTCATTTCCACGGGCCTCGTTTTCTTCAGTTGTAAAACAGGAATGGACTAGCAAAGGTTGAGTCAGCCTCTATTATTCCAGGCCTGGCTGGAAAGGAAAAGAGGCACACAGCCCTGCCCATGGGGAGCTGACTTCTGAGTGAGAGAAGACAGACACAACCTGAAGGAAAATGTACCTCAGGACATTTGGTGAAAAGCGGCACAGAGACCAACACGGCTGGGAAAGAGCGACAGGAGAGCGAGGTCAGCAAGTGGAGGCTTTGGTGGCCAACAGGGTGCACAGTGCTGGCTCCGTGAGCGGACAACTTGGAAGAAGGTCGAAATGAGGGGAAGGAACAGGACAGGGGGATATTTGCGGGTGAGGGTCGGGAAGCAGTGGTCCGGCCAGAGGATGCAGTCGGGAGAAGGCACCAGAGCACAGCGTGTTCTGTAGAAACAGCCGGGGGTTGTGTGTGGCTGGAGCACAGTGAACGGGGAGGAGACTTGAAAGGGATGAGGTCATGGAGGCCACGGGGCCAGATTTTATGATGACTCATGAACCACTGCAAGGACTTTGGCTCCTGTTCTGAGCAAGATGCAGGGAGGGTTTACAGGGAAAAGGACCCCTCAGCTCATTGTTTTAAGACTCCACTATAGAAGGGCACTGGGTACCGCAGGGGCAATTACACCCATCCAGACAGGCAGGTGGATATAGGCCTTTGCTACCCCACCAATTTGCTATGATGCAACGCATGTAAGCCTCGGTTTCAAAACACCGCATGCATTTCCGGCTTATTATTGTTGTCAGTTTATGACATGTATGCTAAAAACATGCTAGCAGAAAAAAATACAGCCAACAAATACAGTTTCGTATTATGAGCTCATAAACAATGATGGAGATGTACTTTTCAGCTTGTCAAAGAATGGACACCAGGTGGGTGTCATATTTAGAGCTGGCTTACTGGCCCAAGGGAGCAGATGTCTGAGACCATGGTCACATCCCAACTTTTCTGGCTTCTTCGTATGACTCAAGAAACTAATGAAATTTTGCCCTTTGCAGCAACATGGATGGACTTGGAGAGCATTCTGCTAAGTGAAATAAGTCAGACAGAGAAAGACAAATACTGTATGATCTCAGCTATATGTGGAATCTAAAAAATACAACAAACTGTGAATGTAACAAAAAAGAAGCAGACTTACAAATATAAAGAACAAACTAGTGGTTACCAGTGGGGAAGGGGGAGGGGCAGCATGGGGGAGGGACAGCATAGGGGTGGGGAAGTAAGAGATACAAAGTATTATGTATAAAATAAGTTACAAAGATATATTGTATAACATGGGAAATATAGCAAATATTTTATAATAACTATAAATGGAGTATAATCTTTAAAAATTGTGAATCGCTATATGGTACACCTGTAATATATTATACATCGACTACGCTTCAATAAAAAATTTAAAAAATAAAAAGAAACTAACGAACATTCTACATCTAGAAAAAATAATAATAACCTCTGCCTTTTCTCTATGATGTAGAAAGAACCACATTTCTACATCAATTTGTTAAACATACACACAGAGAAAAACTTGCTTAATTTAATAATTGTTGAACACCAATGACCAAAAAAAAAAAATCACAGGGCGTCATCAATTTGTTCATAAGGTTGAAGCTTTAAGATATAGCTTTAATATTCAACTATTAATAGTCAAAGAAATTAAAATGAAACAAAGAGATACCATTTTCATCCACCAAACTAACAAAAATAAAAACATAATAATACTTAGGGTAGGAAAGGTCTCATGAAACAAGAATTCTTATAGGAGTAGGAGTCTAAGTTGGCATAATCTTTCCAGACTTGAGAAAATATCAATAGGTATCAAAGCTTTAAAATTGTTAGTATCTGCTGACAGGGATTATCCTTCTAAAATCAACCCCAGAGAAAAGAATCCATAAAGTGAAAAAAGTATGGGCATAAATATGTTCACTGCATTGTTCATTCATTCATTATTCATTCAACAAACACTTATGGAATATCTACTCTGTTCCAGATACTGTTCTGGGTACTGAGTATAGGGGTGGAAGTTTAAGTAATTAAACTTCAAATCCTTCCCTTTTGGAGCTTACATTTTGCAGGGTGAAACAGACAGTCAATCATCAAATAGAATATATAACATATCATATATTGATAAGTATTATGAAAGTGAAAAGATGGAGGTCAGGATTATAATAGTGAAAAATAGAAATTAAAGAGAATGACTCAATTATGGAAGTCTCAGACAAGGGAAGTGCAGTCACTTAAAACATCTAATTACGGGAATTCCCTGGCGGTCCAGTGGTTAGGACTCCGCTCTTTCACTGCCAAGGGCCAGGGTTCGATCCCTGGTTGGGGAACTAAGATCCCACATGCTGCACAGTGCAGCTAAAAACAAACAAACAAACAAAATAAAAACACTAAACATCTATTTATACAGAATATTCAGATTCCTAAGGACATTAAATGAAAAAAAGAAAGGTAAAAAATGGCATTTTTTTTTTCTATAAGAAAATACACCCATATGATAAAGGTAGCAAGTAGCCTTTCAATGGTGAGAGAGTAGTCATTTTCGTTTTATTTTTTACAATTTTTGTTATTTTCTAAGTTTCCCACAATGAATTTATAATACATTTATAATCACAAAACCACAATTTTTAAAAAGATACAAGTTTAAAATCACTTTAAAGTGGTTTACAATAGCATGTTAAAGAGGGAAAAAATGCCAGGTAAAGAAATTGTTTTGCTCAAGGAAGCTAAGTGTGTCACATAGCTCTGAGATGTCCAAACCCTTAGCCGAACATATCTGGGCCATGTGAAAGCTGAAGACTAAATAGAACAACTTAAGCCATGCTGTCTCAGGCCTCACGGATCCTCCAGACCCGGGGTATTCAAAGGGTCATCTAAGGATCATCTGATCGGAATTATCCGGTGCACTTGCTGCGTGCAGATGACCGAGCCCCACCCACAAAGTCCAGCCTCTGGGCGGGGCCCAGGAACCTGCATGCCTAATTAGCTTCCCCAAGATTCCCCAGTACTTTGAAGTTGCTGCTCCCAGCTCCAGACCCCAGGGCAAGCCCTTCTTGATGTCACAGGGAGGAAGTGCCAGACAAGAGAATGGTTTACTCTGTTTCTATGTTTGGTTTTCTTTTTAATTATGAAGCCCCCAGTTTGTCCTGTGTGGGCACCATCCTTTGTTTGAAATGACATATAAAATAAGAAGACAATTTTGATTGGAGCAGCTAGTACTATTTTTGACATTTTCTGTGGCAACAGAAGAGACTAGTAGTGACACATCATCCAACAGAGTGAAAAAGTCATTTTAGTCTTAGATGTTAAATGAATATACAACATCTATTTTAAAATTAATATAAAAACACAGAATGCAATAAAAGAAAAGGGATCAACCTTGAGTATAAGTTCTATCATACCATTTCTCTGTATTTTGGACAGTCTCTTTTGAGTGCGTAAAGTAAGCCTTAAGTTGCAAACATATACCTCCCCATTAGGGAAACTAAAATAATGAAATGAGGGTTGCTGTTTTGAGATGATTTCAGATATATACACACCAGGTAATTTGAAATGTAATGTGTAAAAGGTTACACTTTTTAAAAACTTGGAATGGCCCAACAATCCCTTCTGAAATTAAAACAGCATACATATATTAACATGAAAATTCATTTACTTTAAAATTTTGGAAAGATATGGTACAATTTCTGATCAAACATGGTGGAATAAATGTATTATATTTAATCTCCACTTCCTTCTAAATTCCCATTAATTTTTTTCAAAAGAAATAACAAAGTAACAAAGGAATAAATCCGTAAGCGCAAAGAGATTAAAAGACAGAAAATGAGATTTAAACAATTTCTTGGAAGATGAAAAGTTGATGGGTGAATCATAACTGACTTCGCGAAGCAAAAAAACCTCCAACCTATATGCCTACAGAGGGGAATACCAATAAGAAACATGCTGGTTTGAAGCACAGAACCTCAGAAAGGCACAGGAATTATGAGCACGAAGAACCCCAGAAAGCAGAGAGGGGCACTGTATACCGGAGGGTCAGTTAACACAGGAGGACCCTAGCTCCTCTCCAGCCACCCCTCCTGCACACCAGCAAGATACGTGACTGATAGTCTCTGGAGAAACGGAACCAGAGAATCTACAAACTTGAAGACATCCATGACAAAGGAGGGTGCGGTCAGGCACTATAGTGGAAACAGGGATGATTAAGCGAAAGTCCAAGTATATACACCAAATGGGAGACCCCTATACCCTCCTTCCACTGGACTCTCAGAATGCTGACAGCCAAGCTTATAACCCCCGAGTGGGGGATTTGAGTATCCTCAGGTGAGAAAAAAAAAAAAAAATAGAAAAGAT
This sequence comes from Eubalaena glacialis, assembly GCF_028564815.1. NCBI lineage: Eukaryota > Metazoa > Chordata > Mammalia > Artiodactyla > Balaenidae > Eubalaena > Eubalaena glacialis. The sequence continues at coordinate 5,292,350 of NC_083717.1, read as the reverse complement.
CAGAATGTAAGCTCTGGAATAAAGTCAGAAACTTTTATCTCTTTTGTTCTGGTTGCCCATAACCTAGAAGAGAGCCTGGCACATAGCAGGTGAAGAAACAGTCCCAGAGGTATTTGTTGAATGAAAAAAATAAATGAATGCATGAATAAATGTATGAATCAGCAATCAGAATGACACCAGATTTTCCAATGACACACTGTAAGCTAGAAGACAATTGAGCAATGCCTTTGAAAGGCTGAGTGAAAGTGGTTTCCAACCTAGAATTCTAGTCTTAGATTAACTTTCATGAAATGGTAAGGAAGGATCAAAATGTTTTCAGACCTGCGAAGTCTCAAAGAGTTTATCTTTCGTGAACCCTTTCTGAGGAAGCTATTGGAGGATGTATCCACCAAAATGAGGGAGTATATTAAAAAAGAGGTTGAGATTCAGGAAACAGCGACCCCCGTTTAAGGCAGCAACTAGGAGAATTCACAGAATGATCCTGAAATGAAATTCCAGCATGACAACGGGGCAGCAGGCTGAGAGGGATAAGTCCTGATTGGAGTAGGACAGCAGGCAGCTCCAAGAGGGAAATTTTCTAGAAAAAGAAATTAACGTGATAGATTATCTGATTGTTGGACTATATTGAGTGAGATTTTACAGCTCCTTTGGAGAATGTGGAGTAAAATTTATGAAAGCTATTCACAAAACTAAGCAAACAAAAATTAAGCAGGAAAAGAAAAAACAAGAAGACCACACAAAAACTTACACATGGATGTTAACAGTGGTTTTTTTCCATAATTGCTGAAACTTGGAAGCAACAAAGATCTCCTTCAGTAAGTGAATGAATTAATAAACTGTGGTACATTCAACAGTGGAATATTATTCAGCATTAAAAAGAAATGAGGCATCAAGCCATGAAAAGACGCAGAGGAACCTTAAATGCATATTTCTAGTGAAAGAAGCCAACGTGAAAATACTGTATGATTCCAACTATATATATGACATTCTGGAAAAGGCAAAAATAATGAGACAGTAAAAGGATCAGTGGTTGCCATGGGTTGAGGAGAGGGAGGGAGGGATGAGCAGGCAGAGCACAGAGGATTTTTAGGGCAGTGAAAATACTCTGGAAGATACCATAACATTGGATACATGTCATTATATGCTTGTCCAAACCCACTGAATGTACACCACCAAGCATGAACCCTAAGGTGAACCATGGACTTTGAGTAATTATGATGTGTCAACGTAGGTTCCTTGATTGTAACAAATGTACCACCTGGTGGGGAATGTTGACCATGAGGGAAGCTGCGTGTGTGTGCACGTGTGTACGTGTATGTGTGCGCGTGTGTGTGGTTGCGTGTGTGCACATGTGTGATTGTGTGTGTGTGCGCACGCGTGGGTGTGTGTGTGCGTGTGTGTGTGTGTGTGTGTGTGTTGGGGGGGAGGGCAGGCAAGGGGTATATGGGAAATCTCTGTACCTTCCTCTCAACTTTGCTGTGAATCTAAAACTCCTCTTAAAAAATAAAGACTTAAAACACGCACAAGGGGAACAAAAAGGAAATGGAATCGCAGTGCAGAATAAAGCTCAGCTTTATATTTACAAACTCATGATAATGTAAACTGAATACAGAATTAACTTAAAAACGGATTCAACTTTACTACGGAAGTGGGGGAATGAGGTGTGAAGAGGTGTGTGTGGGGACTTGCCTGGTGGTCCAGCAGTAAAGAATCCACCTTACAATGCAGGGGACACGAGTTCCATCCCTGGTCGGGGAACTAAGATCCCACATGCTGCAGGGCAACTAAGCCCACACGCCACAACCACTGAGCTTGCGCACCTCAACCAGAGAGCTTGTGTGCCATGAACTGCAGAGCCCACGTGCTCTGAAGCCTGCACGCCACAACTAGAGAGAAGCCCACGCGTCGCAACGAAAGATCCCGCAAGCCTCAATGAACATCCCGCGTGCCGCAACTAAGACCCGACACAGCCAAAAAATAAAATAATAAATAAATCTTAAAAAAAAAGAGGTGTGTGTGTCCATCTGTCTGTCTTTTGGTGAGGCACATGGAGAATAAGAGGATTAAATCTATTTCTGTCATAAACAGACTTCAAAGAAATAATTAAATGTAAAAGTTCAATTATGAAATGACACTTCAAAAACTTTAAAAATTAATTAAATTTTAAAAATCAAGAAGCAGAAGTTGAAGCACCTTATGAAGAAATATGGAGGTAAATATAAGAACAATAGCTAATGGATTGGAAGTTATTGCCACAGGGGGTGGGGAAAATGGGGCAGAGAATTGCTGATTTTCATTATGTCTTTTAGTGTTGATAAATAGTACTTACATAAATAGCACTTAATAGGTGCCAGGCACTAACAATAGTCTAAACCACATATATACGTTTTTCTAGAAAAAATCATTTAATAATAGTACCCCTTTGGTTTTCTAACTATTTAATACCCAACTTAGAAAACAATAAAAATTGACTTAAAAATAGGGCACAGAGGTTCTCAAACTATATAATTTAATTACACACAGGATTTAGGTGTTTCTAAATTATAAGGTAAAGTTCAATTCTTATTAGAGCACATGGCATTAATAATCTGGAACACCACAGACAAACAAAAATGGGGAAGAATTGGCTTTGCGAGTGCTACCGTGATACCAACTGAGACTCATTGATTGAATATTTCCTCTATGCCAGGCTCTGATGAAATGTGGTAGAATAAATGCATTATCTGAGTGCATCACGTTATCTCATTTAACCTTCCAACCACCTTGAGAGATAGATGTAGGGTGTCAGTGACAAGGCAGGTAAAAGTCTAAAGTCACACACTTAGGATTGTGTTATGTACGGAATGTTTGTGTTCCCTCCCCCAATTCATATGCTGAAGCCCAAACCCCCAATGCGATGTTCTTTGGAGATGGGGCCTTTGGGAGGTGATGAAGTCATGAGGGTGGAGCCCGTGGGAAACAGATCAGTGCCTTTATACAAGAGGCTCCAGAGAGACCATTAGCCCCTTTCCCATGTGAAGGTTACAGCTGGAAGGTTAGATGACTTCATGCAGGTGGGACCCTCTGATGAGATTAGTACCCTTATAAGAAGAGACACCAGAGAGCTCTCTGACTCTGTCTACCTCTGTCTCTGACTCTGTCTCTGACTCTGTCTCTCTGTCTTGCACTCTGTCTCTCTCTGTCTTTGACTCTGTCTCTGTCTCTGACTCTGTCTCCCTGTCTCTGTCTTGGACTCTGTCTCTCTGTCTCTGACTCTGTCTCTCTCTCTGTCTCAGACTCTGTCTCTCTGTCTCGGACTCTGTCTCTCTCTCTGTCTCGGACTCTGTCTCTCTCTCTCTGTCTCACACTCTGTCTCTCTCTCTCTGTCTCTGTCTCTCTCTCTCTCTGTCTCAGACTCTCTCTGTCTCGGACTCTGTCTCTCTGTCTCGGACTCTGTCTCTCTCTCTCTCTGTCTCAGACTCTGTCTCTCTCTCTGTCTCTGTCTCTCTCTCTCTCTGTCTCAGACTCTCTCTGTCTCGGACTCTGTCTCTCTCTCTCTGTCTCGGACTCTGTCTCTATCTCTATCTCCCTATCACGTGAGGACACAGTGAGAAGGGCTGCCGTCTGCAAGCCAGGAAAAGAGCCTTCATCAGAACCCGACCATGCTGGCCCCTGATCTTGGACTTCAGCCTCCAGAACTCTGAGAAATAAATTTCTGTCGTTTACGCCATTTGGTCCATGGTACTTTGTTATGGAAGCCTGAGCTGACTAAGAGAGATGGGCTGAGGAGAGATGAGAATTTGGGTTCGTCTGACTCCACCCTGCCTCTTAAGCAGTTTTATTCCTGTTGGCTCAAAATAATCTATGACACACACACCCCATCCAGAGCTCCAACCACTAGACCATGACCACTCCTGAAATATCCTGCTGAAACCCACTGACCCTCAGCTAGTCTCTCCCAGACATCAGCTATGAGAAGCCAGAGGAATTGCACTCACCTTGAGAAAATCTAAATTTCCAGAACTATGTTAAGGCCTGCTGCCTCTATGATCCAGCAATCCCACTCCTGGGCATATATCCAGACAAACTATAATTCAAAAAGATACATGCACCCCTATGTTCATAGCAGTACTGTTCACAACAGCCAAGACATGGAAATAACCTAAATGTCCATCAATAGATTAATGGATAAAGAAGATGTGGTACATATATACAATGGAATACTATTCAGCCATAAAAAAGAGTGAAATAACGCCATTTGCAGCAACATGGATGCAACTAGAGATTATCATACTAAGTGAAATAAGTCAGAAAGAGAAAGACAAATACCATATGATATCACTTACATGTGGAATCTAAAATATGACCCAAATGAACCTATCTATGAAACAGAAATAGACTCACAGACATAGAGCACAGACTGGTGGTTGCCAAAAGGGAAGGGGTTGAGGGAGGGATGGAGTGGGAGTTTGGGGTTAGCAGATGTAAGCTATCATATACAGAATGGATAAACAACAAGGTCCTACTATATAGCATAGAGAACTATATTCAATATCCTATGATAAACCATAATGGGAAAGAATATTAAGAAAAGAATGTATATATATATATGCATAACTGAATCATCTTGCTGTACAGCAGTAATTAACAACATTGTAAATCAACTGTACTTCACTTTAAAAAAAAATTGGAAAAAAAAAAAGACCTGCTGCCTCCATTTAGGTCAGGGGATTCTTTCCCTGGAAGAGGCCCTCCCACCTCACAAATAACACACACCCATTCAGGTCACTGGAAGTACAGGCAAACCTCGTTATATGATTCCTCAGAATGAACAACTTTACACTTTACAGTGCTCACAGCTTTGTCTACGTCTTCGTGTTATGGGCTGAATTGTGTCCCCACACCCCCAAATTCATATGCTGAAGTCCTGACTAGCACCTCAGAATGTTACCTTACTTGGAGATGGGCCTTTAAGAGGTAATTAAGTGAAAATGAGGCCAGTCAGGTGGACCCTAATCCAGCATGACCAGTGTCTCTCCAAGAAGAGGAAATTGGCACACAGGGAAGATGGGCACCTAAAGCCAAGGGGAGGGACCTGGAACAGACCCTTCCCTCACAACCCTCAGAGCAAACCAACTCTGATCTCAGGTTTCTAGCCTCCAGAACTAAATTCAATTACAAGAAGAATGAGAAAATAAATGTCTGTTGTTTAAGCCACTCAGTCTGTGGTACTTTGTTACATCAGCCACAGCAGACTACTACGGTCCATAACCGCACACACCCGTGACCTTGCCCAGGTTCCTTTCACCCCCCAATTCTAGTCAATCACCTAGACCTGAGGATCCAAGCTTCTCATGTTTCTCCTTAAATTCCCATCCACTCCCATCACGTGGGTTTTAGGTCAGGCCCTGATGGTCTCCTGCCTGTTTCTCAGTTCCTTCCCCTTTCACTCCATCATGTGCACGGGGGTTGGGGGGATGTTCACAATAGACCCCAACCACACAGAGGCTGGGCCCCTGGCGCCAGGCAAGGTCCCCACAGTGTAGGCACCTGCTCAACCAGGTAACCGCCTCTGGTGTCCCTGGGAGACAGGGCAGGGGGCTGGGGCTGTGGTCCTCCTGATACCGAGCAGGACCCTGTGGGGCTCCTGGGCACGAAAGCCTGTGCCCCCCATTTCTTTGATTACAGGAAATAGGCTTCATTCAGTCTTCATGACCTTCCATGAGTTCCAAGGAGCAGGTTCAAACAGTTGCTCATCAGGGAAGGGAGGGGACGCAGGGACAAGGGGGCAGCAGCCAAGAAACAACAGTGCAGCCTTGGGGCAGGGTCCTGGTTCCGCCTCAAGGGATACACTTAACAACATCTCTGAGCTGTTCTGCAGAGACTGAAAGCCCCACCAGGAGGGAGAAGTTAACGGTTAAGGATGGACGGTATGCTGCCCACAGGCAAGCAGACACCAGCTTTCTAGCATCTGCCCACCACTCCTCCACTCATACCCCCGGGTCCAGCCTCCCTAAAAGAGTCTCAGCTTCACAAAGACATCTTGTTCGTACACCCCCAAGCCTTCACACGTCATGAATGTCTTCTTCCCTTTTGGGCTGCTCGTGGGATTTCTACTTAGGCTTCAAGACTCCACGCTGGCACCCTCACCTGTCCAACCGTCCCTGGGCTGCCACGCTGCCCTGGACATGTTTCCATGACAGCACTTACACTGGATGGGCATCACAGGTGGCAGCCGCTCCCCCTTGGCTGAGGACTACTTGAGAGCAGTGACTGATGCTTATTCAGGGCTGTCACAGATCCGGGACCCCTGGGTGACCAAAGTGGAGCCTCAGAAAACACCTGGAATTAGAGGATTGATGTGCTTTGCCACAAACGCTGAGCTGGACTTAGCAACTGCTCCCTAAGGAAAGCAGGCTGTTTTCATCCAAATCAAATTAGGTACCACCTGCATATCCATCCAGCTGTGAGATAAGAGCAGAAGTTTCCTACAGCGTGAATATCTGCTGGATCGATGAATGAAGCCATTAAGAACCTTCAACCGGGTGCCAGAAGCAGTACTGCTGGGAAGAATATTTTCAAATATTCAAAATATTCTTTGAAATACTTTTGTGAGTGAGTTGGGAGAGAATCGTTTGGATACAAATTCATTCTTAGGAGACTTGCTATTAATGAAATTCGTGGTGAGGGTGGTGGGTGTGTGTGTTCCTTGGATCTTGCTCAATGTACAGTACAATCCCGCAAACATGATCTACCGAGTGGGAACAAAGGGAAGATCTGTGCCTATGATTGCAGGGCAGACACACACACACACACACACACACACACTCGTATTAAATAAACCTGAGAAGTAAGCTATCTGCGTTGGTTAGTTCCCACCTGGGTTAAGTAAATCGTGGAGTCTCAGTGTACTTTCTCTGACCTGGTTTGTGGTTTTCCTTGTAAGCTGAGAGGGCTACTTTCTGGAGGTGGCCACCGGCACACAGCCTCAGTCCCTGAGGTCGGCACAGACTCTTTGCTCACCCACACAGACTGAACTGGCTCTAATCTCCCATCCAGAGAGAAGGTGAGGACTCCACGCTGAACAAGCTCTTGGGGGAGGGCGGGTTCCTTTCAAGAGTGGTCTGGATTAGCACCCTGGGGCCTGGATTAGCATCGTGGGGTCTGGATTAGCATCGTGGGGCCTGGATTAGCATCGTGGGGTCTGGATTAGCATCCTGGGGCCTGGATTAGCATCCTGGGGTCTGGATTAGCATCGTGGGGCCTGGATTAGCATCGTGGGGCCTGGTCTAGCATCGTGGGCCCTGGATTAGCATCGTGGGGTCTGGATTAGCATCCTGGGGCCTGGATTAGCATCGTGGGGCCTGGATTAGCATCGTGGGGCCTGGATTAGCATCGTGGGGTCTGGATTAGCATCCTGGGGCCTGGATTAGCATCCTGGAGCACAGGGACATGGGCCTCTGGCTAGCTGTTGAAGCCGCACTCTCCGTGCTTGGTCTACTCTGCATCCTTGTTCATTACTCTGCCTTTGTGGTCTGGAGGAATTCCATGGTCCCCTCTGGGCTGGTCCCCTGCCTCCCAGGCTCTCATCCCCAAGGCCCTTCGTCCCCACATGTCTCAGTCATTCATGACCACTCCCTGACATTTCCTCCCACAGTCCCCTAAATGTCTGGAAAGATCACCCTGCATTCAACATGGGACACAGTGTGACCAGCCCCTGTTTCTCCATCTGGAGCACAGACTCCAAGGTCCATCAGCTGCCTCTCTTGGCTGTGTGGCCTGGGACAAGTGACTAAGCCCTCTGGTCTCAGTGTCTCCTTCTGTACAAGAATAGCAAGAGTCCTACAGAAGAGTGCCCCTGTGAGAATTCAGTGAAGTCGTACAGATAAGGCTGCTAAGACCAGAACCCGGAAGCCGCCCGATAATTGCTGTTCTATAATTTTAAAAAAATCCTCCTTGATTTTGTGGAGCTTAATACAACAACCTACACATCATAGATACTCACATCTGGGTGATTATTCTCTATCTTAAATAAACAGCATTTCAAACCTGACAAACTATTTAGAAAACATGAAAAAAGTGTAGGAAATCTGAATGCTAATGGGGGAACTTTGGAGTTTTTTTGTTTTTAATTAATTTAATTTATTTTTTATTCAATTTTTAAAGGTTACACTCCATTTACAGTTATTACAAAATACTGGCTATATTCCCTGTGTTGTACAACACACCCTTGTAGCCTATTTTATACCCAATAGTTTGTACCTCCCACACACCCCCCACCACTAAGGGGGAACTTTGCACATCTATTTCTCAATGTTGTGGGTAACTACGTAGATTACCTAAGAAGACTTTTTAAACTTGGTGCTCTTCAGAAATACTTAAATCCTCTGCACATTCCAACAGTACAGCATTATTTACATGTGTCAGCTTCTGCCCAGGTAGGCACACACACTACATAAAGCTTACACATAGCGCAAAACACTGTGGATGAAAACATGTATGTTCTCACAAAGTTTCCTGAACATAAAAAGCTCAAGTGCACAATTTAATGATACTTAGTAACTTTATAGATTTACACAACCATCACCACATCCTGGTTTTAGAATGTATCCATCACCCCCAAAAGATTCCTTGTAGCTAATTTCTACCCCACTTTCCACCCCAGGTAATCAGTGATCTACTTGTGTCTGACTCATATGTTATTTTGTGTATGGCTTCTTCCACTTAGCATAATGTTTTTGAGGTTCACCTGTGTTGTAGCATATTATATTATATTCATATTTCATTCCTTCTTATTGCTGAATAGTATTTCATGTACAGATACACTGTGTTTGGTTTATCTTTTCACCAGTTGATGGACATGTGGATTGTTTCCATTGTTAGAATATTATAAAGATTGTTGCTATAAACATTGGCATACAAGTCATTTGTGTGAACCTATGTTTTTATTGATCTTGGGTAAATACATAGGAGTCGAACTCCTGGGTCATATGACAAGTATATGTTTAACCTTCTAAGAAACTGTCAAACTCTTTTTCTTTTTTTTTTTTTTAACATCTTTATTGGAGTGTAATTGCTTTACAATGGTGTGTTAGTTTCTGCTTTATAACAAACTGAATCAGTTATACATATACATATGTCCCCATATCTCCTCCCTCTTGCGTCTCCCTCCCACCCTCCTTATCCCACCCCTCTAGGTGGTCACAAAGCACCAAGCTGCTCTCCCTGTGCTATGCGGCTGCTTCCCACTACCTATTTTACATTTGGTAGTGTATATATGTCCATGCCACTCTCTCACTTCGTCCCAGCTTACCCTTCCCCCTCCCCGTGTCCTCAAGTCCATTCTCTACCTCTGCATCTTTATACCTGTCCTGCCCCTAGGTTCTTCAGAACCATTTTTTTTTTTTTTAGATTCTATATATATATGTGTTAGCGTACGGTATTTGTTTTATCTCTGGGCTTTCTATCCTGTTCCATTGATCTATATTTCTGTTTTTGTGCCAGTACCATACTGTCTTGATTACTGTAGCTTTGTAGGATAGTCTGAAACCCGGGAGCCTGATTCCTCCAGCTCCATTTTTCGTTCTCAAGATTGCTTTGGCTATTCGGGGTCTTTTGTGTTTCCATACAAATTGTGAAACTTTTTTGCTCTAGTTCTGAGAAAAATGCCATTGGTAGTTTGATAGGGATTGCATTGAATCTGTAGATTGCTTTGGGTAGTACAGTCATTTTCACAATGTTGATTCTTCCAATCCAAGAACATGGTATATCTCTCCATCTGTTTGTACCATCTTTAATTTCTTTCATCAGTGTCTTATAGTTTTCTACATACAGGTCTTTTGTCTCCTTAGGTAGGTTTATTCCTAGGTATTTTATTCTTTTTGTTGCAATGGTAAATGGGAGTGTTTCCTTAATTTCTCTTTCAGATTTTTCATCATTAGTGTATAGGAATGCAAGAGATTTCTGTGCATTAATTCTGTATCCTGCTACTCTACCAAATTCATTGATCAGCTCTAGTAGTTTTCTGGTAGCATCTTTAGGATTCTCTACGTATACTATCATCTCATCTGCAAACGGTGACAGTTTTACTTTTTCTTTCCGATTTGGATTCTTTTTGCTTCTTTTTCATCTCTGACTGCTGTGGCTAAAACTTCTAAAACTATGTCGAATAATAGTGGTGAGAGTGGGCAACCTTGTCTTGTTCCTGATCTTAGAGCAAATGGGTTCAGTTTTTCACCATTGAGAACGATGTTGGCTGTGGGTTTGTCATATATGGACTTTATTATGTTGAGGTAAGTTCCCTTTATGCCTACTTTCTGGAGGGCTTTTATCATAAATGGGTGTTGAATTTTGTTGAAAGCTTTTTCTGCATTCTATTGAGATGATCATATGGTTTTTCTCCTTCAATTTGTTAATATGGTGTATCACATTGATTGATTTGCGTATATTGAAGAATCCTTGCATTCCTGGGATAAACCCCACTTGATCATGGTGTATGATCTTTTTAATGTGCTGTTGGATTCTGTTTGCTAGTATTTTGTTCAGGGTTTTTGCATCTTTGTTCATCAGTGATATTGGCCTGTAATTTTCTTTTTTTTTGACATCTTTGTCTGGTTTTGGTATCAGGGTGATGGTGGCCTCGTAGAATGAGTTTGGGAGTGTTCCTCCCTCTGCTGTATTTTGGAAGAGTTTGAGAAGGATAGGTGTTAGTTCTTCTCTAAATGTTTGATAGAATTCACCTGTGAAGCCATCTGGTCCTGGGCTTTTGTTTGTTGGCAGATTTTTAATCACAGTCTCAATTTGAGTGCTTGTGATTGGTCTGTTTATATTTTCTATTTCTTCCTGGTTCAGTCTCAGAAGGTTGTGCTTTTCTAAGAATTTGTCCATTTCTTCCAGGCTGTCCATTTTATTGGCATATAGTTGCTTCTACAGACAACTGTGTTATCACCAAGATTTAAACCTCTTGATTTTTTTTGTTTTGTTTTGAAAAGTGAATTTTATTACTCAGCAATTGGTTCTAACAAAGAAAGTCAATTACTATCAATTGTCTCAAAACCAGATTTATAGAGATTTGAAAAGCTTTTAACACCAGAATTAGCACTAGAACTTTTAAATATTTAATTAGGAAATAAGTTGTGAATATTAATAATACAAATAAAAATAAATAGCTGACCATCATTAGTACAGAGTACTGTTACAAAAAGTAGTTAGGGGCTTCCCTGGTGGCGCAGTGGTTGAGAATCTGCCAGCTAATGCAGGGGACACGGGTTCGAGCCCTGGTCTGGGAGGATCCCACATGCCACGGAGCGGCTGTGCCCGTGAGCCACAACTACTGAGCCTGCATGTCTGGAGCCTGTGCTCCGCAACAAGAGAGGCCACGATAGTGAGAGGCCCGCGCACCGCGATGAAGAGTGACCCCCGCTTGCCGCAACTAGAGAAAGCCCTCGCACAGAAACGAAGACCCAACACAACCAAAAATAAATAAATAAATTAATTAATTAATTTAAAAAAAAAAAAAAAGTAGTTAGACTTTTTACCATTTAAAATCAAGAAAAGTCAGGATCATTTAGTTCTCTGATTCCAGGTAACATCCTGTGCCCATGTAGAGTGCTTCTTATGCAGTCAGGTTTCTTAAATGTACCAGGCATCCAGCAATGCTGTTATTATGTCCCATGAGTCAAGGCTTCCTCACCCAGGACCTACTACAGGACTTGGCAACTGTCATCGCTGAGTGTCCTGGAAAAGGTCCTTCACTGGAACACTTTATGCATCCTTTTTCAGGGAGCTACTGGAGGATGAGCTCCATCAAAAATTTTCTCTTTAACAGTTAAGGAAACTGAGGCTTTAGCTGCTCTGATGACCATCTGCTGTTTACCTACTCCAGCTGACAGCAGGAAAGAGGTGAGGTGGGGCTCAACCCACAACTGACTCTCCAACGGGGCAGCCTGTAAGGCCCAGCCTGGATCTACAGGCGACCTCCTCCAACGGGAAAGATGAGAAGTGTGTAGCAGGCAGGGGTGCCTGTGTTTTGCTCGGCATCCAGAGCAAGGGCAGCAGCGAGCGCCTGGTCCTGAGAACGCTGGAAGGTGCTGGGCTGCGCGGGTACGCTCCTCACCTGGCGTTACGCTGCGCTGGGCTGCGCCAGTAGGACAAAGGTACTACATGATTCTCAACTGACTTACATGGACTTAAATAAGACGTGTAAACAAATTATTGGAGTTCAGTGGTTGAAGTGGGCTCTAGTCAGACTGTCCTGGATTTGAGCCTGGGATTTTCCACTTTACTGTGCAAACTAAGAAGGCAGAAGAGGTGATTCCCCTACCACCTCCTCCCCCCCATTATGCTCAATTCCAGAGTACTGTTGCAAAAGTAGCAATAGTATGGTTGTTATTACCTCACCACAGTGTTCTGAGCTTAGAGGAAATGCTGCCAGGACTTTTATGGATTTCAGGATAATCCACAGCCATGAAGGTCAGTGAAGTTCAGAAAAATCAACTTTTAAAAACTCATTTGTGGGACTTCCCTGGTGGTGCAGTGGTCAAGAATCCGCCTGCCAATGCAGGGAACACGGGTTCGATCCCTGGTCCGGGAAGATCCCACATGCCGCGGAGCAACTAAGCCCGTGCGCCACAACTACTGAGCCTGGGCTCTAGAGCCTGCGAGCCACACTACTGAGCCCACGTGCCACAACTACTGAAGCCCACGTGCCTAGAGCCCATGCTCTGCAACAAGAGAAGCCACCGCAACGAGGAGGAGCCCCCGCTCGCCACAACTAGAGAAAGCCCGCGCTTAGCAACGAAGACCCAACACAGCCAAAAATAAATAAACAAATTAATTAATTATTTAAAAAACTACATTTTACAAAAATTTTGTAGTTGAAAATAATCATAAAATGTACTATATAACCAGTTTTTGCTGTACTGGTCAGTAGTGTCCAGTATATTCTTGTTGTTATGCTATAGATCTGCAGAACTTTTTCCATCTTACAAAACTGATCTCTACATCCTTTAAAAAACAAGTCTTTATTATTTCTCTCTCTCTAGCCACTGGTATTCACCGTTTTACTTTGATATTCTACATATTTGACCACTTTACATACCACATGTGTGTGGAATTCTAAAGCACTTTTTGTGTGTGAATGGTTTATTTCACTGGCATATTGTCCTCAAGTTTCATCCATGTTGTTCCATGCGACAGGAGTTCCCTTTAAAGGGTAAATAACATTCCATTGTGGTTTCCACCATATTTTGTTTACCCATTCATCTGAAGATCAACATCTGTGTTGCTTCCACCTCTTCACTGTTGGAAATAGTGCTGCTGTGAACAGAGTTTGCAAATATCTCATCAACTCTTTGCTTTCCATTGGGTATGTACCTAGAATTTGGATGACTTGGCCATATGGTAGCTCTAGTTTCAATTTTTTGAGGATCTGCCACATGTTTCCTATAGTGGTTGCTGCATTTTATAATCCTAGCAAGGGTGGACAAGGGTTTGAATTTTTCCCCACCCTCAAAAACAGTTGTTATTTTGTTTTTTTTTTTAATAGAAAAAAAAAAGTGAGAAGAAATGGCACATCCACCACAAAACATACATAGTTAAGAAGTTGGATTTTTTCTCAGTAGGCATCACTTGTAAATAGGAATGAACTAGGGGCCAAAATGTAAAACCAAAAATGAAGCAGCTATGTGTAGTTAGTAATTTCTAGTTTGAATTGTAATTGAATATTGTGGCTTTATATGTATTGTTTTATACTGTACTATTCCCATTATTGATGGTTCGGACTTTAATAAGGAATTCCATAGTTTTTAATGTCACAAAAATGAGATATGTGAACAGTGTATTCGAGAAAGCAATATACTAACTAAAGTGAATGCTTGTATATATTAAGATAGCCTTAAAACTTTTTCTCTAATGCCTTAACTGTCAAATAATTAAAACTTTTAAAAGCATAGGGTTATAGTCAGCATGCTAGACTGAGAGGTAAACACTGATGTGGTGAGAACAGGTACTGATGCTGTCAGTGTTTAGCACTATGTGTTTAGCTGTGTTTATGCTCCAAAAGTGCAATATTAGACACTAGCTAGATAGCACTGCTGCCTCGTGTAACTCCAAAGAGGAAACAGGATTTGATTAACTGAGTGCACATGTTTCTTTAATTTACTCATATTGTCCTTAGCTTGGATGCAATGCCATGAAGATTTATGTGGCTGCTATTTTTATTTACTTTACATCACTTTGATTAACACCTTGAATGGAGAGCCAAACATTCCCTCTTCACTGACCAGCAACGGCCCTTTAACTGCAGTAGGAGAAATAAAAATTTAAAAAAAAAAAACATTTTGTGTGAAAATTGGTGATAACTGGCACTTAAGATCAGAAAAATAGTTCTTTATACTTGGCTGCCTTAAGATGCTGTCTGCCCAAAGCTCTGAAAGACTTTAAGACAGGCAGTAATACTACAGTACTACTCAGTTGTTGCAGAATTGTTACATTTGATAACTTGCCTGTTTAGTCTCAAAAAAAAAATGTTAAACTTCTTGTTTCTCTGAAATGTCTTATAATAGGTGATAATGTCGTTGACTCAAATTTCCATGAAAAAGAAAAAAAAAAAACTACCTCTTGAGTGACATCCTGGTCTATTCCTCTCTGAGGAATCTTGTGGGAAAAGAATACTGTAGCTCCTGCTCTGTTTCCATGTTTCTGTCGGGAAGGGAACCCCGCCTGCCCTGGGGTGTTGGTGTTTTTGTCTGTGTTGCCATCCCAGGCCTGCGATAGGGGCTTGCGGCTGTGTTGTAATGTCTGGGCCATGTCTGGGGAGTCCTTCCCGCCTGCCCAGCCAGGGACTAGCCACCCCCTTGAAGAGGCCTCCATTTCCTTCCTATGATCCAAGGCACAGGGAGCACCACCTCCCGTGACACCACCCTCAGGAGCTCTGGTGGCACATGCATCCATCAGCCTATCCCTGGACTACCTACCCGAGGCCCACCTCTACCCACAGTCCTGTACAGGAGTCGAGTAAACAGGATGTCTCTGAGCCCTTGTCCCCAGAGGGCCGGCCAAGGGCTGCCCGCCAACCTGGCTCCATCAATCCTGAATGACCAAGTGATGATTGGTGGGCTCTGCTACCCAGGCCCTCTGCTACCTCCCACCCTGCCATCTGGCAAGGGATGGGCCCTTTTCTGTGAATTGACTACCTGTGGAAATGTGACCAATTAGTGTGAAATGCATGTTTAGCAAATGTTAGGTACTGTATTTGAACCAATAAATGTGAGTCCTTCTGCAAAAAAAAAAAAAAAAGGGGGGGGGCTTCCCTGGTGGCACAGTGGTTAAGAATCCTCCTGCCAAGGCAGGGGACACGAGTTCGAGCCCTGGTCCAGGAAGATCCCACATGCTGTGGAGCAACTAAGCCCGTGCACCACAACTACTGAGCCTGCACTCTAGAGCCCATGAGCCACAACTACTGAGCCCATGTGCCACAACTACCGAGCCTGTGTGCCACAACTACTGAATCCCGCACACCTAGAGCCTGTGCTCCGCAACAAGAGAAGCCACCGCAATGAGAAGCCCACGCACCGCAACGAAGAGTAGCCCCTGCTCGCCGCAACTAGAGAAAGCCCGCGCGCAGCCACGAAGACCCAACGCAGCCAAAAATAAAATTAAAAAAAAAAAATGTACTTCATTTTTTTTTTTTTTTTAGACAGTACAAACCCACTTTAATGAAGTGGAAGTTGAGGCACAGAGGATGCCAGACCTGACCCAGGCAGACAAGGAGGAAGTCGGGAAGCTGGGCTTCAACCCAGAACGTTCGTCTCCGACCTGACAGTTACCTTCTGTTGGACCGCACTGCTTTCTCCAGAGGAAGACAGCTGAAATCATGGACGTGCACGGGATCTCGAGAGGAAAGACGGCCGAGAACAGAAGCTGGGGAAAGGCTTGCACTTAGGAGAGGAACTCATACAGGAGGAAAAGAGGGAGCGGAACTGAGAGCTGACACTGTCAGGGAGGAAGGGGGCTCCAAGGGGCCCTCACAGGGCTTAGTTAACAGCACTTCAGAGGGAAGGTTCAAGGTTCAACGTCAGGAGTAAGTAGAGAAGCAGATGAAAGCTGAGGTTAAGATCGGTCAGTGTAAATTAATTCAGCATTTGTAGGACTTTGGGTAAACAGAGACACTTATGTCACTGTTGGGACTGGAATCTGCTCTTCCAATCAGGCCAGTCTCGAATAGTGAGAACTTTTCAGAAAACTCATCATATCCTTTTGCCCTTGGAGGCAGGGAGAATTTGTCCAAAAAGTGAAGCCAGATGGCGGCGCTCCACCATCCACGGGGGTCTTCGGCACTCTTCCCCAGCATCCGTTTTCAGCTCTGACTTCTGATTGACTTGGTTCTGTGGAATACTGATCTGGCAGGAGTTGGTGTCGCTGGTGTTCTTGATGAGGTGGCTGAGGATTTAGAAGACTCTTGAGTTGGAAGTTGAAGACGAAATGGATGAGGCAGAATGCCTCCTTGAAGAAGTGAGTCCACAGGGCCCTCTGACATCTTCCAAAGGAAGGCCTTATCAAAAGGCTGGAAGGATAATCAGGATGCCACCTGAGTGCTCTGTCCCTCCCCAACTGACGGTCTGGCCCGCCAGAAATAAGTACAAGTTATTACAAGCTGGTGGTGAATAGGAGCGCATCATCCCTGTGGTTTACCAGCTGAAACGACAGGATGGCTGTGAAAGCACTGGTGTCAGCCTCCAAAGAAAACACACTATGCCCAAGCCAGAGGGACTGGGTCCAGGAGAGCCTCTCACAAATCATTGGAATGTAACCGTGAGAGATCAAAAACCAAGTTCCTCTGCAAAGTAACAGAGATTCGAGGCAGATGTTAAAAAGTTTAGGCAATACCCAGCAGCTCTAGAGGAAACAAATTGCTGAGTTCCAGCTTCAAGGAAGAGTTAAATATTGCATCATATGATATCTCTCTTGATTGAACTATTAAAGCATTGTATCAAAAAACAAGAAAACATGACATTGTAAAGCCTTTGGAAATATAAGTTGTAAAACGGCAAATAAATTGAATTGCAAAAGTGAAAAAAAATATATTCTTTTTTTGTTGTTGTTAGGATTGTTTCCTCACAGTACATTCTTCCATTGAGGTTTAAAATTATTTAATTTTCTGAACTGCCAAAGTATGAAACCATTATTTTACTTTCAGATTTATCTTCTCCCTAATCCAGTTTTTGGTCTTCAGTTAGAACTGACATACCGATTTATAGGTGGTCCTTAATGCTCTGATAGGAATATTTGAGACATGAATTATATTCTTGGAACTGTTCTGTACTGATGGGATTGGATTCACATTTTTATGATTGCTGAAAATGAGAATAAGCAAAAATGAAAATTTTCAAATACTGTTTTTTATAACTGTGCTTAAACTTTAAAATGTGATTTTCTTAAATTCCAAGGCTGGTTTCATCCAACAAATAAACCATGATTTTTAGTCTACCTTTAAATTCTTCGCCACTCAAAACTCGTCATCGCCATTGATTTGGGCCTTTTGTAGGCAGGCTTTTATGACAGTAATACAAGTTGCTCCACTTTGTTTTGACTTTTATCTAAAAATCATTTTACTAATTTTGGATTTTATGTTACAGAACTGTCAATTTGTACTTTGTGAACTTCACATACCATTCCTTCATCTAGGAATACTACCACAGTAATGCTACCATGGTGCCAAGGAATTGTGATTGTAATTCCTCTATCCACAGTTTTAAAATGTGAATTTTACATAACAAATAAAAGATCCGAAAAATTTTTAAAAAAAAGGTAGACAGTACCTACCTTTTTTTTTTTTTAAAGTACAATTTCCACTTTATTGTCGTCCCAGGGGACAGTATTTCTTCAGTCTTTAAAGACTTAGTTCCTTACATGGGCTTTGGCGGAGGTCATGGGGCAGCACCCGCAGGTCTAAATCGGGGTGGAGGTGTTCGGTCCTTCCGGGCTTCCCGAGAACGACTCCTGACTACGTTGCTGTGAATGGCACAACTCACGCAGTAATGCAGTTTCACATAGAGCTTGGGAAGCACATAGGCGTCGAAAACGCACGCTTCGGAAACGTCCCTGACGGCTGCGGCCTCTACAATGTTCCGAATGACAGACTTCTTAATGGCCTTATCCCTGGGCACGCATCCGGCACAGTTGGTGCAGCAGATAGGCTGCACGTGGCCACGGCCCTTTTTGGCATGACCATTATTCCTTCTTTTCTTGGTCATCTTGGAAGCGAGGAGGCGAGAGAGGTTTAAATATTGTTGAGATATGTATATATATATATATATATTTTGTAGCAGCTTTATTTTCAAGAGTGAAAACCTAGAAATAACCTAAACGTCCATAAAAAGATGAACGGGGAAACTAACAGTGGTACATCCAGATAAGAATGCTACTCATCAAAAAATAAAGAGATGAGCTATTCGTTTATATCACTGATGAATCTCAAATAACTATGAAACAAAGGAAACCAGAAGAAGAACCCAGTAAACAGTTTATGATTCCAATCAGATAAATTCAAGAAAATGCAAACGTATCTATTCTAAGGGAAAGTACATCAATGGTTACCTGGAGAGGTGGGAAGGGCAAGGAGAGATAATAATAGCATATGAAGTAAATATGGGCATTATCAGAACTCTGATGATGGTTTCGAGGTTCATACCTAGGTGAAAACTTATTAACTTGTAATACTTCAAACATATGCAGTTTAGTACATGTAAATTATACTTTAATATAGCTTTAAAAATTGGCTCAAGATGAAAAAATCTCTATGCCTCACTCTTTCTGGAAAATCGGTTTGGCAACCGTATACTGAATCCACCAACTCTCTCCTTCTGCCCTCTGCAGATCAGTCTTCCCTCAGTGGTAGCAAATATGGAGAGCAATGAAGTACTTCCTGGACACCAAGCCAGGCTCAGCCTCTAAGGGAGAGAGCACCTAACCAACCTGACCTAACTCTGGACCCCAAAAAGCCTCCTGGTGCCTCAAGAAAGCTTGGGACTTCCCTGGTGGCGCAGCGGTTAAGAATCCGCCTGCCAATGCAGGGGACATGGGTTCGAGCCCTGGTCCAGGAAGATCCCACATGCCGCGGAGCAACTAAGCCCGTGCGCCACAACTACTGAGCCCGCGCTCTAGAGCCTGTGAGCTGCAACTACTGAAGCCCGCACGTCTAGAGCCCATGCTCCGCAACAAGAGAAGCGACCGCAATGAGAAGCCACACACCACAACGAAGAGTAGCCCCCGCTCGCCGCAACTAGGGAAAGCCCACACACAGCAACGAAGACCCAACACAGCCAATAAATAAATAAATAAATAAAAAAGCTAAATGTAGCACTCATGATCCTTTGTATTTCTGCAGTGTCAGTTGTTACTTCTCCTTTTTCATTTCTAATTCTGTTGATTTGAGTCTTCTTCCCTTTTTTCTTGATGAGTCTGGCTAACGGTTTATCAATTTTGTTTATCTTCTCAAAGAACCAGCTTTTAGTTTTATTGACCTTTGCTAGTTTCCTTCATTTCTTTTTCATTTATTTCTGATCTGATCTTTATGATTTCTTTCCTTCTGTTAACTTTGGGGGTTTTTTGTTCTTCTTTCTCGAATTGCTTTAGGTGTAAGGTTAGGTTGTTTATTTGAGGTGTTTCTCGTTTTGTGAGGTAGGATTGTATTGCTATAAACTTCCCTCTTAGAACTGCTTTTGCTGCATCCCATAGGTTTTGGGTCGTTGTGTTTTCATTGCCATTTGTTTCTAGGTATATTTTGATTTCTTTGATTTCTTCAGTGATCTCTTAGTTATTTAGTAGTGTATTGTTTAGCCTCCATGTGTTTGTATTTTTAACAGATTATTTCCTTTAATTGATATCTAGTCTCATAGCGCTGTGGTCGGAAAAGATTCTTGCTACGATTTCAATTTTCTTAAATTTACCAAGGCTTGATTTGTGACCCAAGATATGATCTATCCTGGAGAATGTTCCATGAGCACTTGAGAAGTGTAATCTGCTGTTTTTGGATGGAATGTCCCATAAATATCAATTAAGTCCATCTTGTTTAATGTATCATTTAAAGCTTGTATTCCCTTATTTATTTTCATTTTGGATGATCTGTCCATTGATGAAAGTGGGGTGTTAAGTCCCCTACTATGATTGTGTTACTGTCAATTTCCCCTTTTATGCCTGTTAGCATTTGCCTTATGTACTGAGGTGCTCCTATGTTGGGTGCATAAATATTTACAATTGTAATATCTTCTTCTTGGATTGATCCCTTGATCATTATGTAGTGTCCTTCTTTGTCTCTTGTAATAGTCTTTATTTTAAAGTCTATTTTGTCTGATAGGAGAATTGCTACTCCAGCTTTCTTTTGATTTCCATTTGCATGGAATATGTTTTTCCATCCCCTCACTTTCAGTCTGTATGTGTCCCTAGGTTTGAAGTGGGTTTCTTGTAGACAGCATATATACGGGTCTTATTTTGGGATCCATTCAGCCAGTCTATGTCTTTTGGTTGGAGCATTTAATCCATTTACATTTAAGGTAATTATCAATATATATGTTCCTATTACCATTTTCTTAATTGTTTTAGGTTTGTTATTGCAGGTCTTTTCCTTCTCTTGTGTTTCCTGCCTAGAGAAGTTCCTTTAGCATTTGTTGTAAAGCTGGTTTGGTGGTGCTGAACTCTCTTAGCTTTTGCTTGTCTGTAAAGGTTTTAATTTCTCCATTGAATCTGAATGAGATCCTTGCTGGGTAGAGTAATCTTGGTTGTAGGTTTTTCCCTTTCATCACTTTAAGTATGTCCTGCCACTCCCTTCTGGCTTGCAGAGTTTCTGCTGAAAGATCAGCTGTTAACCTCATGGGGATTCCCTTGTATGTTATTTGTTGTTTTTCCCTTGCTGCGTTTAATAATTTTTCTTTGTATTTAATTTTTGATAGTTTGATTAATATGTGTCTTGGCGTGTTTCTCCTTGGATTTATCCTGTATGGGACTCTCTGCGCTTCCTCGACTTGATTGACTATTTCCTTTCCCATATTAGGGAAGTTTTCAACTATAATCTCTTCAAATATTTTCTCAGTCCCTTTCTTTTTCTCTTCTTCTTCTGGGACCCCTATAATTCGAATGGTGGTGTGTTTAATGTTGTCCCAGAGGTCTCTGAGACTGTCCTTGATTCTTTTCATTCTTTTTTCTTTATTCTGATCTGTGGTAGTTATTTCCACTATTTTATCTTCCAGGTTACTTATCCATTCTTCTGCCTCAGTTATTCTGCTATTGACTCCTTCTAGAGAATTTTTAATTTCATTCATTGTGTGGTTCATCATTGCTTGTTTGCTCTTTAGTTCTTCTAGGTCCTTGTTAAACGTTTCTTGTATTTTCTCCATTCTATTTCCAAGATTTTGCATCATCTTTACTATCATTACTCTGAATTCTTTTTCAGGTAGACTGCCTATTTCCTCTTCATTTGTTTGGTCTGATGGGCTTTTACCTTGCTCCTTCATCCGCTGTGTGTTTCTCTGTCTTCTCATTTTGCTTAACTTACTGTGTTTGGGGTCTCCTTTTCGCAGGCTGCACGTTCATTGTTCCTGTTGTTTTTGGTGTCTGCCCCTAGTGGGTAAGATTGGTTCACTTTGTGTAGGCTTCCTGGTGGAGGGGACTGGTGCCTGTGTTCTGGTGGATGAGGCTGGATCTTGTCTTTCTGGTGGGCAGGACCCTGTCCAGTGGTGTGTTTTGGCGTGCCTGTGAACTTATTATGATATTAGGCAGCCTCTCTGCCAATGGGTGGGGTTGTGTTCCTGTCTTGCTAGTTGTTTGGCATGGGGTGTCCAGCACTGGAGCTTGCTGGCCGTTGAGTGGAGCTGGGTCTTAGCGGTGGGACGGAGATCTCTGGGAGAGCTCTCGCCAATTGATACTACATGGGGCCGGGAGGTCGCTGGTGGTCCAATGTCCTGAACTCAGCTCTCCAACCTCGGAGGCTCAGGCCTGACACCCGGCCAGAGCACCAAGATCCTGTCAGCCACACAGCCAGGTACGTGGGGAGTTTCTTGCCTTTTGGGAAGTCTGAGGTCTTCTGCCAGCGTTCAGTAGGTATTCTGTAGGAGTTGTTCCACATGTAGATGTATTTCTGATGTATTTGTGGGGAGGAAGGTGATCTCCTCGTCTTACTCCTCTGCCATCTTGAAGGTCCCCCTCAAACTCTTTTTCAAAGTCGTAGCACTTGCACTTCCACTGTTGACTGGCTAGTGCCAGGAGTCTCCAAGTTGCATCTCCCACCTGCATCTGTCGCCTCCAGCACAACTGTGATGTCGCTCGCTGATTCCACCACCACCATTGCCCCAGTGAGCCAGTGGGGGGCCCCCAGGTGAGCTGGGATGCAGAGCTATCCCCCTGTGGCCTGCTGAGGCTCATTCCCCGAGGGGAAATGGTTAATTAGAACACTCAGAACACCAAGTACATCTGCAGCTGTTCCTGCCCCTGATTTTACCATAAAGATCCTGATCTTCAGGGGCACAGAGGGACTTGCCCTTGGCATCCAGGAGCTAAAACTCAAATGTTAACCAGCTTTATCTTCTCACCTCCTAAAGATCCAAAAAACGAAAAACAAAAACCTAATGCATTCTTAAAGGTCATCGACAAAGACCATGAATCCTTCTTAATGCTCTAGCATTTCAACATGTCACAGCCTTATTAAACCTAAAAAGGAAAATTCACAAGTTAATTCTGCCACTAAAGAGAAGCCACAGGGTGAAAACTCAAATCCAGACAATTCAGAGTAAAACTCCTTAGACAAGAAAGCTTATAAACATCATCGGCGGGGAGCAGGGGTGGTAGGATACCTTCCGTGAGGTAGATCCCAGGAGTTACCGATCTCACTAATATATTTTATTCTGTCCCCATTTCTCCAGCTTCACAGTCGCAATTTGCATCTATCTATGAAGTGCCCCGATATACCCTCACTCAATTACCAGTGGGCTACATCAATATCCCCACCATGGGGGACTTCCCTGGTGGTCCAGTGGTTAACACTCCACGCTTCCACTGCAAGGGGCACAGGTTCGATCCCTAGTCAGGGAAGTAAGATCCCACATGCTGCAGGGCGTAGCCAAAAAAATATATATATATATATCCCCACCATGTATGCAGACAGGACCTTCATGGGTTTGCTCTGTTCTCAAACACCAGCTATGGCCTTTGACTGCCAATATTCTACTGAGGCCAGAAATTCATGAAGTTATTGCACAAGACATTCAAACTGTGGTCCAGATTTTGACTAACCACAGTTGGGTCACCGCACCCCAAAAGATCCAAGACTCTACCACCTCAGTTTAATTTGGGGGCATCGTTTGGTCCCCAGAAGGCTGCTCCAAACCATCTCCAGTCAATAACCCAACTTCCCGGCCTCTCAAGCCCAACATCTACTTGCCTATTTGGCTTCTGGAATAAACATACATCCCATCTACTCATTTCATTAAGATCTATTAAGGCAATCACAAGAAAATCAGGTCAATCTGAATGAAGGTCACCCCAATGACAGGCCCTGGAGGCCACCCCAAAAGCCACCCAGCTAACGATGCCACCAGTGGCATCTGGTGGTTTCTTTACTGTGGAAACTCTACACACTAATTCTCATGCTTTCTGGAGTCTCCTTGCCGGAGAAAGATGGCCCCTCACCTGGCCCCATAGGCCACTTGCAAGGTCCCCTGAGTCCAGAAGAAAGGGAATCCATTTATTTTATGGACAAGAGCACCACCATCCCATGTGAATCCACCGGAGAGTTACTTCTTTCCATCCCACTGCCAAGACACGGTAGATAAAGGATGGGCCACAAGGTCAGTCACGTGGGCACTGGAGGAGTCCCTCAATAAATGTATGTTCATTGTCCATATTTTTACAGACTCCTTGGGGGTAGCTAATGGGTCCACTGTTCAGTCTAGCCAACAAGCACAAACTAGATTTCATATTCAGGATTGTTCCCTATGGGGCCTTCCACACTGGGAATATACTATTGCTTTAATATACTATATTAAAGTCTCCCATGACTCAGCTCATTCTAAAGGTCCCATGGAAAAGGCTCACTTTAATGCCATAGCTGACCAACTTGCTCACATTTATTAAGTAAACTCATATAGCACTCCCATTTCCTTGGCTCTAAGGGCCCAGTCATTGTGGACCTTGGATTCTTAAACATGGTATCAAACACCATAGTATCCCAATGCCACTGGCTGTAACCAAAACTTTAGCCTCCCAATGCGATTTCTGTGGCCTCTTCTGTCCTGGCATCGTGGCCAATGAGGATTATACCAAGGAGCAAATGTCCCTTCATTCATTAGCAAATTGATTGTATTGAGCTGTTGCCCCAACTTGTGGGCATAAGTCACTATGGCCTCACAGTGATTAATACTTATGTGGGCCTACTTTGGGTTTATCCTTCCAGTATGCTACTGCTGACACCACTGTTGTAGGTCTCACCAAAACTCTGTTAGTTCCCTTTGGGTCCCCAGATATTATCCACTCTGATTGGGGTACACGCTACTCACTCAGTGTAGTCATGAGTCTTAAAACAGGCATCACTGGGAATTCCATTCTTCCTATTGTCTACAGGCAGCAGTCCTAATAAAGAGTCCTAATAAAGAGACATATGACCTATTCAAAGACACCCTCATGATATTACAAAATGGATAGTGGTCTCCCAAATAAATCTCTTTTGCCCTCTGCCATAGTAACCTGGAGCTCTTGACTTTTAAGTCTTATGACATCCTACCAAAATATAACAAGGGTCCCTCTTCTCCTCATTCTAGCCATAAAAGAGAACACTACTCACCTACAGATCTATTAAACCCAAGGAGAATTCCCTTTCCCACTTAATAACACCTGCCCATTCTGCCATCCTTTCTCAAACCTGGAGCCCAGATGAAGGCAGATAAAAAAAATGGGACCTACTGAAAATGAGGGACCTTCCCCCTTAAACAGACTATTCTATATGCCTTAAGAAAGCTGTCTGCCAAAGACTGCTGCCCACCCCCCCGTCCCTGATATGACCATTTTAAAGGTTAGCTAACTAGAGGTCCCCCTTTGTAGGAAACAGATGTCTTGGTGCCTTCTTTTAAACTATAACAGTGGGTCTCATCATACTCTGTGGTATAACAGACACACATTTACGTATTTTCAACTGTAAAACACAGGCTCAACATCCCCTGTCACTGTGTGCATCTTTCTATGAGGAAAGGAAGATCTTAACTTTGTTCCCAGCACCAACATTCTTCAATAGGAGGTCAGCTCTGGCTCCACTGATTATGGCAATTTGAATGAGGGATTGTTACAGGACTCAGGATGGCAAAGCTCATGGCTTTCATAATAAGAAAAAATGAGAAATTACAACTCCTGGAGCCAAAGGGATACTGATTTTTAGTCACTCTTGTAATCATTCCTCAAATGTAAATTGCTTCAAGGTCTTAGGATTATCTGTGGACTCATAAGGCACCTACAAAACTCCTGTGTACTCACTATTCTCTCCCTCTCTCTCTTTCTCTCTGTTCCTGAATTTTTCCTGGAGAGCCATCCTCCCCTCCCCGACCTCGGGACATCCCACTTTGTGTAATAAACCTTTCTTGGGTCATAACAAGGGCTACTGTCATGAGCCTCAGGAGGGAGCTGCCCCACTCATGGTGGAACTACTAGAAGAGCCATCACAAAAGGTGTGAAGTGGAGACCTCACTGTGGTTTTGATCTGTATTTCCCTAATGACTAATGATGTTAAACATTTTTTTAATATGCTTATTGGCCATTTATATCATCTGTATATCTTCTTTAGTGAAATGTCTATTCAAATCTTCTGCCCATTTTTAAATTGAGTTGTCTTCTTGTGAGAGCTCTTGATATAGTCTGCATACAAATCTTTTATTGGATACACAATTTACAAATATTTTCTCCCAATCCGTGGGTTATCTTTTTAATATTCTTAGTGTTGTATGTGGAAGCACAAAAGCTTTTAATTTTGATAAAATATAATTTATCAATTTTGTCCTCTATTGATTACACTTCTGGTGTTGTATCTAAGAACTCTACCTAATCCAAGGCCACGAAAATTTTCTGTGTTTTCTTCTAGAAGCTTTATGGTCTTAGCTCTTAAGGCTATGACCCATGTCGAGTTAATTTTGGGTGTATGGTGTCAGGTAAGAGTCTAAACTCATTTTTTTGCATGTAGAGATCCAGGGGCATGTAGACACTACCCTCACTCCACCATCTGGAAGTCCCGCCTCTAAACTTGTTAATTAATTTAAATAAGTTTCATTTTAAAGAATTTGTTACACTGAATAAAATTCATAGATTTCTAAATTACATTTACAAAATTAATTACATTTATTAAAAAAACCCTTAAAGTTCCACATTTGAAACTACCCCAAACACCAGCCCTCTACTGATTTTTATTGTTTTTATATTAAAGATGATATAAAACAATCTTTTAAACATGATACGTGTCTTACTCTCACCACTCTTGAGAAAAATGGAGGAAATCCTATAGTGTTCAAAATTCTGTAAAATCTACACTTTTTTCAGATTGCTAGAGCTTTACTAAGAAACCAGCCTATAGTTTACATAGATGAGTAGTTAATACACTATATAATCAGTTTTTATGTGGCGACCTTCTAGCTTAGAATATGCATCTTGGTTTAAAAGGATCTTCCATCAGAAGTCCAGCATAAATATGAGGAACACTAAATCTTTGCTTTGGCCATGCATTTTTTTAAATCATTATTTACCCTAAAGTTACATTTCTATGAAAAGTTTCCAATGCTCTGTGAATTTTCAAAGAGTTCTCAAAACCCCACAGAAGCAGCAGTTCTATGTTGGACTGCAGAGATAAATGATTACTAATCTCTAAATTTTTTATTAGAAAAAAATTCTCCTAAGAGTACAGGAATCATAAAAGTTCCCATCTACTTATTCAAATTCTTTGTTAATGTATCAATATGTTCTCCCTTTAAGAAATGATTGCAGATATGAGTTTTCAACCCTGCAGTTTTAATCCATCCTCCAATTACAAAATTTTATTTGATATCATCACACACAACCACACAATTATAAATCAGGTTTTGCTAACATTGGTATTTTACCAAGGGAAGCTCGTTAAATGGCTCTCTTGCAATGCAACATGGTACCGTGTACCTTCAAAAACCTAGTACCACTACTGACACAAGGCAAGAGGACTCAAGTCCTAACACACTGGGGGTTCCAGGTAACTGTGGTGAAAGAAACAGACAAGACGCAGACCTCACCGAACTACAATCTATCTCATGAATAAAATTCCCCAGACATGGAAAACATGAGTATTTTGCAGCCCCAAAATAAACAGGGAGTATTGGATAAACTCCCAAATCAAAAACACAAAAATGTGCCCACAAACTTAATGTGCAAATAGTAAAGCTATGGTGACAAATATAAACATGTAAAATACAGATGTTCCCCTGGAATAACAAAGTAGCACATATGCTATAAAAAAATACACTCCAGACACAAAATTTTGGATCACACATTATATCTCACAGAGTAAGGAAATAATGAGGTATAATATCAAAAAGAATATATGGAATATTGAGTATATCCTCCCGAGACAGCACGTGAGGGTAACAGTTGAATCCAGCTAAGATTCCAGGAACCAGTGGGAGATTTTAATCAGTTTCAAAATTAATGGTCTTTACAACCTACAACTTTAGTTTTTTGGAATACCACAGTTTAAAAATTATGTGTTACAGAATTCTAGTGTTTTTAGAACTAACAACTGTAACTAACAAGATAATGGGAATTATTTTTCAATAATTTCAAAAGCTCAGGTTATGCCCTATAAAATTATCTTTAGAAATAATATGCCCATGGATATGACTGTTCCCAAGAAATTACTGACTGATTATCTACAGCATGTATTCTTAGTACTTCGTGGAACAAAATAAAGTTTTTTAAATCTGAAAGTACAGACAAGATAGATTTAACTGCCCTGGATAAGCTAACTCTCTTACTGAGTACAGATAAGTATACTAAAGCCATAACCATCTTCTTAGTAGCAAAAGGAGACATGAAACAAGACACCAGGATGCGAGAACACTTCCCTAAAGTTTACTCAAAGCATCAATTGCTCTTTAAAGAGCCTCTTTTTTGGCCCCCAAATGAGAGGTCGCAGAACCTCTGCACCCTGAAACCACAGAGCAGCTTCTGCTAGTGGCTCTAAAAAGAATAACTTCTCCTGGCAGATGAGGAGATGCATTTATTTCCTTTTCTTCTCGTCACATCCCTTCTGCTGTGTCCTAGCCTCACCTCTCAATATTTCCTCTGTTAGCACCTAATCCTTCCAAATCTTTGTGCTTCTCTATAACTCCTGAAAAAAAAAAAAAACTTTATTCCTTCCCCAGGCAGTCAGGCTTTTTTTCTGTTGTTTCATCCTAATGCCTGTTGGTTCAAGGAAAATGTCTATGAAGGGCACAGTGAATTAATACACAAGTCCAGACAGCACTAAGGCCACCTTGATTTACATTGCAATGCAACCGCCAGGTGCAAACAGTATTGTCTGCTGACTGCCTAATGTCACCTCTGAAGTCATAAAAGGAAACACCCCGGCTCTTGGTGAAGAGAGGCCCTGTCAAGCAGGCAATGGAGTGATATGAAACAGAAAATTAAATTCCATCTCCAGCCACCTCTGAAGTGAGAGTTGGGCCAATCGCACACCATTTCTTCCTGAACTCCGGATCCCCTGTCCACTTACTCTACAAAGCAAAGGAGAGAGCAGAACATTTCTTCATGTCTTGCAGGTTTATCCTGGCTTTGCTGTCCGCATGTCAATGGGCCCACAGAAGCCTGGCAGGGACTAAAGGCTGTGTTCTGAAGCCCTCTCTCTGGGTTGCCTCCCCCTGGACAATTGTGCCCTGCAGCTTACACCTGACCAGAGCAGCCAAAGACATGACACAGGCACCAGGGAACGAAGGGACTGAAAACATGTCAATCTGGGAAGCACCATACATCCATTTTCAAACAGGGAACACCAGAAGTGCAGAAATGGGGGAGAACGCCCTGTATACCTTTAAAAGAAGAGCTGCAATTAACACATAGGATTGGGAAGTAGGGAAGGAGGCAGAATGCAAGATGTAAAGCCTCATTTCAAAGGAACCCAGCAACCAGACTCCAAGCAACTTTAAAACATACTGAATTTTCAAAATCAGGACACACGGAGTACCATTACTTCTAAAAGCAAAGAAGTAAAGATACCAATTCTCAAAAGTAAAATTTAATAGCCTTCATCTACTTGGAGGGTGGGGTGCAGAGGAAAGGGGTAAAAGGGTGAAAATCAGCTAGCTATTCCAGAGTTATGTTTAGCTCTACAGCCTCTTTTTTACAACCTCTAGTTCACGCTCATCTTGAATTTTCTGAAGCTCGCAGTTATGACCCCAGTGTGAACACAGACAACAGAAAAATGTCCAATAAAACATTATCACAACTTTCAGTGTAAGACAGTGAGGAGTCAACAAGGTCTGATTCTCCCTCTTCCAGACTGTTTACATTCTTACGGAAGTACACAAGTCTACACAAAATGACAACCACACATTTTGATGGCAACAGATAGCTGCTTTAGAAATGTGTCAGGTTGGGAGAGGAAAAGTTATTAGTAATAGGGCATCACATGGAGAAATTACCAGCAGCTGATGTAAATTTTCAGCCCTGAAACAGAGCAGGTCTAGGGAGAAAAACAATTCGAGCGGTTTTGATCTTCCTCCCACTGCCTGTCTTTATTTACCTGAGATGGAGAGCCTGCCCCAACCAGAAAATCAGGTGGCTGCTCCCACACAGGAAGGACCTGTTTCCTGAGGCAGCAGGAGCTGGTTTGGCTGCTGCTGTACCAGTGCTTAGGCACTGCTGTCTTTCTACAGCCTCTTGAGATTACACCACCATCATATCATAGCATATCATACTATACCATATATTATATCATTATCATAACATATATCATTACCATATTATACTATACCATATCATACCATACCATATCACATCATTCCACACTATATCATATCATACTATACCGTATCATTACCATATCAGGTCATTTCCATATCATACCATGTCATGTCATAGCATATTATATCATTTATAAAGCAGCACTGAGGGAATGGAAGGGGATAGAAAGGGAATCAGCCTTCTCACACACCCTGGGATGTGAAGGGGGTGGCAGATATGGGGAGAGCCCCAGGAGCCCGGCCCTTTCTGGATTTCCAGTGACATATGTCACCCACCATCCCTGGCAGCAGCAGAAGTCCAGGTTGATTAGGATCACTCAGGAATATACGCACTTTCTGACAGTCATGAGGTCAAGACAGGGGAGCAAGAGATAGCTTTAAGGTCCAGTATTTAAAAAGTCAAATAAGTAAAATTTATGTTACCTGTGTTTTGCCAGATTTGTTTTTCAATTCAAATTTTTAAAAAATCAGACATTTGTTTAAGGGCTAAATGGCTCAGCCTCTCATCTGGTGGACGCTCTAAGAAGGGGGATCTTTCAGCCCTTGGTGGGAGCCACTAGGGGTTCTAAGGCATTCTTTCTGATGAGCACAAGGCCAGAGAAAGGACTCCTCATTTGGGGATATATAAATTAAAAAACAAGCCCCCCGGGAAGGGTAAATTAGGAGTATGGCATTAACAGATACACACCGCTATATATAAGATAGATAAACAACAAGGATTTAATGTATAGCACAGGGAACTATATTCAATACCTTGTAATAACCTATAATGGAAAAGAATCTTAAAAGATATATATATATATATCTGAATCACTTTACTATACACCTGAAACTAACACAATATTATAAATCAACTATAGTTCAGTAAAAAAAAAATAGGAATTAGAATAATACCTACCTCATCAGTTCTATTGCATGCAATAAATAAATTAACATATGTAAAAAAAGCCTCCCAAGTTATAAAACTTATTAAAAGATTCTCTAACTTAGGGACAGAACATTATTCTTAAGATGCAGAGAAAAATCATACTTCAGAAAAACATTTACTATAAGAAACAGAAGAAACCTTTAGAAAGCATTTGCTTCATGTTCTCAAGAAAATACAAGAAAATATGAAGAAATGGAAAGTGGGGTTTAAAAGGTGACTTAGATGCTTTCTAAGATATAAACTGAGCTGATAAGAAGCAGGCTGAAAGAAGGAAAAAATTGTAACATCTAAAAATGTAATAGATAATACTGTTTTAGACAGGGCAAAACAGAATTAACACGAAGAGAAAAATAATTCAGGAATGTAGAGGACAAATTTGAGAAGCCATACCAGAGAGCAGAGGAAAAGGACAAAGAGAAAAGCAGACTCAGAAAGAGAAGTGAAGTTGTTTACACGGGACCGGGATGGTGGGTAAGAGGTATAGCGACGGAAGACAGAAAGTGAAGACTGTCTTCTCAAAATAAAAGCAGACTCTGTGGAACACATCGAATAATCAAAGGTATACTACACAATTTTTTAAATTTAAAAATAACCTGGTCAGTGGATTAAAAATGCTTATAGACAAAATTAATCAAAAGAGGTCATTGCAAAGACATAGCACTGTGAATTTCTAAAATTTTCAGTTTAAGAAAAAATCCTGACAGGATCCAGTAAAACAAATAATCAAATAGGTTACTTTTGAAGAAATAAAAATAATATTACCTTTATTTCTCTCTCAGAGTCCTAACAGCCAGAAAATAGAGGAATATCTTACAAAAGTTTTAAGATGAAAATTTTTAAAAAGTGGAGTTGTGATGCAATAATTCACTACTCATGGATGAAAAATAAGAATTGCATTCTTAAATATCTGAAGTTTCAGAAACACTACTATCCACATTCCAAAGCTAAAACTATTAGAAGAAAGAAGACATGCCAACTGACCAAGAAAGGAATGGAAACAAAACTAAAGAAATGAGGAGAGGATCATTTAGAGACAAATGTCAAACACTGAAAAGAGAATCTAAATGGTATTTTTAGATTTGTAAGCAATTGTTTAATTCAAATTTAAAAAATAGTAATTTTCAAAGGAGAAAGTATATAATAGAATAATAGTAACTTAATAAAAAGCCCACCCCTTTTGCCATGTGCTAAAAGAAGTTCTAGAAGGAGGAAAGATTTAATTATTTTAAAATGAGAGATGTCCACTTATCTCAGGGTACTAAATATATCAATAAATTATCAATAAATTAATTCAAAAGCAGAACTGACAATAAAAGTAGGTATAAGTGACATGAATACAGAAAAGTTGAAAACTTCTACAGATTAAATAACCACAGACATAATTAAATGTTAACTATATTAGAAAGCCAATTTAAATGCATGATAAATAAAAGTTTGATACTTTTGACACTTATAAACCTCTTGTAAATCAACAAGTAACTAGAAAATCTTTATAGTAAAAGAGACAAGGCTATGAAGAGCCAATTTAAAAAAAGAAGAAGATGAAGAGGGTGTGGAGAAAAGGGAACCCTCCTACACTGTTGGTGGGAATGTAAGTAAGTTGGTGCAGCCACTATGTAGAACAGTATGTTCTTCAGAAAACTAAAAATAGATTTACCATATGATCCAGCAATCCCACTCCTGGGCATATACCCAGACAAAATTACAATTCAAAAAGATACATGCACCCCTATGTTCATGGCAGCACTATTCATAATAGCTAAGACACAGAAGCAACCTAAATGTCCATCAACAGATGAATGGATAAAGAAGATGCAGTACATATATACAATGGAATACTACTCAGCCATAAAAAAAGAACAAAATAATGCCATTTGCAGCAACATGGATTCAGCTAGAGATTCTCACACTAAATGAAGTAAATCAGAAAGAGAAAGATAAATACCATACGATATCACTTATATGTGGAATCTAAAATATGGCACAAATGAACCTATCTATGAAACAGAAACAGAATCATAGACATAAAGAACAGACTTGTGGTTGCCACGGGTGGGGGTGGGGAGAGGGATGAGCTGGGAATTTGGGGTTGCTAGATGCAAACTATTACATTTAGAATGGATAAACAACAGGGTCCTACTGTATAGCACAGGGAACTATCAATATATCCAATCTAGTGGGATAAACCATAATGGAAAAGATATTGAAAAAAGAATGTCTATATGTGTAAAACTGAGTCACTTTGCTGAACAGCAGAGATTGGCACAACTTTATAAATCAACTATACTTCAATTAAAAAGTTTTTTTAAATAATAAAAAATTTAAAAGAATGTAAATGGTCAACAAACATCTTAAAAATTAAACACAATGGTAAACAAATAAAGACATATTAAGACAACAGTGAAATACTATTCTTGAGTATGAAATTTAAAAAAGTGAAAAGAAACTCTAATGCACAGAACTGGCAACAATTTGAGATGATGGTCACTCTCATATACTGCTTACAAAAGAATAAATTGGAACAACTATTGTTGTTGGACAAGTCATAGCAACACTTTAACATTTTCACATATTCTTTGATCAAGCCCCTCCACTTCTAGGAATTTATCTGAATAATCAAGATTGTGTGTAAGGCTATAAATTTGTTCATATTAGAGTACACATCAAAATCAAAAATAATAAACAACTGAAGTGACCAAAGGGAAGAATAAATAAATTACAGTACATGCATATGTTCAAACACCATGCTCTAAAAATTATGTTGCAGGAGAATACTAATGACATGAAGAAAAGCTCAGATGTTGTTTAAAAAAAGTTACTAATCCATACCAAAATATGCATAGCAAAATTACTAGATATGTGCATATAAAATTACTGAAAATATGAATACTAGCATTTTTTTCAACATTGAAATGACAGGTGGTTTTCCTTTTCGGTGTGTTCATCTAAAAACATACAATAAAATCTCTGCAGTAATGCTCCCTACAATAATATGAGTTGGGATATAACATGACTGACTTTTGATGTCTGCCCTTTACTGAACTCCAGTTCTCAAGAGGGACACATTAAGTTCTACTGCAGGGAGAAAGGGTCACAGGGAATGGAAAGAAAGGTCATTAATGGCAATAGCAGGCGAACCTCTCTAGGAAAGCAGAGAAGTGGAAGTGGGGTTCCCACATCTCTGGTGGACTTGTACTCCAGTCCTCCCAGACGGGCCAGTGAAAGAGGCACCAACTCAGCAGGACATTCAAAGAACAGTGGCTTCTATCCAGAAAGTCCCAGCCAGCCACAGGATCCTGAATCATCACTGTGGATATTAAAGCCAAAATGGACACTGCCACTAAAAGATGGAAAACCATAACCGAGACCTAGATGATTTGCATGGAGGGACCCTGGAATTCCAAGCCAGATAGTTACACACACTTGCTCTGGCCATGTCATTAATGTCACAATAATCCGATCTCTCATGTCTAATGACTGAATATTTGGGAGCTCACTTATAACATTATGGCAGGATTTTATTTGGTGTCTTTTATAATCAAAAATGAAATTAATATTATTTAAGAACACATATTAAATTAATATTTAAGAAAAAAAATTCCAACCACTTGGAAATTTAAAAGTACTCTCCTAAAAGACAGGCTGAAAGCTAGGCCTCTTGCACCAAACAGACAAGCTGTGAATGCAAAGGAAAAGTTCTTGAAGGAAGTTAAAACTGCTGCTCTGGGGGTGGGGGAGAGTACTTTCCTAAAGAACTATGGACGTAAAATTAAAATGTTCTAATGTAATTATAAATAATTTAGAATATATTTTTAAAAACCAAAACACTATGTATCCAAATTTACAGAACAGGTGCAAAGCTGCATTCAAAGGAAAATGCATAGTAGTAAATATTGTTGTTACAAAGAAAAAGGGAAAAAGCGATAAATGAAGCATTCACTTCAAAACATTAAGTTGGAAAAAAAGGAATGATATTTTAAAAGATAAAAATAACACAAAGGAAAAAAAAAACACCACATAAAGGAAATAGAACACGGAAATACATCAGAAGTGAGAAATAAATCCAAGAGCTGTTTGTTTGAAAAACAAACAAACCGATGACGCATACTGACAAAGTTTACTAGAAAGAGAACAATCCATTGTCATGGGGTCATATTTTGAGAATTGTTAGTATATTTTTCTCTTTTGTCTTTCTGACTTTGACATGACTTTTCCCTAGTTATTTTGAAGCATTCTTTGGGGGAGTATAAAGAGATAAAGACTTTTTCCTAAAAGAATGCAAAGAGAAAGAATAAGGTAATATTCAGCTTTGGACAAGCGAAATAGGATCTGCTACAGCCCCAAGAAAAGATTCTCTAAATTCCTCCCATTATGCCTCTTTAGCACATTAACTACCTTACCTGCAAGACTCAGCTCCTGGAGCTTTCCCAATTTTTTTTTTTACTCCCAGTCCCCACAATGTACCCTTAAGGCTCAGGTTTGAGTCAGGACAAAAAAAAAAGAAACTATCATGCAGGGGAAGCCTGCACATTTCCAGCCTAGAGCAAAGATGGAAAAAGGAGAAAGAAAGGAAAGAGAGAGCTTTGGCTTGGAGAAAGGTGAGGGTAACAACAAGCGTAGATGGGGCTTTGTCTCCTCCCCCAATTAGGACTCTGGAAAAAGATCACTTCTTGGGCAGTCTTCCATCGCAAAACTAACTTAACATAGGGTCACATCCACTTTGTGGGGCAAGTAGAGGGAGGTCCTGATACTTAAGTTTCCTGAACCAACCTTGGTCCGTGTATGTTTAGATAGGGCCCCGAAATAGTGGGGAGGCTGGCTGGAGCTAGCCAGCTAGAGCTGGGTGAGGTAGCACTGTAGCAAATGTTGCAGAGGACAACTCAGGATGGAACTAAAAGAGACTCTTCACCGGATCCCTGAAATGTAGCATTAATGGGAGCTCAGGTGAGACCAAGACAGTGGAGAGAACCAGCAGGTGGAAGGCCTGAGGGAGAAGAATGAACCACAAACTGCAGCTTTCATCGCTGGCTATCATCAGGGTACCCATCCAGCAGATGGGAAATGGACAACATCCCCTTGGAGAGTAGAGGGTCAAAGGATACCATGATCACGAACCCCACCTCTTAACTCTACCACCGCACCTCAGCCCCTCTCCCCCTTAGATCTGGGTATTATCTGAAAGTCAGAAAAGATGGTGGAAACAATCTGAAAGAGTGAGCATTTGCTCCCAGAGAGAATAAACATACCAGAAAGAGTTGCTTAAGTTGGCACATCTGACTAAGCTTTAACCTGGACACACACACACACACACACACACACACACACACACACACACAGACACTCCATCTTGCCCAGCACCTGTGAAAGACTACACAGCGGGGAGATTAAGAGTGTGGGATTCTGGATCCACATGGCCTCGGTCTGACTCCTGGGTCCACAGTTTGTCAACTCCGTGACTTTGGGCAGTTGACTCCATCTGCCTGTGCCTGTTTCCTCATCTATAAAGTGAGCATCTTAAGAGCTTCTCTTAGTATTTTTTGAAAATTAAGCGAGCTAATAAATGTGTCCACAATAAGCATTCAGTAAATGCTGGCTATCCTTATTGCTTTTAGTATTATTATTATACTATTACTTATACCTTCTACCTACAGTTGGGGCTCTTGGAAGAAGATCAGACCAGCTACAGAAAAGTCAAAATTATAATTTCTCTACACAACCGAGTAGTATGGATTAAAATTTGTACCCCTGCCACATAAATAATCAATCATAAATGATAAAGGGGATATAAAGTAGATCAAAAGACAAGTTTTGAAAAATACAACAGAATGGTACAAAATTAAAAACCTTAATAAAATGGACCTCATTCCAAAAAAAATATGAATTACCTGCATTAGCTCAAGAAGTATGCCAAGTAGAAGGAAGTACGCCAAAAGAAGCTGAAAAGTTCATCCAAGAACTACCTCCAAAAAGGCCTATGACCATATAATTTAATTAGTACATTCTTTCTAAGTCTTCCCAAGGGACAACACCAGAATGTATAACAGTACCAGGACTTGGAAAAAGATGCAATGCTCCCCAATTCACTGGAAAACTAGTAACTATAATACACAACCTTGCATAAAGTCAAAGTACAGGCTAATATTTTTCTCTAAAGCTTTGTTACCCCAGGATCTCTCAGTGCCTCTGATACGCTGTGAGATTCCAGTAGGAGGCTGCAGAAGGCAATGTCGTGCTGTACTTCAAGATTCCTTCTGGAATCCCCCAAACCCTTCTGATGGTCATGCAGGAACTACACCGGAGCCTTAAGTCATGCAGTCAGAAAATTAAGATGGTCCAAGATCCAAGAATACACAGAAAGATACATAGGGGAAAAGGGATTCACAAGACATAGAGGAAAAGAGACAGTATACAAAATGGGAAAAACAGGGACTTCCCTGGTGGTGCAGTGGTTAAGAATCCGCCTGCCAATGCAGGGGACACAGGTTCTAGCCCTGGTCCGGGAAGATCCCACATGCCGTGGAGCAACTAAGCCCGTGCGCCACAACTACTGAAGCCCGTGCACCTAGAGCTCATGCTCCACAACAAGAGAAGCCACCGCAATGAGAAGCCTGGGCACTGCAACGAAGAGTAGCCCCCGCTCGCCGCAACTAGAGAAAGCCCGCGCGCAGCAACGAAGACCCAATGCAGCCAAAAAGAAATAAATAAAATAAATAAATTTATTAAAAGAAGCAAAAATAGTAGCAAGGCTGAGGCTCAAAGCAGTAGACCCTGCTGGTGAAAATGTAAACTGATTCAACTCATCCAGGAAGCAACTGGCCAAATGTATTCAGAACCTAAAATGTACATACTCTTTGATCTAATCATTCAACTTCTATCAATCCACCCCGGAGAACTGAAAATGCAGATAAAGATTTACATACAAGGATGTACTTCATAGAATTATTAATAGCAAACAAAACAAAACAGGAAACAATCTAAGTGTCCAAAAATAAAAAGTTATATAGATTATGGCACATTCATACGATGAATTATGCAACAATTAAAAGCAATGTTTTGCAAAAAAAATTTTAATAACACATATATGTCCGATTTTTTAGGGGAAAAAAGGCAGAACAAAATACAATGTACAAGTATATTAATATATCAAGTATATTTAAACTATAAAATAAAGTATATTTAAAATATAAAATATTAAGTATATTTCACAAATACATGTACATGGGGAAAACTCCTGGAAGAATATAAACCAAAACCTTAATATGATCTCTGGGTGGTGGGACTCCGAGTGAATATTTTTAAATACATTTCTCATATCATCTAACTTTCTGCACTAAGAATGGATGACTTTTACGACAGGTTAAAAAGAAAAGATAAAACCCAAATAATTATTGCACATGGATAAATACTCCTAGGAGTGACAAACAAAAAATTTGTCTCCATTCACTAAGGACAAACATTCTCAACACTGAGCACAGAACTCCACGCTCCCAAACGTGAATCTTACACCGGTGCACTTGAAAGCATAAAGACACAAAGCAAACCAACCAAACCTCGCAAGAGACACGCTGAGCTGCTTCTCGAGGTTTTCAGCACACCATTATCGCGAGGGGAACTCAGCACCCATTTTTTTCAAAGTGCAGCTGCTTTCCTATCTCCCTTGGTTCGAAGAAATCCACATCGAGGGACAGGCTTTACAGGCGAGGTTGAGGGAGTGTGAGAGTTACACGCGCGCGTAGGCACACACATCCTCTCTCTCTCTCTCTCTCAAATCCACTCAATCGTGTGGTCCCAACCAGACAACTCGAAGCGAGCCCCGCGGTGCAGCCGCGCCCCATCCCCGAGCCACGGCCGCGGAGCCCCCGCCCTCCGGCCGCCCGGCGCCGCGGGTACCTGTTCGTGGGGCGCGGGGGCCGGGTCGGCGGGCTCCCGGGCGTCCTCGGCGCGGCGCGGGTGCCGTGGATGGCCGCCTTGCTTTCCTCCACCAAGAACCTGCACAGCCGGGAAGCAAACTAAGTTGGGGAGCAGTGGGCTGGCAGGCTCGGCCTCGCGCTCGCAGCCCAGCGGCCGGGACATCCTCGCGCGCCCTGGCCCCCGGCGCAGCTCCCAAACCCCGGAGTTTGCGAAGAGGCTCGGGGCGGGAAGAAAGGGAAAGCGCGGACCCGCGGGGAGAGCCCGGGTGACCGACGGGGAACCCGACGGCAGGTCCGGCGCCGCAGCTCCCTCGCCGCCCTGACCGGTCCCCCGGCGCCCCAGCCGGCGCCCGGCCGCGGTAGCGTCGCCCCTCCGATACCCGCCACGCACCCAGCCCGCCTCCCGGACGCCCCCGTCCCACCCCACCCTCAGGCCGCCGCTGCCCGTCGGCTCGTCCTCGCAGCGGCCGAAAGTCCGCGCGCCCGAGAGGAACGGGGGAAGGGGGCGGCCGGGGCCCCCCGGGGCGCGCGGCGGTGGGTTACCTGGGGCGGGCGGGCGCGTCGGTCGAGCACCAGAGCAGGCGCAGCAGCAGCAGCAGCAGGAGGCTGGCGAGCAGGGCGAGCAGCGCGCCTCCCGGCCGCATCCTGAGCCACGGGCGCAGCCGCCGCCGCCGCCGCCGACCCGGCGAAGCGCAGCCCGGGCGGCCCCGACTCGCGCCTCCCGTCGCCGCCGCCGCCGCAGCCACGCACACCTCCAGCGTTCAAGGCGGCGGGGAGGGAGGGAGGGGCGGCGGCGGCGGCGGCGGCGGCGCGCGCCCCCGGCCCCGCCCGCCCGGTCTCGGCGGGCAGAGGTAGCCGCCGCGGCCCGGTTCTCTTCCCCGGCTCCCGCCCAGCCCCGGATCGCTGTGGCAGCCCGGCTGGCGGTGGCGAGGCGCCCAGCTCGCCTCCTCTCCTCCCGGAGGCACTCGGCGCTGCTGCGGGCTCTGGTCGCCGCCGCCGCCGCCGCCGCCGCCGCCGCCGCGCGGGGGTCACCTGAAGGTTGGGGCTCGGGAGTTGGACGCCGTGCTGATTGGGCTCCAACTTTCCTGCGCCCTCACCTGCCCCCGGGTGGCCGCGCGCTCTTCCCCGAAGCCCACGCAGCCCGCCCAGGCGGACCACACCTGGCTCTGCGCCCCTGCGGAGAACAGCGAGGGCTCGGAGAGGCGGAAGAAGAGAGAGGGAGGGCCCACTTCCAAAACTTTGAAAACGGAGTAGTCGCTCTGCTGGATCGTCCCACGCGCAGAGGCTGCTAGGGACTTCCAAGCACCTCCCCTTGCTTGAAGGCAGATTCAGAGGGACGGCGAATGGATTTCCGGGGGCCAGGCCGTCCCTAGGGGTCGGGCAAACTACCGCCCGCAGGCCGAACTCGTCCCCTGCCCGTTTCTGTGAAGAGCTTCCTTGGACCAACTGCCTGCCCCATTCCTCTGTGTTATCAATGGCCGCGTGTGGCTGTATTTATTGATCTAGGGCCGCTTTTGCGCTGCAAGGACAGAATTGAGTCGTGGTCCCAAAGATCAGACGGCCCAGAGAGCCGGAAATGTTGACTCTCTGGCCCTTTCCAGAACAACGTGTCAGACCCCTGCTCTAATTCATATTGGGCTGGATCATATTGGTTAGCATGTCATTGATTAGTTAGTATCTCATGTATTATACTAGAGGAGACTGATCCCATGACAGCGTGATATAGTCTGGCTTCCCAATTATTTATCTGGGCGTGGGCCTCTCCTCTTTCGGCCCTAAGCTATTCTGTCTGCGCGTGGCCCCAGGGCCCACTGTGCAACCTCCCTGGGTTTTGCTCCTGACTCTGAACCCTGGAGGAACATCCATAAACCCTAAACCCCATGGTGGTAATATGGGGGCTCACTGGACTATTCCATCTGCTTTTGTATATATTTTTCCAAAAGCAACCCTTGGATTCTACCACCTTGCGAAGACCTTGATAAAGATGCTTTCAAAGGTTTCAGTGTCCTTAGTAACAAAAATATATTTCAACTGAGCTCTCCTAGAGGCATAAGGTCTTAACCTGAAAAACCAATGTGAGAGCCTTTGAGAAGCCAGCAGCCCAGACAGCTCAATAAAGCTGTCGCCAGTGATTTCATCACAGAAGAAATCACAGCATATATCAAGAAGAGAAATGCAAGCCTGCCTAGTTCCTTTCTACTAATTCTGCATTTACTCCAGTTTAAAATACTTGGGTGAACACGCACCAGAACTTTGCACATAGCAGTTGATCAATAAATGTTTGGTCAATGAATAAAACGCCTCAGAATTAATGCTCTTCTTAAAGAGAAAAAGAAAAAAAACCTGAAAATAAATGTGACTAGAAGTAGGATTTCCTTCCATAGCTCTATTCCTATTAAAATATGTATTAATCGATAAAGGAAAAGTTGCTACTTTTACTTAAGACTGACATTTTTAGGGATCCAGCTGCTTATCTGAGGATGGGTATGATCAAGTAATGCTATCTTCAGCTGGTGCTAAAATAATAAAGTAATCCAATTCTATGAGTTTGAAAGTTTAAGCACTATTAGATAAGTAGGATAGGGCACAATTATCTTGAAAATGGAAAAGTTGTCTGGATTTGGAAGACAGTCTGAATTTTCTTTCTCTTAGAGCTGAAGAATTGTGCAAAGTCTGAATTTTCTTTCTCTTAGAGCTGAAGAATTGTGCAGATAACTCACGCTGAAGATGGTTTCCAGAAAAACAGTAAAGGGCATTATTGTATCAGCCAGGAAGCTGCAATTTCACCTAATTTACTAAAGTTTAATATTTCAGCACAACTGGGCTCAAGGCAACAGCAGAGGAGTCAGCCTTGCACTGGGCTCCCTAAACACCCTTTCTGCAAATGAAGTTACTTTTTATCAAGCCAATGGCTATCAGCAGGGGACTCGCAAAAGCCCATTTTAATTGGAACACCAAGTGTAAATTTGCAATGGGAATTCTGAACCCAGTGTTAAAATTTGACAGTAGGGATCTTTACCTCAAGGTTTGTAATTGAAGACGTAGGTTGATAAAATATGAATTATCTTGCTTATCCTTGAGAGATCAAAGAACCTGACAAAAACATGATTCTTTAAATATTATCAGCACAGAACCAATACTGGGAAAATGTGCATTTGGTCACTTAACATTCATAGGTTTGACCAGCAGCCCCAAATATCTGAACCCTCAGAAACTCAGGCTGGTGTGCAGAAGCCCCATCTGGTGTGTGAACCTACCTTACTCTCCCAGTTTTCCCAGCATCTGCCTCTCATTTTGCCTTTGTTATTTTTTTATTTGTCATCAGGAGTGCCTTTACTTTCATCAAATAACTTACAAAAAAAATATTGGGAAGTTTTGATATATAAAAAATGTCCAAGTCATTGAAAATCTTCCTGGAAGTTGGGGTTTCTCATTTTTGGGTATAAGGTTTTAAATATTTTCAAATGCATGGATTGGAGGATTCATGAAAAACCCCAAATATCAAGTGTCTACTATATCTACTAGAATACACAAGTGGAAACTTTCAATACAGGGAAAGGAAGGAGTACTGTGAGAAACAGAGAAAATTGATGCACCAAAAATTTTTTCATTCATTTGTGTAACATTTTTATCTCCCTGTCTAGAAAGAATGGTTTCTGATGTCTTCAGGCTGCTTGATTGGTTTTAGTAATATTAGAGATTTGTGAGGACTGCAGGACAATGGCACATTCATAAATATTAAACTACTCCTTGAAGGGGGAGGAAATTCATAAGGATAGCGTAACCAAGCCTACATATTTTCAGTAAATCAGAGGATATAAATAAAAGTAGAAATAACTTCAAGAAATCAACAACCTTGTGGGGGGGAGCTACATTTTCAAATATGTTTTGTTACAGATTTTTCCCGTTACTAATTGAATACTTTAAAAATTGAAGAAATTCCATGTATAAAGTCACTTTAACTTTAAAGATAAGAACACCTAGGATGATACACAAATTCCATTTGGGATATATATATATATATATATATATATATAAAACAATTTGTAGTATAACTAAAACTACAAAACAAAAAAATAAAGTTATTATTCACAGTATAAAATAGACGTTAATATATAAAACACCTTAACGTCTAAACTCCTTTCCCTTAAGTCCACTTAAAAGATCATAAAGGACCAAAAAAGAGAGATGGAAACTCCGCATTTATCCTAAAACTATAAAATGGCCACAGACCCGTTCCACAAGCCCCCAGAATGCCTACTAAAGATGAACTAATTGGACGAGAATACCAAGTTCAAGACTCATCTCCCCTATTTATGACTTAGATTTGTGGAAAAGAAATGGAAAAGTTTTTGAAGGTCCAACTAACACTCAATTTGGAAGAGCAAAGGCTGGGAGTAGGACCCAACAAAGATGAGTAGCCATCAGTGGGAATGGCCAGGGCTACCATGTTAAAAGAAACATGGTGACCAATATTTCTGCTTTTCACTGAATACAGCTTTCTAGCCATTCCATTTAGGAATGATGACCTATAGATACTGCTAATCTTGAAGAGAGATGCTGCTAAAGAATTTTCCAGCTAACGATTAAAGTCAATTTACTAAAGAAAAATGAGCACTTATTCAATAAACAAATGGCCCTTGATACATTGGTTTTTATACCGAATTAGCCTGTCCCAGACTATCCTGCCTAATTCCAGAGTTTGCAAGACTGGGTAGAACTCCAGTTGTTTCAACAAAATTGGAGGGTGGGTGTTGTGTGTGCTAAGATAATATACCCAAGCCTGCCATATTTCTCTCCTCAACTTCTCTTCCCCATCTCTTCATTCCATACAACCTA
Organism: Eubalaena glacialis; assembly: GCF_028564815.1. NCBI lineage: Eukaryota > Metazoa > Chordata > Mammalia > Artiodactyla > Balaenidae > Eubalaena > Eubalaena glacialis. Next base: position 5,248,686 of record NC_083717.1, on the reverse strand, counting down.
AACTATAAGCAGATAAATAAAGAAACAAATATATCCAATAGCAAGTCCTTAATGCAAAACTAAATTTCAACAAGTAGGCAAATAAAAAGGAAGAACTGCCAAAGATTTTCCATTCATAATATTTCTGGCAAGTAGCAGAAAGAAACAGGCTTAACTTATTTCAAAGATGAGTAAGCAGAAAAAAAATTATGCATAAGTTCTGCAAAATATTTGACGAATGGAAAGAAATGTAACCAACAGAAAAGCAAAAGAGGAATATATGTTGGAACAAGACTTACTGCAGGAAACAGCAGAAAACTTAAGCAAGGATCACTTTGTACTCCCCAGGAAACGAAATATAAACACTATGAAAGAAGAACCCAAAGAAGAAAAACTGAAAGACAAGATAGCAAGGCAATAGGAAGGAAAGTGAGCTGACGACAGGAAAAAACAAAACAAAACAAAAAACCATTGCAGAATTTAGAACTGCCTTTAGAAGACTGAGGAAGAGAATTTAGGTGGCAAAAATCTGAATTAGTGTCACAGAGATTAGGCTGATGAAAATTGCAGAAAACACAAAGGAAAGGGGCAAGGAAAATACACTGATTAGGAAAACAATTATACGTATCAAAGACAGATATTAGATATATATCATGTAGAGATTAGGGGTTGTTTTTTAAAAGCATAAAAATGAAGTATTAAAACATTTAAGGATATAATAGAAGAAAACTTTACCAAAATAAGGAAATATCTAAATACGCAGATGTTTTGTGTTCTCATTGTCTGAACTCATTATGTGAACTCATGAGGATCCAGAGAAATTTAATAGAGAACAATTAACTTTATGATGTATCCTCTTGCAGAGATTATTTAAAAACAAAGAAAAAATTCTAAAACCATCCCGACAGAAGAAACAGGTAAAAATTAACCTTGTTTCTGACTTCCCCTCAACAACATTAGACTCAAAAGGAACAAACTATATTTACTGTGTTTTTGAGCAGAAAAGATGTGACCCCAAAATTCCATACCCAACTAAGATAGTTTTATATATAAAAGCACATGAAATTTTCAAATATTTAAGAACTCAGAATATATAATATTTCTATATGTATCCTGGAAAAAAATCAACTTGAACTATAATCGAATCATAAAATGAATCAAAATAAGAAGTTCACAATGAAGTTGTAATCAGAAAGAACTCAGATGAGCAACAGATCATTTTAAAAATAGAACTGAGCCTAAATAATAGAATTCCACAATAAAACTGTTACATTTTCTTTAAAAATTGCTACAGAAATATAATAAATATATTATTAAATCTGGGAAGGAAAATTCCAGTTCATGGCAGATTGTGGAAAATATAAAGAAGAGTAAAGGATGTAGTAAAAGTGCATTACTTTCATTGCCTTTCAGGGTGAAGTAATCATTGTTTCGCACACACAAAAAAAGATTAAAAAGAGAATATGTATGTAAATATTTTCCAAAGAAGAGGTGAAAAAGAAACTCAGACCTTTTAGCTAAAGATAGAAAGAATACCTATTCAAGCAATACTTGGATCTGTTACAAACACTTAGAAATGTTCTATAAAATCTAATGATAAAAAAGGAATGCATAGCTAAGTTCTCAATAAAGAAAGGGAAAGCCCCAGTTACCAGAAATGAGGAACATACTGAAAAAAAAGAGCAAGAAGTGTGTGCTCTGACTGATCATTGCTTTGGGTAGTATAGTATTTTCACAATATTGATTCTTTGGATCCAAGAACATGGTATATCTCTCCACCTGTTTGTGTCATCTTTGATTTCTTTCATCAGTGTCTTAGTTTTCTGAGTACAGGTCTTTTACCTCCTTAGGTAGGTTTATTCCTAGGTATTTTATCCTTTTTTTGTTGCAGTGGTGAAAGGGATTGTTTCCTCAATTTCTCTTTCTGATCTTTCGTTGTTAGTGCATAGGAATGCAAGAGATTTCTGTGCATTAATTTTGTATCCTACAACTTTGCCAAATTCATAGGTCTAGTAGTTTTCTGGAGGCATCTTTAGGATTCTCTATGTATAGTATCATCATGTCATCTTCAACCAGTGACAGTTTTACTTCTTCTTTTCCGATTTGTATTCCAGATGTAGAGAACAAACGTATGGACACCAAGGGGGGAAAGTGGCGGTGGGGGGGGGGTGGTGGTGGTGGGATGAATTGGGAGATTGGGATTGACATGTATACACTAATATGTATAAAATGGATAACTAATAAGAACCTGCTGTATTAAAAAATAAAATAAAATTCAAAATAAATAAGTATTCATAAAAAAAAAAAAAAACAATAAATCCCTGGGATCAGGAGGGAGAAACTGGGGAAAGTAAAGCAGGGGCAAGAAAGCCAGTGTAAAGGTACATCACTGACTCCATGAATTTGACTATTCTAGGTGCCTTGTATAAGTGGAATCAAATAGTATTTGTCTGCACCTAATGTATATTGGAATGCATTTTTAAGGTTAACTTAATATATGTCCTACAAACAGACCGTACCTTCTGTTTTTTCCCCTGTGCTATACAGTAGGTTCTCATTAGTTACCTATTTTATACATGGTAGTGTATATATGTCAATCCCAGTCTCCCAATTTATCCCACCCCCCCCTTCCCCCCTTGGTGTCCATATGTTTTTTTCTCTACATCTGTATCTCTATTTCTGCTTTGCAAATAAGTTCATCTGTACCATTTTTCTAGATTCCACATATATGCGTTAATATATGATATTTGTTTTTCTCTTTCTGACTTACTTCGTGGGGCGGGGAGGGGGAATGGGGAGTTAGTGTTTAATGGGGACAGAGTTTCAGTTTAGGAAGGTGAAAAATTCGGAAGATGTATGACGGTGAGAGTTGCACAACAATGTGAATGTACTTAATGCCACTGAACTGGACAGTTAAATATGGTTAATATAGTATGCTTTATATTATGTGACTTTTACCACAACAACAAAAAATTAAAAAAAAATACTTTCTGTAAAAAAAAAAAAAAAAAAAGTACATCACTGAACTGGGAAACACTGTGGATTTAGGGATCATGCCAGAGATTTTCTGATGAACCTCATAGCATGCCTCAGTACAGTCATCCCTCAGTATCCAAGAAGGATTGGTTCCAGGACTCCCACAGATACCAAAATCTGCGGATGTTCAAGTCCCTCATACAGATCAATTTTCAATACATGAACCCACAGATGCAGACCAACTGAATTGTCCACCTGGAGGCGGGCTGGCGTTTCTCCATCAGCCCCTGTTGCACGGTGCGCTTTCAGATTGCACAGGTTGAGTGACAGATGCCCTGCAGTGGTACCCAGACCCCATCAGACTTCACATCACAGCAGAGTGCTCCCTTATTAATAAACTCTCCCTTCTTCCATTGTATATTCTGCCTTGTCTGCTCCAGCATTTTCAAGATCCACTCCTTGGCTTCTGCCAGTAGGTACTGCAATTTGTTTGATATGTATGCTCTTTCCTCCTAAAGTACAGACTTGTATTTTCCTGCTTAAGTCATGCTGTGACTCGACCCTGCTTAGTAGTCTAGAGGCAATGATGGGGGCAAGGGCAGAGCTTAAGGAGGAAGAACATCATAATGAGAGGTATCTGCCTCTCTCGAGGTCTTTGCCTGTATCTAGGCAAGGTGAAGCTCCTCTCTCTTACCGGGGTGGTAGGGCAGGGGTGGAGGGCTGCTTCTGCCAGCCCAGAGAGTTTAGGGGAACCTGGGGGTTCAAAATTCTCAGGTCTCAACGTCCTACTCCTTTCCTATCATGATCTTGGCATTTGCACAGGAAGCCTGTCAAGGCTGTAGATCCAATTCTCTTTGTAGCTCTGCCACCCACACAATTCAATCCTGGGCCCACATGTTCTGCAGCCGCAAGTGGTGACACCTTCTTTTATTTTATTTTTTATTGAAGTAGAGTTGATTTACAACGTCGTGTTAATTTTGCTGTTCAGAAAGTGACTCAGTTATACATATCTATACATTTTTTAGAGATTCTTTTCCATAATGGTTTATCACAGGATACTGAATATAGTTCCCTGTGCTATACAGTAGGACCTTGTTGTTTATCCATTCTCTATATAATAGTTTGCATCTGCTAATCCCAAACTCCCAGCCCTTCCTTCCCCCTCCCCTCATCCCTTGGCAACCACCAGTCTGTTCTCTATGTCTGTGAGTCTGTTTCTGTTTCGTAGATAAATTCATTTGTATCATATTTGAGATTCCACATGTAAGTGATATCATATGATATTTGTCTTTCTCTTTCTGACTTACTTCACTTAGTACGATAACCTCTAGGTCCATCCATGTTGCTGCAAATGGCATTATTTCATTCTTTTTTATGGCTGAGTAGTATTCTGTTGTATATATGTACATCTTCTTTATCCATTCATCTGTTTATGGACGTTTAGGCTGTTTCCATGTCTTGGCTATTGCTGCTATGAACATAGGGGTGCATGTGATGATATCTTCTTTAAATCCTACCATGAGGTGCTCCAGTTTTCAGAGCCTGCACTGAGTTGATAGTTAGCTCTTAAAGCATTAACCCAAACCAGCCTATCTGTGATTCATGCCACATACTATTCAAAGGCCTTTCCTGTCTCTTAAGTGAAAGCTTCATCTTCACCTGCGCTTTGCTCCAAGCCATTGCAGTGAGTGTCTGGGTAACTGTGATGTCAAGGGTGCTCCCCACTCCACCTACCACTAGTGATGGGTCCCTGCTACTGTCTGACTGGTAAGTGGTTCATGCTTTCTAGGGCCACTTTTGATGCCAACTCTTGACCTGCCCACCACCTTGCCCACTTGAAGGAAAGCCCGAGGCAAAGGCTCGCAAGTAGGAAGCTTATTTGAGAAGTGACCCCAGAAGCAGTACTAAGCGATGTGGAAAGAGAAACCATGATTTGGTTGGTCCATTCTACAGGAATCTGGAGCTTAATCCCGGCAGGCACTCTCTAAGGAACCATCTGAGATGCACCTGAGAATGGTCCATCCGAAGGCCAGGCAGGGGAGGCATTTATTCATCAGCTTGCGTCCGTCTGTCAAGGGTTGTCTCTTGAGCTGTAAGCTCCCTCTTGGGTTGCATGGAAGTGAGGAGCAGGTGGGTTCCGGCAGGAATAGGATCATACACCCTGGCATCAGAGATGACCCAGGAAGAAAACAGGAAACATACAGAGCAACTAAGTTCACACCTGCACAAATATGGAAATCTCAGCAGTGGGTGCCAGATAACAAACCATGTCATATCCAAAGATCAGGAATTAACCCGTGATGCAAAGTGATGAAATCCAGTGGTTAAGAAACAACTTTCAAGGTGAACTACCTGGGTCCTACTCATCGGCTACAGAATTTGGGGCAAGACACTTAGTCTTTCTGTGCCTCAATTTCCCCTTATTTCAAATGGGGATAATAGTATCAGGACTTCCCTGGTGGCGCAGTGGTGAAGAATCCCCCTGCCAATGCAGGGGACATGGGTTTGAGCCCTGGTCCGGGAAGATCCCACATGCTGTGGAGCAACTAAGCCCGTGCGCCACAACTACTGAGCCTGCGAGCCGCAACTACTGAGCCCGTGCGCCTAGAGCCTGTGCTCCGCAACAAGAGAAGCCACTGCAATGCGAAGCCCGCGCACTGCAACGAAGAGCAGTCCCCGCTCGCCACAACTAGAGAAAGCCCACGCGCAGCAATGAAGACCCAACGCAGCCAAAAATAAAAATAAATTAATTAAAATAGTAATAACAATAATAGTATCTACGTCAGCCTGTTTTTATAATGCTTAAATGAGCTATATTATGCAAAGACGTTAGGAGAATGCCAGGCATATCATTCACACGCTATGTAAGTGTTTGGTATTAGACTTTCAGCAGCCGCCAAGGAAGCTAGAAGGCAACGGACTAACAGCTTCAAAATTCTGAGCCGAAATTATTTCCAACCTAGAATTTTATACCAAGTAAGAAAGGAGAAACTGCCTAATTGCCCTTCAGGAGGAGAATGATAAATATTTTGTCACTTACTCATTCAGCAATTAAAATGAATGAACAAGGCAACATACCATAAATCTCAAGAACTACATTAAAAGAACCATTAGCACTGTATGATTCCAACTCTATGACATTCTGGAAAAGGCAAAGCTATAAAGACATTAAAAAGATCACTGGTTGCCAGGAGTTAGTGCGGAGGGGAGGACGAATAGGCAGAGCACAGAGGATTTTTCAGGCAGTGAAAATACTCTGTGTGATACTATAATGATGGATACATGTCATTACACATTTGTCTAAACCCTTAGAATGTACAACACCAAGCGTGAACCCTAATGTAAACTCTGGACTTTGAGTGATAATGGTGTCAATATAGGTTCATCAACTGTAACAAATGTACCATCTGGTGGGGGATTTTGATAATGGGAGAGGCAGGGGGTATGTGGGAAATCTCTGTACCTTCTTCTCAACTTTGCTCTCAACCTAAAAGAGCTTTAAAAAAAAGTCTTTTAAAAACAAATATATATATGAAGTTTGTTTTTTTTAAAAAAAGTACTGGCATTTATTCTCATGATGGAAAGATGGTTCACCACAAGGAAAATCTAATTTTATTTATCATATTATGTGATTATTGCAGGAAAGCCACAATCATCTTAGCCAAGGAAAATGAGGCATTTAATAAAATTTACCAACATTTCTGAGATTTTTAAAAATCCTTAGTAAAACATGATTTGACAGCAGCTTCTAGGAAAATGATAGAAAAAATAAACATCTTGAATCAAAAGGCAACCTCATGGTTTATTAATTGTTTAATAAAAACAATTTCTTTCTAATCAGGAATGAGACAAGGTCTCAATAAATATTTGCTGAGTGAAATGCATCTGTGATCCTGTGCAGGTTCTTGACATGCCAACTGACTGCTCAACATGCTAAAAAAAAAGTTAAAAACTTTGAACCCAAATGGAACCATGTAAAAAGACTCAACACTTTCGTCCACAGTTTAAAAACCAGTATCTATTGCAAGTTATCCATTGTTCTATTTTGATATTTAGCACTCAACATTAGGATTGATTTTATAGCTATCTCTAAAACTAGAGAAGAGAAAATTTTTAAATAAGTCTGATTTTACAGTCAGTAGCAACTAAGCAGAATGCTATTCCTTACTACTCATTTATATCACCAGTTTGATCCCCGTCTACATTCACATAGATTTTAGACGTAATAGAAAGTTTCTAGCTGTATTGGCACAAGTGAGTCAACTTTCATTTTCACTGGCATGTCAGATCCTTAAGGGCATCTTTCTCCCAGACGTGTCTCTAGAACATGGTCTTATAATTCAAAATTGAGGGAAAATATTTAGAAATATTTTGGAATCAGGCATAAACTTCAACTAACTTCCTTCCTGTCTCCTGTAGAGCCTTCTTCTGCTGCAGCGTGATGAAGGGGACACAGGTCTTCCTCCACTTACACGAGGGTCACATCCCGGATAAACTCATCCTGAGTTGAAAATGTCCTGTCAAAAATGCATCCAATACCCCTAACCTACCAAACACCATAGCTTAGCCTCACCCACCTTACACGTGCTCAGAACACGTGGGTCAGCCTACAGTTGGGCAGCATCATTTAGCCCACAGCCTGTTTTACAATAAAGTGTAGACTATCTCATGTAATTTATTGAATACTGTACTGAAAGTGAAAAACAGAATGGTTGTCTGGGTCCAGAATGGTTGTCATGATCGCGTGGCTGACTGGGAGCACTGCCCAGCATCATGAGAGAATATCTACCATGTGTCGCTAGCCTGGGAAAAAGATCAAAGTTCAGAATTCAAAGGTTTTGCACCACTGTGAAGTCAAAAAATCTTAACCAAACCATTGTAAGCCTGGGACCGTCTGTACACACGATGCACTGCTGAAACACGAGATGAAATGATTTGGCCACAGTGCCTTTGCACTGGCAATTCTGTTCCCTCCGCCAGAAAAACTGTTGCTTCAGTTATGCCCATGGCTGACTCCCTCTTCCTTTAGTCTGATCAAATATTACCTTAATAAAATAAGAACTACCCCTCAGGTCTTACCCCTTGGTAAGAGCTGAACTACCCCTCAGCACTTCTTACCCCTTGGTTTGCTTTATGTTTTCCACAGTACTCATCACCACCAAATACATAATATATTTATTTGTGTATTGTCAATCTCTCCTAATTACAAGAGAAGCTTCATAAAGGCACAGACGTTGCTTATTTTGCCTTATTCCTGCATTCTAGGTGCCTAGAACACACAGAAGGTACAAAATAAATATTTGTTAAATAAATGCATGTAATTCTAGACTATCTAGACATTTTTCTGTAGCTAACCCAACTACTGCTAAAAATTCCAGTGGTCTTTAGAAATGCTGGGCACAATAACAGTAGTAATACAAGTACAAAATATAAGGAGAAGATTTAGGTACTAAACAATGCAGAATAAAGTATAATGAAAGCCTAGAGAAATGTACTGGCCACAGACTGAAATTTTCAGCAAGTTATTTTCCTATGAAAACACTTCTTCCCATTCAAAATTTCAATTGGAAATACTTCTTTGGAAAAGATGACAATACGTAAATAAAGAACTAACATTTTAAAAGATCACTCCCCTATCCTCTTGTTCTGATACTCAGAGCACTCTGCTATAAGAGAAAGAGCATGAGGGTTTTTTAAAAATTTTTATTGGATTATAGATGATTTACAATGCTGTGTTAGTTTCAGGTGTACAACAAAATGACTTAGTTATACATACAGTTATATCCACTCTTTTTTAGATTCTTTTCCCATATAGGCCATTACAGAGTATTGAATAGAGTTCCCTGTGCTATACAGTAGGTCCTTATTAGTTATCTATTCTATATACAGTAGTGTGTATATGTCAATCCCAATCTCCAATTTATCCCTCCCCCTCCTTTCCCCGCTGGTAACCATAAATTTGTTTTCTACATCTGTAATTCTATTTTTGTTTTGTAGATAAGTTTGCTTGTACCCTTTTTTTAGAGTCCACATATAAGCAGTATCTTATGATATTTGTCTTTCTCTGTCTGACTTCCTTCACTCAGTATGACAATCTGTAGGTCCATCCATGTTGCTGCAAATGGCATTATTTCGTTCTTTTTTATGGCTGAGTAATATTCCATTGTGTGTGTGTGTATACACACCACATCTTCTTTATCTATTCCTCTGTTGATGGACATTTAGGTTGCTTCCGTGTCCTGGCTATTCCCCTGTCAACGGGCATTTAGGTTGCTTCCGTGTCCTGGCTATTCCCCTGTCGATGGGCATTTAGGTTGCTTCCGTGTCCTGGCTATTCCCCTGTCGATGGGCATTTAGGTTGCTTCCGTGTCCTGGCTATTCCCCTGTCGATGGACATTTAGGTTGCTTCCGTGTCCTGGCTACTCCTCTGTCGATGGACATTTAGGTTGCTTCCGTGTCCTGGCTATTCCTCTGTCGATGGACATTTAGGTTGCTTCCGTGTCCTGGCTATTCCTCTGTCGATGGACATTTAGGTTGCTTCCGTGTCCTGGCTATTCCTCTGTCGATGGACATTTAGGTTGCTTCCATGTCCTGGCTGTTGTGAATAGGAACATGAGGTTTTTATTCAAACCAACCTGGTGTGTATCCTCGTTCCGCCACTCACTGGGGGTGACTCTCAGCAGGATACTTAACCTCTTGGATTTTCTTCATCGGGAAGTAGGGTAAATGAAGCTAATATGGACTCTATTGCCCCTCCTGGGTTCTCTAAGTGGAGGGGACCATCAGCCAGCAAGTTGCCCAAGCCAGAAACCGAGTGTCATCCTTCACACTTTTCCTTCCTCACCACCACCCCACCTGCCCCTGATCAACAGACCATTTCAGTTCTACGTGATGAACATCTCTTGAATCCACTCTTCTCTCTCCATCCAGGCTGCCACCTGCCACTTCTGTGACCCTGGTCACCACCACCTCTCTTTAACTAGATTATTGCAGGAGCCTCTTACGGGCCTGTGATCCAGGTCTGGCCCAACACACACTCACCTCCAAGACATATTGAGGAAGTCATACCAAGCTGCAGGGACAGCTGGGAAATTACTCAGCATGGTGGCAGTGGCATCCGTGAGGAATGGTATCGATTGCAAAGCCCTGGCAAGACGGTCCCTGCTTCCTGGTCTCCACTGGTTCATATCCATTTTCCAAGCTCTGTTCTCTAGTCCTCCTGATATTTCCAGAACCAGCCGATAAAGATGCTTCCAGTCAGTTCCACTCCTGCCCATGTCAATTACGCATGCCGGCAACCGAAAGCACCGCCCGGCACACCACGAAACACGTGCCCCCTCCGACTCCTACAAGCCCTCCTCTCGCTTCGGGCGGCCTCGCGTTAACACCCACCCTTACTGCTTTGGGATGGTGCACGCTCGCCAGCCCAGCTTCCTCTTACCTTCTTATACTCCTGCCACACTTAGCCTCCTGCCGTTGGGCTAACGCGGCTTGTTTTCTCTTGCTTCTGGACGTGCTTTATTGTCTCTGCCTAAAATCCTCCCCATCTGCATGCAAACTTCCTTCTCTTTTATTGCCAGGGGACTCTGTCCCACAAGCAGGGAACAGGGAACACGGTCAGAGGTGGCTCCATAGCTGCATTTTTACAGCCTCACGACATTAGCTGCAGTTAGAAAAATCCTCGGGCAGGACCCAGTTTGGGCCACGAGCTCACCTGTCTCACGAGAGGAGCTGTGATTATCTAACCAAGGTCTTGTACCCCCCGTGTGGCCCCGGGAGACAGGGGGGTCGGGGTGGGGGGCGGAGTCTTTGTTCTCCTTCTGGTGTGCATTCTCCAGGTAGATTACCCAATATTTTATAGTTTACCTTAAAACTATTTTACCTTGAACAGCACGAATTTGAACTTCACGGGTCCACTAATATGTGGGGTTTTTTCAATAGTAAATGCTACAGTACTACACGATGCGAGGTTGGTTGAATCCTGGGTGCAGAACGTAGAAAACAGAGGAACTTCAGACACGGAGGGCTGACTTTAAGTTAGATGCAGATTTTTGACTGTGCAGAGGTTGGCATTTCTAACCCCCACGTTGTTCAAGGGTCAACTGTACTTAGAAAAAGAATTTCTGATTGTGAGTGAGAGGCGTAAAGGAGAGAGAATTGGGGGGTGGCATCAAGCATTTCTGGAGAAAACAATAAGGGAAGAGCGCTATCATAAAAACAGAGCTGTTTTGGTAGATTGCCTATCTCCAAGAACCTAGTGTACCGCACAGGGAACTCTACTCAATACTCTGTAATGACCTATATGGGAAAAGAATCTAAATACGAGTGGACACACGTATACGTATAACTGACTCACTTTGCTGTACCCCTGAAACTAACACAACATTGTAAATCAACCATACTCCAATAAAAATTTTAAAAAAGAAGAAAAAAAGAAAAGTTATAAAGTACGAAGATGCTTACGTTTATACCTCAAGCTGTAACAATTTAACTTTTAATAAGTACAAAATAAATATTAAACATTGAACAAAAGACCTGGACCCTTTCCATTTCTGAACATTGATAGACAAGGTGCAAATGGTCCAATCTGAGCTAATCATTCTGAAAACTGAAAGCAATTCTGTAGTACTTCGAGAATAGCCCTCATTTTTACCTACTAGGGAACAACGACCTGTAATAGCTTCTTTAGCTTGTTAACCATCACCTGCTTAATATCTGCTCGTTGGTCTCCACGCTTTGCTCCCACCAGCCCTTTCACTAACCCAATCTCCACATCAAATGTCTTCTTGCTCATTTCTCCAGTACCAAAAGGGGAAAGGAAAAACTGAATGTGGTGTGGAAAGCAAAGCTCCTTGGAAAAGAAAAATCTATTCACCTAGAGTAACTAGTGAAATACAGAAGCCACAGTGACTTACAAACCGCTCCAGGTTAGATATTCATTAGAAGCAAATACATGAACTATTGTGGATCTAAATATATAACTCATCCTGTGCAAAGGTCTTCCAAAGTAAGAAACCCTGGAACCTATCAAGTATTTATGTTGTTCTTCTAAATACATGTTTTATTTACCGTAAAATATATAAAATACTTACTTTTTTTTCTAAAAAGATACTGTAAATTATTCACAGTCCAATACATTTCACCATTTCTTTCTGCAGGTAAAATAGGTTTCTTGGATCACTAGCAATGTTTTAAAAAATCAATCCTGAGGTCCTAGAAAAGCACAATTCAGTAAAAGCCAACACTCACACAGGAGACCTAATTGTTCCAAAAGCTATGTATGAAAAACTGGACGTCTCTATGGAAAAATCAAAGGTAGTCATTTAGGGATTAGCAAATAGCACTAGTATGATTAGAAAATAGCACAGAAATTCAGTATTTATTCTTCTGTACTCTACTAGAGTAGGGGATGAAAAATTACCATTTGGAAACATTTTTGGTCTTGTGATCTAGTCACAAGAACAGCACTGGAATTTCTAAGTCAAAACCATTCTGATAACTTCTGATAACAAAGAAAATCCTTGACGAATAAAACACTTCATTACAGACTCTTTATTTTTTTAGTCATTGTCTTTTCCATTCTGTTATATATGGACATGGGAATAGTATTCACTGGTAGGGAGGGCCCTGCTTAGTATTCGTATTTCACCTCTAAGTCACCATCCTTTAAGAGAACATTTTCTTATTCTCTTACATTCATGGAATGACTTAGCATGGCTCCAGACCAAATACATGGACCACTGTACTGTTCTAACTCACGGACGTTGTAAACTAGAATTCTTATTCTTTTAGTGTCTACATGATGTGCCAATGGTAATTTCACCTTTAAATTAGGAGATAGCCATACGTTTACCCACCTTAATTAATTTTCCCTTGGAAAATGTTCCTTTAATGATGTTTTGCATATTTGAATGAGTCCCATTTTCCACCTGTGTTCAAAGGCACCTTATGCTGAGAGGTTGATTATCTGGGTTAGAGAAAGGATACACTTATATTTCACTAACTTTGATCACGGACCTTACATGTTCCACATCACTGACATTTTACAAGCTATTTTATCACTTTATTAACTCTATGAAGACTTTTCAATGACATTTATGGATATGTAATTAAAATATAAATTTAATCAAATTTATATTATAACTAAAATTATGGAGCTGAGACAACTTGGTCTTCTTTTTGTGGTTTCTCCTAGGAGCTTGCAGTACTAACTCTGACCCTCGCAGTCAATTAACTTCACTGTTTTTCTTCCTCAGGCACTTTTATTTGTTTCTCTTTAACAGTTTTCTTTGACCACTTTGGTCTGCTCAGTTAAATTTCCAATGTGCACATAAAATAAAAGTTTGAAGGAGTTACTCAGGTCATTGGAGCCAATACCATGCTTTGTGTCTGGGTTACTGGAACCCCGCCAGCAGAGCCGGGATTCTCTTTTCTGCTTTATCCAAATAGCAGCCTAATTATCCTTTCTCTTCCAGCTGCAAAAGCCCAGCCAGTGGGAAGTGAAATGATTTTTCCCTAGTCCCAAAGCAAGTTATTAGCAGCTGTGGACCCAGGAATCTCTGCTGTCTCCGTGGGTGCTCATTAGATATTCCCCCATGTGCCATGGAGTTGGAAGGACATATTTTTCCACGCTCCTTCCTGAAATCAGCTGCATGTTGCTGCATCCATCTTGGAAGTACTGATTTTGCCCTAATTATTTAAAATCTGTTCCAGAAAAGAGGTTAAGTACATACAAAAACATTAGGGCATGACTGGAGCTTATATTTTCAGTGAAAATACCTTAAAAATTAAAAGATTTCTACTCTGAGTTGTTTTTTTTTTTTAAGTCGGTCTAACATAAGAATTTGTCAGTGATACAGGGATAGAGATATAGGCCAGTGCCTCCAAAAAACGTCTAGGTATTTAATTAAAAGCAAGGATGGCTAGAGAAGTAAAATTTAATACAAGAGATTGCAAAATCTAAAATGACAGATGAAGGATGAGTTGCCATTTTAAGAATACACCTTTTTATAGTCAGTCATCAAGTTTAAACAGAGCTGAACAGATGAATACCATCCAACACAGGTAGGAAAGATTCCTCTGCTATGAAACAAGACCATACAATACACACCTGAGGGAAGGGAAATTCCTCATGCCTTTTCCTCATCAGCTAATTTTTTTTTTTTTTTTTTTTTTTTGGCCGTGTGGCTTGTGGGATCTTAGTTCCCCTACCAGGGTTTGAACCTGGGCCCTGGCAGTGACAGCACCAAGTCCTAACCATTGGACCACCAGGGAATTCCCAGATCAGCTAATTTTTAATAAAGCACACTTTCAGAATTTATAATGTTTCAATACAGATATTGGACTGACATGAATTAATTTAAACCAAACACAATAGTAAATGATAGTTCTCACGCACTTTTTTTTCTAGGAATGACCAATTAACCTTATTTCACTGATTTTTATGTTTCTAGATATTTAAGAAATTTACAATTTCCAATTTTTCTTATGTCCTTTTTAATAGTGCTTTTCATTTAAGGAAATATATAAAGCCCATAGTTTTTCTGTTTGGAAGGCCAAGCTCCCTGAGGGCAGGAGTGCTACCTGCCTGGTTCACCCTCTGTCCCCGGCACTGAGAACCACACTGTGACTTAAGTAGGTGACAGAAAATGTTTGCAGAATGATTGACATGAGAGGACATATATAAAACACAGATTAAGAGTTCACCTGCAAAATATGCATTCTTATGATGTCTTCCAAGTATAAATAAATTTCACACTATCTTGAGCTTTTACAAAACGAAGTGACTTCTTGAATATGAAAAGAGCAGATCTGTGGAATTCACTAGAGCAGCAAACACACAGAGCAAAATATTTTCTTCTGAGGCCACTGGCAAGCTAGACAAAAATGTCATTTTTACTGAGGAAACGAGACAAGATCTGTTTTAGGAGTGGTGGCACCAGTATCAGCAGCATTCCTTCAGGAACAGGAAAGCCAGGAAGTAGGAAATAAAGGCTACCACCACTGGAAGAAATGATAAAGAACCACCGCTGGAAGAAACGATAAAGAACCACCGCTGGAAGAAACGATAAAGAACCACCGCTGGAAGAAACGATAAAGAACCACCACTGGAAGGAACGAACGCACCACTGAATCCACACCCAGCCACACCTGAGGACTGAGCAAAGGAAGCAGAAAAGGAATGATTCGCATACAGAAACAAGAGGGTTTCATTATCAACATCCAAGAGTGGCCTTCACGATAGCCCTGGTTATGCTACCTTATCCTAAACCCAACGTGAGTCTCAGGACAATCAATTAAAGGCTCTGTTAAGTGACATGAGTATGTTTTGTGTCTCAGGTTTTGGGGGCGGAAGAAAGGTCAATAACATTGCAAAAGGCAGGCATTTTTCTCCTAACGTTCAGTCCTCGGTCCTTTCCCCTGGACTGTGGTCCTCAGGGAACGTCCGCACACATGGATTAGCTCCATTCCTCCTTAACTAACTCCTAAATTTGATGGGCGTTGTCCTTTCCTATTATTAAATAGGAGAAAACTCCTCTTTCTGGAAGCCTGTTGGATAGCTCCACTTTGATTTCTTGCAAGTGTATCTGCTCCTCCTCCCAAACCACATCTTCCTCGTGGCCTCCTTCTTCCCTGTGAGGACAAGATCAAGCCACTGGCAGGCCACTCAGCCTTGATTTCCCAGATTCATCTTCAATGTCTTCCCCTCCCTTCCCACCTCTTCAACCCCATCCCACTGTCACCCCCTTCCCCCAGTACAACAGCAGAAGAGGTTCCTTGACTGCTACACTGTTGGTGGGAATGTAAGTTGGTGCAGTCACTGTAGAAAACAGTCTGGAGGTGCCTCAGAAAACTAAAAATAGAGTTATCATATGATCCAGCAATCCCACTCCTGGGCATATATCTGGAGAAAACCATGGTTTGAAAGGATACATGCACCCCAAATATGTTCATTGCAGCACTGTTTACAATAGCCAAGACATGGAAACAACATAAATGTCCATCGACAGATGAATGGATAAAGAAGATACGGTACATATATACGATGGAATACTACTCAGCCATAAAAAAGAATGAAATGATGCCATTTGCAGCAACATGGATGGACCTAGAGATTATCATCCTAAGTGAAGTAAAAGACGAATATCATATGGTATCACTTATATGTGGAATCTAAAATATGACACAAATGAAACAGAAACAAAATCACAGACACAGAGAACAGATGGTGATTGCTAAGGGGGAGGGGGAGAGGGAGGGATGGAGTGGGAGGCTGGGGTTAGTAGACGTAAGCTTTTGTATACAGAATCAATAAACAACAAGGTCCTATTGGATAGCACAGGGAACTCTATTCAATATCCTATGATAAACCATAATGGAAAAGAATATTTTAAAAAAAGAATATATATATGTATGTGATTCAAACTGAATCACTTTGCTGTATAGCCGTAATTAACACAACATTGTAAATCAGCTATACTTCAATTAAAAATAAAAAAAGAAGAAGAGGTTCCTTGACTTCACTTAGCTCCACTTCTGGTCTATCCTCTATGCCACTACTCAAATATTTTCCTTTAAACTTGTTGTATGTAGGTCATCCCATACTGCTGTTCCAAAATCGAATGTTCAGTATTTCTCAAGTGCCTCCCAATTGAGATGAAACTCTACTGTCAACACCCAAACTACACTCCCCTGTTACTATCAGGACCTGGACACCAGTGTTCAGCATACTGGGCTTGTCACTTACTACTTGGGTGATCTCAGATCACCTCTCTCCAAGCCTCAGTGTCTTCACCTGAAAAGTCTCCTCTTAGGGTTGTGTAAAGATGAAATGAGTTAATATACATTAAGCATTTAGAACAGTGCCAAGCACTTAGTATTTTTATCAGTGTTTCTTGTTACAACCCACCTTATAACCTAAAAATGGGACCGCTCACCATTTCCCAAACACGTCTCCTCTTTTATCATTCCTGGTCTTTTGTTCAAATGGTTCCCTCTTCCTTGTGCCCTTTTCTCCACCTAAAATCTACTCATTTTTTAAATTCTACCTTGAATACCAACTCTTCCTTTGAAACTTTCACTTAAAAGATGTATCTTTTTCTGAATTCAAGACAAAGCATCCATCCTCTCTTTATTCACAGTAAATGGAATAATATCGATTTTAGTATTTCTAAATCTCTATATAAGATGCATCCTATAGAACCATTGTGTTTTTAAATTTATTTTCTACTGCAGCCATACTCTAAATGTTTTTATCATGTTATTTTATCCCATTTGTTTGTGACTTAGAATTTGCAATCATTCTCAATAGCAAAACCAGAAACAAAAACACAGCTTTAGGAAGAAATAAATTAGAGTTTTCTAAAAACATAACATCTTAGGATTTAGGGAGGTTTTTAAGAGACAATATTTAAAATAGTTTTGAAGTATAAACACAAAGCATTTCTGAGGAATCTGAAGAAGCAGATAAAGCATTACACAAGTATTGTGTAATGGTAATACACAATAAATAAACAATAAATAAACAAACCATTTACCACTATTTAACAGATGATTTTAAAATTTGGATGACTTTTTTTCCCCTTCAACTTCACTTTTTCTGCTGTATTTGATGCACTGTGAGATTTTAAAGGTTGGCCTCTCATGGAGACAAATTACACCTGAGGAAATCAGTCCAGGTGGAGCCAATTAATTGTGGAGTCAGAAACTCCCCAGTGAAGTGAGCCTGGGTGTCTGCACCATGTACCCCACTTGAGCTTCTTTTTCTCAAAGAGAAAAATGCCCCCATATGGCTTGGTACTTGGCCTTGGATTTTCTTTTTTTAATCCAAATGTTATGCACTTTCCTTATGGAAGAGCAGGCAGAACTAGGAAGACAGATGGTGCTCTCCTTGGCATCCGACTCTCTCACCTTTGAGATTCTCATCAGTAGCAGGTTCCTCTTCAGGTGGTCCCTTCCCCCTTCCACCTGTGTCAAATCAATGTCTCTCCTGCCCATCCTCGCTGAAACGTTCTGTGCCCTGTTCCTTCAGGGCCAGGACCCTTCAGGGACCCATCCATTCTAATGTTTTCATGAAGAAAACAGAAGAAACGCTTCAGTAGGGGTCTCTGCCAGGCCCCTCTCTCCTTTCATCTATCAATTCCCTTTGTTTATCCTTCCCACTCTCATCCTTCCAACATCCCTCCCAGATGCAGATGCAAACTATGATACATAGAATGGATTAACAAGAAGGTCCTACTGTACAGCACAGGGAACTATATTCAATATCTTGTGATAAACCATAATGGAAAAGAATATGAGAAAGAATGTATATATATGTATAACTGAATCACTTTGCTATATAGTAGAAATCAACACATTGTAAATCAACTATACTTCAATAAAATAAATTTTTTAAAAAAGAAGATATTCTCCTACATTATCTTCTATTACATTTCTTTAAATTTATTTATTTATTTATTTTTGGCTGTGCTGGGTCCCCGTTTCTGTGTGAGGGGCCTCCCTAGTTGCGGCAAGCGGGCGCCACTCTTCATCGCGGTGCGCGGGTCTCTCACCACCGCGGCCTCTCCTGCTGCGGAGCACAGGCTCCAGACGCGCAGGCTCAGCAGCTGTGGCTCACGGGACTATTTGCTCCGCGGCACGTGGGATCCTCCCAGACCAGGGCTCGAACCCGTGTCCCCTGCATTGGCAGGCAGACTCCCAACCACTGCGCCACCAGGGAAGCCCTCTTCTATTACATTTTAATGCATACTTTTCACATTCAGATCTTTAATCCATCTGGAGTCTCACCCTTGCATGTGGTATTAGAAGGTTTCATTTTCATTTTTCTTCATATGGGGCGTCTGTTTTCCAAATATCATCTAAGATGCAGCCTTTCACTAATTTCTAGCAACATCTTTATCGTATATTAAGTCACTGCATTGTCTATTCTATTCCAACAATCTATTTGCTTGTTCTTATGCCAATATCGCCTTCTAAAATTTTGAATTTTAAAAAATTACTGTGGTTTCACAGTATGTCAATATCTGGTCAGATGAGAAGCCCCTCTTTTCTCTCTTTTCTAAAGACTAATTTAGCCATTCACGGACCCTTAATCTTTCATATAAATTTTATAATAAAGTCAACCAAGAATTTGATTTGAGATTCCTTGAATATATAGATTAATTGGGGAAGAATTACAGAATTAATTTGGGAGGACATCTTTATAATATTAATATCCATTGATGTTAAAAGTGTATTTATTTAGATTTATTTCTTTTATTCAGTTAAAAATTTTTCTCAAAAAGGTTTTGTGTATTCTTTACTAAAACCTAAGTATCTTTAAACTATATTGGAATTAAGAATCACGTCTTATTTTTTATTGTATTTTTCTAGATCGTTAACACAAGCATTTAAAAATCACTGATTTTTGTAAATTGACATATCCAGCAACCATCCTAAAATCCCTTAACTGTTCTAGTAGCTTATATATTGATTCTGTTGTTTTTTTCTAGGTAAATTATATCACCTATAGTAATGAAAGTTTCATCTCTTTCTTAACCACTTTTTTCTTTTTTAATAGCATTCACTAGAACTATGTCAAACAGTAGTGGTGCTAGTAGACATTCTTGTCTTTTCCCTACCTTAAAAGGAGTATTTTTGCTTTGGGATATATAATGGTGGTAAAAAAAAAAAATTCTCCTTTTTCCCCTTTTCCACTTTGTTACAAAACCTCTGAATTTTGGGCTGGACTCACATACAGCCAGAATTAAGACTGCCTTTCCCAGCCTCTGTGGCCGCTAGATATGACCTCATGACTAAGTTCCAGTCAATGGAATATGAGTGGAAGTGATGTGTTCATCTTTTAGCTGTAACTTTAAAAGAGGAAATGGCATGGCTTTCCCTTCTTCATTTCTGACGGCTGAAATATGGATATAATGGCGATGGCTGGAGTAGCCATCAAGGATCAAACAGTTGAGGCCAGCACCCTAGGGGTGTCTCACCAACATGATGGAAGGAGCCTGGGCCCCCAGAAGGCATGAAATCGCCCTACTAGTCCTGAACTGCTGTTACACAAACAACATCCTTGGGAGAAGTACTTAAATGTGTATTTATACCCTCAAGTTTAAGTGCCAAAACAGCTGAATATAAAATTCTTGGTTCAACGTTCATTTCTCTTCAATACTTTGAAATACGAAGCCATCGTTTTCTTGTACCCAGGGTTGCTATTCAGGAGTGTGCTTTCTGTTTCTTTGTAGGCGATCTTCTGTTTATCTCTAGAAACTGTTATAATGCGCTTTGTCTTTGGTGGTCTTAAGTTGACTCTAGCCTCTAGGTGTGACGGGCTTTGTTTTTGTTTGCTTTTTATTGTATACATCCTACTTGGCACTTTATGAGGCACCTGTGCTGGTCAGGGATTCCTCTTTAAACTCCTTTTAAAAACAGGCAGTGTGATAATTCATCTCCCTCAGCTGTAATCTACTAGCCCTGGGGGTTTAGAAGCACAGAAGTGAAGACAGTTGCACATTGCATCTGGCACTCCTTGTCTATTTTTATAAATTCCTCACTTCTGTAAGGATTTCGCTCTGTCCTGATATTACTCCAAAGGCCCTGGCACTAGAGACCTGGGCGCTCACAGTTGATTTCTCTGATGAAGGATCCATCAACTATTGACCCAGGGTCACGTGAGGAAGAAGCAAGAACAGAACATAAGAGCTCTTCTCCAGCCTGTCCTCTCACTGCTTCTGAAGTGTCCTCCTCAAACTATCCCTGTTCCCTCCAACTCACCCTCCACCGTGACCCCATCCACATGCAGGAGTCGCCACACCATTCATTCACTCTCCCCAGAAGGTTCATGCCATTTTTGTTAGTTTCTCAAATCCATGATTTCTTCTCACTTCTAGTTTCCCTAAGGTTGACTTGAAGAGAGAAAGCCAACAACCCATCCTAGCTCACCATCTAACGGGAAGCCAAAATCAGACACGGGAATTTTTTAATGGCCTTAGGGAGATAGTGGCTTACTAACAGTAAACTTTTAGACCTGGAAGGAAGGGAAGAGACTTTAAGTAGATCCTGGAAAGAAAGATAAATTAAACCAAATGGGACCTGGCTGGAACAGTCTATTCATACCCTATAGGTAGCTACAAGTTACTCAAATCATCAGTGAGGCTGTCTCTGGGGAAAGATGTGACCTAGAGTAGATCAACATTTTGAAATTCCCTGGAGAGTCACCTCATCAGGCTTCACTTTGACTTGTTCTGGTGGTGAACAGCCAAAAAGAGAAGTTAAATAAAGCTTTCTTCTCTACTGCCCATCAGTGTATATTATTGCACATTAAACACAACTGAAATAAGACAGTCCTGGGTGTGCTCTGTTTTTGTTTCTCCTGAAATCTGCAGGGACTGTTCATTATCTAAATAGGGACTTGTCTTAGGGATTTTAGGGAGGTCACCATTTAGGCTGCCTTTTTACATGTAAAAGTGCAGGATGAATTAATGCCTGCATAGCTCACTGCTGCTGAGTCAACATGACTTTGAACCCAAGGACCATTTAGAAATCACAGCCTCTGGGCACTGTCTTAGCTCAATGCCCAAAAGACACTGTCTGGGGCTACCATTAAACTGACGGATGTCAGGGATGAGAGTAAAAGTTCTAAAATCTTGCCTGAGCAATTTGATGGGTCTGAGTTTGTTCTCTTGCCTTTTCTAACGGAAAGGTAGGGCCGTCTGGTCTTTTAAACATTAGAAAATCCCAAACCCAAACCACGGTAAGGCCATTCTAAAGAGCAAAATCTGGACAATATCAACACAGGGTAATACTGTTGGCAGTCAACCTGGATTGATTCAGAAATAATACTTTCACACCCTACCTTTATTATCTGCTTCTCAGACTTCATTCTTTTTTTTTTTTTTTTTTACTTTTATTGTGCACTTTATTTCTATTATTATTACATTGTAAAATAAAATGAAATAATTATACAACTCACCATAATGAAGAATCAGTAGGAGCCCTGAGCTTGTTTTCCTGCAACTGGATGGTCCCATCTGGGTGATGGGAGACAGTGACACCCGACCTGTGTTGCTTATGTCCCGTCTACTTGGTAATCTCGGTTTGGTCGCTGTCACTGCAGAAAACCCTGCTCCGCAAAGACAGGATGCTGGAAATGGAAGCAGGCTTTTCAGTGCTTCTGTGGCAGTCTCAGGATATTCCCCCTTGACTTTAATCCAGAACGTATGGAGATTTGAAGTTGTCAGACTTCATTCTTTATCGTATCATCTGCCCCTCGAGACAGCTTTGCCCATTAGTATTAATTAAAATGTGAATGCTAACATGTAGATTTATAACTTCCTTGTCCTGACAGCTGTGCTGTAGCTGAAATGTATCAAAGAGGATGAATGAGCCAGTCTACCACATGAATTCTGACCCACTTCTCCAAATTGGCCAGAGCGTCTTAAAAGTATTTTGGGGAACTTGCCAACCAAGTCTTTTCCATCCCTCCTCCTCACCCCCATTCTAACCACTGCTGCCATCATAAAAGGACCACATCTATAGGAAGCAGTGTATAAAATTGGGGCCACGTTTAAAAAGGGGGGGGGGATGAGAAGTAAAGACCTCATGATCAAGTACCAAATGACAAAGTTGCAAAGAAAAATCATTCGGCCTAGAATCTCCCCTGTTTGAACCAGAGCCAATGTTGCCAAATCAAACGATATATTTCCATGTAACCTATCTGTACAGATTCTTTTGTTTGTTTGGCTGCCCGGCACAGCTTGTGGGATTTTAGTTCTCCCCCGCCCGCCCCCCGACCAGGGATTGAACCTGGGCCCTCGGCAGTGAAAGCACCGAGTCCTAACCACTGGACTGCCATGGAATTTATCCGTACAGATTTAAGATGGGTCAGAAACAAAATTCTTGCCCTATTTTAGACGGTGGGGCGAGATGATGAAAAGAATGGATGTCAAAACACCACTGAAATTTCAGAACAGAAAATAGAGGAAACAAATTTGAAACTGACTACCATTTCTAATAGGGACATTTCATATAACTTTCAAATCCATCTTTTCAACAATTAAAAAAAAAGTATCCATATTATGATGTGTGGGAATCACATAAAGATTTTTAACCCTGATTTTATGTATTTAACATATATAATCAGAGGGCCTGCCTTAACATGACTTCACTACCCACTGGTCTTTATAACTTTATTCGCATAATGTTACTATTCCAGGACACTTTTGCCCAGATATGACTTGATTGATCATTACAGGAAACTCTGGAAAGACCCATCAAGGCTTCCCTAGGAAGCATCACCATTTACTTCTGCTTCCCAGAGACTCTTTAAATTCCTTGCCTCAGATTTCTTGCTTCACTGTTCCTACCAATCCTAAACTGTTACATCAAGATCCTTATCAAGCCTCTGCTTTGAGAGCCCCACCTTAAACCAAGCTTCAAATTCTTAATAAAATCCGGCTTCCCTCCCTCCCTTGAGACCCTATAAAAAACTCTGTTGAGATGCTGTTGCCCCTAACTGTGGTAAGCAGTCAACTCTGTCTTATCAACAGGTTGCCTAGGCAATATTTAGGGAGCATTGAACAGAAGATAACATACATAATATTGCTACGTGTTCATTAAAAGCACTTAGAACTTTCAGAGAAAAGAATGATATGAATGACAAATTATTTTTCACTTGTGTAAAGATATGTCTGCAAGAGAAGCTGGGGGAGAGGACTCTAGATTGCTGTAAGTAGTATATGTGTGGGGTCTTATGCTACATGGAGTTACGTGAACTTCGCACAAAGCAGCAACCTTCTACTGCAAAGCACTCTCTACTTCTCACATCCTGCTGTCTTTTTCTGAGGATGGGGCGCGGTAGGCGGTGGGGTTAGCACTGGTCATCATGTGATACACTGAACACACATACATATACAAATTTGCTTATGTGTTTGTCTCTAAACACAATCCAAACTCAAATGTAAGCTTCACGAGGGCAGGGATGGTGTATTCCCCGCTGTTTTTGCAGCACCTGGAACAGCGCCAGACTTAGAGTAAATGTGGGAAGAAGGAAAGAGGGGAGGATGGGAGGGAGGAAGGGGGAGGGAAAAAGAGAGACAGACAGAGAGAGGAGGGAGGAAGGGAGGGAATAAGGAAGTAAAGAAAGGCTAAATTAAATGAGGCAACTTGGTGCAATGTCAAGTGCCCTGATTTGGAAGTCAGAACTGAATTCTAATTTTTTCTCCAACTTACTAGTTCTATGACCTCAAGCAAAATACTGCAAGTCTTTGAACCCCAAGTGTCTTATCTGTAAAATGGAGATAGTAATACTTATATTGCATAGTTGAGAGAACAGGAAATGTATAAAAATATCTGAAATGTACCTGGTATAGTGCCTTGCAAGGAGTAAACCACTAATAAATATAAGATTGATACATAAAAAGAAAAAAAAATCAGTAGTTTTTTTTTCAGGAAAGAATGCTGGCTAAGTGTTCTGAGGGAGGGGGACCATTTGCTCATGTATTTTAGCGAGAAATGGAATCTTAATTGGAAAAAAAACACCTTAAGGAGTCTTTTTGGTTTAGAAATTAAGGAACCTCTGACAAGTCAAAGAGACTTTGGCACTAGCTGTATACACAAGAGAGGTTGTTAACTGAAATGATTTTTTTTTTTAACTTTTTATTTTATATTGGAGTATAGTTGATTAACAGTGCTGTGTTAGTTTCAGGTGTACAGCAAAGTGATTCAGTTATACATATATATGTTTCTATTCTTTTTCAAATTCTTTTCACAATTAGGTTGTTACAGAATATTGAGCAGAGCTCCCTGTGCTATACAGTAGGTCCCTGTTGGTTATCTATTTTAAATATAGCCGTGTGTACGTGTGTACGTGTCAATCCCAAACTCCCTAACTATCCCTCCCCCCATCCATCCTCCCTGGTAATCTTAAGTTCGTTCTCTAAGTCTGTGAGTCTGTTTCTGTCTGAAATACTCTGTGTGTTGCATATTGTACTTACTTCCTGAAATGAATCAGATCCTTTTCAGACAAAGAAATTTTTTAAAAAAGGAAATCAATTACATAAGTTGATTGTTATACCATGTGATAAGAAATTAGAAGTTGCCATTAATCACTGTGAATAAAAAATAAGTGATAGAAGATTTTGGTAGTCCCACACTACACAGCGACAGAATAACAACAGGCAGATCTTTAAAATGTGGACGTTCATTTCCTTTTAATTCCTCCAGTCTGTGTTTCTTGGCTTATTATTCATACATTCGGTGAGCTTGAATTTCTGAGAGGCTTAGCTTAGGAAAAAAGGTCGTAATTCTCAGTATTTATTTTGAAGGGGATTGGAATAATTTATTCCATAATATTACAAACACAGACAAAACAGCATTTTCTCCTGAGATCCTTGATATTTTCCAAATCCCAATCAATGATTTTCATTGTATTTTCAAACAGTATGATGTCTATCATCTAATGTATTTAAGGGGGGAAAAGGAACAAAGCCATCACAAAGAAAAACAAGTAAAATCTCACCTCGGGTTTTACATGTTTTAAAATATCTACAGCAGCACATTTGCTCCCAAATTACCCAGA
Source organism: Eubalaena glacialis (assembly GCF_028564815.1). Lineage (NCBI taxonomy): Eukaryota > Metazoa > Chordata > Mammalia > Artiodactyla > Balaenidae > Eubalaena > Eubalaena glacialis. Next base: position 5,223,161 of record NC_083717.1, on the reverse strand, counting down.
GGCAGAAAGATAGCAGTGGTGGCAATCACAGTTTTTCAATTTCCCTGAATCACCCCCAACAAAAATAGGCAGAACAATTGAGACAGCAAAACAAAAACCCACGGACAACATCTGCAACCAAAGTGACAAGGTATTTCCATGAGCAGGAGGGGTCAAAACAGCAGCAGCAACAAGATGGGTGCTGACAACTACAGAAGGAAGCAGAGAGACAAGGGGCTTCCAACCAACAGCCCAGAAACCGGATTGCCATCAGGTACCCACTTCCGAAAGGAAGAGTCCCCTCTCAGCATGGGAAGCTCTTCAGGTCCGTCGGACAAGGGCAGCCAAAACCATGAAGGGGCTTTGCAGGCAGGCTCCAGATGCCCTGCCAACTCTCAAATGACTCAGATCACAATGCGTTTAAAAAGATAAAGAAGTCTTTGTAATTCTAAAAGCTGACATTCACAATGAAGATACGACAGGTATGGATATTTCTGCCCTCAAATACTCAGCATCATCACTTTCATAAAGTGACTACAGGATAGGTCCCCAGACAGAAGAGAAACTGCTGGGCGTTGCATGAAAACAGAACACAGCAGGGACGCTAAGCGCAAAGGGAAGACAAGAGCCGGACTAAGGTAGGAGGCAACATAGCTCAGAAAGAGCCGAACATACCAAGCGACAAGAGAAAATGGAGCCCTAGAGCGTTCCATCTAGGAAAGATATTCCAGACACCCTCCCCTGGAAGAGCACAGAACAAACGTGATCTACAGCAGTGACTGGGGTTGAATCCATGTGATATTATTTTAAGAAGAAAGAAAGTTAATAATGGACAGAGAACTATTCCTATAGACAATGAAATCATGCCATAAAGACATGACCATAAAACAATAAATACCTGAACCTAATATTTCCAAATGAGCCAAGAGAATTTGAGAAAATGATAGACGCTATGGAAGAATGCCATAAGTCAGGATTAGAAATGAGATGACTGGACAAAAGAAAAGTTTGAAAAGTGGGCTGAGGGAGGTTAAGAATTAGAAGGAAAACAAAAAAATAATCTCAGAAATGAACAAAAGTAAGAAGAGCACAATGATGAATGAACATCATAAGAAAAGAGAAGATAGAATAGGAAGAAAATTAAAAATAGAAATGAAATAAAGGAAAAGATAAAAAGGACTGGAGAGAAAGTAATAGATTTTTCAGGAAAATGTTCCTGATATAAAGAAGATCTGAATCTATATATTTAAAGGGCATGTGAGGACCCTGGAAAATCAACCCAGAGTGGCCAAAATGAGACATATTTTAGTAAATCTATCAAACTTAAATAAAAGGGAAAAAAGACCCTTTGGACATCAAAGCAAAATGACCAAGCCCCTCATTAGGGAAAGTTTATAAAGTGACATTAGACTTCTCAATAGCAACATTTTATGCTACAGGATAATGGAGTAACATTTATATTACAAAAGCTAAGAAAACGTGGCCAAGGATTTTATATCCAGTAAGACAGACATTCAAGTTTAAAGTCATATACAAACTATTATGAACATGCAAGAACCCAGGAGTGTGGTTCTCATGTGCCCTTCCTGAAGAATCCACTAGAAAATGACTCTGACGACCAAATGACTGAAGAAGAATTGGCATAATGACTGGCTGTGAGCACTGAATATATATTTATATGTAAAACTAACACTAAGTCACAGCCAAGGAAGACTGTGTAGATTATAACTGTCATATGATACAGCACAACTGTAAATACTTACAATTCAAAACTTTCTTTAAAAAGCAATCCCTGTAAATCAAAGCAAAACGAAATGAAACCTAACTGTTCATCCAGTTGATGGTAAAAGCATAGAAAGAAGAAGTATCTCAAGTGACTTTAAAATATGGCAATCTGGTGCTACCTCCCTCGTGGTATATACCCTAAAAACAAACAAAATAAATTTTAAACTATTGTTAGTAATAATACTGGTACTGATATTCTGCAGCTATTTTATATTCTGTAGGAGAAATCTAATAAGTAATTCTATGAATGTTGTTAGGATTCAAGATTTTCAGCATGAGAAAAAAAATATAAAATCAAGGAATTAAGTTAAAACTCTATAATCTAAAATTCTGATTGGAAATGCACTACTGTATACAATTAGTAAAATTTTAAAATATATACATATGCACATATTTGTCATAGTTCTGTCCATTAAAAGGGCTTAAGAGCAATAAGGTAGCAAAGATCATCCCTAGAGTCCAGGTTATAGCCTATAAACACTATTTTGTACTAAAAGAAACCAGGGCTTCTTGGATAAATGGCTGATTCCAGGTCTAGGGCAAGAAATGTACAAGATGAGCCTAAAATATCTTGTAATGCCAAAATGAGCCTAAAACATCATGTCAACGACACTGAAGAGTCTTTAACTGGCCAAAAAGGGAACAATTTGAGCATCAAAGAAATATTAACTGCAATGAATTGAAACATGTCAAACATGTTTCAATCCATTCGTCAGTAGTGAGACGAAAAAAAATCTCATTGGTCACATTTGGAAGGCAGTCACATTTGGAAAGAATCAGTTAGTTATTTTGAAAACTGATGAGGGTAAAATGAAGCCAAGTAGTTGTCTCAGGACAATCATCAAAGAGGGGAAATTTGAAAGTATTTTAGGTAAGAAATGAAGAGAGTGATAAAATTAGAATACCACCACATTTGCAAACCTTAATGAGTTAAGGAATCTAGATCTAGGCAATGATCACCAATTACTGATCATTGATCTAGGCAATGATCAATGATTATTGATATCATAGAGGGCCAACCAGACAAGCTGCCTTTTGATGGAAGCACACAAAGCCACTCATGAAGTATTACCATCAAAACCTTGAACCTGAATGATCAAAGCTCTAAATCGCACTACTCAGTTTACAGGAAATGCAAGAAACAGAAAGATGTTAAACCATATACTATTGGGATGCAATTAGAAAATTTCAGAATATGGGAAGTTTAGCAGACAAGTACACAAGTTTCCTTAAGAAATCAATTATAATCAATTAAAGAGAGAGGAGGAGAGGAGGAATCTATGGATTAAAAAAAACTTTAAAAATGTATCAACAAGTTGCAATGTATGGACCTTATTTGGCTCTTGATTCATACAAACTCACTGTACAAAAATTATGACTCAGACAAATTTGAACATTAATTGAATAGTTGATACTATTAAGAAATTATTGTTAATATTTTTAGGCTTAATAATGATGTTCTGCTTGTATCTTAAAAGGCTCCTTATGCTTTAGGGATGCATACTAACATATTTTTGGATCAAAGAATATCAAGAATATCGTAAGATTTGCTTCAGTAAAAAATGAACTTGCTCATTGTGGTTTTGATTTACATTTCTCCGATAATTAGTGACGTTGAGCATCATTTCGTGTGCTTTTTGGCCATCTGTATGTCTTCCTTGGAGAAATGTCTATTTAGATGTTCTGTCCATTTTTTAATTGGGTTGTTTGGTATCACCTCACACCAGTCAGAATGGCCATCATCAAAAAAGTATACAAACAATAAATGCTGAAGAGGGTGTGGAGAAGAGGGAACCCTCCTACACTGTTGGTGGGAATGTAAATTGGTACAACCACTGTGGAGGACAATATGGAGGTTCCTTAAAAAACTAAAAAGAGAGTTGCCATATGATCCAGCGATCCCACTCCTGGGCATATATCCGGAGAAAACCGCAATTCAAAAAGATACATGCGGGACTTCCATGGTGGTGCAGTGGTTAAGAATCCGCCTGCCAGATCCTTAATGATACAACCACTGACAGTATTGAAAGAAGACATTCGTTATACAATTTTAAACTGTGTCTCAGTATTGGATCACAACATCTATAATGGCTTTAATTAATAATACTCTTATAGCTATGCTGCAAGTAACATAACTCTACTAGATTGTATTATATGCAAGATAATTTTAAGATAATGTGTGTATTAAAGAATATTGGTCTATTGAAGGCATTTAGATCAATGTAAATAAAACTATCACAATTTTGTAAAAATAAATTAATTAATTAATTAAAAATTAAGAAAAATAAAGAAAGAATCCGCCTGCCAATGCAGGGGACACGGGTTTGATCCTTGGTCCAGGAAGATCCCACATGCTGCGGAGAAACTAAGCCTGTGTACCACAACTACTGAGCCTACACTCTAGAGCCCACGTGCCACAACTACTGAGCCTGCATACCACAACTACTGAAGTGCCTAGAGCCCGTGCTCCGCAACAAGAGAAGCCACTGCAATGAGAAGCCTGTGCACCGCAATGAAGAGTAGCCCCCGCTCTCTGCAACTAGAGAAAAGACCGTGCACAGGAACGAAGACCCAATGCAGCCAAAAAAAAAATAATTAATTTTTTTAAAAAAGATACCTGAACCCCAATGTTCACTGCAGCACTATTTACAATAGCCAAGACATGGAAGCAACCTAAATATCCATCAACAGAGGAATGGATAAAGAAGATGTGGCACATACATACAATGGAATATTACTCAGCCATAAAAAAGAAGGAAATAATGCCATTTGCAGCAATATGAATGGACCCAGAGATTATCATACTAAGTGAAGTCAGACAGAGAAAGACAAATGTCATATGACATCACTCATATGTGAAATCTAATTTTAAAAATGATATAAATGAACCAATTTACAAAACAGAAACAGACTCACAGATTTTGAAAACAAACTTATGGTTACCAAAGGGGAAACATGGGTGGGAGGGATAAATTAGGAGCTTGGGATTAACGTACACACACTACTATGTATAAAATAGATAACCAACAAGGACCTACTGTATAGCACAGGGAACTCTCCTCAATATCTTGTAATAACCTATAATGGACAAGAATATGAAAAAAATAGATACATGTATATGTATAACTGAATTACTTTGCTGTACACCTAAAACTAACACAACAATATAAATCAACTATACTCCAATAAAATGTTTTTTAAAATGAACTTGCCTCAAAATAATCTACTGAGGGAGAAGAGTATAAATGGGCCATGACTGGCCTTGAGTTGATAACTGTTCAAAGTGAGTGATGAAACTTGGGGTTTCCTGTATAATTCTCTGTATTTTTGTGTATGTTTGAAATTTTCCATCATGAAGAATTTAAAAAACATATATCGTCATTTTTTTTTCATTCCAAGTTCATCTGAACCAGTCCATCTACAATGAGCATGTTCGATTAACTTTCCAGGTTACCAAGCCACTTGAAAATGGGCTCTAAGTTGAAAGAATAAATCATACAATAAATGTTGTGACACACTACTTTTCATGCTGGTATATATCATTTGTCAATGATTTCAATAAACACTAGGTGGCATAGTGATTGCTTTATACTAAAGAGGCAAAGGAGAAAATGGATTGTCCCACTGCCGTGGATAATACCATCTATCAATGCTATGGCATGGTGACATCACTTTTTGAAATTATCCCATTTCTTAACAGGCAAAAATATCTTTTTTCACTTAAAATGTTTATTCTGCCTCTGCATTACAAGCTCACCTAAACGTAATTTATTAAAATTTCTCTTTACATAGTAATTTTCACTCTTGCATTTTTTTTTTCACCTTTCAGTTTATTTTAACAGCGCTGTGTCCTGCCAGGAAGAAGCTGAAATTGAACGTTGCACAGTTAAGTAGGAGGAAGAATTTTATATTCTTCAAGCTGGGTTGACACGAAGTATTCCACATGCTGCAAAAATTAATATGAAGTAGCCTTGAGCCTTCTCTCTAATATCTGCATATTGCTTCTAGCTTCTCATTCTCATCTCATTAATTGGTCCCAAATCTTGTTTTAGCTCTCTCCACGTTCCTGTCCGCTGATTTTTTTCTTAACCAAAATAATATTATCATTCTATTTTTACAGTGCATGGCTAATTTAGGGGATCCCTGAGATTTTAATTAATGGATGATAATTAAAGTATTCAGCTTCAAAATCCATTATTTTGGACAGGAAATAAACTTACCCAGTGGGAAAGAGGGAAGAACAGTGGATTTGGGTGTCTGGATGTCCACTGTGGCACATGGCATTGATTCACTCAATTCATTTCTCTGTGTCTGTTTCCTTCATTCAATCTTTTATTGAATGGATATTTATGTACCTGCTAGGGGACCAGCTTTGTGCTAATGCTAGGAATACAGTGGTAAGTGCAGTATCACATCCTCATGGTGATGTGTTTGAATGGAGACTGGAAAGATGTCTAAGAATTATCAGAGTGGAGAGCGGGGGAGTGTTTGGACCAAGATAAAGTTCAGTGGTGCTGAGGAAAGGAACTGGTATAAAACGAAGAAATATGATTTAGAATGAAAAAGAAAGATAAGAAAATTGGCACACCTTGTAAATAGAATTGAACAAAGTAGTAGCCCATTATTAGATCTTTCCAGTTCTAAACCAGATATATAATTGGTTAGCAATTGGGTCAGAGAATCTTGGTTTTACCATTTACTATTGCCATGATCATATGCAAATTCTTAGTATTTCTTAACCTCAGTGTCCTAGTCGATGGAATAGTGACATATATACCTGCCTCAAGATTGTTCTGGGGCTAAGATAATACATTGAAAGCCTATGTCTGGTATATGTGAAGCATTCTGCATATAAATGGTAATGATTATTATTAGCTTATCCTTCACCCTTCTCCAAGAAGCTCCTGCATTTTTTGTCTGATTTTATTCCAACAAAAGCCTTGGGAGAGATTTGTGAGATTTATGGCACTAGATGATTTCTGTTTTACAAATGAGAAAACTTGAACTCAAAGAGTGGCAAAGGAAATGAATGGAAAAAAAGTCTCCTGGCTTCCTGTTCAATCTTCCTTTTCCCATCACATGATACTTTTCTGACCATTTTAGCTTCCCTTCGAACCAATAAGGAATCTTAACACAGACTGGGGACTTGTCCAGATTTGTTTATCTTACAGCTTAAGATTTCAGGTTTTCCTTTGGGTTTTTCCTATTAGTCCAACAGATGGATCTTATACAGAAGCTATTCCTCTCATGCTAAGCCTTCTTTTTAAAGTGTTAAGGTTATGAATATCCTGTCAGTCCATGACTTGTTAAAATGAAGACCAGCAAGTGTTTTTAATCATTTTTATGTGCACCATACTCTCTTTTCTGTCATCCTTCCGTTACTTTGGATCTATGAGCTAAAGCTTTCTTTACAAGCTGTTTCTCAAGAAATCGGTAAAGCTTCCCTTAGCAATTGCCTCAACTGGATGACATACTTGAAATAAAAGGTCACACTCTCTTGGACTCTGAGTTCATCTTCCCTTGAAAATTCAGTCGAAGTAGGGTCATTCCTAACGTAATCGTTACTTGAATTGCAGATGATCAAGAAACACCTGAAAGCTACCATGACTGGAAGTGCTGGAAAGTGAGGGGGGAGTAGAAGGATGGATGCCGAGAGATGCATTGCAACAGTCTTCCCGACTTTTAAACACTGCAGCGCTGACCTGCTATTGAAAGATGACTACCTGGCAGTGCCTCTCCTGAGCTGCTGCACAGCTGGAGGTGCAGATACAATGACTCCAACTGAACTCTCTTCCAGGCAAAGTTGTGAGTTGATCCAGAAAGAGGAACCAGACATTTTCTTCCCGACAGCACTTCGAAGGGACATTCCATTTACGGGCTTCCGTAACTCTACCAAGGAAATATTTCTTCTGCTATTCACCTAAAATTTGGTTGGGTGTTAAGTTTGTAGTAGAGCTGAAGATGTTTCCTAAGTATTAGATGCCCATTTTTTGTGTGTTGACAAGTGTGATAATAAGCTAATTTTCCTCAAGTTGTCATCCCTGTTTCTATATACCAAACGTCTCACCACCTTTAGAAAGCTTTTCCTGATTCTCCCCACGCCAATCGGATGGGATCTTCCTAGAATGGAAGCAACTACCTCCACTCCTCCACAGTCCATTGTCATTGGTACCCTCCTTGATTTGTGATTGTTCGTGTCCTTGTCACAGCTCTTACTGGACTACCCATTTCCTGAACTAAGCCTTTGTTATCTCAGCTTTGTGGTCTGTGGCTTCCTGCACATGGCAGGTAGGAATCTAGGAAATACACTATAGAATTGAATTCTCCTACCTCAAATCCAAAGCACTTTATGTACCGGAAAAATTACGGGGGGAAAAAAAAGCATTCCTTTGAAGTCTTTGAAAAAAAAGATATTACCAGTGATGTAGTATACTTCAAATTATGGATCTCAGATTCCTAAGCTTTTAATGCAAGCCATAAATTCAGGCACCAAATTGTCCTTGCTACAAATGGAAAGAGTGGATGAAGTTTGGGTTGGATGCTGATGATACAGGCTGTTTTTTTGATGAGAGAAATCTGTCTATCAAGAGACTCAAAGTGCCGCCTGCTGCATAATCATTACCACTCAGTTCAGGGCCATCAAAGGTCTTGTTTTAAGCAGGTTTCCCTGAAAATTATCCCTGGCCATTTGCCTTGAATAACTATTTTTCAAAAATAAGATGTTTATTGAAAAAAGTAAAGACAAAAGCAAGAAGGCATGAATACTAATGAAAGCTATCCTGCTGGCAAAGATTCACAGAACAGGCACAGAAACGCCCTTGGTTTTGTAAGCACACTGCCTCTTTCCATGGACCTCGGAATGATTTCTACTATAAAGTCAAATTTGCAACTAGGGTACCATCATTGATAGGGTTCTATGCTACAAGTCAATCAATAAATCAGCAGGTCCTTTAATTTCTTACATGTTATAAATTAAACATGTTGCATAACAAAACACTTACAAACTCACACAAAATACCTACTAAAATGTTTTAAAATGAGTGGTTCACCAGTTTGCATATAGCCTTTCCGTGCAGAATGAGAATGAGACCTCTCCTCGTCTCTGCTGACCTCTCACTGGACCCTGAGAAGGACCAGCCATGACCGACATGTTTATTATCTCTCTAATCCCTGACTTTGGACTTCATTTGCCTTGTTGTCTTTATGCTGCTTGAATCATGGTGCTGTTTCTGCTATTCTCAGTGGAGGACTTCTCAACAAAATCTACACAATTGTCCTCCTTCTATTACTAAAACGAGAATCCAATGACTAATCTCCTTTGACTTCTATGTGATAACTGCCTTCAAATTCACATGATACCAGTTGCTCTGTTTCTCCTTAGGAAATGACACGGGTGATCTGGATTGTATCTCATGGATGATATAAATTTTGTAGTACTGTGTGTTTTCCTTTTTGCTTTGGCTTCCTGGATGCTCGGAGCCCACCTGGTAGCCCAATTTGGTCAACATTTCTGACATTATGGAAGCTAATAAGCAAAGCTCTGATTCTTACTCAAGATGTGGGAAACCAAATGTCTTGCATTGCTCCACGACAGTCTCCAGCTTGTCTTATCTTACTAAGGTGCCTGTATGTTCTCTGACCTTGATCTTCTTTTTATTACTCTCACATCCTATATTGCCTTTAAACCATATCAAAATCTTCATAGAGTAAATAAGGATATAAACTTATAAATAACTACTTCAGTTATAGAATGCAGTTCGGAGAGTTAGAGTCTTTTTTTTAGGAGGGGATACCTAGGACAAAAGATTCATGTCTCTTTAGAAAAATATATCTGAAGTACAACAGCATCAACCCAAATAATTATCCTCTAGTTATTTGCCTACAATCTCACCAGCACCTTGAAATTGTCTCTCTTAAACACAGATCACATCATATTATTTTCCTACTCGGACACCTTAGATGGTGCTACCTACGGATTAAAGTTCAAGTTCCTAAGCATGGCATTCAGAGTCCTTCACGACATGCCACCATCTTATCTGTCCAGCCCTATCTCCCAGCCTGCCTTCAGTGCATCCTGCACTTGTGCGAATCTGTACAATGTATTTCTACCCTTCTCTCCCCACCTTCAAGCCTTTCCCCCTCTCCTCTTTCCAAAGCACACAGAAAATAACTCTTGTTGCCCTTTTTTTCTGGTCTAATATACTTCCCAGCCTGGGTTAATATTGAGAAAGTTTTTAAATGTGTCCATAAATTCTTTGACAACCCTCCAATTCAGAGGCACAGTCAATGTACCCTCCTCTTGAAACTAGGTACCTTTGTGACTTGTTTGTAACCAACAGAATACAGGAGAAAAAGATACTGGGTAATTGTTAAGATTAGGCCAACAAAGTTATGCAGTTTCTGTTTTGTTCACTGAGATACTCACTTTTGGAGCCTTGAGCTATCGTTTAAGAAGTCAACTACACTGAGGCCACCGTGCTATGACGAAGCCCAAGAGACATAAAGAGGCCATATTTTACATGTTTCAGTAGGAGGTCCCAGCTGAGGTCCTAGCCAACTGCCAGTATCAATTGCTAGACATGTGACTGAAGATACCTCCAGATGATCAAATGATTCCTGCCCTCAACTGTCAAGTCATTGCCTGCTCACTGATCCAGCCATCATGGAGCAGAGACAAGCCATTTCTGTTGGCCTTACCCAACTTCCTAAGCCACAGAACACACGAGCATAATAAAACAGTTGCTTTGGGGCTTCCCTGGTGGCGCAGTGGTTGAGAATCTGCCTGCCAATGCAGGGGACATGGGTTCGAGCCCTGGTCTGGGAAGATCCCACATGCCGCGGAGCAACTAGGCCTGTGAGCCACAACTACTGAGCCTGCGCGTCTGGAGCTTGTGCTCCGCAACAAGAGAGGCCGTGACAGTGATAGGCCCACGCACCACGATGAAGAGTGGCCCCCGCTTGCCACAACTAGAGAAAGCCCTCGCACAGAAACGAAGACCCAACACAGCCAAAAAAAAAAAAAAAAAAAAAATTAAAAAAATTTAAAAAAACAAAAAAAAACAGTTGCTTTAAGCTGCTCATTTGGAGAGCAATTTACTATGCAACAATAATAACTAGAGGAGATATTTGGTTCCTAGAAGTAGAATGCTACTATACCATAACCCTAAAGCATGAGACACTGGCTTTGAGACCACTCTTTGGAAGCAGCTGAATGGTTCTCAAGGAGACTGTTAGTGGAAGCCTGACAAGGCTAGAGGGGACCGTTGGTGAGGATTTGAAAAAAAGCGAAGAGAATGGTGTAAGAAGCTAGAGAAAAGCGGAATCTTGTTACCTAGTGGTACAAAGTTTGGCCAAACTGTCATATGTGGCAATGTGAAAAATTGGAACTATACCTAAGGAATTTGATGATTCAGCTAAGCAGATTTTTTTTGCCTAATATTAGAAAGGCTACCTGGCTTCTTCTTGCTGCCTGTGATAAAACGCAAGAGGAGAGAGATGAGCTAAAAGGCAAACTGCTTAGCATCAAGCAAAATTTGAGGCGCTGAAAGTTGCTGGACTCAAAAGTAAATGTCTCGGGCTTCCCTGGTGGCGCAGTGGTTGAGAGTCTGCCTGCCAATGCAGGGGACACAGGTTCGAGCCCTGGTCTGGGAGGATCCCACATGCCGCGGAGCAGCTAGGCCCGTGAGCCACAACTACTGAGCCTGTGCGTCTGGAGCCTGTGCTCCGCAACAAGAGAGGCCGCGATAGTGAGAGGCCCGCGCACCACAATGAAGAGTGGCCCCTGCTTGCCGCAACTAGAGAAAGCCCTCGCACAGAAACTAAGACCCAACACAGCTATAAATAAATAAATAAATAAATAAAATTAAAAAAAAAAAACATACCTTACTTTAAAAAAAAAAAAAAAAGTAAATGTCTCACGTTGCTGGCATCTCCAAATGGCAAATGATGGCCAAGTTAAGAGTATTTCTAGGGCAAAGATCAAACCTAAAGGGGAAAGTGTATAAGACCATTTGTTCAGGAGATTTAAGGCTGTGCCACATGGAATCTTTCAGACATACAAAAGGACTCCTAAGGACCTTAAAGGCATATATCATAGACCCTCACTCCTAAAGGACTTTCAGTAATCTTAAGAACCTTGTCACTCAGCAGCCTCTCAGGTTCCTTAAGGTAAAGAAGGGCTTGCCTTAAAGATATCTGTGGTTGTAGCTTTTGTCAAATGTAGTGAACCCTAATAAGATTCAGAGAAAACCCACAAAGTTTTAAGGAAATTATATTGATAAAAACATGTCAGCTTGTGAGGGAGACGGAAACAGTACAAAATGAAGACAGGCCTTGGAACCGAAACCCCAAACCCCTGTGGATAGGAAGCAGGACGGAGTTTACTTAGTTATAAACATGGGGCAATTATTACAGAAAAGGAAGAATGACTCAAAAGATGGAGCCAAGAGCTCAGAGGAAAAAGTCAAGAAGCACAGAGAAAAATTCCTCGAGTAGAACTGAGCTCTAATCAGGGGCATGGCGGCCCAGGCCTAACTGGATTTCAGAATTGCTATGGGCCAGCGACTGCTGTGTGCTTCCCATTCTCTCTGTTTTTGAAGCAAAATGTATACAGCAGTTACCCTATGTTGTCCCACCACTGAGTGATGGTAAGTTGGGTGTGTGTAGGGTAGTTTGTTCCTTTTTCTTTTTGGCCATGCTACACAGCTTGCAGGATCTTAGCTCCCCAACCAGGGATGGAACCTGTGCCCCCTGCAGTGGAAGCACAGAGTCCTAACCACTGGACCGCCAGGGAAGGCCTGGGTAGTTTGTTTCTTTAGTCCTCAGGTCTTAAGATAAAGAGGAACCAGTCTTGAAGAGCCATACCTGAGAAACTGTACTTGAGGAGTCTCATCCATGCATGGACTTGATTTTTATAAGAAGACCCTATACCTCAAGCCTAAGCCTGATGACACTATTGTGCATGAATAAAAACTGTGCCTGTAGCTGTTCACAAACATGTTTGAAAATTCTTTGACCCCCTCTCTTCAAGAGGTGGGGTCTACGCACCCTCTCTGTGAATACAGGGCAGACCTGCAGTTCACTGGCAATCAACAGAATGCATTTCAAATAGTGATGAATGACACTGGAGGCTATTCATGAACGTCAATGCAGTTTCCTCCTTGTTAGCCAGGGCACTCACTTTTGGAGGTCCTGAGACAACCATGCTCTGAGGAAACCCAGGCCACACAGCAAGGCCAAGCGTAGGTGCCCCAGCCAACAGCTAGCATCAACTACCAGATATGTGAGTAAGGACACTTCCAGGTGATTCCAGCCCCAGATTTCATGTTGTCACTGCTGAGACCTGAGACTTCATGAATCACAGACAAGCCATTCCCTCTGTGCTCTGTCTAAATTCTTGACCCAGAATCTGTCGGCATAATAAAACGGTCGTTTCAAGCTGCCAAGTTTTGGGATTATTTGTTGCACAGCAATACCTCAAAGGATTATTATGAGGATTAAATGAGACGTGTACATAAAGCAACAAGCTTAGTGTCTGACAAAATAAACCCTCAGTGAATGGGACTTATCAAGGGCTAACTCATCAATTTACTGGGCTTTGCTTAAAATATTTAGCATATAAGAGATGCCTAATACATACTCGTTGACTTGGAGTGATTACAGAGTTGAGGACAGAAAAGATGAAGTTGCAGAGAAATCACAACCTCATTTTCCTCAACTGAGAGGAAATTTTTTAAAATGCTATTACAAGAAACAATTTTCCCTGTAGCAGTCTATCAAATTCTAAAATTTATCTCAGTGAAAAATCAGATTGTGCAATTCATTTAATTCTTGTCTTCTCCCCTAAGTCTAAGGTAACAAAACTATAAGTACCTGCATTCAGTGAATAATAGTTAATTTGGTACCATATGATATCACTTATATGTGGAATCTAAAATATGACACAAATGAACCTATCTATGAAACAGAAACAGAATCACGGACATAGAGAACAGACTTGTGGTTGCCATGGGGGAAGGGTGGGGGAGGGATGGAGTAGGAGGTTGGGCTTAGCAGATACAAACTATTATACAGAGAATGGATAAACAGCAAGGTCCTACTGTATAGCACAGGGAACTATACTCAATATCCTGTGATAAACCATCATGGAAAAGGATATTTAAAAAAAGAATATATATGGGGCTTCCCTGGTGGCGCAGTGGTTGAGAGTCTGCCTGCCAATGCAGGGGACACGGGTTCAAGCCCTGGTCTGGGAAGATCCCACATGCCGCGGAGCAACTGGGCCCGTGAGCCACAATTACTGAGCCTGTGCATCTGGAGCCTGTGCTCCGCAACAAGAGAGGCCGCGATAGTGAGAGGCCCGCGCACCGCGATGAAGAGTGGCCCCCACTTGCCACAACTAGAGAAAGCCCCCACACAGAAACGAAGACCCAACACAGCCATAAATAAATTAATTTAAAAAAATGGTGATGGTTAAAAATAACATTGATGAAGGTTTGTTTTTAAAAAAAAAGAATATATATATATATATATATATATATAACTGAATCACTTTGCTGTACAACAGTAATTAACACAGCGTTGTAAATCAACTATACTTGAATTAAATAAATAAATAGTTAAGTTGGGAAATGATGGATTGATGGATACCGGCTAGCAAATACGGGATATGGACAATGCAGTGGTCCACATCTATCCCAGCCTTCACTGCAACTCTGAAGTATGTGAGGTTTTTTCCTCAAACCCGCTCCACAATCCAACCTTGTCACTGTCATCCTCTCTCCATTACTGTCATTTACTACCTCTCATGGTCAAAGGCTCTCCAAAGGAATTTCTGTACCTAAACCATTTAAAACAATTTTTTCTGGAGACAAAACCCCACCTAGAATTTTGGGATATATGGATCACAAGTAAGAAAGGCTTTGATTTATAAAATCACATTGGATTAAAACAATCCCTAATTTCTCATCTACCTTGTCACAGTTGGTGCAAGAGATAATACAAAGTGAGAGGGTGAGGCTTGCCTAGCTTCTAACCTGTGAAGTCTTAATCTTCCCGTGGCTGAAGCAAAATGACCCCTGCAGGCATTTTACGTAGAAGGAATCTGAAGAGCTCTAGCCCAACCAGTGACAACATTCTAATGTCTGTGTTCCACATAACATTGAGCAGAGCTCCCTGTGCTATATATACAGTAGGACCTTGTTCGTTATCCATTTTAAATACAGCAGCGTGTACACGTCAATCCCAAACTCCCTAACTATCCCTTCCCCGCACATCCTTCCCCCCTGGTAACCTTAAGTTCCTTCTCTCAGTCTGTGAATCTGTTTCTGTTTTGTAAATAAGTTCATTTGTATCATTTGTTTTTAGATTCTGCATATAAGGGATGTCATACAGCCTGGATGGGAGGGGAGTTTGCGGGAGAATGGACACATGTATATGTATGGCTGAGTCCCTTTGCTGTGCACCTGAAATGATCACAACATTGTTAATCGGCTATACTCCAGTATAAAATAAAAAGTTTAAAAAAAAAAATAATGTCTGTGTTCCATGTCTGATCAATGGTCTTCACATCATTTCCCAGTTAGAAAACCTGCCTAAAATCTTAGCTCTTTTTGGACTAAGGTCCTGCCTTGCTGTTCCTAATCAACTGCTTAGAAAATTCTTATCTCCCTCTTAAACCCCTGAGAAGTGGCTGGAGGCCTTACTAGCTGTGATAGACTTCCCTAACTCTAAGCGTCCACAATTAGGGCTCCAGAAATTATTGTGCCAGTGTTCTCCCTCACTGAGCCAGCTAGCCTTTTGGAGCACTCAAACATTTCTGCCAGACCCCCTAACTAATAGTTTGCCTGCCACTGGGTTGATATCCCCTCAGAATACTGTATTCTGTCCCTAATTGGAATTTTCCCAGCATCTGCCCCATCCAGCAGATGAGACTTGTTTTGTTCTAGCTGCGCAAGTCATGTGGGATGAAATAATAGCGATGTGAGGGTGAAAACCTTCTCAGTTTTTTAGATGGTTCTATTTTACAGTTATAACATGACAAATTAAATATGCAAATTCCTTTGCTCCCTGAACTGTTCCTTAGAGAAGCAGAAAGAGGTTTCAAAATATCTGTAAAATGAGGTGAAAGGACACAGCTTTCAGTCATCTGAGTAATGATTTCCCTGCCGAGAAAAGGGCAAACCGTAAATACTTTCATTTCATTTAATACTAAAGATACAGAAACTGTGACTTTTTAATTAATCTCTAAAACACTGTCCAAAATCTCTCTTGGCTCTAGGGCAATCTTTTAATAGAACCAAAAAATAAATAAATAAATAACAAAAAGAAGGAGGATAATAAGAGGAAGAAAAGCTTTTCACCCAAAGACTGGTCTCATGCTTGTTTTTAATTCGAGTACTCTCTGAGGAGCGGGGGTGGGGAGGAAGGGCAAACTGTTACGATCTGTGGTCCTTTTCCATTGGGAGAAACTCTGGAAGATAATGAGACAGAATTGCTTGACAGGGCTCCCCAAGGACAAGGTCAACAACCTTCAAGTGGCAGCTCCAAAAGTACAACTGTAAGTTTCTTAGATTTCTCACCCATTACAATTCTAGGAAAAGGAGGCTAATTTTGCAAACAGCCAACTCAAACTTCCTGTTACATGTGCCTCTTATAAAATAACAAGAAGAGGAGTATATGACAAGAACACTTGAAGAGCCATGCCAGTTTTTCCAACTACTTGGAGAGATTTGGAAGAGACGTTTGCAAAGTTTTGTTTTCAAATAATTAATTTGACTCTTAAGGACAAAAGGTACTATTGCAAGTGTTACCACGGCTACTACCAACACTGTTACATGAGAGATACCTCTGCTGTTGGTTCTGCTGTGCCTTGTGGAATATGTGTAAAGAGGCATATTATTTAGAAAGGATTGGCATTGGTAGATGGAAGAACCAATGAAAATGGGAAGAAAATCTCTGGCCAAGTGAGGCTAAATCATTGGTACAGGAGGTGAAATATGATGTTGACCACAGTTTCATGGTATCACCCTGAAAGCGATAAAAGTGCCGTGTACGCCATTTCTTAAGACGAGCGCCAACAATTCCTCCCATCTGTGCACGTGCATGCCATTCCTTCCGTCGAGAGGTGGACTCTATCTCCCTCCCCCTTGAGTCTGGGCTGGCCTAATGGCTTCCTTTGACCAAGAGAAAACAATGGAAGTGATGGGACTTCACTTCACTGGGACTTCTGAGTCAAGGCTTTAAGAGATCTTGTAGCTTCTACTTTCACCTTCTTGGAAGCCAGCTACCATATAAAGAAGCTTGGGCTAGACTGTAACCATGATGAGGGACCAGATGGAGAGAGAGAGGCCAGCCAGCCCCAGACATTCCGGTCCAGCTGAGGCACCAGATGTGAAAGAAGCCAGCAGAGCTCCCAGCTGAATGCAGCCAAGATCCAGTGGAGCAGAAGAGCATCCGACAGAGCTCAGAGAACCCAGAGCAGCGTGAGAAATTATAAGTGGCTATTGTTTCAAGCTAGTTTTTTTTTTTTTTTTTAATTTACTTATTATTTTTGGCTGTGTTGGGTCTTCATTGCTGCGCACGGGCTTTCTCTAGTTGCGGCGAGCGGGGGCTACTCTTCATTGCGGTGCGCGGGCTTCTCATTGTGGTGGCTGCTCTTGTTGAGGAGCACGGGCTCTAGGTGCGTGGGCTTCAGTAGTTGTAGCTCGTGAGCTTCAGTAGTTGTGGCTCGCGGGCTCTAGAGTGCAGGCTCAGTAGTTGCTGCACACGGGCTTAGTTGCTCCGCGGCATGTGGGATCTTCCTGGACCAGGGATCAAACCCGTATCCCCTGCATTGGCAGGCGGATTCCCAACCACTGCGCCACCGGGGAAGCCCTCAAGCTAGTTTTGAGTAATACATGGGTGATCGAGACAGACTCTCTGTCCCCAGTGACAATGAAGAGATACATGCCTGGACTGGTGAGAAAACTACTTATGTGAACAACTTCTGTGGAAGCAAGTGGCTTGCTGGAGGGAGGAAATAAAAAGCTAACGATGAAGAAGGGGTGGACAAACTAGAATTGAGCTGAAAGATTTTCCTGGACACTTTTAAACTCGGGCCGTGTGGTGGAATCCCAGACATCTAAGTGATACTAAACAGAAACAGTTGCTTCCCAAGGTTTCTCATGCCAGCCTGAAAAATAAAAGGAAGCAGTTATAGGACATCTTAGTTTAGGTTTCCACAGAAGACCCTGAGGCAAGGATTTGAGTGAAAGCAGTTTGCTAGGTGGTATAAGGAACACAGACAGGTGAGGGAGAAAACTGATACAGAGAATGAAGGCAGCCAAAGTTAGTAAGTTAGTTACCAGAGCTGGAGACTGGGAATCTCTGGGAAATGGTGCAAAATACATTACCTCAGGTGCAGGCCCAGCTGTGAGAGAGTTAGATGAATATGCTCATCTATTGACAGATAGATAGATAGATGATAGATACATAGATAGATAGACAGGTCGGTCTTGGCAATGACTTTTTTGAATCAGACGCAAAAAGCAAAAGCATCAAAGCAAAAGTAAACAATTGGGACTACATCAAAACAAGAAGCTTCTGCACAGCAAAGGAAACGACCAGCAAAATGAAAAGACAACCTACCAATTGGGAGAAAATATTTGTAAATCATATAGCTGATAAGGGGCTAATATCCAAAATATACAAGGAACTCATACAACTTAATAGCAAAAAAACCCCACAATCGATTAAAAATGGGTAGAGGATCTGAATAGACATTTTCCCAAAGAAGACATACAAATGGCCAACAGATACCTGAAAAGATGCTCAACACCACGAATCATCAGGGAAATACAAATCAAAACCACAATAAACTATTACCTCACACCTGTTAGAATGGTTATTATAAAAAAAGACAAGAAATAACAAGTGTCAGAGATGATGTGGAGAAAAGGAAACCTTTGTGCACTCTTGGTGGGAATGTAAATTGGGGGTAGTCACTATGGAAAACAATATGGAGGTTCCTCGAAAAATTAAAGAGAACTACCATATGATCCAGCAATTCCACTTCTGGGTATTTATCCAAAGAAAACAAAAAACACTAACTCAAGAAGACATATGCATCCCCATGTTCATTGCAGCATTATTTACAATAGCCAAGAGATGGAAGCAACCTAAGTGTCCATCGACAGATGAATGGATAAAGAGAATGTGGCACATATATACAATGGAATATTACTCAGCCATAAAAAGAAACGAACTTGGGCTTCCCTGGTGGCGCAGTGGTTGGGAATCTGCCTGCCAATGCAGGGGACACGGGTTCGAGCCCTAGTCTGGGAAGATCCCACATGCCGCAGAGCAACTGGGCCCGTGAGCCACAACTACTGAGCCTGCGCGTCTGGAGCCTGTGCTCCGCAACAAGAGAGGCCGCGATAGTGAGCGGCCCGCGCACCGCGATGAAGAGTGGCCCCCGCTTCCCGCAACTAGAGAAAGCCCTCGCACAGAAATGAAGACCCAACATAGCCAAAATAAATAAATAAATAAATAAATACTTTTTTTTTTTTTTTAATTTATTTATTTATGGTTGTGTTGAGTCTTCGTTTCTGTGCGAGGGCTTTCTCTAGTTGCGGCAAGCGGGGGCCTCTCTTCATCGCGGTGCGCGGGCCTCTCACTATCGCGGCCTCTCTTGTTGTGGAGCCCAGGCTCCAGACGCGCAGGCTCAGTAATTATGGCTCATGGGCCCGGCCGCTCCGCGGCATGTGGGATCTTCCCAGACCAGGGCTCGAACCCGTGTCCCCTGCGTTGGCAGGCAGACTCTCAACCACTGCGCCACCAGGGAAGCCCCAATACTTTTTAAAAAAAGATCCAAGATGTGACTGAACAATTAAGATACTAAAAAAAACCCGACAAAATTACATTTGCAAAGAGGAGAAAGTTATTGTTTAAAAAAAAAAAAAAAGAAACGAACTTGAGTTATTTGTAGTGAGGTGGATGGGCCTAGAGTCTGTCATACAGAGTGAAGTAAGTCAGAAAGAGAAAAACAAATACCATATGCTAACACATATATATGGAATCTAAAAAAAAAAGGCTCTGAAGAACCTAGGGGCAGGACAGGAATAAAGACGCAGATGTAGAGAATGGACTTGAGGACACGGGGAGGGGGAAGGGTAAGCTGGGACGAAGTGAGAGAGTGGCATGGACATATATACACTACCAAATGTAAAATAGCTAATGGGAAGCAGCCGCCTAGCACAGGGAGATCACTTTGGTGCTCTGTGACCACCTAGAGGGGTGGGATAGGGAGGGTGGGAGGGAGACGCAAGAGGGAGGGGATATGGGGATATATGCAGACGTATAGCTGATTCACTTTGTCATACAGCAGCAACTAACACAACAATGTAAAGAAATTATACTTCAATAAAGATGTTAAAAAAAATTAACACATCAAAAAAAACCCCAAAAAACAGAAAAACCAAAAACAAACAAAAAGAAAATATGGCATGTATATGTATGTACGTGTATGTATGTATTCCACTACATATATATATATATATGTAGTGGAATATTATTCAGCCATAAAAAAAGAAGGAAATCTTGCCATTTGTAGGCAACATGGATGGATCTTGAGGGCATTATGTTAAGTGAAATAAGTCAGACAGAAAAAGACAAATACCATATAATCCTACTTATATGTAGAATCTAAAAAAATAAACAAAAAAACTGAGCTTACAGTTAAAAGGTATAAACCTCCAGTTATAAAATAAGTAAGTGATGGGGATGTAATGTACAGCATGGTGACTATAGTTACTGATACTGTATTGCATATTTTAAAGTTGCTAAGAGAGGATATTAAAAGTTCTCATCACAAGAAAAAAAATTTGTAACTACGTATGGTGGTAGATGTTAACTAGACTTACTGTGGTGATCATTTCACAGTATATATCAATACAAACATTGAATCATTAGGTTGTATATCTGAAATTAATATAATGTTATATGTCAACTATACCTCAATGAAAAAAGATATTCATCAAAATAATATTTATAATAGTAACAACTGGGAAACAGAATATTCAACAATGGAGCTGGTTAAGTAAATAATGGCATATCTATCCAATGGAATATGACAGTCAATCATATGTTCATTAAGTGTTTTCAATTATCTTAGAAAATGTTTATGTCCTGCTATTATAAGATAAATAAAAATTATTTATAATTATATAAAAACAAAACAAAGGGCTTCCCTGGTGGCACAGTGGTTGAGAATCTGCCTGCCAATGCAGGGGACACAGGTGCGAGCCCTGGTCTGGGAAGATCCCACATGCCGTGGAGCGGCTGGGCCCGTGAGCCACAATTACTGAGCTTGCGCGTCTGGAGCCTGTGCTCCGCAACAAGAGAGGCCACGATAGTGAGAGGCCCGCGCGCCGCGATGAAGAGTGGCCCCCGGTTGCCACAACTAGAGAAAGCCCTCGCACAGAAACGAAGACCCAACACAGCCATAAATAAATAAATAAATAAATAAATAAATAAATAAATAAAATACATGGTACTATTGAGATATGAGTTTAAGACAACTTAAAACTTTTTACATATTAAATAATAGCTTATGTTTGGCAATTCATTGTCAGACACTGTAACTGAAAAATGACAAAAATGTTTAAACAAACAAAAAATACTGAAGAGCAGAATTTCCTTCTGTTAGCACAGTTAACTTACAAAATGCTAATAAACATCTACTTTTTACAGAGTGATGCTATCTATAATGTATTGTGATCATTATTTAATCTGTACAGCAACTTTTATTTTACAGATGGCAATAAAGAGAGAATAAGACGACGGCCCGTGGTCTCACAACCAACAAGGAATGTGGGACCCCTCAGCTTATCCTCACAGTGTTAACTCAAAATGAGAATTTTGGTCGCCTTTGCAACGCCAGAGACAATTTCCTCTTTTCTATCCCAGAGCGTCAGGTTGACAGTGTTGCTAAAGATTTAAGATGAAGATCACACTCCCAGTACAATTTAAAAATAACATACAGAGACCAGAGTTATGTCAGCAAAATTTCTTAAGTGTTTAATGATAACATTTCAACGAGTTTTTAACTGGGAAAATGAAAATACTAATAGTGCAAATTCTTTTTAATAGTTTTAATTAGCAATAAATGCTCATTGCATAATATGCAAAAACCAGAAGAAAATTTAAAAGACAATAATTATACCCAGATATACAGTATAAAATTTTAACAGCTGTACAGAAATAGCCCTTTTTGGAAGGACCCTAAGATTATCTGATCCAGCTCCTGCTTTGAGTAGCTACAGCATTCTTTACCCAGGGAGGGTAAGTAACGTTCCCAGATCATATGGCCACGAAGTGGTGCAGAGTAAACAAGACCTGTCTCTTCCTTCCCCACATACCGATCCTTTCTACAATGTGATGCCATCCTCTTAATCTTGGTGGGGCGAGAGGACACAGCCGGTTGGGGGAAAGGCACAGGTGAAGTCATTGATCACCAGCTAACCAGCGTAGACATATAAGCTCCGTAAAGGATGCTGGCAATTTACAGACTAGTCAAAAAGAGATAGCTTTTTTCCATGTGCTTTAAAATAAATTTGAAAACAAGAATGCCCTTTGGAGGACAAACTTCAACGTGATCAGATGTACAATCCATCAGATGAGTGACTACGCATTTGTTCAGCCTACCTCTCCTGACTGTTGCCCTTCTGATATGACTCACTGACGCTTTGGAAAGCATCTATTATGGTTTGAATTTCGGCATCTGTTTCTGGAAGTTGCAGGGGAGAACTGGAATTAATTTTGGATTATTGGTACTCCTGCAAAGGACTAGAAAATGGTTTGCAGTATTTCAAAACAATGGCTAATACAAAATTATTTGTAAAACAAGTCTCAAGCATATTTTAAACCTTAGATTTGATTCCTCCTTTATTTCCCAATCTGGGTATCACTTCCAAGTCTATATACACTCACAGAATTGGAATTAATTATAATATCCATCAAAAGAATATTTTTGGTAGCATGACTATATTGCTACCTTCAGACACAGATAAGGTTATACCTCTGTAATTTTCAAATTAATCACTCAAATACCCACTTGCCCAGAATTGTGGAAGAATTCTGGAAGTTTCTTCATTCTATTGGGTTGGCCATAAAGTTCATTCGGGCTTTTTTCCGTAAAATCTTACTGCAATAAAACATCCAGTCTGGCTTTCAAATAGCAGGTAGAGGGAATTACCCATCTGATCAGTCCTTACTTCATCACCATCGCTTTTGTTGCTACCAGAGTTTTTCAAAGGTCACATGCCATGATCACTGTTTAAATGATTCCACGGGTGATCCAGATCCGTAAGTTTTCTTACAATGAGACAGACCCCTTTCCCTTGATGGTACTTCACCACGGGGCTCTTATGAATGTGGTTATTTTATTTGCATTCATGTTCTCTGCCACTGTGGCCCAAGGCCACCCGGGCAAGCAGAAGAAGCAAGAGATTTGTAGCCTCATCCAGAGGTTGTGCTGGAACCAGCCCACCGTACCCAAGGAGTCATGGGGAATCTGTGGCCGTGACTCCAGACATCCTCTCCCTGATGTGAGCTCCATCTTGGAAATCTTTGGTACCCTTGCAAGCCAAGCAGACATCAGTCAGCACCCCGTCAATCCTCAAAGAGGTTCTTTAATAACAGAAGCAATAATAATAATGAATAGTTGGGGTCTGTTCTCAACGCTTTGTTCATTTAACCCTCATAGAGATGCTGTGAAGTAAATATTAATTTTTGCCCCATTTTTCTGATGAAAGCATGGAGACACGGAGAAGTAAGGTAACACAGCTATCAACTAGAAGAAGCGGGATTTGAACCTAAAAGTCTGGCTCAGATTCTGTGCTCTTAACCACATCACATTTAAAATCAGAACGGAAGAGACTGAAGTTTCTTTGCTTCCTGGAAGTTCCCTGAGTCCTGGATAAGGTTGTCTGTCCCTCTCTCTCCACCCCTTTGCCCCCCAATACCTAGCCAGTTCTAGAGCAGAGACTTTGTCAAGCAACAAAATGTACTGGATGATCCTTTCTGCAGAGCAATTAAGCCCCTGTCCGTCTGAGTAGGCAGAGTTCACCCAACCAGCCCTTCCAAGAATAAAGAATAAAAGTCACCAGCAAAGGTGAATTTTTGGTCTCTACCTAGATAAGAAGTATCTGGAAACTTTTAAAATAATAGTTCTGAACATGGAAACTTGCATGGAAAAAAACTGCATCTTTATTTTCACTATCTTTTAACCAAAATCTAATATTTTCATCAAGTATAAATGTGGGCAACAATCGACAATAGTATTAGCAATACTGGGGACTCTGTGACCAGCTGCAACATCATCTATTTTCATATCACAACAGTTCTCAGAGATTCCAAACGATCACTTAACCTAGTTACTACCTTGAAATTCTACTATGAGATTCACTGCTAAATCATGTGAGGTATGATGTTAATAACAAAGCACCTATATTATTAAATTGCAATTTATTTTTTAACAGTTTGGTAACCATATTTAATAGTTTGGTAAAAATATTATTGGTGTCCTTTGTAATCCTACGTATTTAATTCATTTTAAAACATTCTGAGACATTCATAGGCACAAGAAGATTCAGATACCTGTTTAAAATGCATTTCTCATGCATCTATTCCTTTTCAAGTCCTTTTCCCATTTAGGTTATTACAGAATATTGAGTGGAGTTCCCTGTGCTCTATAGTAGGTCTTTGTTGGTTATCTATTTTAAATATAGCCATGTATACATGTCAGTCCTAAACTCCCAATCTATCCCTCTCCCATCCCTTCCCCCACCCCCTGGGCCCGGTAACCAAAAGTTCCTTCTCTAAGTCTGTGAGTCTGTTTCTGTTTTGTAAATAAGTTCATTTGTATCATTTTTCTTTAGATTCCTCATATAAGCGATAGCATATGATATTTGTCTTTCTCTGTCTGACTTACTTCACTTAGTATGACAATCACTTTGCTGTACACCTGAAACTAAGACAACATCGTTAATCAACTATACTCAGATATAAAATAAAAATAAAAAACATAAAAAATAAAACAGTATTTATGTACAAACCAAAAATAAAATAAAGTAAAATAAAATAAAATGCATTTCTCTCTCATGTTGCAGAGCCTGGATCCCTTTCAAACAATCTCTAAGCAACCCATCCCTTGGGAGTTGGCCTCATTAATTCCGTGAAGAAGCAGTTGCTATCGTCCATCTTTAAGGTCCATTCAGAGAGTCCAGAAAGAGCTGAACAAATTTGGAGGTCCCCCCAGAAAGTTCCAGAACCTGAGGTTTAGAAATCAAAGTATAGCATTCCTTTCTTCTCTTTTTTTTTTTTCTTTTTTCTTGGCTTAAAAGAAAGTTTATTGTCTCATAGTCTGGAGGCTAGAAGTTTGAAATCAAGGCATGGGTTGGGCCATGTTCTCCGACAGCTCTAAGGGAGCATTCTTCCGTGCCTCCTCTAGCTTCCGGTGTTCGCTGGCAGTCCTTTGTGTTCCTTGGCTGGTAGCTGCATCCCTCTGGTCACGCGGCCGACTTCTGTGTGTCTTCACACCGTCCTCCCTCTGTACATGCTGCTATTTACAGGTGTTCTCCTCTCTTACAAGGACACCAGTCATATTGGTTTAGGGGCCTATCCTACCTGAGTATGAACTCATCTTAACTGAACTGCAATAAGTCTATTTCCAAATAAGGTCACGTTCTGAGGTTAGGGCTTCAATATGTCCTTTTTTTAAAGACTTGGTTTTTAGAGCACTTTTAGGTTCACGGCAAAAGTGAGAAGGCACAGAGAGCTCCCATTTACTCCCAGTCCCTCCCGCATCATCAACAGACCCCACCAGGGTGGTACGCTGGTTACAACCGACGAACCTACACTGACACCCCACCCAAGGCTTACAGTTTACATTAGGGGTCACTGTTGGTGTTTCACATTCTATGGGTTTGGACAAAAGTGCAGTGACATCTATGCATCACGACAGAAGCACAGCTTTCTGTGAGGGGCGGGGAGAGGTAGAGCCGGACAGGGCAGGTGTGTGGCGCTGCTTCTGTCCTGGGCCCCCGGAGAAGTGGGGAGGAGCGGATAGGCCTGGGGCTCCCTGGCGCCGATGGGTGTGGACCAAGAGCCCAAGCTGAGCGGAGGAGACCCGCAGCTGCAGGAGCGGGATTTCCGTGTCGTGTGCAGCGCCTCCCGAGAGGCACAGCCTGCAGCGGGTAAGAGCACGGGCTCGTGAGCAGGACCCCCGATCGGCACTCTGGCTCTGCCACCTGCTAGCTGTGGCCCTTGAACAAGCTTTATAACCTCTCTGTGCCTCGGTTTTCTCGTGTGTACAATGGGAACAGCCATGCTCGCTTCACAGGGTTGTTAAAGGTGAACTCGAAGTGTTAATACATGGGCAGTGCCTAGAACCACACCGGGCACAGAGTAAGGACGCCACGAGGGTACTCTGAGTATGATCTCTCCCACTGCCAATGTTATTATTTACTGTTTCCCTCATCATCAGGATGATACACCAGGTGGGAGAGCAGAGAGTGCTTTTCAAAGTAAAATACCAACTACTTGAATGAGTCACCATTTCGGATGAAGCATATCATGGCTCTTCTCCATTAAGAGGCTGTAATGAGCAGGGTTCTCCAGAGAAACGGAACCAATAGTCTGTGTGTGTGTGTGTGTGTGTGTGTGTGTGTGTGTGAGAGAGAGAGAGAGAGAGAGAGAGACAGAGAGAGGGAGAGGGAAAGAGGAAGTGAGAGAGACACAAAGACAGAAATTTATTCTAAGGGATTGGCTCATGGGGCTGGTAACGCCAAATCTCAAAGGGTAGGTAGACCAGCAGGCTGAAAACCCAGGGAAAAGGTGACATTGCAGCTTTAGTCCAAAGGCAGTCTGGAGGCAGAATTCCCTCTTCCCCAGGAAACCTCTGTCTTTTTTCTCTTAAGGCCTGCAACTGATTAGATGAGGCCCACCCACATTCTGGAGGGTCATCTGCTTTACTTGAAGACTACTGAGTTAAATGTTACTCACAGCTAAAAACACCTTCCCAGCAACAAACTGACTGGAGTTTGACCAAATATCCGGGTACTGTGGCCCAGCTAAGTTGATACATAGAATTAACCATCACAGAGGCATAATCACAATTGATCATGTGGGTTTTTGGAATACAGTCATAGACAAATGCTCCATTTTGGTCTGCTGGGTCAAAATCCATCTCCACCTAGAAGCAGCCACAGAGGAGAACAGAGAAATCTATTGTGCAGGCCATCACTTCTGATAATACACTCATGTTGTCTCAGAGAGTGCACTGAACTCTCCAAGAGCCATGTTTCAACAGCCAAGTCAGGGCCAGAAAAGGTTTGAGCCTTGAATTCAAAGTTGCTGAAATTCTCTCCTCTGTCTGCTGGAATTTACCAAGAACAGGAATCGTCCGCGTACCCATAAACCATGGAGCAATGACACTGCTGCTGCCCTTGCAATACAGCGCATCTATTGTAATAGCATTTCATTGGAAGCAAGACTGCAAATAAGCCCAGGATGGAATCCCCCCACCTACTCATAAACGTATTTCTCCTGATGAATTGCATCTTCTGGAATCATCTAAAAGCTTCTCCAATGAATGCCCATTTGGAATAGGGGTCTTTCAATAGCTAAGGGATTTCCCAATTATGAAGAAATGTCAGCCTCTTCTACAGGGCTGTGGGGACCTGGGCCAAGGTCCAAGGTCCTTGGATATTGTCCCTGGACAAAATGATAGAACTGAAATAGTTATTATGATAATTCAATATTTAATGTTTGGAAAGTTAACCTAGGTGGTGGCCACAGAGATGAGCCTTTCATATCCCCTTCAAGAGAACCTACTGAAGGGAGCATCTAGCTGCCACCCTTGGGACCTGGCATGGTATCTTTGCTGAAGCCAAGCTTCCCCTGTCTGGTTCCCACAGCGAGGGCACCAGGGCTAGCCCATTCCTGCCCGAGGTGGGATTCTTCAACACGCACCTTTTGCTTTGGGACCCATCAGTTTGATCAAGTCTTTCTCAGTACTGTGTTACAGTCTGAGGCTCTTCCTACCCAATCCTTCCCCCTCCCTCCTTCCCTTCCTTCCTCTGTCCTTTCACAGGGATCAGACCTGAATCACAGTCTGAAGCTCTTCCCTCCTCCTCCTCCTCCTCCTCCCTCCCTCCCTCTTCATCCTTTCCTGGAGGGTCACCCAATAAATCTCTGGCATATCTAAGCTCACCCTGAGACCTGCTTCTCAGAGGATGTGAACTGACCCAACTTATTTATGTTCTGTTGCTTTTATGATGCAACGTCCAGAGGGTAATATTTGCCACTGCAACATGCCCGATTAGCTATGATCCAGGAGGATCATACATCCTGGTTTGCCCAAGGCAGTCCCAGTTTATGCTTGCTGTCAAACATAATTACCAATAACTCCCTGCCTATTCTCAAAGACTCCCACTTTGGATAATATTGTAAATTATATGGTTACCCCAGCTATAGTCTATAGTCAAAGATTAGTCCAATGAAATGTTTCCCAAAGCATATTTTGTGGAACACAACTCTTAGAAGATGCTCTAGGAAAAAGGGTTCGCTGGACAAATAAACTTGGGAAATATTGTTGCAAGTTCACAGTCCGAATAAGGGTGTTAAAATCTTAGAGAGGTTCTGCCGTAGAAAACCTTGTTTAACTGTTTTACTCAATGTTTCCCAAGCTCATTCGCCCAGACAACATTTTTACCTTGAATCCCTAATAGTGCTGAGTGAACCACTGCCAAGACTGAATTCTCCCTACTCGCAGCTACACTTGAAAACAGCTCAAAATGTTAGGAGGCTCAGAGCACGGCAGCTGGTTCAGAAGAAACAACTGGGCTTCGGTCTGCGCTGGCTCCAGATTCACCTCTGAGTACAATTCACATTAGCAACTGTGATCCACAAAGGCATTCTGGCCCTTAGTTAAGTCATTTGGGTCTAAATGTTGCTTTTAATGGCTTCTAATTTTACTCATAAAATTTTTCAATCATAAAAATCCTCATTTTTAGTGCCAAATTGGGAATTTTGTTAGCAAATCACTTGATCCAGTCACTAAGGTGATTTTAAAGAGCCCTTTCCATCTGGCCAGTTCTCTTGCTCCCAGCCCTGGCAAAACCATAAACCCAGTTTTTCCATTTAGAATGCAGGGCTTGGCTCCTTCCCCATTTAACGCACATCCAGCTCACTCCACCTCTTAGTTCACCCTGTTTTATTAGGTGCACATATATCTGTTCTTTAAGACAAGAAGTTAAGTCCTTTAAGGCCAACATCATGCTGTAGACAGTTACATACTCTCCATACATTTAGACAAAATGCTCTGTGCCTAGCAGTTAATAGGAAGGAAGGAAGGGAGGGAGGGAGGGAAGAGAAAGGAAAGAAGGAAGAAAGGAAGGAAAGAAGGAAGAAAGGAAGGAAAGAAGGGAGGAAGGGAGGAAAAAAGGAAGGAAGGAAGGAAGGAAGAAAGAAAGAAAAAGAAAGAAAGAAAGAGAAAGAAAGAAAGATTAAAACTATAAAAGATGGCTTGATGTTTGTACTAAAAGACTTAACTTGATAGTTCATCAAAATAGTGCTTATGTTCTGTTGATGCCCCAAAATACTTTACATGGTATAATTATATATATTTTTCAAGAGTTTTAAAATAAAGAGTACAGGGAAACAAGAAAAATGAATAAAGTACTATGTCTGCTGTGTTTTTGTTCAGGAAACCCTGATTCATTTCAGCCTATGCCATCTTTTGCAATCTCCCAACCAACTGAATTAGACACTAATTATGAATTAGGTTGAAAGCTACACTCAGTACTCTTGATACGTAGGAAAGAAAAAGCGCCTAAATAATAATAATAGTAATAGGGACTTCCCTGGTGGTCCAGTGGTAGAGAATCTGCCTTACAATGCAGGGGACGCAGGTTCCATCCCTGGTCAGGGAACTAAGGTCCCACATGACGCAGGGCAACTAAGCCCGTGTGCCACAACTACTGAGCTCGCGCGCGTCAACTAGAGTCTGTGTGCCACAAACTACAGAGCCCACGCACCCTGGAGCCCATTCGCCACAACCAGAGAAGAGAAAATCTGCACACCACAACTAGAGAGAAGCCCACGCACCACAATGGAGAGCTCGCATGCCTCAATGAAGATCCTGTGTGCCGCAACTAAGACCCGATGCAGCCAAATGTAAATAAAACATTATTTTTTTAAAAAAAATAATAATAATGATAGTAATAATAACAATAATAACTATTCCTTAGATAAGGATAGAATTCTTTTGCTGCTCTATAAATACCAAGACCTAAACATAATACCAAATTCCCTGATTTGAAAACACAATAGTCCATTATTTTACTATTATACTTTTTCTTCTGGGTTCTAAATTATCCAATGGGATAAAACGGAACATCTTATTCATGCTAAACATTGATCCATTAAACTAGAAATTTTTAAAACTGAAGAGTTCGTTGAGTTCTAAGTATTACCTTTCATTTTCTGTCTTTAAAAATTTGGGGAAATTATTTAAAACTAGTATCATTCTCATATATTTCTGATTAGATTCAAAAGAATATGCCCTAATTTGAAAAAGTACATGCACTCCAGTTTTCATAGTGGCATAATTTACAATTGCCAAGGTGTGGAAGAAACGTAAGTGTCCATCAACAGATGAATGGATAAAGAAGTTGTGGTCTATATATATATATGTATATATATATATATACATATATATATACACATACACAATGGAATACTACTCAGTCATAAAAAGGAATGAAATTTTTCCATTTGCAGCAATATGGATGGACTTGGAGGGCATTATGCTAAATGAAATAAGTCAGGCAGAGAAAGAAAAATACTGTATGATATCACTTATATGTGGAATCTAAAAAAATACAACAAACTAGTGAATAAAACAAGTAAGAAGCAGACTCATAGATACAGAGAACAAACTAGCGGTTGCCAGTGGGGAGAGGGAAACTGGGAGTGGCAATATAGGTGCAGGGGGAAAAAAGAGTTATTATGGGATTATATGAAATCATGTGTGTGAAACTTTTGAAAATTGCAAAGCACTATAAAATTTAATTAAATCTTTTATTCAATTAAAAAAAAAAAGAATATGCTCCAAACAAGACAGTGGTGATACCATTATACAGAATCAACTAAATACAAAATTATTTTGTTTAATCAGAAAATAAGATAGATAAACAACAAAGTCCTACTGTACAGCACAGGGAACTATATTCAATATCCTGTGATAAACCATAATGGAAAAGAATATGAAAAAATATATATGTATAACTGAGTTATTTTGCTGTAGAGCAGAAATTAATATAACACTGTAAATCAACTATACATCAATAAAATTTTTTAAAAATCAAAATTAAAAAAAAAGAAAAGAAGAAATTTGACTACTGGTTAAAAATGATGTCTGTCTAGCAACCTCTGACCTAGCTTTCCAAACTCCCCTTAAAATATGCCACACAAAAACAGAAGAAAATAAAACCCAAAACCACCAGAAAAATCTAGTACTGGAGATAATTTCAACTTAATATAAGTCCAATGGAATTGCAACCAAAGGAGCCTGACCTACTGAATGGAATAAGGAAAGATTCTTTATTTCTGCCTTAACGATCATTTGCCAGGTTTGATGATAGAAGCTCTGCTCCACGGAGAGCAGTGGGTAGCTGCTATTCTTCTGCCTGAGTGCCCTTTTGATATACTCAGAATGCTCCTGGCCTTTCTTCACCTCTATTGCACCCCCTACTGCAGTGCCATCGGTTCCTCTCTTCCAAAATCCATTTGGAGACTGGAATCACCATAGACTCAGCTGGGCAGAAAAGTAGGTGGAGGTCTGCAAGCAGTATTTTTCATTCTAGAAAACTCATCTGCCCAGATCGGGTCAAAACCAAAGCGTTTATACACCAATAGCCTAGACCCTCCTCCCTCCCTCCAAACTGTCTATTTGATGTTACTACACTTGGCAATCCCGCTGACATCCGAAGTCCAGAGCAAGCTCAAAATCTTCCCCCTTAAGTTGGCTAGCCCTCCCGTGGGCCCTCTCCCAATAAAGGGCAAAATCATCCGCCCCGACAGTGATCCTAGAAAATTGGCAGCAATTTTTGATTCCTCCTTCTCCTTTATCCACATCCAAGTCTGTCAATTCTGTGTCTTCAAACTCCCTTGAAAGTATCCACTGCTGCCCGTCAGCACCACCGCCCTGCGTCCAGCCGTCATCCCACCTTCCCTTCTTCCATGGCTTCCAAAGCATCTCCTTACTGTCACTCCCCCCTCTCCCTAGTCCAACCTCCAGGGAGCATCCAGAGTGATCTTCTCAACTGCACATCCAATCACAGCATCTGCCTAAAACCCTTTAGAGGCTTCCCATGTGTTTTAAGAAAACATCCCAAGCAGCACTATTTACAGTAGCCAGGACATGGAAGCAACCTAAGTGTCCATCGACAGAGGAATGGATAAAAAAAGAGGTGGTACACATATACAATGGAATATTACTCAGCCCTAAAAAGGAATGAAATAGTGCCATTTGCAGAGACGTGGATGGACCTAGAGATTGTCATACAGAATGAAGTAGGTCAGCAAGAGAAAAGCAAACATATAATATCACTTATATGTGGCACCTAGGACAATGTTACAGATGAACTTACTGGCAAAGCAGCAATAGAGTCACAGATATAGAGAACAAACTTATGGTTAACAAGGGGGGAAAGGTGGGGGGATAAATTGGGAGATTAGGATTGACATATACACATTACCATGTATAAAATAGATAACTAAGGAGAACCTGCTGATTAGCACAGGGAACCCTGCTCAATGATCTGTGATGACCTAAATGGGAAGGAAATCTAAAAAAGATTGGATATATGTATATATATAACTGATTCACTTTGCTTCACAGCAGAAACTAACACGACATTGTAAAGCAACTGTACTCCAATAAAAATTAATTAAAAAAAAAAAAGAAAGAAAGAAAACATCCCAAACCCTCAACAAAGCCTGCATGGGTCTACATGGACTCCTCTTGGCTTTCACCACCTTAGACTTCTCTTAGTCCAAATGCTCTGAGCTCTTTCTTACCTCAGAAGCTTTGCACGTTCTGGTTCCTCTGCTGAAATAGCTTTATTTCCATCCAACATGAAGCTAACTCTAGATCATCCTTTATGGCCTCAGCTTGAGGAAATTTCCACAACTTCATAAACCCTCATTTCTAGGACAGAGGCCCCGTTATATGTCACATCCTGCATTTTTCTTTCAGACCGCAAGCGTTACTAGAAGTTACTTATGTAATGATTTGTTTAATATGTGTTTCCCAATTGGTCTGCAATTCCATGCCTGTCACAGGAGTTTCTCCAGTGCTTATAGGGACTACATATAGGACAGACCTCAGTAAATATCTGTTAACAAAAATGAATGAATATGCTATTTTCAAGAAACCCATATAAATAAAACAACACAAGCAAATAATAAAAGAATAGGCAAAGATAATGTTTTTCATTTAAAAAAAAAGTAAAATAATTTAAGGATCAGAATATATTCCCAACTGCAATGCCTCTCCTTTCATATTAGACGGAATTATTGTACTGATACTTAAATCTAGCTTGTGAAAGTGTAGTTTTATTTTAAAACCCTGAATTAGCATTTTAGTACATAATAATATGTGATCTCTAATAATTAGGTTGTAATATAAAAACTATTTAACTCATTCATATAATACCACATGCACCATCTGGATTGAATAAGAAAGACACAGCCCGATAGTTAATTATGTGTCAACTTGACTGGGCCACGTGGTGCCCACATATTTGGTCAAACATCATTCTGGATGTTTCTGTGAGGAAGTTTTTGATGAGATGGACATTTAAATTGCTCGGTTCACATTAAAAAGAATGAAGTAATGCCGTTTGCAGCAATATGGATGGACCTGGAGATTGTCATACTAAGTGAAGTAAGTCAGACAGAGAAAGAAAACACCATATGATATTGCTTATATGTGGAATAAAAAAAAAAAGATACAAATGAACTTATTTACAAAACAGAAACAGACTCACAGACGTAGAGAATGAACTTATGGTTACTGGGGGAAAGGGGTGGGGGAGGGATAGATTGGGAGTTTGGGATTGATCTGTAGACAACCAACAAGGACCTACTGTAGAGCACAGGGAACTCTGCTCAATATTCTGTAATAACCTAAATAGGAAAAGAATCTGAAAAATAGATACTTGTATATGTAAAACTGAATCACTGTGCTGTACACCTGAAACGGACACAACATTGTTAATCAACTGTACTTCAATACAAAATAAAAATTTTAAAAAATAATAAAATAAATTAGTAGGCTGAGTAAAGCAGATTGCTCTCTCTAGTGTGGGTGGGCCTCCTCCAATCAGTCGAAGGCCTGAAATAGAACAAAAAGGCTGACCCTCTCCCAAGGAAGAGAGAATTCCTCCTTACTAAAACAAAGACATCAGCTTTTTTCTGCCTTTGGGTCAAACGGAAACATCAGCTCTTGCTGGCTCTCGAGTCTGCCAGCCTTTAGACTAGAAACACACCATCGGTTCTCCTGGTTCTCAGACCTTCGGTCTCAGACTGGAGCTACGCCATTGGCTCCCCTGGGCATCCAGCTCGCTGACTCACCGTATAGATCTTGGGACTTGCCAGCTCCCTAATCGGGTGAGCCAAGGCCTTATAATAAATCTCTTTTTATACACACGTGCATACATCCTATCTGTTCTGTTTCTTTGCAGAATCCTAAGGCATGCAGGTACCAGTGAAACTGGCCAGGCAAGAGAAATAGTAAATTAGCAAAATATCAGTGGAATTACTAAAGCACCATCAATGAGTGAGTGCTTCCAGGGCACGGAGGACACACAACACGGGCTTCCAGACCTGACTGGGAAGTCGGAGAAGGGCTGAACTGTGTTATGCTGGTAAAGGCACAAATTCATGAAATAAGATCTTTAATGTGACTCAATTAGTACTCAGAGTCCTGGGAAAATTGGGGTTTCATATGTCAAATACCTGGCACATCATAGCTTAACAAACTCTGGTGTTATCACTCTTGAATATAACTCCAGTGGTTCAATTTTAACTGGAAGAGGCTAATAACCAGATATTTATACCTAAGTTTCCCTTTATATTGTCCCCCACCTAGATCATATTTCCAAACTTTACTGTAAGAAACAGCTGAAGAGGTTGTAAAATGCTAACTCCTGGGCCCACCTCCTGGAGATGCCAACTATGTGGTCCTGGATCCTGGCCCAAGAATCAGCATTTCAGCAAGTTCACAGGAGTTGTGGATGCAGGTGGCCCACTGACTACAGTTTGAAAATCACGGATGTAGAACTTATAAATAGACCTGGGATAACCATGCCATGCACGGGATATTGTGAAATTAAACTGTAAGTAAAATAACCTTCCAGAAAATACATAGAACTCTGAGTGATGGAGTTCTTAGCACTCAATTTTCTGTCATACTTTTCTATACGTCATGACTTTTATGTGGAGATGAATGCTTTTAAAATCAGAAAGCAGTGTTTTAAAAATAATTAGAATTAGAATACGCACTATTGCTTTTAATACATGCTTTTAGTTTGGGGTCCACTCACATTAAAAGATGGAATATTGAAAATATTCAAAGGAAAATACGCTAAAGTATTAGAGGTGGTTCTACTCCTTGGTGGAGAATGAGATTTTTTTTTTCTTCTTTTACTTTCAGCACTTCACCCCCTTTTCTATTGGAAGAACATTTAACTTTATTTTTTAAATAAAATAAGAATGTTTTCTATTCAAAAAGTTATCCTCCCTTCTCAAACCATTTCATAAAGTACCTGACAGTTTTGATAGAAATGATACCAAGTCCTCATCACAATTCCCGCTCAGACACTGAAAATAAACTGAGGCAAAACTGGGAAGGCTGTGAAATCGTTTTTCTTTATGTGTGTCTCCAATCTCCTCTTTTTGTTATGTTCTCCCTCTTGCACCGGAATAAGCTTCTCCACTCCACCCCGATTTTTCAGGCCTTGACTTTTCCTACTTTTAAATCCCCTCCTCCTATCCGAACAGATGTAATAATGAGTATTATCTCATTTGTATCTTGAACTTACTCAAACTCAAGTACTGATTCTCTCAGGGACCCCCTTGTGCCCAGAGAGATCTCACCCGCCCTGACCCCCTCACCTCCTCACTTCTTTGCTACCTTTGGCAGAAAGAACAAGGGGCCCAGAAAGTCACCCACCCCTGTCCTGACCAACCCCACCCCACTGCCAACTTCAACACTCACAGCCTGGGTGTCACTGCGAGCCTGGAGACCACAGCGCTAATCCCACTGTACCCTTTGTCTCTTGTTTAATCCCCAAGCAGCTCCAGACTCCCAGGTCAAACTTTACACCCTGCATTCTCATAATCCCTTTACTGTCCTCTCCTCCTGCACCTCCTTATCTCCTCAAAACCCTTCCACGATGCTCTTTGGAGCGTATGGTCCATTCATCAGCAAAATCCACTGAACGGCAGCCTATCTCTAAACACAGGTCTGCGGTAACAAAACAAAAATCACTGTGCTATTTAAAACCACCCTATAGGGCTTCCCTGGCAGCGCAGTAGTTGGGAATCCACCTGCCAATGCAGGGGACACGGGTTCAAGCCCTGGTCCGGGAAGATCCCACATGCCGCAGAGCAACTAAGCCCGTGCGCCACAACTACTGAGCCTGCGCTCTAGAGCCCATGAGCCACAACTACTGAGCCTGAGCTCTAGAGCCCGTGAGCCACAACTACTGAGCCCACGTGCCACAACTACGGAGGCCCGTGCACCTAGAGCCCGTGCTCCACAACGGGAAGAGGCCACCGCAGTGAGAAGCCCGCGCACCACAACGAAGACCCAACGCAGCCAAAAATAAATAAAAAACAAACAAACAAACCAAAAAACCCACCCTATAAAAACCACAGAGCTTACAGGGAAAACAGCATGGGGGCAAAACATTCAAGAACTTTGTCAGTGACATATTAGAAAAACACAGGAATCAAATAAAAACAGTAGCACAACTTGACACCTGTGAAATGGTGAATAAAGACATATACGTTCCAATGAACGTGGCATTTTACCTTGAACAAGACTTCCAGGTGCCTGTGGAAGTGGATGTCGACGGGCTGCAGCTTGTGGGTGGTCGTGAGGCAGTGGGAGAAGGGCCCGCTGAAACCAGAGGGAATTTGTAACACCTAATGTGAGGGCGGCTCCTAACCCATGTGGGAAACCGAGGCCCTGGTGGAGGCTGCAGGGTGTGCATTTCGTGTCTGCCTAAGGTGCTCCAGTCAGCCTGGCGAGCTCTTCTGAGTTTCACTTCGTATTGCTCACAGATGAAATTGCATCTAAGTAAATGCAAAATTCACCTTAGACTCAAATGGTTCCCTAATATGTCAATTGTGCTGAACAAATTCCCATTTCAGAACAAGTGTTACAGGAGAACTGACTATAGTCCATTCTTGCTCAGAACCCCAACCCGCCCTTCCCCTGAGGACGCTGCATCTTCTCCAGCCCTTTCAAGTGGCGGCCGCTGTGACTCAACCTCTCGCTCTTGATCCACTAGACGTACAGATGGGCTAAGTGTCCTCTTTGCTCCTCGTTGCTACACCTGGACCATTCTCTCCCCTCTCATTTGCCTTGAACACCTCTTCTCTATTGATTTTTTCAGGCATCTTACCTCTGTCACTTCCACTATGGTAACTCTAGGACCTTCTCATTACCAGTTATTGATTACCATGTATTAGTACTAATACATGTAATTACCATGTATTAGTCAGGGTTATCCACAGAAACAGAACCAATAAGACATAGATAGATAGATAGATAGATAGATATAGGTAGGTAGGTAGATAGACAGACAGACAGATAGATAGATAGATAGATAGATAGATAGATAGATAGATAGACAGATATAGATAGATAAAGATATGTACGTATATAGATAGATTTTCTTATGAGGAAATGGCTCACGTGATTATGGAAGATGGCAAGTCCCACAGTCAGCCATCTGCAAGCTGGAGGCTCAGGAAAGCTGGTGTTATAGGTCAGTCCAAGTCCAAAGACCTGAGAACCAGAAGAGCTGAAGATGTAGTTCACTGTCCAAGGGAGGAGAAGACCCTCCACCCTCAGCTTAAGCAGTCAGGCAGAGTGATGGTGATTCCAACCTTCCTCTGCCTCTTGCTCTGTTCAGGCCCTCAGTGGATTAGCTGATGCTCACCTGCGCTGGTCACCTGCATCGGGGAGGGCAATCTGCTTCACTGTGTCCAATGACTCAAATGCTAATCTCATACAGAAACACTCTCATACACACACACCCCAAAAATGTGTAGACATCACTTCAAAATATGATTAGAAAGTAGCCAGGTAAGCTTCTTTTGTTAATACAATTATGCATCCAATAACACATGTGGTGGTGTGAGCATTTTCTAAACATCCTCATTATGCAAGTATTCTTTTCTTTTTTGATTTTTTTATTGCAGTATAGTTGATTTGCAATGTTGTGTCAGTTTCAGGTGTACAGCAAAGTGAATCAGTTATACATACACATATATATATTCACTCTTTTTTTAGATTCTTTTCCCATATAGGCCATTACAGAGTACTGAAGAGAGTTCCCTGTGCTATACAGTAGGTTCTTATAAGTTATCTATTTTGTATATATAGCTGTGTGTATGTCAATCCCAATCTCCCAGTTTATCCCTCCCCCCCTTATCTCCTGGTAACTGTAAGTTTGTTTTCTAGCTGGTTTTAAATCAGAACAAAACATGAGATGCAAATATCAGACTTTATAAATTTGTAAACAATATAGTATGAAAAAAAGAACTGAAGAAACGCTCATCCTCAGACTTGTGGCAGAGATACAGGGGTAGCCGACAGGTGAGTGAAGCTAGGATTACATCGGCTGGTCTAGAGGAGCAGAATTTAGAGGATCTCCAGATACAGAACTAGCTGTCCCTGCCTGCCTCAGCAATAATGCTGAGTAAACAGCACCTTGGGGAAGATGAAAATGGGGCTGGAAGGCAGAGAGCAGTCTTTTAATAGATTCTAAAGTTCTGATCTCATTCGCAAAACAACTGGCACCAGAAATACACTGAAAGTAAGTAAAGCAGCAATGCAATCCTGACCCTGCTCACTTACTGCTGAGAAAAGAAATCAACCTCTAACCCTAAAGGGTAAGGCTTTTCTGGAAAAAAATTATTCTCTACTTCAATCTCTAATGCTCTTTTGTCACATAATGATATGCAATTGAAAGTTACAGATATGAAGGGAAGCTGGAAAATATGACTTTAAATCAACAGAAAAAAAATGATCACTAGAAGCAGATCCCCAGATGACCCAGCTGTTAGAATTAGAGACAAGGATTTTAAGAGAACTATCACGAATATGCTAAAGAACTTTAAAGGAGTGGTGCACAAAATGAGAGGAAATTTCCATTATAAGATGAAAAGCCTTAAAAAGGAGTCAGATAGAAATCCTATAACAAAAAATATAATATCTAAAATGAAAAATTCACTGGGAAGGCTTAATAACAAGCTTGACACAGCAAAAGAAAGAATAAATGTTCTTGAACAGGTCAACGGAAATTATCTAATCTAAAGCACAATGGGGAAAAAACGTGAAAACAAGAACAGATCTTCAGAGAATTATGGAATGATATGTAACTTGAGTCCCAGGAAGAGAACAGAGAAAATTACAAGGCAGAGCTACATGTGAAGAGATAATAGCAGAGAGTTTTTCAAAAGTGAAGGAAGACATCAACCTATAGATTCAAGAATCTCAGATCCCCAAACAAAAATTGTTCGACAAAGAAAGAACATTACAACTACACATATAATAGCCAAACTGCTGAAAACCATAATAGAGAGGAAAACCAAACTTAGAGAGAAAACTTTAATAATATCCAGATTAAAAGGATACTTTATATTTCAGAAAACAACTTCTATTCAAAAACAATGAAAACTAGAAGACAAAGGAATGACATTTTAACATGCCAAAAGAAAAAGAAAACTATCAACTTAGATTGCTATACTCAGTGAAAAGGTCCTTCAAGACTGTAGGCAAAATAAGCAAATTTTCAAGCAAACAAAGTCTGAGAGAATTCATCACCTGCACTATAAGAAATACAAAAGAAGTCCCTTGGGTTGAAGAGAAATGATCCTGAATAAAAGCCTAGAAGGAATGAAGAGCATCAGAAAACGTAAATATGTAAGTAAAGATGTAAAATTATTCTTAATGCTTCAAAATTGTTTCTTTAAAGTCTTTAAAACAACCATAACTATAAGGTAGTGTGGGATTTTTAACGTGAAAAATCAAATACATGACAATAATTCCATAAAAGTCACAAAGGGGAGTAAGTTAAATTATAGTTTGCAAAGGTTTCTTACATTGTCTAGTAAGTGGTATTCCAGATGGATTTTGATATGTTCAGTTTGCAAAGTTTGCATTTTATAACCTCTGTGTAACCCCTAAAATAATTCAAAGAGGTATCGCTAAAAGCCAATAGAAGAGAGAAAATGTAATACTAGAAGCTACTTGATTAATCTAAAAGAAGACAGGGGAAAAAAGGAACAAATGGCAAGTGGGATAAATAGAAAACAAGTAAGAAGATGGCATAACTACATCAGTAGTTAAACGTAAACAGACTAAATGTTCTAATTAAAGTAAGAAATAGTTAAACTAGATAAATAACAAAGGCCAGTCAT
This sequence comes from Eubalaena glacialis, assembly GCF_028564815.1. Taxonomy (NCBI): domain Eukaryota; kingdom Metazoa; phylum Chordata; class Mammalia; order Artiodactyla; family Balaenidae; genus Eubalaena; species Eubalaena glacialis. Next base: position 5,182,634 of record NC_083717.1, on the reverse strand, counting down.
TGCTGACTACAAAAGATACAATTTAAACGTAAGATACGTCCATAGTAAAAGGATGGGAAAAAATTCCTTGCATACACCAATCATAAGAAAGCTATTGTGCCTATATTAATATCAGAAAAAGTAAACTTCAAGACACAGATCAAGAGGATATTTCATAATGATAAATAGGTTGATTCATCAGAAAGACAAAACAATCCTAAGTCTACATGTACATAATAACATGGTGAAAAATGATAGAAATAAAAGAAGACAAACATTTATAAACATAGTTGAGCATTTTAACACACGTCCTAGTAACTGATAGAATAAACAGATGAAAAAACAAGCAAGGATGTAGACGGTCTGAACAACACTATTAACTAACTCAAGCTAGTCAATAGAATACTGCATCCAAAAACTGGAGAATACGTATTCTTTGCAAGTGCATGAGAACAGTTAACAAAATAGATCATATGCTTTTTCAAAGGAGTATCCTGATAAGTTTCAAAAGATTGAAATTATAAGACTATGTTCTCTGATTCCAATAAATTAAACCAGAACTCAATAATAATAATAATAAAGTAACTAGAAAATCTCCTGATATTTTTATATGGTGCAGCATACTTTTTAATAACCCATGGATCAAACAAAAAATCACAGTGGAAATTAGAAAATGTTTCGGACTAGATAATAATAAAAATATGACATATCAAAATCCATAGGATGGAACAAAATTAGTGCTTGGAAACAAGTTATATAACTTAAATGCATGTATTAGAAATGAAATATTCAAAGTCAATGATCTAGGAAGCTTCTACCTGAAGAAGCTAGAAACAGAACAGGAAAATAAAACCAAAAACACTGTAGGAAGAAATAGTAGATAAAAGAAGAAACTCCTAAAATAGAAAAAAAAAAATGATAGGGAAAATCAATGAAGCAAAAGTTGACCCTTTGAAAGATTAGTAAAATTTATAAACCCTAGAAAGAAAAATATCAGGAATGAACACAATGACATCACTCTGGATCTTTGACATTAAAGAAATACTAAAAGGAAATTATGAAAAACTTCTTCTCTATAAATTTGAGAAATTCCCTAGAAATGAACAAATTCCTTTAAAAATACAACTCTGTAAAAGTAGCACAAGAAGAAATAGAAATTACAGAGTAATATATCTGTTAAAGAAAATGAATGCCTAATTAAAAAACCTTTCTGGAAAGAAAATACCAGGCCCAGAATTCGCTGGTGAATTCTACTGAACTTTAAGGAAGAAGTAATTACAATAATACAGAACTTCTTTCAGTTTACAAGGAAGAAAGAACATTTCCCAATTCATATTATATACTCACTATAACACTGATGCCAAAACCTAAAAATGACATCACAAGAAAACTACAGACTAATATTCCTTGTAAATGTAAACACAAAAATCCTTAATAAAATATAAGCAAATCAAATTTAGCAATATATAAAAACGACAGTACTACAATAACAAGCGAGGTTTATTCCAGGATTCAAAATTGGCCTAACATTCAAAAAGCAAATAAATGTGTAATTCACTACATTAACAGAATAAAGGAGCAAAAATATGCAATTAATTCAGTAGATAAAGAAAAAGGCCTTGATAAAAGTCAATACTGGATCATAGATAAAAATAGCAAGGTCATACTTAAAAACCACCAGCAACCCCGTAATAGAAGGGAATTTTCTCAATTTGATAAAAACGTGTCTTATAAAAAACTCATAGCTACTATTATTATTTTTTTATTTTTTTAAATATCTTTCTTGGAGTATAATTGCTTTACAATGTTGTGTTAGTTTCTGCTTTATAACAAAGTGAGTCAGCTATACATATACATATATCCCCATATCTCCTCCCTTTTGCGTCTCTCCCTCCCACCCTCCCTATCCCACCCCTCTAGGTGGTCACAAAGCACCAAGGTGATCTCCCTGTGCTAGGTGGCTGCTTCCCATTAGCTATTTTACATTTGGTAGTGTATATATGTCCATGCCACTCTCTCACTTCGTCTCAGCATACCCTTCCCCTTCCCCGTGTCCTCAAGTCCATTCTCTACATCTGCGTCTTTATTCCTGTCCTGCCCCTAGGTTCTTCAGAACCTTTTTTTTTTTTTTAGATTCCATATATATGTGTTAGCATACGGTGTTTGTTTTTCTCTTTCTGACTTCACTCTGTATGACAGACTCTAGGTCCATCCACCTCACTACAAATACTCAATTTCGTTTCTTTTTATGGCTGAGTAATATTCCATTGTATATATGAGCCACATCTTGTTTATCCATTCATCTGTCGATGGACACTTACGTTGCTTCCATGTCCTGGCTATTGTAAATAGAGCTGCAATGAACATTGTGGTACATGACTCTTTTTGAATTATGGTTTTCTCAGCGTATATGCCCAGTAGTGGGATTGCTGGGTCATATGGTAGTTCTATTTTTAGTTTTTTAAGGAATCTCCATACTGTTCTCCATAGTGGCTGTATCAATTTACATTCCCACCAACAGTGCAAGAGGGTTCCCTTTTCTCCACACCCTCTCCAGCATTTACTGTTTGTAGATTTTTTGATGATGGTCACTCTGACTGGTGTGAGGTGATACCTCATTGCAGTTTTGATTTGCATTTCTCTAATGATTAATGATGTTGAGCATCCTTTCATGTGTTTGTTGGCAATCTGTATATCTTCTTTGGAGAAATGTCTATTTAGGTCTTCTGCCCATTTTTGGATTGGGTTGGTTTTTTTTTGATATTGAGCTGCATGAGCTGCTTGTATAATTTGGAGATTAATCCTTTGTCAGTTGCTTCATTTGCAAATATTTTCTCCCATTCTGAGCGTTGTCTTTTCGTCTTATTTATGGTTTCCTTTGCTGTGCAAAAGCTTTTAAGTTTCATTAGATCCCATTTGTTTATTTTTGTTTTTATTTCCATTTCTCTAGGAGGTGGGTCAAAAAGGATCTTGCTGTGATTTATGTCAAAGAGTGTTCTGCCTATGTTTTCCTCTAAGAGTTTTATAGTGTCTGGCCTTACATTTAGGTCTTTAATCCATTTTGAGTTTATTTTTGTGTATGATGTTAGAGAGTGTTCTAATTTCATTCTTTTACATGTAGCTGTCCAGCATTACTTATTGAAGAGGCTGTCTTTTCTCCACTGTATATTTTTGCCTCCTTTATCATAAATAAGGTGACCATATGTGCATGGGTTTATCTCTGGGCTTTCTATCCTGTTCCATTGATCTATATTTCTGTTTTTGTGCCAGTACCATACTGTCTTGATTACTGCAGCTTTGTAGGATAGTCTGAAGTCCGGGAGCCTGATCCCTCTAGCTCTGTTTTTCTTTCTCAAGATTGTTTTGGCTATTTGGGGTCTTTGGTGTTTCAATACAAATTGTGAAATTTTTTGCTCTAGTTCTGTGAAAAATGCCATTGGTAGTTTGATAGGGATTGCGTTGAATCTGTAGATTGCTTTGGCTAGTAGAGTCATTTTCACAATGTTGATTCTTCCAATCCAAGAACATGCTATATCTCTCCATCTGTTTGTATCATCTTTAATTTCTTTCATCAGTGTCTTATACTTTTCTGCATACAGGTCTTTTGTCTCATTTGGTAGGTTTATTCCTAGGTATTTTATTCTTTTTGTTGCAATGGTAAATGAGAGTGTTTCCTTAATTTCTCTTTCAGATTTTTCATCATTAGTGTATAGGGATGCAAGAGATTTCTGTGCATTAATTTTGTATCCCGCTACTTTACCAAATTCATTGATTAGCTCTAGTAGTTTTCTGGTAGCATCTTTAGGATTCTCTATATATAGTACCATGTCATCTGCAAACAGTGACAGCTTTACTTCTTTTCTAATCTGGATCCCTTTTATTTCTTTCTCTTCTCTGACTGCTGTGTCTAAAACTTCCAAAACTATGTTGAATAATAGTGGTGAGAGTGGGCAACCTTGTCTTGTTCCTGATCTTAGTGGAAATGGTTTCAGTTTTTCACCATTGGGAACGATGTTGACTGTGGGTTTGTCATATATGCCCTTTACTATGTTGAGATAAGTTCCCTCTATGCCTACTTTCTGGAGGGTTTTTATCATAAATGAGTGTTGAATTTTGTCGAAAGCTTTTTCTGCATCTATTGAGATGATCATATGGTTTTTATCCTTCAATTTGTTAATATGGCTTATCACATTCAATGATTGGCATATATTGAAGAATCCTTGCATTCCTGGATAAACCCCAACTGATCATGCTGTATGATCCTTTTAATGTGCTGTTGGATTCTGTTTGCTAGCATTCTGTTGAGGAATTTTGCATCTCTGTTCATCAGTGATATTGGACTGTAGTTTTCTTTATTTTTATCATGTTTGTCTGGTTTTGGTATCAGGGTGATGGTGGCCTCGCAGAATGAGTTTGGGAGTGTTCCTCCCTCTGCTATATTTGGAAGAGTTTGAGAAAGATAGGTGTTAGCTCTTCTCTAAATATTTGATAGAATTCGCCTGTGAAGCCATCTGGTCCTGGACTTTTGTTTGTTGGAAGATTTTTAACCACAGTCTCAATTTGAGTGCTTATGATTGGTCTGTTTATATTTTCTATTTCTTCCTGGGTCAGTCTCATAAGGTTGTGCTTTTCTAAGAATTTGTCCATTTCTTCCAGGTTGTCCATTTTATTGGCATATTGTTGCTTGCAGTAATCTCTCATGATCCTTTGTATTTCTGCATTGTTGTTACTTCTCCTTTTTCATTGCTAATTCTATTGATCTGAGTGTTTTCCCTTTTTTTCTTGATGAGTCTGGTTAATGGTTTATCAATTTTGTTTATCTTCTCAAAGAACAAGCTTTTAGTTTTATTGATCTTTGCTATTGTTTCCTTCATTTCTTTTACATTTGTTTCTGATCTGATCTTTATGATTTCTTTCCTTCTGCTAACTTTGGGGTTTTTTTGTTCTTCATTCTCTAATTGCTTTAGGTGTAAGGTTAGGTTGCTTATTTGAGATGTTTCTCGTTTCTTGAGGTAGGATTGTATTGCTATAAACTTCACTCTTAGAACTGCTTTTGCTGCATCCCATAGGTTTTGGGTCATTGTGTTTTCATTATCATTAGTTTCAAGGTATTTTTTGATTTCCTCTTTGATTTCTTCAGTGATCTCTTGGTTATTTACTAGTGTATTGTTTAGCCTCCATGTGTTTGTATTTTTTACCAATTTTTTCCTGCAATTGATATCTAGTCTCATAGCATTGTGGTCGAAAAAGATACTTGCTATGATTTCAATTTTCTTAAATTTATCAAGGCTTGATTTGTGACCTAAGATATGATCTATCCTGGAGAATGTTCCATGAGCACTTGAGAAGAAATTGTAATCTGCTGTTTTTGGATGGAATGTCCTATAAATATGAATTAAGTCCATCTTGTTTAATGTATCATTTAAAGCTTGTGTTTCCTTATTTATTTTCATTTTGGATGATCTGTCCATTGGTGAAAGTGGGGTGTTAAAGTCCCCTACTATGATTGTGTTACTGTCAATTTCCCCTTTTATGGCTATTAGCATTTGCCTTATGTATTGAGGTGCTCCTATGTTGGGTGCATAAATATTTACAATTGTTATATCTTCTTCTTCGATTGATCCCTTGATCATTATTGTACTGTCCTTCTTTGTCTCTTGTAATAGTCTTTATTTTAAAATCTATTTTGTGTGATATGAGAATTGCTACTCCAGTTTTCTTTTGATTTCTATTTGCATGGAATATCTTTTTCCATCCCCTCACTTTCAGTCTGTATGTGTCCCTAGGTCTGAAATGAGTCTCTTGTAGACAGCATATATATGGGTCTTGTTTTTGGATCCATTCAGCCAGTCTAAGTCTTTTGGTTGAACCATTTAATCCATTTACATTTAAGGTAATTATCAATATGTATGTTCCTATTACCATTTTCTTAATTGTTTTGGGTTTGTTTTTGTAGGTCTTTTCCTTCTCTTGTGTTTCCTGCCTAGAGAAGTTCCTTTAGCACTTATTGTAAAGCTGGTTTGGTGGTACTGAATTCTCTTAGCTTTTGCTTGTCTGTAAAGGTTTAAATTTCTCCATCAAATCTGAATGAGACCCTTGCTGGGTAGAGTAATCTTGGTTGTAGGTTTTTCCCTTTCATCACTTTAAATATGTCCTGCCACTCCCTTCTGGCTTGCAGAGTTTCTGCTGAAAGATCAGCTGATAACCTCATGGGGATTCCCTTGTGTGTTATTTGCTGTTTTTCCCTTGCTGCTTTTAATATTTTTTCTTTGTATTTAATTTTTGGTAGTTTGATTAATATGTGTCTTGGCATGTTTCTCCTTGGATTTATCCTGTATGGGACTCTCTGCACTTCCTAGACTTGACTGACTATTTCCTTTCCCATATTAGGAAAGTTTTCAGCTATAATCTCTTCAAATATTTTCTCAGTCCCCTTCTTTTTCTCTTCTTCTTCTGGGACCCCTATAATTTGAATGTTGGTGCATTTAATGTTGTCCCAGAGGTCTCTGAGAGTGTCCTCAATTCTTTTCATTCTTTTTTCTTTATTCTGCTCTGTGGTAGTTATTTCCACTATTTTATCTTCCAGGTAGCTTCTCCGTTCTTCTGCCTCAGTTACTCTGCTATTGATTCCTTCTAGAGTATTTTTAATTTCATTTATTGTGTGGTTCATCATTGTTTGTTTGCTCTTTAGTTCTTCAAGTCCTTGTTAAATGTTTCTTGTATTTTCTCTGTTCTATTTCCAAGATTTTAGATCATCTTTACTATCATTATTCTGAATGCTTTTTCAGGTAGACTGCCTATTTCCTCTTCATTTGTTTGGTCTGGTGGGTTTTTACCTTGCTCCTTCATCTGCTGTGTGTTTCTCTGTCTTCTCATTTTGCTTAACTTACTGTGTTTGGTGTCTCCTTTTCGCGGGCTGCAGGTTCATAGTTCCCGTTGTTTTGGTGTCTGCCCCCAGTGGCTAAGGTTGGTTCAGTGGGTTGTGTAGGCTTCCTGGTGGAGGGGACTGGTGCCTGTGTTCTGGTGGATGAGGCTGGATCTTGTCTTTCTGGTGGGCAGGACCGTATCCTGTGGTGTGTTTTGGGGTGTCTGTGACCTTATTATGATTTTAGGCAGCCTCTCTTTTACTATTATTCTTAATAATGGACTATATGAATGCTTTCCTTCAAGGTTGGGAACACAATGATGTCCACTCTTACCACTGCTAGTCAGTATTGTACTCATGGGTCTAGCAACTGCATTAAGGCACAAAACAGAAATAAAAGGCATAACAATTGGAAATAAAGAATTAAAACTGTTATTTACAGATAACATGGTTTTGTACAGAAAAATTCAAAGAAATCAACAAATTGTTAGAACCAACTGAGTTTGACATGATTGTGGGATACAGGGTCAACACACAAAAATCAGTTATATCTCTATATACCTGCAACAAACAATCAGAAAATTTAACTTTTAAAAGTTACCATTTATAATAGCATCAAATTACATTAAATACTTTTGAATCAATTTAATAAAACATGTGTAAGACCTCAAAACTGAAAACTACAAAATACTGCCTAAATAAATTAAATAAGACTTAATAAATGAAGAGACATACAACTTTCATGGAATGGAAGCCTCAGTATCATTAAGATGTCAGTTCTCCCTTAATTAACCTTGGAAGTCAATGTGATCCCAGCAGATTTGGGAGGGAGGGGTGGAATAATATGGTTGATGAGAATTTAAAATGGCACAATCTCTTCAAAAAATTTACTTTGCAATTTCTAGTAAATTTAAACATAGAGCTACCCCATGACCCAGGAATTTTACTCTTTGGTATATATTCAAGAGAAACAACTATATGTGTCCACTGAAGGACTTGTCAAAAAATGCTCATTAAGGCTTTATTCATAATAAATCAAAACTGGAAACAATTCAATTGTCCACTAACAAGAGAATGTATAAACCAATTATGGTATATTCACACAATGGAATACTACTCAGCAGTAAAAAGAACAACCAATGCACATACGTTAGAAAATGAATAAATCCCCAAAGCATTATCTATTATGATTGAAATAAGCCAGGCATTTAAGAAAGTACATACTGTAAGAATTCATTTACATGGAGTTCAAGATTAATCAATACTAATCCATACTCTTAGAAATCAGAATAGTAGTAGCATCCGGGCAAGTGCGCTCTGACTAGAAAGGGGCACACGAGAATTTTCTAGGATAGTGGAACTGTTCTATAGCTTGATTTGATGGATGTCGCATATATGTGTATACATATATATTTATAGTGGTCACATATATATGTAGATAAAATTCTCAGGCTGTTCACTGAAAATTTTTGCATTTTACTGTATATAAATTATACTTCACTAAAAGGTATTGAAAAAATATATATTCTTGCCCACACTTCCTATCCTCTTCCCTACTCTATTTTTCTTTATGAAGCCTATCCCATTTTAACTTACTACATTATTTCTTGTTTAGTTTTTACATTGCCTATCTCCCCTACAAGAATATAACTTCTAGAAGGGCGGGGCTTTGTTTGGTTCATTATTGGATCCCAGTGATGAGAACATTAGCACATAACAGGTAGTCAAAATATTTGTTGAAGGAATAAATGGTATCTGTATTTTTAGGCCTTACATCTCTAAATGTGGAATTAAAAGCTTTCTTTCCAACCTGAGGAATGCCATGTGGTGACCAACAAGTGGGAGAAAGGAGGGCCATCTCCTTGCTTTTCAAATCATACTGGTCCTAAAAGTAAACCTCTTATATTCACATAGGCATGCAATCTCTCATCAAAATGGGGGCTCTGGGAATAATAGAGTGATGATTTGTCCTCTCCTACTTTTCTCTTTCTTATAATACTGTTCTTCCTCTCATCCCTTTGTCACTAGAATTTCAGATGCTGTGTCTTGTAGCAGAGGCATAACTAGCATATTTGACAATAACAGCATAATTTTTCAATACATCCCCAACATGATGAAATTATTTTTAATAATATCCTTGTAAAGAAACAAATAATAATAATGGCCAGAGGGAAAAAAGTGAAAAACTTCTTTAACTCTCTATATATGCTCAAAGCAGAAAAACATTGTTAATAAAAATTTAAGTAAACACGATAATACAAAAAAGGGAAAGGTAAAGGATTAATACTTTTAAATTGGATTTATACTTTTATCTTGAAGAACATGGGAAAACTGATATGCACATACTGTTCAACCTGCATAATAAATAACAAATAACATTATGGTTTCTACTTTATTTTTTAAATAAATAAATAAATAAATTTATTTATTTATTTATTTATTTATTTTATTTTGGGCTGCATTGGGTTTTTGTTGCTGCGCATGGGCGTTCTCTAGTTGCAGCGAGTGGGGGCTACTTTTCATTGCAGTGAGTAGGCTTCCCATTGTGGTGGCTTCTCTTGTTGTGGAGCACGGGCTCTAGATGTGAGGGCTCAGTAGTTGCAGCGCACAAGCTTAGTTGCTCGGCGGCATGTGCAATCTTCCCGGACCAGGGCTTGAACCTGTGTCCCCTGCATTGGTAGGCATATTCTTAACCATTGCACCACCATGGAAGCCCTCGGTTTCTATTTTAAAGTCTAAATGACTTCATCAAAACTGATTTTTTTCTAGATCACAGCAGAAATAAATGAAATAGAGACTAAAAGAATAATAGAAAAGATCAATGAAACTAAAAGCTGGTTCTTTGAAAAGATAAATAAAATTGATAAACCTTTATCCAGACTCATCAAGTAAAAAGGGAGAGGCCCTGAACCAATAAAATCAGAAATGAAAACAGAGAAGTTACAACCAACACCACAGAAATACAAAGGATAGTAAAAGACTACTATGAACAGCTATAAGCCAATAAAATGGACAACCTAGAAGAAATGAACAAATGCTTAGAAAGGTATAATGTCCCAAGACTGAACCAGGAAGAAATAGAAAATATGAACAGACCAATTACAAGTACTGAAATTGAATCAGTAGTTTAAAAACTCCCAAGAAACAAAACACCAGGACCAGATAGCTTCATAGGTGAATTCTACCAAACATTGAGAGAAGAGTTAACACCTATCCTTCTGAAACTATTCCAAAAAACTGCAGAGGAAGGAACAGTTCCAAATTCACTGTATGAGGCCACCATCACCTTGATACCAAAACCAGACAAAGATACCACAGAAAAAGAAAATTACAGGCCAATATCACTGATGAATAACATGCAAAAATCCTCAACAAAATATCAGCAAACCAAATTCAGCAATACATTAAAAGGATCATACACGACAATCAAGATCAAGTGGGATTCATCCCAGGGATGCAAGGATTTTTCAATATCCGCAAATCAATCAGTGACACCATATTAACAAATTGAAGAATAAAAACCACATGATCTTCTCAATAGATGCAGAAAAAGCTTTTGCCAAAATTCAACATCCATTTATGATTAAAAAAAAAAAACTCTCCAGAAAGTGGGCATAGAGGGAAACTATCTCAACAAAATAACGGTCATATATGACAAACCACAGTTGACATCATACTCAATGGTGAAAAGCTGAAAGCATTCCCTCCAAGATCAGGAACAAGACAAAGATGTCCACTCTCACCACTTTTATTCAACATAGTACTAAAAGTCCTAGCCACATCAATCAGAAAAGAAAAAGAAATAAAAGGAATCCAAATTGGAAAGGAAGAAATAAAGCTGTCACTGTTTGTAGATTACATGACACTATACATAGAAAATCCTAAAGACACCACCAGAAAACTACTAGAGCTCATCAGTGAATTCCATAAAGTTGAAGGATACGAAATTAATACACATAAATCTGTTGCATTTCTATACCCTAGCAATGAACTATCAGAAAGAGAAATTACGGAAAGAATCTCTTTTACCATCACATCAAAAAGAATAAAATACTTGGGAATAAACCTACCTAAGAAGGTAAAAAACCTGTACTCTGAAAACTATAAGACACTGATGAAAGAAATTGAAGAACAGATGGAAAGATATACCATGCTCTTCGATTGAAAGAACTAATTTTGTTAAAATGTCCATAATTTCCAAAGCAATCTACAGATTCAATGCAATACCCATCAAAATACCAGTGGCATTTCCCACAGAACTAGAATAAAAAAATTTTTAATTTGTATAAAAACATAAAAGACCTCTAATAATCAAAACAATATTGAGAAAGAAGAACAAAGCTGGAGGAATTAGCTCCTTAACTTCAGACTATACTACAAAGCTATAGTAATCAAAGCAGTATGGTACTGGCACAAAAACAGACACATAGATCAATGGAACAGAATAGAGAGCCCAGAAATAAACCCTCGCACTTAGGGTCAATTAATCTATGACAAAGGAGGCAAGAATATAAAATGGAAAAAAGACAGTCTCTTCAATAAGTGGTGCTGGGAAAACTGGACCGCTACATGTAAAATAATGAACTTAAGAATGTTTTCTAACACCATATAGAAAAATAAACTCAAAAGAGATTAAAGACCTAAATGTTAAGACTGGAAACCATAAAATTCATGACATAAATCATAGCAATATTTTTTTGGATCTGTCTCTTAAAGCAAAGGAAATAAAAGCAAAAATACACAAATGGTACCTAATTAAACTTAAAAAACTTTTGCACAGCAAAGGAAACCATCAACAAAACCAATAGACAACCTACTGAATGGGAGAAAATATATGCAAATAACTTGACCAATAAGGAGTTAATATCCAACATATATAAACAGCTCATACAACTCAACATCAGAAAAACAAACAACCCAATTAAAAAATAGGCAGAACTGAATAGACATTTTCCCAAAGAGGAAATGCAGATGGCCAACAAGCACATGAAAATATGCTCAACATCACTAATCATCAGGGAAATGCAAATCAAAACCACAACGAGATATCACCTCACACCTGTCAGAAAGGCTATCATCAAAAAGAACACAAATAACAAATGTTGGCAAGGATGTGTTGAAAAGGGAACCCTTGTACACTGTTGGTGGAAATGTAAATTGGTGCAGAAGCTATGGAAAACAGTATGGAGGTTTCTCAAAAAAACTAAAAATAGAACTACCATATGACCCAGCAATTCCACTCCAAGGTATATATCCAAAAGGAACAAAAACACTAATCAAAAACACTAATACATGCACCCCAATGTTTATAGCAGCATTATACTTGCCATAGATATGGAAGCAACCTAAGTGTCCATCAACAGATGAATGGATAAAGAAAATGTGGTGTATACATATATGGTATATGTATACACCTCAGCCATAAAAAGGAACAAGATTTTGCCATTTGCAGCAACATGAATGGACCTGGAGGGTATTATGCTAAGTGAATTAAGTCAGACACAGAAAGACAAATACTGTATGATATCACTTATATGTGGAATCTAAAAAATACAACAAACTAGTGAATATAACAAAAAAGAAGCAGATTCACAGGTATAGATAACAAACTAGTGGTTACCAGTGGGGAGAAGTAAGTGAGGCGGGGCAATATAGGGGTAGGGGATTAAGAAGTATCAACTATTATATATAAAATAAGCTATAAGGATATATTGTACAGTACAGGGGATATAGCCAATATTTTATAATAACTATAAGTGGGATTATAAACTTTAAAAACTGTGAATCACTATATTGTACACCTGTAACTTGTATAGTATTATACAACTATACTTCAATTTAAAAAACTAATCTTTTTGCATATTCATGCAGTAGACAGCCTAGCTAGGTTTATCAACTTATCTATGCTTATAGGTGATCAAAGCACATTTTATTGATTTTAATTGCAGAAATTTTATTTCACAAAAATCAACAGATACACAAATAGTTACAAAAAGTCTTAAAGACAATAAGTTTGACAGAGACTTTAAAAATCCTTTTTATAGAGAGATGTTAGTCAGAGGGTACAAATTTCCAGTTACAATGAATAAGTTCTGAGGATCTAATGTACAGCATGGTGGTTATAGCCAATAATACTATATTATTGGGCTGGCCAAAAAGTACATTCGGGTTTTTCCATTACATCGTACAGAAAAACCCGAACGAACTTTTTGGCCATCCCAATATGTACTTGTAAATTGCTAAGAGAGTAGATCTTAAGTGTCCTCACCACAAAAAATAAATGGTAATTGTGTGATGTGATGGACGTGTTAGCTAACCCTACGGTTAATCATTTTGCCTATGTAAGTGTACCGAATCAACACATTGTACACCTTAAACTCATGCAGTGATATACATAAATTACATATCAATAAAGCCAGAAAAAATTAAAGTAACAAAAATAAATTAAAATATTTTTCACAGTAAATTCCAGACATTGGAATACTGTCCATATATTTGTTTCTTTGGGATAGATTCTAACAGCTTTCTGTTGTTTTTTTAAAAATATATTTATTTATTTTTGGCTGCATTGGGTCTTTGTTGCTGCGTGCGGGCTTTCTCTAGATGTGGTGAGCAGGGGCTACTCTTCTTTGCGGTGTGCGGGCTTCTCATTGCATTGGCTTCTCTTGTTGCGGAGCACGGGATCTAAGCACACGGCCTTCAGTAGTTGTGGCACGCAGGCTCAGTAGTCGTGGTGCGTGGGCTTAGCTGCTCCATGGCATGTGGGATCTTCCTGGACCAGAGCTCGAACCCCTGTCCCCTGCAATGGCAGGCAGATTCTTAACCACTGCACCACCAGGGAAGTCCCCTAACAGCTTTCTAATGTGCCCACAGTCAAGAAATTTTAAACAAAATTAAATCCCTAAGTGGTCACACAGAATGACAGATTGAAGCATTCAATTTCTTTATCTTTGTCTTTATAATCACTGTACTATCATTCTTTATTTTAATTCATTGTTTAAACACAGGAATATGTCATATCATAGGGTTTGGACACACAAATTACGCCACAGATGAGCCCCAAAACTTCTGAATGATGACAAACTTACTCTGAAAACAAACGTGTAGTTGAGCCCACGTGTGCCTGGGGCGATTACAAAACTGCGTGTTCTCCAAATTCACTTCTATGTAGAATCCAATGCTTATTGGAAAGGAAGAAGCTAATATTTTCTTATTTGAAGCATACATACATATCATTAAAACTCACCAGTAAACTAGAGTAATTGTTTAGAACTTAGACCAATAAAAGACTTCGGGGGGAGAGGAATATTTTACCAATGGCGTTGTTTAGAATTGCTCTTCCATGGTGATAACAAAAACCCAAACCCCTTTTAGCCAGTTTTGTTTTCCACTTCTCTACAGACAACACATCCTCTTACTGCCTATTCTGGGGCTGGCTGCTCCCACTGCCATGCCCTGGGCGAACTCCTGAACTTCAGAGAACATTTTTACTGGGCCCTCTCCTGTCCTTTAGTCTCAATGTCCCTTGACCTCCCCACCCACCTGGGCGTGTGGAAAGCAAGTCAAAGCCTCTTAGCACAAGTTTCACTGCGCAGAACATTCAGTGCAGGGAATGGAAGAAGTGCTGGGTAGAGCACGGAATCACGAAAATAAAGTGTCAGGAACCTCAGCCCTTGGGTGATGATGCAGGGCAAATGTTGGGGGAACTCAGGACTTTGCCCTGCACAATGGCATGGATGATGATTTGGATGGAAAATGGAGCTTCAACTGACAGAAATTAGTGATTCTGATTCCCGGTGCAAGAGAACTCAGAAAATGAAAAGAAGAAAACAAGTGTTTGAAAATGGCTCTTTGTGCAAATAATACTAATTAAGTCATTCATGTGAATGAATTGCCGTTTTCCCTAATTGCCATTTCCACCATGCTGCCTATTAACAATGATCTAGACCACCACATATGTCAGATGGACTAAGTTTAATTGGACAGTGTATACCATCGTCACAGTTTATAGCTCATGTGGCCTAACCTACCCTATCCGCCCATAAGTTTATGGACTTTAATGGAACATTTGCCTCATGAATTTTTTTACCCCTATAAATGTTGAGCTCTAGGAAGCTTTGTGCTTTCCACGGTTGGGAACTTATTCACCGTCCTCTGCTTCTGTTTATGTCTCTCTCCATGGTCACCCATTGCAAATGCTGTTGCCCTGTTGCCCTTCCATCTGTCGGAACTCAGGCTAACTTCGAAAGACAAAATGGAAACGTCCAGTGTTTCAACAAGAAGTTGTTTGGCGTTGTCTCATGGTAATTAATTAAGAAGGCACGAAAGAAGGAGCTCTGCCCTCTGCAATGCTTACGTTATTATCCACCAACTAAAGAGACCATAAACCATCACTCACTGAGCCATACGTCTGAGAGCCACAGGTTCCAAGTTTCCTACAAGCCCAGCTTTCAATAGTCTGTCTTTCAACTTTTGGTTCAGAAAATATGGTGTGTGGACTCAGGGCCCATGACTGTCCAGCTGCACAATACCTGAGTTATGCTACCCGAGACTGCAGTGAAGTGTTTCTGGTGGCAATGGGGCCAGGTGCTCTGTAGTCCTGTTCACTGTTAAGCATCCCTCAGAGAGAAGAAAGGGTGGCAGTGGACAGACCACTCTGTCTGCACAGACCAAACCTCCTCGTGCAGATCTGGCTACACTGACGTCATTGCTGTTTCAGAATGCTTGCTCTTTCAAAACAAGGAAATGATTTGGGAAGCTACGGTCCACTGTGACAACAACAGGCAACAATTTTAAATGATGATTGTGTTAGATCCGGATCGTAACTGTGACAAATGACCACACACTGAATGGCTTAAAAACAACTTATATTTATTATTTTCAATTCTGAAGTCAGACATCCAAAATGGATTGGTAGAAGGCTCTAGAAGAGAATCTGTTTCCTTGCCTTTTCCGTCTTTTAGAGGCAGCCCACATTCCTTGTTCTTGGTCCTCTGGCTCACTCTGATCTCTGCTTCCAAGGTCATATCTCCTCAGATTCTCCCACCTCCTTCTTTCCCTTAAAGGACTATGGTAATTATATCAGACCCATCTGGATAATCCAGGATATTCCAGGACAATCTCCCCATCTCAAGATGCCTAATCTAACCACATTTGCAAAGTCCCTTTTGCCACATAAGGCAGCACATTCACAGGGTCCAGAATTGGGATATGGACATCGTAGAGGAGAAGGTGGCGATTATTCTGCCTATTGCAATCATCGGGAAATTTATGCCAAAACAAGGAAAAGCATTCCTAATACAACATTAATTGAAGCAACTGAAATTATATGGCATATAAAAATGTACACATGGAGTAGACAATCAGGGTTAAATGTGAAAAAAGTTTTGTAAAAATAGCAGGATAATACTAGATGCTTTCACCATTCCACCTCTAGCCAATCATTTTCTTTAATGGTATGTCTAAGCGGGGAAGGAGGGAAGATTTGAGATTCATAGGAACACACAAAGAAAGACAGTAATTAAAATTTAAAAATAGGAAATATGTTTCCTTTATCTCAACAAATAAGTAGAAGTCTCATTTTCCTTCCTAATTTTTAATGAATGGGACATAAATAAATGAATGAAAGCAAAACCAAGGTTAGCTTGGTCAGATGGAATAGTATCACTTCACTTCCATGATTCAGTCAAGTAGACAAAGGTAGTATAGTTATTCATAATATTAAAAGAGAAGGCAAAGGTGATATATGAATCTAGAAACCTAACAGCACCATTTCTTTAGAAATTCTGTGTTTATAATCTGAATTTAATTGTTATCAATTTTTATAACAGCTTTCTTGACATATTTTATGTACCATAAAATTCACACTTTTCAAGTAAATATAAAATGCATGGTTTTTAGTATATTCACAAAGTTGTGCAAGCAGCACCAGTACCTAATTTTAGAACATTTTCATCATCCCAAAAAGAAAATCCATACCCGTTAGCAGTCTTTCCCCATTTCCCATTTCTCCAGCCCCAGGCAACCACTAATCTACTTTCTGTCTATGAATTTACCTACTCTGGATATTTCACTTAAATGAAATCATACAATATGTGGTCTTTTGTGACTGGTTTCTATTACTTAGCATAATGTTTTCAAGGTTCATCCACATTACAATGTGCATCAGTATTTCATTCCTTTTTATGTCCCATGAATACTCCATTGAATGGATACAGCTTATTTTATTTATCCATTCATCAGTTGACAGACATTTAGGGTATTCTACTTCTTGCTATTAGCCATAATACTGCTGTGAACATTTGTGTATAAATTTTTGTGTAGAAACCGTTTTCATTTCTCTTGGGTATATACCTAGGAGTGGAATTTCTGGTTCACATGGCAACTTTATATTTAACATTTTGAGGAACTGCCAAGCTGCTTTCCAAAGTGGCTGCACCATTTTACAACCCCGCCAGCAATGTATGAGGAGTTCAATTTCCAGATATTTTCATTAATACTTGTTATTGTCTGTTTTTAAAATTATAGCAATCCTGGTGGGTTTGAACTGGTTTCTCATTATGGTTTTAATCTTCATTTCCCTAATCATAATGATGTTGAAACATCTCTTCACGTGACCATTAATGATTTGCATACCCTCTTCAGAGAAATATCTATTCAAATTCTCTGCCTATTTGTTAATTGAGTTATTTATCTTTTTATTGTTGAGTTGTAAGAATTCTTTCTATATTCTGGACACACGTCCCTTATCAGATATATGATTTGCAATATTTTTGCCATTCTGTGGATATGTTATTCATTTTTCAAAACCAAATACACTTTATGCATGCTTATTCAAGATTATAACAATGCCAGAAAAATTAACTGTGGATGTTATTCCTTTCACATTTGTATTTTTCTCTCCATTTCTTTTTTTCCCTTTAAAGTTCAATATTACCATTCTAAAATTATTTAATATGTGATTGTCAAAGACAAATCTTACCTTGACATTCAATACATAGTGGAACTCCTCTCTATAAAACACTGTTCTTTTTATCCTGCACTGCAGTTTTCATTTCTTTGTATCTGTAACCACCCAAAAAAAAAAAAAAAAAGATTTTTCTAATACACGCTCTCACCTCTTATCTCTTACTCATAAAATCGAAGATAATATCCCATCTTGTAGCTCTACATAGTCCCCATGGGTTGCTTCTGTTAAAATTCAGAACAACTGAGCATGAACTTCCTGCTCTGTCTGCTAAAGGCTGCTTTTTTCTTTCCTGCTGTCAGTAGTTGCTGCTGTGCTTTTTAAACACGAAAATCTTTTTTAGAAGCTATAATCCCTAATTGTGCAGGTGATCATCTCTGTCTACAGTGTCTCAAATTTTTAATTTTTTATTAAAAGGATCATCAACCAAAATAACTGTCCTGTAATAAAATGACTCCAGGTTTTTCTTTCTTTCTTTTTCTTTTTTTTGGATCTGCCCATTATTCTTTACTCTATCTTCAGAAAGCTACTGACATAATTTCAAATCATGTCACTTATTTCTTTCAGCAGCTTTTTCTATGACAAGATAACTGTAATCTGACCTGAGATATTCATTCTGCTTTTAATACTTTTTCACTCTTTGGACCTTTCTTAAAACCTAAACTGTTAGCATTTAAGGTCCTTTCTCAATACTCTCAGGAGGCATTTTGAGAAAATGGTTCCCATAGAAAAATACATCCTCACTATGAAAGGGAAGTTATGTGCATCCTTTGGTGATCATGCAGCATGAGGTACTAATATTTGATAAGGCAAAGCAAGAGTCTTCTCTGTTGTAAAATTACTGTGCATAACTTAAATTTCTCAATTGTTATTAGGGATTGTAAGGACATTTGTTTATCCTCAAAGCCTATATAGTAGATTCCATTATCATGTCTGTTCATTTGGCTCTTACTCATATAAAATTACCAGGAAGTTTCATTGCAGCTTGTGAATTTGGCTAGCTAAATTTTCAATGAGGTAACTAAGAGGATTACTGGGCATCCACATAATGAAGCATTACATAAGAGACTACTAAAAGCAACTATATACCAATAAAATGGACAACCTAGAAGAAATGAACAAATTCTTAGAAAGGTACAATCTCCCCATACTGAATCAGGAGGAAATAGAAAATATGAACAGACCAATTACAAGTACTGAAATTGAATCTGTGACTTAAAAACTCCCAACCAACAAAAGCCCAGGACCGATGGCTTCACAGGTGAATTCTACCAAACAGTTAGAGAAGATTTAACAACACCTGTCCTTCTGAAACTACTCCAAAAAATTTCAGAGAAAGGAACACTCCCAAATTCATTCTATGAGGCCACCATCACATTGATACCAAAACCAGACAAAGATAACACAAAACAAGAAAATTACGGGCCAATACCACTGATGAACACAGACACAAACGTCCTCAACAAAATACTAGCAAACCGAATGCAACAATACATTTAAAGGACCACACACCATGATCAAACGAGATCTATCCCAAGGATGCAAGGATTTTTCAATATCCGCAATCAGTGTGATACACCACATTAACAAACTGAAGAACAAAAACCATATGATCATCTCAATAGACGCAGAAAAAGCTTTTGACAAAATTCAACATCTGTATCTGATAAAAACTCTCCAGAAAGTGGGCATAGAGGGAACCTACCTCAACATAATAAAGGCCATATATGACAAACCCACAGCTAACGTCATCCTCAACGGTGAAAAACTGAAGGCATTTCCTCTAAGATCAGGAAAAAGACAAGAATGTCCACTCTCGCCACTTTTATTCAACATAGTTCTGGAAGTCCTATCCGCATCAATCAGAGAAAAAAAAGAAATAAAAGGACTCTAAATTGGAAAAGAAGTAAAACTGTCACTGTTTGCAGATGACATGATGCTATACATGGAAAATCCTAAAGACTCTACCAGAAAACTACTAGAGCCCATCAATAAATTCAGTAAAGTTGGAGAATACAAAATTAATACAGTAAGTCCCCTACATACGAACCTTCAAGTTGCGAACTTTCAAAGATGCAAACCAGCGTTCGCATGTCCAATCACGTAAGTTAGTTCACATGTCTGGCGTACACTGTCACGTGCGTGCATCCTCTACAAGTGGTTGTGCTTTTGTGTACTTTACTGTACAGTACTGTATAGAGTAAAGTAGTACAGTATGTTTATTTCAAGCTCAGGATGTCTGGAAGCAAGCATAAAAGCAGCGGTGATGTAGCTAGTACTGCTAAGAAGCACCAAGCAATAACAATGGAAACAAAAGTGAAAATAATTGAGACAGTGGAGCGGGGTGAAAAGATGGTAGACATCGCTCATTCTTATAACACTGAACTCCTTGCTGTGCAGCACGAGGAGCTTACTAATGAAGACCTGATGGAATTGGAGGCCCAGAGTAAGGACAAAGAGAGACAAGAAGAAGAAGATGTAACTGAAGAACCAAAGAGATTCACAACGCAGGAAATGCCAAGGGGATTTTCTTTATTTGAGGAGACACCGTTAGTATTTGAGGCACAGGACCTGAACATAGAATGGTACACGAAGGTTTCAGCAGCCACTCAGAATGCAATCCAGTGCTACCATGTCATCTGTGACGAGAAAAGAAGAGCTACTGCCCAGACATCACTGGATCATTTTTTCAAGAGGGTAGATAGAACTGAATCCAGCAAGGAACCAGAACCTGTGCCATTAACGTCAGGTGTGAGCAAAATTGCAGCTTGCCCTCCATCTCCTACTGCTGACAATCCTTCAGCTCTACCACCTTCCATGTCCTCTCCCTCCTCCAGTCAGTAACTCTTCTTTACTGTTCACTTGATGCCAGGCCCTGTATGCCAGCTGTTGTACTGGACTACTGTACTTTTCAAGGTACTGTACTGTAAGATTAAAAATGTTTTCTTTATTTTTTGTGTTTGTTGTTTTTTATGTATTATTTGTGTGAAAAGTATTATAAACCTATTACAGTACAGTACCGTATATCCGATTGTGTTAGTTAGGTACCTAGGCTAACTTTGTTGGACTTACAAACAAATTGGACTTATGAACGAGCTCTCAGAACAGAACTCGTTCATATGTAGGGGACTTACTGTACACAGAAATTTGTTGCATTTCTATATACTAACAATAAAAAAAAATCAGAAAGAGAAATTAAGGAAACAATCCCATTTACCATCACATCAAAGAGAATAAAATACCTAGGAATAAACCTACCTAAGGAGGCAAAAGACCTGTACTCTGAAAACTATAAGATGCTGATGAAAGAAATCAAAGATGACACAAATAGATTGAAAGATATACTATGTTCTCATATTGGAAGAATCAATATTGTCAAAATGACTATATTACCCAAGGGAATCTATAAATTCAATACAATCATTATCAAATTACCAATGGCACTTTCCAGAGAACTAGAACAAATAATTTAAAAATTTGTATGGAAACACAAAAGACCCCTAATAGCAAAAGCAATCTTGAGAAAGAAAAACAGAGCTGGAGGAATCAGGCTCCCTGACTTCAGACTATATTACAAAGCTACAGTCATCAAAACAGTATGCTACTGGCACAAAAACAGACACACAGATCAATGGAACAGGATAGAAAGCCCAGAGATAAACCCACGTACTTACTTATGGTCAGTTAATCTACAACAAAGGAGGCAAGAATATACAATAGAGAAAAGATAATCTCTTCAATAAGTGGTGCTGGGAAAATGGTCAGCTACGTGTAAAAGTATGAAAGGAGAACATTCTTTAACACCATATACAAAAATAAACTCAAAATGGATTAAAGACCTAAATCTAAGAAGGGATACTATAAAACTCCTTAGAGGAAAACAGGTAGAACACTCTTTCACATAAATCATAGCAATATCTTTTTGGTTCCGGATCCTGGATTAATGGAAATAAAAACAAAAATAAACATATGGGACCTAATTAAACTTAAAAGCTTTTGCATAGCAAAAGCAACCATAAGCAAAATGAAAAGACAACCTACAGAATGGGAGAAAATATTTGCAACTGATGCAACCAACAAGGGATTATTCTCCAAACTATACAAACAGCTCATACAACTCAGTATAAAAGAAAACAAACAACCCAATCAAAAAATAGGCAGAAGATCTAAATACACCTTTCTCCAAAGATATACAGATGGCCAAAATGGCACATAAAATGTTGCTCAACATGGCTAATTGCTAGAGAAATGCAAATCAAAACTACAATGAGGTATCACTTCACACCAGTCAGAATGGCCATAATCAAAATGTCTACAAATAATAAATGCCAGAGAGGGTGTGGAGAGAAAGGAACCCTCCTACACTGTTGGTGGAAATGTAAATTGGTGCAGCCATCATGGAGAACAGTATGAAGGTTCCTTAAAAAGCTAAAAATAGAGCTACCATATAATCCTGCAATCCCACTCCTGGGCATATATCCAGAGAAAACCATAATTTAAAAAGATACATGCAACCCAATGTTCATTGCAGCACTATTTACAATAACTGGGACATGGAAGCAACCTAAATGTCCATCTACAGAGGAATGGATAAAGATGTGGTATGTATATATATATACAATGAAATATTACTCAGCCATAAAAAAGAATGAAATAATGTCATTTATTCAGATCCAAAATGGATGGACCTACAGATTATCATACTAAGTAAAGTAAGCCAGACAAAGACAAATACCATATGATATTGCTTATATGCGGAATCTAAAAAAAATGATACAAATGAACTTATATACAAAACAGAAATAGACCCACAGATATAGAAAACAAACTTATGGTTACCAAAGGGGCAAGGGGAGGGGGGGATAAATCAGGAGTTTGGGATTAACATATATACACTACTGTATATAAAATAGATAAAAAACAAGGACCTACTGTATAGCACAGGGAACTATACTCAATATTTTATAACAACGTATAAGGAAAAAGAATCTGAAAAAATATATATGTATGTATAACTGAGTCATTTTCCTGTACACCTGAAGCTAACACAACATTGTAAATAACTATACTTAAATAAAAAATTTAAAAACATGTAAAATAAGACAAATCCTTTTTTCAAATAACATCTTTTCAACTGTTTGAAGAGAGCTGTAATATGACTTATGGGTCTTCCCTTCCTTTGTTCTTTTCACTGTTCTCAACTTGACTTATTGACTTTATTCTAGAATTATAGAATAAACCAGAGCAAATACTTCCCCTTTTCATTGAGGTGTGAATACATTCAGTAAAGAATGTTAAATGTTCAACTCAATGAAGGATTACATCTTTTTATATTACTTAATCATCACCCAGATAAAGATACAAAAACATTTCCAGCACATGAGATGCTCTTTTATTCCCTTCCCAATAAACAAGCACTCCCAGCAGCTATTCCCTCTAGCTTAGCACAGAGTGAGTAGACAAAAATACCCAGTTCCTAGTTTCTCCCTGATATGGTCTAAACCACATATTTAACCTCCTGAAATATCCAGCTGCTGCTTGAAGCTCGGGCTTCCAATTAGCCTGATTGGGGAGCTAAAGGGGGAGGCAATTAGAGGTCCTCCAAGAGCCTGAATGGGTATGTGGGCATCTCTCATGCCTTTGGGACACTGATGAGTCTTGGTACATCCTATTTTTCCGGGAGCCATTAAAAATAAAGACAGCAGCTTGGACAAATACAAAGGTGTAAGATGTAACCAGGAGGTGGGGCTGGGCTGATTGGAGAAGTTCAGCACCTACATGAGGGCAGACTAACAAGACTGCGAGGGCAGAGGGTTTTGTTTAATGTGAAGAAACCAACACAGAGAGAAAAGGAAAGTGAAGAAACAGGAGAATATGTTCCCAACAGAAGAATAAGTCTCCAGAAACTGATCTTAATGAAAGGGAGATAAGTGATTTATCTGACAGAGCATTCAAAATAACAGTCATGATGTTGCTATGAAGTCAGGAGAGCAGAGCATGAACAAAGTGAGAATTTTAACAAGGAAACAGAAGATATTAAAAGGTACGAAACAGAAGACATTAAAAGGTACCAAACAGAAATCAGAGCACTGAAGAACACAATAACTGAATTGAAAAATTCAACAGAGAGATTCAACAGCAGTCTCGATCAAATGGAAGACAGGATCACCATATCTGAAGGTATGTCAGTGGACATACAAATCAATTAGAGGAGCAAAAAGAAAGGGAATGAAAAGGCGTGAAGGTAGCTTAAGGGACTTATGGAACACCATAAATGTTATTCCCACTAGATTTTTCTTTCATTTTGTTTCATCCAAGCCTTCAGAAAGGTGGCACATTTTAAACTTAAGTAACAACATTTCCACTTTCTATTGCAAAACTGCTACATGGCTTTTAAAGAGACTAAACCATATAATACATTAAATCTAAGTCTATTTATCAAAATGATAAATGAGTAGGAATGCATTTAAAACACATCGTTAAGAGTTTTCTGGAAAAGCACTGGGCAATATTATTCCCTAGGAAGTAATGAACTAAAAATGAAAACAAACTTAATACTAATAATTTTAATTTGCATAATGCCTAATAAAAAGTGCTTTCAAAATGCTTGAAGGAAGGTTTGTGAAGCACATAGAAGTAGTAGAAACTACACTACTTGTTAAATTAAACACTAGGGAATATGATTTTTATTCTGTTGGTCCACATGCCTTAACCTTTAACTGTCTTCGTATCCTCAGATGTTCAAGAGGAATAATGTTAATGACCTATTGCGTTTGGTCATGATGAAGAAAAACTTAAGACTATGTACTCTAAATCACATGATGAATATAAATTACTATCTGATTAATAATGAATGATTCACAGCCAGGTTGCTATCCCTGTCCTGACATCTGAAGGTTCAAAAACTACCTTGAAGGAGCCATTTGGTACCTTAAAGAGAATAGCAAAATAACTCAAAAGTGTGAAGTTGCAAACCCCATTATTTTAAGAGCATGATCCTAATAGAGCAGCACAAAATAAACTCTAACCTTTCCCTTTCCGTGACACAGCTGTCATCTTAGCTTTGACCGTGACTGTTAATTTAGTCGATGACTACTTCAATTCCAGCTGAGCAAAAGAAACTGTCGTTCATTAAAATCCATTTCTCAGTTCAAACAACTACCAGCCATACAAGCTGTCCCTGCAATTAAGGAAATGTAAAGTGATCCCCTGCAGAGAGGAAGGAAGTCAAGTCAGAAGCTAGGCCAACAAATCATTTTCTCCTTACAGCTTCCCAGAAAAACTTTGGCAGGGGACATGACCAGACCATGAACCAGAATAAATAGGTGAAGGTTAGTTTGTATCATGCCTCTATATATTCACCACACAAAAGAATTCTTTTTCCCTGGACTGCACTAAACTCTGGATTCTGTCCAGATTCCATACACTTTCACTCATTCTGCTACAATCATGTTTTATATTATCAAGAAATCTGGAGAGTCTTAAGAATGATCGCAATATTCGGTAGATCAAGTCTACACTGCTTTCCTTCTGAATTGCCTTCATTATAAATTTAAATAAGCCTCAGGCAGTTATAATTCTACTTCTCAATGCATTCTCATAAATGAACCATCAATTTATTTGCACTTGAAGTAATTCTTTTTTTGCCTTTCAGCCTAAGAAAATATGAATTCTGCACACAATTATTGCAGTGTTTATTCAAACAGTCATTTATCCCATGTCTTCCTGAAAAACAAAATTATTGCATTAAACATCACCCTGCTACTTTCCTGATAGCATTTTTGCATGTCCTTAATCTGAATACCTTTCTAGGTTGTTTGCTTGATTTGTTTTAGGGAAAATATGAGAACCTGAATTTAGTTCATTGCCATGAATGATTCATTTGGAAGTCTTGTTTAAATCAGATATTAATAATCAAATACAAAGTTAATGCTCTATCAAGTCTGACAATTCAGAAGCTGCTTGGAATCCACGAACTCAATAGAGAAACGTGGGCTAATTATTGCATGAACCCCAAACAATTTACCAGCTCACTAGTTCTAGCCCAACCACCACAATTTATCACCACCTCCTTTGTCCTTCCTCACGTCTCCCTCTTTCTGACACAGACATACCCACACACAGACACTTACACCCATACTCAGCCATTATTTGAGAGATTTAAGTCAACCTAATAACAAAATTATATGCAGAAAATTAAGTGGTTGATTTCTCCTTTCATCACACACATCGTCTCCCCATCTCTGGAATATCTTTCAACTACCTATTGTGCAGAGTTGACACAGAGATAAATACGCAAACCAACGGGATAAAACACAAAGTCTCAAACAGATCCCACTATACATGGATTTCTGTGGTTACGAATTTTAGAGTGAAACATCACAAAGGGAAATAGAGGGACTTCCCTGGTGGTGCAGTGGTTGAGAATCCACCTGCCAATGCGGGGGACACGGGTTCGATCCCTGGTCCGGGAAGATCCCACATGCCGCGGAGCAACTAAGCCCATGTGCCACAACTACTGAGCCCACGCACCGCAACTACTGAAGCCTGTGTGCCTACAGCCCGTGCTCTCCAACAAGAGAAGCCACTGCAATAAGCCCGCGCACCGCAATGAAGAGTAGCCACCGCTTGCTGCAACTAGAGAAAGCCCGCGTGCAGCAATGAAGACCCAGCACAGCCAAAACAAAAAACAGAGACCAAAAAACAGAGGGAAATAGAAACAGCTTGTGTACACAAAAGCACTTGTGTCCACGGGGAGTTGGGTATGGGCAACCTACAATCACAAGACAGTAGAGAGGAAAAGAAATTGCGGCAAAGCCAATAGACAAAGATAAATGTCTCTACCAGATAAACAGCTCTTTCAAATTTATAAAGAAAACATCAAGCATTTTATAGATGCAAACAGTGAAAAAATGTTCATCTTAGAAGACAACTCTAAAATATTGGGTTGGCCAAAAAGCTTGTTCAGTTAGTGAAGCCACTGTTCAATAAAATTCTTGGTGAAAATGAAAAATGTCTCTTATTTTCACTTAAAACTGAGTGCACTTTTTGGCCAACCCAATACCGTTTTACACCTAGTAAGTTAGTTTCAGGAAACGTTTTACAAATGCTGGTGAGACTGGAATAAAAGGGTAAAGTTAATAGCATTGAAAATTAGTATGTACAGATGGCCAAAAAGCACATGAAAAGATGCTCAACATCACTAATTATTAGAGAAATGCACATCAAAACTACAATGAGGTATCACCTCACACCGGTCAGAATGGGCAGCATCAAAAAATCTACAAACGGTAAATGCTGGAGAGGGTGTGGAGAAAAAGGAACCCTCTTGCACTGGTGGTGGGAATGTAAATTGATACAGCCACTATGCAGAACAGTATGGAGGTTCCTTAAAAACCAAAAAATAGAATTACCATACGACCCAGCAATCCCACTCCTGGGCATATACCCAGAGAAAACCATAATTCAAAAAGATACATGCACCCCAATGTTCATTGCAGCACTATTTACAATAGCCAGGACATGGAAGCAACCTAAATGTCCACTGACAGAGGAATGGATAAAGAAGATGTGGTACATGTATACAATGGAATATCACTCAGCAACAGAAAAGAACAAAATAATGCCATTTGCAGCAACATGGATGAACCTAGAGATTGTCATTCTGAGTGAAGTAAGTCAGACACAGAAAGACAAATATCATATATCGCTTATGAATCTAAAAAAAAGGGGGTACAAATGAACTTATTTACAAAACAGAAGTAGAGTCACAGATGTAGAAAACAAACTTATGGTTACCAGGGGATAAGGGCGGGGGAGGGATAAATTGGGAGATTGGCATTGACATATAGACACTACTATATATAAAATAGATAACTAATAAGAACCTTCTGTATAGCACAGGGAACTCTACACAATACTCTGTAATGGCTGATATGGGAAAAGAATCCAAAAAAAAGAGTGGATATATGTATACATATAACAGATTCAGTTTGCTGTACACCTGAAACTAATACAACATTGTCAATCAACTATACTCCAATAAAATTTTTTTTAAAAATTAGTATAAACATCTAAAAGCAACACAACAAAAAAATGCATCCAGAATTATTAAAACATTCATACTATTGAATCCAGTAATGTAACTGATTGATATTTATTCCAAGGAAATAATACAATAGAGGAAAAAACTATCTGCTGAAATGTGTTCACTTCAGAATTATTTATACAATAATGCAATTGCATAATTATAAGAAAACAATTTAAGCGATGAAAATATTACCTGTTAGAATTTGCTCACTGCAGCCTTATTTATAAAGGTGGAGGAAGAAGGCTTAGAATCAAATCAAATTAATATCCAAAAAAAGAGAAATTACATAAATAGTATCAGTTCCATGAAATATGATATAGCTGTTTTAAATAATTATAACTGCTATACATAAATCTGAAAATTACATAAGTAAAAAATTATAAACATTTTTCATAAAATAAGTAAAAAAATTACAAATATTCTTTTTAAAATTACAAATGTAAGTAAAAGATTGCAAATATATTAAAATATAGAGTGGAATTATGGGCTTTTTTCCCTTCAAATTTTCTTTGAATTTAAAAATATTTTTTATTTTTTTATTTCTATTTTTTGTGCTTAATGGTTTTTAAAATTTATTTGAGGGGAACGTTAATAGTTTTTGGTTATACAACAGCTATGTCTACTGAGCAGTATCCTGGGTTTTGAGATTCTAATAAAACTGTCTTAGGTATATTTCTTTCATGTTGTGAGGGAAATGCAAATTAAAACCACAGTGTGTATTGTATTCACCTACAATAAATGGTTATAATCAAAAACAAACAAATAAAAATGCTGGTAACAATGTAGAGAAATTGGATCCCTTACACATTGCTTGTGGAAATGTAAAATGGTACAGACAATATGTACAGTAGTTTGGCATTTCCTCAAAAAGATAAAAATATAATTACAGTTTGCTCAAGACCTCCATTCCTAGATACGTGCCACAAAGAACTGAAAACAGGTGTTCAAACAAAAACTCGTACACGAATATTCATAGCAGCATGGTTGACATTGGCCCACCGGTAGAAACAATTTGAATAGCCATCAGTGGGTGAATGGATAAGCAAAAGAGTGCAGATCTATAAACTTCCATATTACTCCACATATACAGAAATAGAGTAAAATGGTGCAGCAGCTATGGAAAACAATATGGCAGGTCATCAAAAACTTAAACAAATTAACGTACGATCGTCAATTCCACTTCAGGGGATGTACCCAAAAGTTTTGAAAGTAGGGAGTGAAATAGATGTTTGTACACCCATATTCACAGCAGCATTTCTCACACTGGCATACAAGGTTGTGAAAATGAGGGAAAGTCTCAAGAACACTTCCAGAAAAAGAAAACTCGATCAGAATGGAAAAAGACATTTTCATGCTCTGGGGCAGGTGGTAAAAATGGAAGTGGGCCTGTGGCTTGGATTAGAAGGTGAAAACCATAGTGATTTCTCATTTGGGGTTATGTGGGTGTTCCCTGGGAGAGTGTCCCTTTTTGGGGGTAAAACACAATGGAAGGTGTCATTTAAATTGGCATAGGTGGTAAATTAATGATGACCAGGGAATCTGAACTTATAAAGAGTACATTGTACTTCTACAGCAAGTTTTCTATATGT
This sequence comes from Eubalaena glacialis, assembly GCF_028564815.1. NCBI lineage: Eukaryota > Metazoa > Chordata > Mammalia > Artiodactyla > Balaenidae > Eubalaena > Eubalaena glacialis. The sequence goes on along the minus strand of NC_083717.1, from coordinate 5,153,145 downwards.
TTGAAATTATTAGTAAGTAAATAACTTTTGAAAACAAACATGTCAATACCAGGCCAGAAAAGTAGGTAAGACATCAAACTTCATGACAGGGGCCAAGTCCTACACAGATTCAGTTCACCCCAAATGGTTAAGCTAATTACTCTTGTAGGAATCCACATACAATCTTTCCACAGTACCTCTTAATAATACTAGTAGTTACTATGTCTTGGGTGTTGTGGATGAACTGGGATACAGTAGAAACAATGGGATTTTTTAATTACAATTTTCCACATCAAATCACCAAAAGGTAGAAGTAATACATGAATTGAGTAAAGTTGCATGATACAAAAGCAATACACAAAAATCAGTTGCATTTCTATACACTAAGAAGGAAGTAGAAGTATCAGAAAAATTCAGAAAACAGTCCCATTCACAACTGCATTGAAAAGAACAAAATACCCAGATGTATATTTAAACAATGATGTGAAACACCTGCACAATGCAAGCTGTAAGACACTCATAAAGAAACTGAAAGAAGAAATATTCTGTGATCAGGCATTGGAAGAATATTGTTAAAACGTTCATGCAGCCCAAGCAGTGTACACATTCAATTCAATCTCTAACGCAATTTAAATGGCATTTTTCACAGAAACAGAACAAACAACCCTACCATTTGTGTGGAACCAAAACAGACCCCAAATAGCCAAAGCAATCCTAAGAAAAGAGAGCACAGCTGGAGTCAACCCGGTCCCAGACTTCAAACTACACTAGGAAGCTACAGGAACCAAAACAGTGTGGAATGGGCACAAAAACAGGCACCAGAGGAACAGAACAGAGAGCCCAGAAATAATCCCACGTGGATGTGGTCAATTTATGACAAAGCTGCCAAGGACATTCACTGTGAAAAGTCCCTTCAAAAAATGCCAGGGACTTCCCTGCTGGTGCAGTGGGTAAGACTCCTCGCTCCCAATGCAGGGGGCCGGGGTTTGATCCCTGGTCAGGAAACTAGATCCCACGTGCACGCCGCAACTAAGAGTTCGCATGCCACAACTAAGGAGCCCACCTGCCACAACTAAGACCGGGTGCAGCCGAATAAACAAATATTTTTTTAAAAAATGATACCAAGGAAACTAGATACCACATACCTAAGAGAGACACTGGAAACTGTCTATACCACACACAGAACTACCTGAAATCCACACTTTTCCACATCAAGCCCTTCCTCTGTGGGCTCCTCTGAAAACGGACCCCCCTCACCCGTCAGCCACATACAGGAAGCTTCTCCCCATATTTTCTTCACCTTTCACTCCCATGGCGGCACCTCCCAGCAGGTCCTGAAGACACTGGGGTCCTGTCTGCGTGGACGGGGCCCAGTGTTTCGCAGAAGCTGAAGCCCCAGCGTAACCGCAGGAGACCGACCTCCTGTCTGCGTCCACTCCGCCAGGCATGGTCAATCCCAGAAAGCCAAGCCAAAGCGCTTGGCCCATCCCAGATCCAGGTCAACCACAGGTGTGATGCTAACTGGCCCCGCAGGAGGCCACTTGTTATTAAGAGACCCTGGGAGAAGCCGCCATGGGTGCTGTGGATGACTTGGCGCAGGCGGGGTCCGCTCTCCCGCCTCCGTCCTCAGGGCGGGGCTGCCACGGGCGGCGTGGGGTCGCCCCGCCCTCCCCTCGGGCGCCGCTGGCGGGAATGGACGCGCAGCCCGGAGTTCCGGCTCCACGGGCACCGGGCTCCAGCCCCCGCGCTGGGGGCGGGGTCGCCAAAAACATTTTTTAAAAATAAAAACGAAGGCCCTTTGGTAAATAGGCACCAGCCCATAGGCACCTTACAGTGAAAGCAAGTCTGTGGTATGTCTGTTTCTTTGAGAAGTAAGGAAGTTCTTCACCAGCTTGTTTCCTTTACCTCCAGGGCACCGGCATCCTTCATTTGCTTTGGCTTCATGACCAAGTCTTTGCCAGTGGAACATCTGTGAATGCCACGGCCACGTCTGGCCCATAAAACTTGCTACACGCGAATCTGTGTGTCTCTTCTGCTGTGCTAGCTGGGTACAGACAGGCACGTTGGTCTTGGGAATCATACGTAAAACCTGGCCCAGGCAAGGGCTAGAAGGAGGCTGGGTCCCCAAGTCACTGTTTGGAGAGAGCTGCACACCAATCCGTTTTTGACTTTATGGTAAGTTGCTGAGACATTTGGATACACTAGTTAAAAGAGCTAGTTTTCCTCTACTACCCCCTGACTTTTAGTTTGAGGATTTCGAATTAACTTTAGCAAGCAATTAGTAGGAAGTAAGCTAGACCTTTGTCAGGCAAAAATTCCAAGTTAGAACTCTGTAGCTCCCGTGCACATAACCCTGATTTTATTCTATTTCCATAAGGATGTTAATTAGACTTATTGTGATGATCATTTTGCAGTTATACTTAGGCTGAATCATTATGTTATACACCTGAAAATAATATAATGTTGTATGTCAATTATGTTTCATTTTTTTAACAAACTGTTCTAATTTCTTATCTGCCATGCCCCTTCTTATTTAAACTTTATCTTTTCATCTCAGCAAAAACTCATAGTTTTGGTGTCCAACTATCGTATCAATAAGCATTTGAAAATACCCTACCCGATATCATATGGAAGCAGGAGCATTATTGGTTGACTACTCCACAGCCAGTTACACCGGGAGGGTGTTTGGTAGACATTGGTAACCTGTCTAGCAGCCAAAAGAAGGTCAAGAGCAAGGAAAAGGAAGTCTGAGAGCTTATGGCCGTGAATTGCATTCACGTGTCAAAACTCAGTCCCTGTGTCTCTCTTTTTTTTTTTTTTTTTGTATTCCCATAAAACTTTATTTTACAAAAACAGGGCTCAATCTGGCCTAAAGGCAGTAGTTTGCCAACCTAGAGCACACTGAGAGAATGATGGTATGTGATGAAACCGATGAGGTAAGTACAACATTCTTATGAGGCTGATATTAATTTCTCCATTTTATGGATGTGGAAATTGTGGTTCAGAGACATGAAGTAACTTGCCCAACGTCACCCAGCTCATAGTTGGTAGATCCATAATATAAAAAAAGAAAAGAAGGGCTTCCCTGGTGGCGCAGTGGTTGAGAATCTGCCTGCCAATGCAGGGGACACGGGTTCGAGCCCTGGTCTGGGGGGATCCCACATGCCGCGGAGCGACTGGGCCCGTGAGCCACAACTACTGAGCCTGCGCGACTGGAACCTGTGCTCCGCAATAGGAGAGGCCGCGATAGTGAGAGGCCCGCGCACCGCGATGAGGAGTGGCCCCCGCTTGCCGCAACTGGAGAAGGCCCTCGCGCAGAAACGAAGACCCAACACAGCCAAAAATAAATAAATAAATAAATAAAAATTTAAAAAAAAAAAAAAAAAAGAAAAGAAGAGAGGAACATGATCTTTGGAGTCAAACAGATTGCTTTTATATCATGGATCTACCAACTATCAGCTGGGTGACCTTGGGCAAGTTACTTCATGTCCCTGTGTCTCTTATGGTTCAAAGAGTTTAAAAGTCAATGTGGTTCAGAAAATTTCGACAGTTCAAAGGCTTTGGAGAGAAGGCTAAAAAGAGTGGTCTGATTTCTTAGCACTGCCACCAGATTGAATTGTCAGAGTATATTCTCCTCAGCAGGGGTGGTAACACTTAGAGACACATGCCACCACTGGCCGTCTCCTGCCCGTGCAGACATCACTCATGATCTTGGCACGATTCTGAGTCCCCGGCACAGAACCCCAGCAGCCACTAACCATCAATTAGTTGGTAGAACATGAGAGATTGCCGCACCTGCTCCAAAGGCTGGGAATTTTCTCTAAAAATCTTGCAGTTGTAGTTCCAGGCTGTTTGCCCTCAGACAGTGGGAGGGCCTTCTTGAGCTGACAAAATGATTTAAGTGCCTTGAAACAGGAGTACAGACTCAGAAATAGGAACTCTCAAAGAGAAAAGGGAAATACTTTCGAAATCTTAAAAATCACAAATTGTACCATTAACTTTACCTGATACAAATAAAACAGAAGTGTGTAACTTTCTGTCTGTAATGAACTTATCAATTCAATTAATCAAAACTGATGTGTGATCAGAACCAAAGTATTATTTATTCTTATACTTACTGCATAATACTTGAGAGCTTTTTTAGAGAAAGTACTATTAAACAACACCCGGAATTAAATATAAACTTTAATACGACAACATGTATGCATTGTCTGACCCCCTCCTCCCTACAGGTCCCCTTTCTATCACGATGTGCCCCCGTCAGAATGACCATCGTACGTTTGTCTTGTGTCTCCTTCTATTTCGTAATCTAGGCTCTGCCTACACCTCCATCCTCATGTTCATCACCTCTCAGAAGATACCTGTGTACAGCCACAAAGAACTACTTGGAGTTTCCCAAACTCCCCCAGAACTGCACGCTTGAGGCTGCAGTCGCCTTTGCCTAGGACACCCCGTCCTGTCTTTTCCATTTACATGAAATCCACCTAATCCAGCCCCAGCCTGGCCTCCTCTGCAGACTGTTTTCCTGGGTTAGCTGCGCCTCTTCTGTGCTCCCCCTCACCCCACAAAGCACTTGACACACGCATTTTTAGTTGCAGGATGACTTGTTTTTTCTTTTATTTAACAGACTGTAAGGCCCTCGAGGGTAGGAACAACCTTCCATCTTTCCATGCCCAGAGCATGGTGTTGGTATATAGATAGTTGTTTTAGGAATTTTGTTACATGATTGCTTGAGTGAATTCTGAAGATCAGAGCTGTTTTGAAAAATGATGCCCAGATCACTCGTTAACCTAAGCCCACACCTCAGAGCTTTTTCGTTTGCTAGAACTCAGTGAAGTGGAATGGTTACCAAGATGTTGTAGATTTTGGATTTGTTAAGACTAGGCTTTTTTTTTTTGCTATTACAATTTACCAGAAGTAGTTTACCAGAAATTTCTAATGAGGTGCTTCTCTTGACACATCAGATGCTATGTTATAGGTAAGTGTTAGCAATGGGAGCATCTAACCCCTATGTTCATAGCAGCACTATTCACAATAGCCAAGACATGGAAACAACCCAAATGTCCATCAACAGATGAATGGATAAAGATGTGGTACATATATACAATGAACTACTACTCAGCCATAAACAAGAATTAAATAATGCCATTTGCAGCAACATGGATGGACCTAGAGATTATCACACTAAGTGAAGTGTAAGTCAGACAAAGACAAATATCATGTGATATCACTTATATGTGGAATCTAAAATACGACACAAATGAACATATCTACGGAACAGAAAGAGACTCATAGACATAGAGCACAGACTTGTGGTTGCCAAGGGGGCAGGGGAGGGGGAGGATGGATGGGGAGTTTGGGATTAGCAGATGCAAACTATTATATAGAGAATGGATAAACAACAAGGTCCTACTGTATAGCACAGGGAGCTATAACCAATATCCTATGATAAACTATAATGGAAAAGAGTATGAAAAAGAATAGATATAGATATGGATATACATATCTGAATCACTTTGCTGTACACCAGAAATTAACACAACATTGTAAATCAACTATACTTCAATAAAATAAATTTTTAAAAACACACAGAAAAAAACCCAACGGGAACATCTAGTACGCACTTGTGGAATTCAGCCTTCTGTTGACAGACTCCATTAATTCAATAAATATTTCAATATCTGCTCTATGCCAAGTTGCTCTGGGTGTTGGAAACGCAGTAACGAAAGAAAAGAAAAAGACTAATCATGCCCACGTTGAGTTTACAGCCCATATTAGGGAGAGACACAAACTATATAAATACATATTTTGTCAAGAGTTATGAAAAAAACTAAGTTGGAGTCTAGTGGCTGGAGAATGCAGTGGAGGGAATACGGTTGCTACATCTTATGGTAGCCAGGGACGGCTGCTCTGGTAAAGTGACAAAAACCTAAAGGGAAGGGGAACAGCAAGTGCAGTGGCCCTGAGAAAGGAGACTGGATGGCATTTTACAGGCACAGCAAGGTGTCAGATTTGGCCGGAGCGAAGTAGCAAAGGAAAGTGAGGCAGAAGGTGGTAGTGAGGCAGCAGGTTACGGAGGGTTTGTAGGCTATGGTTAGAACGTCTGCTTTTACTCCAAGCGAAGTGGGGAATTACTGGAAGATTTTGAGAAGAGGGATGACATGATCCTACTTTTGTTTTAAAGGTAACTGACTGCTAATAACCTAGGTGGGAAAGAATCTGAAAAAGAATGGGTATATGTATATGTATAACTGAACCACTTCGCTGTACACCTGAAACTAACACAACGTTGTAAATCAACTATACTCCAATATAAAATAAAAATTAAATTATAAAAAGATAAGTGACTGCTGTGTTAAGAGCAGATTACGGAGAGCCAGGGATGAACTGGGGAACATAGGAGACTACAGTAATGACATAGGCGAAAGAAAATGGCAGCCAAACCCAAAATGGTATCAGCAGTGGAGATAGGAAATGTTTGCATTCTGGATATACTTTGAAGGTTAAGGCAACAAATTGTGAGTTATGAGTGAAAATATTATGCTGATGATGACTGCAAGGTGAGGGAAATAGATCTGCCATTTACCGATATGTGGGATTCCATTAATGTGTATCTTTGGGGGAAATATAAACAATGCTTACTGTGTTTTATTTTTCTGTTAGATGATAAGATCATATTTATAACTTACATGCTTAAAACTTAAAAGACTGTTTGAGGGTGTACTTTTTCCTCTTCCATCTCTCCCCAGGCACCAAACCCTGGAGCTTCATTCTTGACAAGGTCTCCAATGTCTCATCCACCTTCGCTTTTTCTCTCATGTTCCCTCAGTCAAGTCTCTCAGTATTTCTTGCTTGGAATAATGCAGCAGCCTCCTAATTGGTCTCCAGCCTTCGATCTTTGATGCCTCCAGCTCCTCCCACGATGAGGAAGCACAGGTGGAATTGTCAACACCACGTTCAAAAATCTCTGATGGCCTTTGCCTGCTGAATAAAGACCATGACTCTCCACGGGGCAAGAATCCACACAACGGCCCTTTTAGCCGTGTGTCTTATTACGTAGCCCACCGTGTGCCTGTTGGTTCTGTTGTATATGCTCTGGCCTCTTAGTTTTATAGGTTTGTACTACCCCCCCTCTTTCCAAACTTGCCCCAGCCCCAAACTCACTTCTAACTCTGCATATTGGAATGTTCCCAATCCTTAATGCCCATCATTCCAATGAAGTCCTTTAAGCTTCACCCAGTAAGAATTCATCTTTTCCCTGGTACATAGAAATGTGGGTGAAGATTTGCTCTTAGACTCTGAGATGCTGACCAGCGAGCCTCCTGCCAGACTGGCCAACAGCTGGAGAATGAGACCATGGACTCTTTCCTTACCACATCTCCAATACAGGCAAAGAAATAGATTCCATGACCCCTTTTTCATAGACCAAAATAGCTATAACAGATGATCACAGCCCATATTCCCATGGCGATGACTTTTAGGCTGGGAATGTACTCTAAGGGGACATACTGTCTGAGAAGAACAAACTGAGCTACCCAGGGAAGAAAACGATCCGACCTAAGGTTGTCCTTTGTCATCCAAAAGAGAAGATCCTCACCTGTAGTCTCTCTTCTTCTAGAACAGGGTCAGCAAATCTTACCCTGAGAGGCAAATTCCACCTACCACCCCTTTCTGTAAATCAATTTTTTTAATACAAAAGAAGTTTCCTCCCCAACATACTCGCACTTCCTTGGGCCTCTACCTAGTAGTCTGTATTGGTTATTTATGAGTATGTGTTTCTATACCTCCTTTTGGGCAGTGGCCTACTGTATGACAATGCAGAATTTGTTTTATTAACCACATTTCCACAGTGCCCAGCAGAGCACTGCTCAGAATAGATCCTTAGTAAATATCCATGGTAGGCTGAAACAGCAAATTACTACTGCAGTGACAACAGTCTTAATATTGAGAAAAGATTTGCAGAACTTGTGGTTGGTCCCTGCCCACACATAACCAGTACACACACGCGTTATTTTTCAAATGCATTTTCTTTTATTGGATGTTATTATTATCATAGTCTGTTTAGAACAACACCACCAAAATAATATAAGTTTCTTAAAGGTCATATTGATACTCTCCATAAATATAAGCCTCTCTGGAGTAACATTTAGAAACCACTGTAAAATAAATTAGATGTTTTTTTCCTTTGAGGCCAACCATGTTTTCATCTCTGTGTGCAAATTAAAAAATATATTGATTTTTTTCCTCTTTCTTTTACTAAGAAGAATTCTTTAAAATACACTAGGCAACCTGCTTACATGCTGCAGAAAGCCAGATGTCTTAGGGCACTGAAATAGAAAAATTAGTACTGTGTCTCATAACTTAAGGCTATCTGAAGGGAAAACTGATGAACGTTGTGATTTGGAAACTTGGGGCTAGCTAGTTATACTCTGCTTAACATCAGGGATGCCTCCAGTACCCACTTAATATTATTGGTATAAATGTCTTTTCCTACTCAATTGCTGCCCTCAGAGCCGCACTTCACTCCTGTGTATTAAAATTACTGGTATAAATATATTTTTCTTCACTAGATTATAAATTCCTTGAGGGTTATATTCCCAAAAGTTATTGAAGTTTATAGATGGGTTTTTCCTCACTAGACTTTAAGTTCCTGGAGGGCAGGAACTGTCCTTCCACCAGCAACTGTATCTTCCACCAGCTCTTACCATAGATCTTTGCACAGAGCGTTCACTCAACAAATGTGAAATTCATCTTGCCCCTTGGCTACTACTCTGTTTGACTTCCTTTCTTTGCTAAAGGACGCTACACCCTATTCCTGATTTAGAATCTTGTATGAACTGTAACGGAGGTTCAGCAGCTGTAGCAGAGATCCAAAGTAACAGTATTTGAAATAGTCCAGGTGTAAGCTTCCCAAGACTTACTCCTCGGGGGTAGCCCTACCTGGGGCAGGTGACGCTGGGATACTGTGTATGGTTGTACAGGATGCTCATTTTTCCTGATGTCTGTTGCACCACTCTATGGGGTCACATTCACACTGTGCTCTCTGCGATGTGTACCCGCTAATGTCATGTCCAACTGCACAGTTGTATCCAGTGGCCCTATGGCTGCTCCATGATGGCAGAGATCCATGTTCCTTTTTTCCTATTGCTCTGCTATTCCTAGGGAGTTCCAAGATGCATCATGCTCCAAAACGGATGGCTGCCACTGCATCCACATTCCAGTAAGAGCATGCTTACTGGAAGCCGCATGTGTCACTTCTCCTTACATGCTAGTGTGACTAGAACTTAGTCATACAGGCGCACCGAGCTGTAAGAGACCCTGGGAAATATCCTTATTCTCAGTGGCAAGTTGTAACTCAAGGGTTCAATTACCATAAAAGAGAACAGATTTGGGGGATGACTACAAGTCTCCATTACAAGCCAGTATGTCACCTTTTGTTTTGTCACTTACATTTTTAGTTCTGCAATCTTTTTCCCAGGTCTCATTCTCCTCTGTTCCTGATAACCAGGAATACTTCATTGGCTGCCTTAATTTCTGCAGTATCATCAGTGAAGAATGACAGCTTTGTTTCCTTCTTCCTCATACTTTTACTCCCCTTATTCTACTAGGCAGGACCTCCAGAACAAAGCTGAATTGAAAAGGTAATAGTGGACATACGTGTCCTGTTACAAGAAGGAAAACATTCACTAGATCACCCTTCAGTATGATGTCTGCTGTAGGCTCTTTGTAGTTACTAGATATTGGATTAAGAAAATCCCTCTTTTTCTCAATTTAAAGAACAGGGTAGCTATAACCAAGAGTTTTTGAGAGATGAAGTACCTTTGGGACCTCCAGCATCCCCTTTCTAATTCCTCTGAGATTTCTTCAGATGCTTAGAGACTTGATGTCCTTCTGCTGTAGCCTTCCTACTAAACAAACTCTGGCTTTCAGTCATTAGGGTATAAATTTAAGATGTCTTATCTCTATCCTCCTAACAATGTTTTTGTCGTTGTTTCCTTTATTCATTCATGTACTATTTTATTTTACAAAAGATTTTAGAAGATTTATAAGGACCATACATTAAACTGGAAAAGTAGAAATAGATAGCAATTCACCTCATGGAACATCTAGCTAGTATAGAAAATCATCACTAAGGTGTAGTTAACACATAAATTTATACAGGTCGTACACTACAGTATTATTACATTTGACCTGTAAATTTTTCGGATGTTCTTTATAATCAGTTTTGCATTGACTATAGGAAACAATCGTATCAGTTCTTCACAGAAAGTAAAGATTTCCTAGCACTAGGATTTGGAAAAAAATATTTAATGCTCTTCACATAGGTAATGTAGAGGATATTATCCATACTCTGAGAGAAATGCACAAGCAGATTGCCTGTGATGGTTTATTGTTTCCGTCAAGGTAAGCAGAGGGCATTATTCCAAAGCAAAACTCACTAAACACAATTTTTCAAGCTACCCAACCATTTTGGACTAAGTTGCCTGTTACATTCCTCCTTGTTCCACAGGGGGTAGGGCATGCAGATTTTTTGTTAGTCATAATCTTAAAATTTTCTTCAAATAAATTTGTAATTCTCTCAGCTAGGACTTTTTTTTAATATGAGTTGTGCAGGGGACATTTCAGTTGTAATTAATTTCTGGCAAAGGCTTCCTGTGACTGCTTAAAGATGGACATAAATGATTTGTCACTCTCCCCACTAGGAGGTGCCTTCATGTCCCCTCCCCTTGACTCTGGGCTGGCCCTAGGTCTGCCTGAACAACAGGATGGGCTGCAAGTGATGCTGGACCAGTTCTCAGTCTCACCTTTATGAAGACAGCTTCCCCTCCTTGCTCTGGGTGCGCAGCCTCTCTGCACCCAGCTACCCTGGAGAAGCCAAGGCCAGACAGAAAGTCTGTACCCAGGAAAGCCAGTTAAGAGCCCCAGCTCAGCTTCCAGGTGACAGCCACATGTGCAAGTCATCATGGATGCTCTGACCCAGTTGAGTCCCCAGGTGACTCCAGCCTCGGCTGACATCACATGGAGCAAAGAAACTGCCCAGCTGAGCCCAGTCAACTCAGAGGCCGGTGGGAGAGTACAATGACTTGTTTTAAGCCACTACGATTTGGGTGGTTTCTTTTTTTTTTTCTTTTTTGGCCATGCTGCAAGGCTTGCTGGATCTCAGTTCCCTGATCAGGGATTGAACCTGGGCCCTCGGCAGTGAAAGTGCTGAGTCCTAACCACTGGACTGCCAGGGAAGACCTGGGGTGGTTTCTTCTCTCAGTAATATACAATAAAAATGCTTCTCATCCACATTTCAATTCACTGCACACAGTCTTCCTTCAGCCACTCACATACCCACAAATCTGTTCTGGTAAAGTTCATAATTTAACAAATCACTGGGAAACACGATAGACACTTCCCATTCTCGCCTTACTGAAATTCCTGCTGCATTTGACTACTGACCACTCCCTATTTAAAAAAAATAAAATACATGGGTAATACTTTCACATGGCTCAGAAACTAGAAAGTTTAAAATTGTCACCAGCAAGAAGTCTCCTCTCAGTTTTTTTCCACACCTGGCCAGTTCCACCCCCATCTCTGTCGCCAATGGGTAAAAGCCATCTGTATTTTATTAGATATCTTTCTAGAGTTTCTGTATATACACACAAATACATATGACGTTTCTCCTCTTCCCACTTTTTAAACAAAACATGCACCTTACACTAGACCACCCCCTTGCTTTTTCCCACAGTAGCAAAATATCTTGGGGATTTTTACATGGAGGGAACTCGATGTTTAAATCATATTCTTTAAGAAAAAAAAATCTTCTACCATATGGCTATTTCTAGATTAAAATGTTGTTTGTCCCACTAAAGGATTTCTAGACCGCCTACAAAAAGGTAAGAGATTTTAGAACCTAGGTGGCTCTTTCCTCTCTAGATGCATAAATGACCCCCCAAAACACCATTTCTAACAGAGGCCTGCCCTTACAAGGGGAAAAAATAAGCAAAATTAGATCATAATGGATTTTTCCCATTTCATCTTGCAGGGTGAGGCGTTTTTGATTGTCATGTAGGTACCTGACCCTAAGCTTCTGAATGCTGAAGCATCTACTTCAAAGTCATCTGTCTCGAATACACACAGTGCCAGATACACGACTGGATGAAGTCAGGACCCCTGCATCCGTGAAGTTCCCCTTTTTGAAAGCCCTGGGTGACCTACATAACTGACCACTTGAGTGACCTCGCTTTTCCCCCCGTAAAGGCAGAACCCAAGTCTGCTCTCTTTCTCTCCCCATGACCTTGCCGTGTGGCCCTGGGATGTGTCCTTGTGACCCTCCAGGACCTGTGGGTCATGAATCATGTTTTGCCAAAGTTCCCTGATGGCTGTTGAGGTGCCTTTTGTAGCCATAACGAGAACCACGAGGGCTGGGCTGGCCACGCCATCACAAGATGGGCTGCAGCCAGTGAAGTGTCTGTGGGGCTCCCACAGGTGGCACAGGCCAAGGTGAGTGCCCTGGGCATTTCTGGGCCACAGCACCGTTACTGATGGGCTGAGACACAACACACACCTCCGCCAAACACATATTCCAATCTCAGAGTGAAAATAGACCCATGCTTGTACTGGAAGCGACACGGAGACAAAAATAGAGGAAAGAATGGGAACCGCAACACACGAATCACCTCCACATGTGACGAGGCCAACAGTCTCTTCCTCTGTCTCACGATAGTATCGTATACTCAGATCACGCGGAAATGAAACGTTCCCCTGACACTGACACAGGCCGCACCCCGCTTTGGTGAGAAGAAGGAAGGTCTTGTTCAGTGAATGCTGTTACAAGTTGAGGTTCATGCGGGTAAAAGTACAATTAGATTCTTACCCTACCCTACACCAGAACACTCAAAATTTCAAATGGAAAGCAAGTTACACAGGCCGTAGAAGAATAAGAAATTGTACTTAAGGTTTTGAGATGTCTAGGTCTTTTTAAGCAAAACATAAAACCAGGGAAAATATTGGCAGATTTTGTAGATAAAAATTGAAATCTCCTATAAGACAGAAGCCATCATAAACAAGCTAAATATAAGCACACCATAGACAGAAACACATGTGACAAAGAATGCATGTAAATAACTTATACATGCTGTTCCATACCAATAAAAAAGACTATCAATTCAGAAGAAGAGTGGGCAAACAATATGGAAGGGCAATTCACAGAAAAAAATACAAATAACCAATAAAGATCTGAAGATACATTCAATTGGAATAATCAATATAAAACGGAAAAAATTGAAAAGATTTACACTATTTAGTGTAAGAATATGAAGAAATACGTGCTCCCATACCTTGCTGTTGGGATTAAACTGACATAGATTTTTTGGAACACGATTCAGTAACATCCACCAGAATTTAAAATGGGTGTGCTCTTTAACCTAACAATTTTACACATAGGAATCTCTCTTACATGTATACATCTGTAAAAAGGTCTAAAAGTACTTGGGGCTGTTACTTAACCTCTCTGAGCCTGATCCTTCAATGGTAAAATATTTATTATAATACGTGTACCTCATTTGGTTAAGTGAGATAAATTAACACATGGCCTGGTACACAATAAATTTCAGCAAATGTTATATATTGATATTACGATTATCAGCATTACCATCTCATGTTATTTTCGTGTACTTATCAATGATTATAAATTATTGACAAAAATGTCCATCAATGGAGAAATACATATTAAGAAGTAGCATGAACATATACATATGTACACACATGAAATCTCCAAGACATGCAAGCAAAATAATACATGTTTAGATTATTTCCGTTTATGTAACAATTTGTGTGTGTATGTGTGTAAAGGGGAAGAGAAAGAATAAATGTGTGTTTTTTAAGGGTCTAAAAAGATACCAAACTGTTACTAATGCCTGAAGTATTGGAACAAAGGGAAAAAGTGAAGAGAAACGTACACTTTTTTACTCTAGGTCATTCCGTATTGTTTGGATTTTGACCTTTCTAAACAGCCAGTAGAAGCTGCAATGTTCCCTCCAAAACCAGTGAACTTGACTCATCTGAAACCATAACAGCTGGACCATATGCCTTCAGTCAACTCTGACCAACGTGGTCATCTAGCTTTTCAGATTAGACACGAGAGAAGGTGATTTATAATCTAGATTTTGCACGCCATTTAGGATGTCAGAGATTTATATCTAATTTTTTTAAATGGGGACTTATGATGAACTTAAGGTTTCTGGAAAATCATCTCATTGCTAACAGTGGCAGATTAACAAGGTGTTTCAGAACAAAATTATTTCATCCCATTCTGATCAAGGAACTCTTCATTTGAGAAACCTCTAACACTTTTATATTCTTCTATTAATACCATACAAGTTATTAATAATATGCTGACATAACAGAATTCTCTAAAAAGATCTTCTGCTGTAAAGATAGTCCTTTCAGCCCAGGGGACTCCTGTCAGTGAATCAAAGCCCACGCCCCACTCCTGTGAGCACTGCCAGGGGGCCGGGCTGGCTGGAAAATATCTCACTACAGCTTCTGCCTTATTTGAAATATTCACTATCAAAAGGCTTGTCCATCAGGATACCACTTATATCCTAAAAGAGACCAACGCCTAGGTAGCTCCTTTCCACTGTTCCCCTACTAAATGAAATTATACCTTTCTCCTTCTAATTCAAGATAAGAAAAATAGCTAAATCGAAGCCATCGTTCAAATCGATAAAAATAGAAAAAAGTATAGGAAAAGAAAATTCCACCAAAACAATTCTCTGGAAGTGATATTAAATTCTACCCCAGAAATAAATGGGTTTCATATGACTTCAGAAATTTCACCTGGCACAATATAGTTGTCACAAAACCATTAAAAGCAGATTGTCATTAATTGATTACTTCTATTTGCCAAGCTCTGTGCTACATGGTTATAGATGTTATCTCATTTGCAACTCAGACAATTTCTTACCCCATTTTATGGATGAGGACTCAGAAGCTTAAGAAAATTAAGTACTTCCCCCAAATCTAGCACAGGTCTCACTCCCAGGTCCCAGTTCTTAACCATTACAAGTGTCACCATTCTTTCACTGAATGTGGCTGATGAATTTAAAAATACCTGTCATCAGAATCTAGTAAAAATAACCTACAGTATTGTTTATAATTTTATTTTGTTAATATTTGTCAAGAAATAAATCCATGTACATTTTACCCCTAAAGAAATATTTATAGCTTTAAATTAATCCATTTTATTCACTACAAGACTAGAATTAGTACTAAAACAACTCAGCCTTAATTTCATAAAAGTTTAAAATAAATGTGGCAATGATTTCTTTTCTTCTTTTAATGTTTACTGAACGAAACACGTATTTTAAAATAAGCAAACTCCGCTACTATATATAAAATAGATAACCAACAAGGACCTACTGTATAGCACAGGGAACTATACTCAATACTTTGTAATAACCTATAAGGGAAAAGAATCTGACAAAGATATATATATCTGAATCACTGTGCTATACACCTGAAACACAACATTGTAAATCAACTATACTTCAATAAAAAATTAATTTAAAATATTTTTAATTAAAAAAAATAAAATAAGCAAACTCGTGTGTTCACAAGGTACATATGCATCTAAAATATTTTTAAACACTTCTTCAAAAACTATCTGAATGCATTTACATAAAGCAGATAATTCCATAAGCATAATAATAATTAGGAATTTTTCAGAGCCAAAAATGCTTCATAACTATGAACATGTACAGCCTGTGAAATAACCAACATTTTTAAAACCTGTTTTTAAAGGCCTTTTTCGCTAGCTATGCTCATACCTAACTTTTGCTACCTATCACACTGTTAGTTCATACTACCTAGTACAAATAGTATCAACTCTTCTGCAAAAAAAAAAAAAATCCTCAAATTTTGAACTGAAATTTTAATTTCCATTTTTAAAATGTGATGCATTTTTTAAAAATTTATTTATTTATTTGTTTTTATTTTTGGCTGTATTGGGTCTTTGTTGCTGTGCGAGGGCTTTCTCTAGTTGTGGAGAGCGGGGGCCACTCCTCGTTGCGGTGCGTGGGCTTCTCATTGCGGTGGCTTCTCTTGTTGCGGAGCACGGGCTCTAGGCACACAGGCTCAGTAGTTGTGGCACTCGGGCTCAGTAGTTGTGGCTGGCGGGCTCTAGAGCGCAGGCTCAGTAGTTGTGGCTCACGGGCTTAGTTGCTCCGCGGCATGTGGGATCGTCCCGGACCAGGGCTCGAACCCATGTTCCCTGCATTGGCAGGCGGATTCTTAACCACTGCGCCACTAGGGAAGCCCCTAAAATGTGATACATTTTTAATGCTACAAAATCAGTTTCTATATAAATTATCCCATATATGTTGATTTTGGAACTGAAACAAAAAAGTAATACCTAATCTTAGAGCAAATGCTTATGCATACAAGTCACAAAGTTGTAGCTTTGAAAAAAAAATTTGATGCTCAAATATCAACATTCTCCCAGCTGAAAACTAAGTCATTTTTTTCTTCTTGAGTACATTTAATGTAAATTAATCTTTCCATTTCCTCAGTTCTTAAGATTAATTTCTGTTGTAAAGGTTTTAATGAAGTTCAGTTAGAGTATACTCAATAAAACTAGCTTCTGAACAAACTCACCTAGCCACAAGTCTATTTTAGTCAACTGATGATTAAGTCATAAATCACTCAGGCAAATTATAATTACTTTCTGTTGTGCATATTTCTCAAAAACAGGAACACATACGTTTTTCACAATCTTGAATATATTCCTAAGAGGCGTGTGTGTGTGTGTGTGTGTGTGTGTTTAGGTTATTGACCAAAAAAGAAAAGACTAGAAGTTCTGTTCAATGAACAATACTACTGAACTAAAATCATTTAGCATAGTTTTTAACTACTAAAACTATGATGTCCATTTATTTCATATCATTAAATTCAATACAAGAAAAAAACCTGATTATTACTCTGGATTTTACCACTGTTCTCTGTCTTATTGCCCTACACTACTTAAGTGAATGGACAGATCAATTACACAGCTATAAAATAACATATGCTTTAAAGAGCACATACAAAATGTCTTACTACCTCACCCTATGCAAATATTGAGTTTTTCATTTGTATAAACTTAAAGCTATGGTGTTCATTTTGGTTAGAGACAATAGAACAACATGGAATGCTGATTTTTTCTGTTATATTAAGTACACGGAATACGGCATTTGTAAGAAGTCACCTCCCTCCGCCCTGATATTTCTCTGTGGCAGTGTTTCTTAAAGGGGTGGTGGAAACTCTCAACTGCCTGCATCAAGCTACCCAGCACCTTGGTAGAAATGTAGATTCCTCAGCCCTACAGCCACTGATGCAAAGCCTCCAAGGGAGGGACTCTGGGGTCCTAGGATCACTCTTATAAAAGCTGTGATCTGAAACCCATTTTTCTACAGTCTTTATCCTAAAAAGTAAAACCCACAAAGTGTTAAGTGGATTTAAGAACAACTGCATTTAAAAATATAGGGGTAAGACACTATCCTAAATCAAAAAATAAAATGTATTTTTATTTTTCTATTGTAGTTGATTTACAGTGTTGTGTTAGTTTCAGGTGTACAGCAAAGTGATGCAGTTATACATACACATATATCCACTTTTTTAGATTCTTTTCCCATATAGGCCATTACAGAGTATTGGGTCTTCGTTGCTGCGCGCGGGCTTTCTCTAGTTGCGTCGAGCGGGGGCTACTCTTTGTTGTGATGCGTGGGCTTCTCACTGCGGTGGCTTCTCTTGTTGCGGAGCAAAGGCTCTAGGCGTGTGGGCTTCAGTAGTTGTGGCTCGCAGGCTCTAGAGCTCAGGCTCAGTAGTTGTGGCGCACAGGCTTAGCTGCTCCGCAGCATGTGGGATCTTCCCGGACCAGGGCTCAAGCCTGTGTCCCCTGCATTGGCAGGCGGATTCTTAACCACTGCACCACCAGGGAAGCCCTCAAGGTCTATTTGATTCAAGCCTGACTTGCCTACTCAAAGGAACGTTTTTGGGAGATTTTCAAAAGAAAATGTTGTCACAGGAGACAAGTGCAAAGGACTTTCAAATACTCTCTTTCTAAAATCAAACTACCATTTAAGCACTTTATTTTCTACACAAAAGACGGCTTAGAATTAGTTGAAATAAAAGATCCTGAAGATAAACTAAATCTAAAGTTTAGGCATGCACTGAATATATTAATATAGTCCCTGAATAGTTCGATGTATTTCATTTTTATTAAAGTTGATCACAATTCCTACTTCAAGATATTCCGTCATTTAAGGGAAAAAAAGAGTATTACAGCTGCTGGTAGGGAGTACAAGTTGAATTAGTGCAAATTTTAGGAAAAGGATTGAAAACAGTTTTCATAAGACAGGCATCTAACAAGATAAATATGTGAGCTTCTTATACTATGTTACCAAAGGAAAAAGTCCCTGAAAATTTCTTCCGTATAAAAATTCAAGACGAAAACGATCAAAGCCATGTAAGCGCAGAATGAACATCAGCGTTTTTGAGAATTAGTAACCTAATCCTGCAAAGGAAATATTAAAATGTAATGTAATAAGAGAAATAGCACCTTTTTAAAAATCAAGTTATCTAAAATGTAAGTTTGCAAAACTATTCTGCACTACAAATCTCCACATGAAATCCTTTGAAAATGAGGTAGTAACACAAAACAAGCAGTTCTGAAAAGTGTAAGGTTACATGCTGATTGTAAATGCAAAGAATACAGAACAATTAAAGCCAAAATAACACCTACATATCTATAGCAGGCCAAAAGTTCCTTTTCTTTTAAAGTCACACATTTAATAGTGTCTCTAAAACAGGCCAGGAAAGCAGCATACCTTAATATAAGGGGGAAAATTTTTAAGGACATTTTTAAGAATTAAACAATTTTTAGAACTAAAGCATTATTAGATTATCTTCAGTGTACCTTTCTATTCAACACATGGACAGAAGCTTTACCATAAGATTTTTGCTATTCAATGGAATTCAGAATAAAATGAGTCTATTTCAGATCATACCCTAAAATTTTTTGATACCTAAGTACCACAAAGGGATTGTCACAAGATGATTTTTTATTAGATGATTCCACAGTACAGAGCAGCCTTTTTCAGCCAGAGTTCTGAATGTAACAGACACAGTGTTACCATCAGATTCAATGTTATTATGTTTTTCTACAAGTGAGGCCAAGTATATACTTACATTCTTTCTAATCCCTTAAAATCCTTACAATTGAAAAGCTTGACCTTGAGTAGTTAACTCAAATAAAAATAAACTTGCTTAGGAGTATAATTTCAGTGGCCTAAACATATTTCCAAAGAATATTTTCCAACTGTGACACCTACTTGAATATTTTGGGCTTTTTATATGACTACTTTATCTATATCAAAAGATTTACCATAGCAAACTATGTCTATGTTTCCAAAAATTGTTATTAATTAAAAATGCTGGGGCTTCCCTGGTGGTGCAGTGGTTGAGAGTCTGCCTGCCAATGCAGGGGACATGGGTTCGAGCCCTGGTCTGGGAAGATCCCACATGCCGCGGAGCAACTAGGCCCGTGAGCCACAACTACAACTACTGAGCCTGCGCGTCTGGAGCCTGTGCTCCGCAACAAGAAAGGCCGTGATAGTGAGAGGCCTGCGCACCGCGATGAAGAGTGGCCCCCGCTCGCTGCAACTAGAGAATGCCCTCACACAGAAACAAAGACCCAACACAGCCAAAAATAAATAAACAAATAAATTTATTAAAAAAACATACATACAGAAATAACTTTTTTAAAAAAAAAAAGCTACCTTATAGCTTGAGAGAAATAGACCTTGGGTTCAAGAAATGCTAATACATTATTGTTATTATAATTCTGTATTTAGTTTCATTTATAAATATCACGTAAATATCACTGGCAGGCATCATAATGTTAAATCATTAAACTAATTTCTAAATATTGATTTCAAAAGCTTTGAACATATGTTGCAAAAAAAATTTAGTAAAACTTATTTTTAGTTTAAAAACAAAAGTTTTTTTTTTCCAGGTAATACACACAATTATTTTTTTTATGATCATCACCTACCCAGGAGTTGATAATAAATACTTGCATAGTTCTTGGAGAAAACGGACCTGGCACAATCTGAAGACAAATATTGGCAAGTACCACGTGTCCCAAGCTATAGTTTAAGAAATAACACAATCTGCAATATTTCATGAAGCTGTTTATTCTTATTATTAAAACTTGGACTCAAGTAATCCTGGTTATTCTGGAAAAAGCACCTTGTTGTAGAGATCATTTAATCATCCTTTTCGACAATCACCTCTCCGTGAAGCACCTTTCTTCTCTGACGTAACATATGAAAGTAGAGTTGTGGAAACACTTAATTGAAAAAAGAAAACAGAGAAGGTAAGCTATGGTTGGAAATCTTTTATGCTTGAAACCTCTTAAACATGGCGGACTTCGAAAGCAAGCACATCATATACAATTGCTACTACCGCCCTAATACTTACAGGGCTCAGGGTAAGCATACAAATGGAGGGCCACATACCATATGCCTAAATATTTTAATGCCATAAACTATCAGTCCTTTCAGCAAACTTAAATATTTTGATAAATATATCTTCATAATGACCTGGAAGGCCATGTTTGAATTTAGAATTCTATAACTCTTCGGAATACCGTGCCAGAACAGTGCTGCACAAGGAAAGCTGCCCCACCTGGCCCCTTCTCTCCGTTCCATTGGCTGTCCTGTACCATGAGGGGTCTCGGGAACACCTGTGTGGATGTCCAAGCCCACACAGCTGCATCCATCCACCTCACAAACAGCTGCCCCCTGATCTCAGGGATGTGTACACAGGTAACAGTGTTAACCTCAGGAGAACAGACTGGGGAAGAGAGCTATGCAGTCTAGATGCACGCTCAGTGCCATCTGGGTTGCAAATTCCATGGTCCCGGGTTTCCAGGATGTGATCTGAAGGAAGGGGGTCCTGTGTGGAGTGGTGATCAGCAGTGAGCCAGGACAGGGCCCTCTATCTAAAACTGGGCCCAGAGCAAAAGCCCCTCTTGGCTGGGCATAAGGGTAGTCTGGTACACACACACAAATATATATGTATTAGGTCAGTTAGACAAATGGCCATCCACCCTGTCAAATTTGGAGAATTACTTTGAGCCAATCTGAACCAGTACTTTAAATCATAGGGTAAATGTTGGTGCATGAACAAATTAACATCAGCTACAAACAATACAAGTATACAAATATCTCTGAAAATGATGAACAGAATAGCCAAAACTAATGAACCTAATGACAGAAGAAGCTTTGAATATTTTGCTTAGGCAACTGTGGGTAACTACTTTTTGAACTTAGCTCAAATGGAGCCAAAATGCATAAAAGACTTTATTTTTTTATTTAGGTATCCAACCTTCATTAATGTAACCATCATATTATACCTAAGGGCCTAAATATATTCAGGCCATATAGACTTAAAGCTAACTGACCGATTTTTGCAAATACTTCTATAACATCTTGAGTAGTTTAGTAGAAGTATGGGTTTGAGTTCAAACCTTGATCTTAGTTACTAGCTGAGCGATTTTTAAAGCAATTCACTTAACCTCTCTAATCTCTAATGTCCCCATTGATAAATGAGAACTAAAAGGACTTCTTTTGAGCCCTAAGTGCTCAAAATGTACTTTTATACTTGTAATTAGCAAAAGATTTAATAAGCAAAGTATAATTAGTTGCTATTACTACTAATACTAATAATCAGGTGGAAAACACCCCCCTGGCTGGCTGATCCTCCAGCAGGCGGGGCTCTCAGGTAACTGACAGCCTCCTAAACTGAGAAGCAGCTACTGGCAAAGGCTGGTCTTCACAGGACACCTGAAAATGCACAGTCACAAGTTACTGGTTTGATGGTTTCAAACCATGATCTCTTGGGCCCTGGGCTTCCACAGAGATGCCTCAGTGGCTGTGAGGAAAAAGGCAACCCAAGACCTGAACCTGTAACTATGATAGGACAGGTCCGGCTCTGCTCCAGGTGTGCTGCCATTCACCAGATGTTGCGAAAAGCAGGGGAAGAAACAAGTGTCATAGGCACACCATCCCCGAGCCCTCCTGAACTTGCCCTGGTGGATAATCGGAGGAGAGTCAGGCTGAGATGGGAGAAGGTGAGGGGAATAAAATCACTATATGACCATCAAGGCAATTTTGATTTTGGAAAAGCTTAAAAGTTGGAGGTCCCAAGGAAGTGGCCAAATTTTATGTTCATCCTCTTTAGATGAAATATTTCATATTGCGTCAATGTCGATTTTAGATTCTATAAACATTTCTCATTTCTCTTTTCCCCCGCACTGACCCCAGAGTCTCTAATTTTATTGAGGAGGGCAAATAACAGCTTTGCTTTATCTTCATATTTCCTGCTAGTGATTATCAAAATCTGACCTAAAAATACACCACTTTGTATTTAAATGAAATGAATAGAGTCTCACCAATTCATTGCAACTATTGAAAGGTGAGGAGAAATTAGTGGAAAGACTGAGTTATTCAAAATATTTTAAGAAAAGCAGTTTTTTTTATTATTTTCTAGTACACAGGGCAACACACATAAGGCTAACAAGTACTCCTGGATGATCTTTCCAAGTATGTGCTTAATGAATAGAAATGACCTCAGATTTTCTTGGATAAAATGTTCATGTTCGATACATAATTCTAAATGCTTTCAAAGAGTTCACTGCAGGCTTTATCTTTTCTTTAAAAACATAAATCATACTAAGCTTATTTTTAAGTGATTTTGAGAAGGCAATCATTTGTGTGTTAATTTACTTACCTTTTTTTCTCACAACTCACCCTTCAGTTATTTCAAATTATGAATACACGTGGCACTGAACGGAGGTTTTGATGTATTTGTAAGACATTATTCTTCCTTATTAATCTGGCATTTTATGACATCTTCTGAAAAACTTTCACAGCATATGCTAAATCAAAGTATAATACTAATAGAGACATACTTACATGGTATATACGAGGCCATGGTTATAAGAAGAAAATAATAGTAGTCAAAAGAGACATTGTATTTATTGGGAAGTCTTATTGAGAACATTCCTGTTTTCTTCACATATGGTAAGGCAGCGTATATTGTAAGAAGTTCACCAGCAACTCCAACAGGATATAAGATGATAAAAAAATTATATCTGGAGAAAGAAAAACCTGACAATTATTTTCTAGAATAATTATTGGATTTTATATCATGATTCTTTTGCTACTACTTTATTTAAGCTTAAAAATTCTCCTTTCTATACATACTTATATTAACCTCACGTAACAAGGTTAATTTTTTTTCACTTTAATCATTTGCTTATTAATTTAATTATCATCTTTTTTTTTTCTTATAGTAGTTTCCATTTTAAGTGGCAAGATCTTAATAAAGTAAGAAGTCAACTTACTTTACAGGGCTGAAATAACAATACATTTTAAAGTCAGTGACTGATTGATGCAGTTTTTTAAGTATGATAAAGTATACAAGTATTATAACTATTACAGTGTATTGTAAAGTAAATGTAAGCATTGTAAGGCATTATGAAAGTAACTGCTTTGACACCTGGAATCATACTGATTTTTTTTTCCCTGCAGCTAGTCATTTGTTGATCAAATGCTGTGTTTTTAAAAAAGACCAGTTATGATCCTAATTTTATATCTAAATCTTGAAATCGCCAAAGTCGTTGTTTGGAGACATTTGGAAAACGCTTTGTGGTTACTAATTAAAAGAATGACTATTTTAGAAAACTGATAAAACCACCTGAAGCATCAGTAACTACTAATGAACATACTGTCTAAAACTGCTTTCATGACAAAACAAGGAAGACAGGTCGTTTCCTGAATTTGCACATTAAAGGAATAGTCAGCTTGCTTAAAAGAGAGCTGAGAGAGTTCTAGTCAAAATCCAAACCACAGTTTGTTCATTTGGATTGCGGAGCATCCTCCAACACAGTGTGGGCCCAGCATCACTTCCGCCTACAGTTAGAGGAACACTGCACAAGTGTCCACTGGTGGACCTGCAGGACAGCCCCAAGCGCCCAAGGTAACGACATTTCTTAAGAGTCTCCTTATTCCTATGTGCCAAGGATATGCAAGGACAAGAGGGGACAGAGGGGGGCAGAATTATTTGCCAAAATAGATGAACTGGTAAAGAAAGAAAATGATCTTTCTACTGTCCCTCTGTGTCCCCTCCTTGCCTTGTGCATGCCACCTGCTTCCTCACCAGCCTTATGTAGTTATGTGTGTATTATTTAAATCAATTTTTTCCAACCTCAATTTCCTACCTCAATTTAAAAGTACATAACTGAGCATTTTATATTCCCTTCTTAAGTAAGACATTCAAACCTCCTAAATTTTTTTTTAACTTTATGTGACTCTCAGATGATTTTGGGGGGGGGGGGTAAGATTGTTCTTTAACTGAAAAAAAATCACACTAAGTATAAACTAGGTTAAAGCCTTAAAGATGTGATTATTTTTAATGAAGTGGGAAAAAATTACACAATTTATTTGACTTTATTTGCACTTTAAAAAGGCTCTATGTCACCAACTCTCTAAGCTCTGATGGCAGCATGACAGATTTAACTACTTATTCAGAAAGAGATATGATGTTTCCTTACAGATTCCTAATTGTCATCAAAAAATGTTTTGAAGGGAATGCATTTTTGAAATTAAAATGGAAATCAATATGAAAACATAACATTACGCATTTATCTATTCAGTGGGTTTTTCTAGGAACACGTCTGACAGATAAATAGAATCAAAGTATATTCAAACCATCACAGTAGGGCAACTCTTTATAAATAAGAAGCCATTTTTAAGCTTTACTTGAGAATAACTTCAACACTGGAACATAAATATAAATGTTATTTTAGGTTATTTAATGGGGTTGGCAAATATATGGCTGGTTGGGATCTTTAAGATTTTTGACATGAAACATAATTATTCACGATTATGCTTAACTGACGTGATGTATTATGCTAACATGTGCATTCAAAAGTTGAAAGATTTTATAGTAACCTGTTTAACATTAAGGCAATTGACAAAGGATTTCTAACAGCAAATTTAAACATGCAATGGTAGAGTTTGGAACTTTTCCAGAAATTCAAGACATGCAAATGCATTCTAAAAGGCGGGCAAAGCATTAAAGACCATTATCTCCCGCAAACAAATTTTATAAATACAGCAAATAAAAAGAGACTATATTATGAATTAGTATTTTCAAAGGTGCTAGAGGTCTGAAAGACTGAGGTCATTCAAAATGGCATGAGATGCATTCTGGGATTAGAATCCAGCTACATTCCAAACTGCCAATCTTGCCAAACGCTTATAAATGGTAGTGCAACCTTATGACAGATGAAACGTTTAAGCTCAAACTATAATTTTGAAGTATTTTGTCATATTCAAAATGGTAAGCCACAAATATCTAAAAAAGAGCTAGAGAATATAAAAACGTTTGAAAGGATATATAGTATAATTAAGAGTGATAATCCTTTGTAGGGGGAATATAGACAATTTAAAAGGTTTTTATTCTTTTAGGTTATTTATATATACTAATTTATTATATTTGAACATGTATAATATGAGTTATTAAAAAAGGAGTAATTACTTAATAATAAGTGTTAGGCTTTTTGTATAAGGGGAGCAAAAACAAGTCTGACACTACTTATGAATTACCTTTATAAGCTAGCTATGGATTAATACAAATATCAGAGTTTTAAAAAATAATGGAAATATGGATATTGCATTGTTTTTAATATCACAAAGCAGTATTTATAGCATCAGAAAACTGGGAATAATCTAAATTCTAGCAATATAGAACTGAGTCAGTTATACTATGGAATATTATGCAGCATTAAGAGTTAGAGAGCTAGATCTAAATGGACCTGTACTGATTTAAAAAAAGAAAAAATGATCTCCAATATATAAACAAAAATCAAGTATCATGTCATCCTATTCGTTTTTAAAAACTCACATCTGTGTATTCACATTGCTGTTATTAAGAAAAAGTCTGATGGTAAACTCCCAACTTCCTCTCTCCAAGGGAAGGGAGTGGGGCTCAGGTAGGAGTACAAACAGGAACTTTCCATGTTTATTCTATATACTAAAACTATTTGAGATTTTTTCACAATGAAAGCATATTACTTTTGTAGCTTAATAAAAAATTTAACAAATGAAAATACTGTCGAACTCTTATATTCTACCTATGTGGGATACCTACCTATCTATCTATCTATCTACCTATCTTATCTATCATATCTATCTATCTATCTAATTTACCTATCTACATAGACGTATATGGGATAGACGTTTCTTAACCCAACTGCCCCCCTGCACTTCTCACCACCTGGCATTTCTCACACCTGTTAGTTGTTGTATTTTCTGTCCCCTCCGTCTTGAGAGGACAGAGATTTTGTTGCACTCACACCTGCACCTCAGGTATGCAGTAGGTACACAGCATATGTTATTGTTATTATTGTTATTTCGACTCTAAGTGCAACATGGAGAATGAAATGAACAAATCTATGCTGGTTTGTGATTTGTTCTCCAAAGGGCACAAATAATAAGTTGTTTTTATAATAACTTTGTAAAATATCAGCTGCTCGAAGAACACATACTTTAAAAAGGACGGAACATCTTCTGCTTTAAAAACTGTTGCTTTGGGAGAGCTATGTTTAGAACCCTTGAAATATAAATTTTGTCCTCATAACAAATAATACAATTTCAAATAAGGGTGACTTTTTTGTTTGTTTGTTTGTTGTTGTTCTGGCCGTGCCGTGCGGCATGCAGGATCTTAGTCCCCCGAGTTCCCTGACTGGGGATCGAACCCGTGCCCCCTGCAATGGAAGCAAGGAGTCTTAACCACTGGACCGCCAGGGAAGTCTCTAAGGGTGACTTTTTTAAATGTCTGTCTCTGCTACTTTATACACACAAAAAAAAGTTGACATTGTATATATAAGATACTAAAACTTGTGGATAATAAGTTGAATGTTAAAGTAATTTAAATCAATAACTGATTGATGTAAGGGCCACTTTTAGCAATTACAAGAACAGTATGTATTTAATTCAATGAAAGTCTGTCGTGTTAAAATAATTTCTATGCACTGGAAGTTTCAAATAATTTCTTTAATATGCATTTTGTTACTAAAGCTTGCCTATTTTAAAAGTTTATTTTTAGTGTTTTAGCTTATTTTCCTAACTTTGTTTTGTAGAATAAAAACTTTGTGAGTTGTCAAAAAAAAAAATTTAAGTCAATCAAACAAAATGCCATAGTTTTGGCCAAGAGTTGATTTAATGTAATCCCAAAGATGTGTATTTTGCTTTCAAGGAAAAATGAATGACCGATTCAGAGGCTAAGGACACTAATGTAGTTTGGCATTGCTTTCACTCAAGATATATGTTAATATGACTGTTGCCTGGTCATTAAATTAAGCCTTTAGAATGCAAGTTACAACACTGCTAACTTCACAAACAGCAGCCTCCTGGAAACACAGGGCTGACACACATTTTAGTTCTCTGTGTTAGCTCAGCACACAAAACACGTATGCGCAGGACGGGGAGCAACTAAACTGCAAGACATCGTCGCCACCTGGCCCATTTAATGAAGTATGGCAAGTGGTCGAGAAGACTGAATGTGTAGAAGGAATAGCGAGTGATCTCCGTCACCGTCCACACGACCAGAAAAAGCACCACGCTCTCCTCATTCTGGATCTGCAGAATTACAGAGAAAGCCACAGGGTTGTTTAACCTCGAACTTCTTTCTCCACGAAGATATTTTCTGTTTATTATTTAGTACGTGCCTTTTATTATAACGGAGAGCTAGGGTTAGACAGATGCAATACAGAAAACGCAATGCAGTCACCATTACATAGGTCTTTACAAACACGCGATTTAAATGTGCTCTAAGCACAGGAATGGTCAAATTTCTATTGGGTTCTCTGCCTCACCCTTCACTCCAGCCAATAACTCAACCATCCCAGGACAACATCAGCCCCTCAAAACCAGTATGGGAACAATCTGACCCTTGGACTTTCTATTGGTCGTCAAATCACACCCATCCTACTGCAGCACTAACTCCCGAATCTGCCCACTCACTGCAGCCCTGCTACCACGGTGTCAATTCAGGACCTGATCACCTCTAATGCAGACAGTCCCCTATGCAGTGCCCACTTCAGAGGTGGACGTTTTCTCTTAAAAGCAAAACACAGAAGCAAACCAACAGAAACAAAATTGGAAGGTGCTAGTCCCGGGATTTAAAAGCTTCATGGCTTCCCCACTGCTTACCAGGAGGAAAGGGTAAAACCCTCCCACCTGAGCATGATGTTCAAGGATCTTTACAGCTGGAGCTCAGAAATCTCGACTTCTTGTGCAACGACTCAACCCCACCCCCAGCTCTCTCTGGGGACACAAAACTTTGTATTATTTCCAGAATATGCTCTGAATGTGTCTTAACACATGCCATTCCCTCTAATTATCAATAGAATGCTCCTCCCTTTTCATTTTTTATAAATTTATTTACTTATTTTTGGTTGCCTTGGGTCTTCGTTGCGGTGCGTGGGCTTCTCATTGCTGCGGTGGCTTCTCTTGTTGTGGAGCACGGGCTCTAGGTGCGCGGGCTTCAGTAGTTGTGGCTCGCGGGCTCTAGAGCACAGGCTCAGTAGTTGTGGCTCGCGGGCTCTAGAGCACAGGCTCAGTAGTTGTGGCTCGCGGGCTCTAGAGCGCAGGCTCAGTAGTTGTGATGCACGGGCTTAGTTGCTCCGCGGCATGTGGGATCTTCCCAGACCAGGGCTCGAATCCGTGTCCCCTGCATTGGCAGGCGGATTCTCAACCACTGCGCCACCAGGGAAGTCCCTGAATGCTCCTCCCTTTATCAATACTTCCCATGGAAAACCCTTTCTCACCTTTAAGATCCAGCTAACCACCACGGGCTCTGGAAAACTTGTCCCAAACCCCTCCTCTCACCCTGAGCAGTTACGTGCTCCCCTTCCTTGTTCTCACAGTACTGTGTTCATATCTGTATTATAACACTTGCCAATTTCTATCAGGATTTGGCTGCCAAACTCTTGTATATCTACAGCACTCAGCTGATACACTCCTTCCTCGGGGAAGCCTTCCTTCACTCCCTAAGTCAGGCCAAGTCTGCCGGTTACTGCAATCCACACTGGCCTCTTGTTTCAAAGCACTAACACTAGTATAATCAATTATTTCTGCAACAACTTGTGTACCATCTCTCCCAATTCCAGGCTCCATGAGGTGGGAACCATATGTGTATTATAAATAGCCAGATTCCCGGCACAGTGTCAGGAACAGAATAGGCGCGTAATTCATACTTGTTGAATGATTCAACATCTGTAGGGCTGCCCCCTACTCCCCGACAGTCAGTACCCCTGACAGCTGAGACTGACTTATTCATTTCTGTAAATCCCGAAGTAAGCACAGTGGCAGGGGTATAGAATGCACTCAATACATGCTGGTTGAATTAATAAAAGATGGGTGGAAAGATGCCCATGGGATACCACTGTTGGAGAAGATTAAATAGTAAAATCAAGGAAGAGATTTTCTGTAGGATAAAAAAGAGGCGGAAGGGATAAATTGGAAGACTGGGATGGACACATACATACCACTATATATAAAATAGATAATTAATAAGGATCTACTGTATAGCACAGGGAACTCTACTCAATACTCTGTAATGGCCTATATGGGAAAAGAATCTTAAAAAAAAAAAGAGTGGATAGGGGCTTCCCTGCTGGCACAGTGGTTAAGAATCGCCTGCCAATGCAGGGGACACGGGTTCCAGCCCTGGTCCGGGAAGATCCCACATGCCACGGAGCAACTAAGCCCATGCGCCACAAGTACTGAGCCTGTGCTCTAGAGCCTGCGAGCCACAACTACTGAGTCCATGCGCCACAACTACTGAAGCCTGCACTTCTAGAGCCCGTGCTCCGCAACAAGAGCAGCCACCGCAATGAGAAGCCCGTGCACCGCAACAAAGAGTAGCCCCTGCTCGCCGCAACTAGAGAAAGCCCGCGCGCAGCAACGAAGACCCAACACAGCCTAAAACAAAAAATTTTTTAAAAATTGGAAAACCCCATTTTATATGGCTATAAAAATGCCAATTTTTGGTTTTGCTGGTGTTTCAAAGCCATTCTACGAACGCACTAAGTCAATGTACAATCACACTTACATCCAAACCCAACCTTTCTTTGGCCAAGGGTTCTGCTTCCTGAAATACAGTTAATATTTTGGATTCCTATTAATAAGAAAGCTTTCCTGCAGGCTCAAGTAGACGAAGTGTTGTGTCACTTACTGGTTTTATACTGTGAGTAACGAGCCACACCATAAAGATTCTTGAACTCACTTGGACCCCAGCCACAAGCACAGAAGTAGGTACAATTCCTTAAAGAAAAAACAAGTCAACCACTGCCCTAAATGCAATCTATGCCAAACATAAAAATTAAATCAAAAACTTACCAATTAAACAGTGGACTACCTGTAAGCAAACACACAAAAAAAATCACATGTCAATAGCATACAACATAAAATAAATTCCTGTCATCGCTGGTTTTAAATGCATCTGTAGGGAGTAAATAATCAGCAAAATAAGACTGATTTTGCTCAACTGATATATTTTCAAATAAATATGACAGTGACAGAAAAACAGCGTCGTCGAAAACTTACCTCAAGCAAGGCAAATGTCTGGAAAACTTTAAGTGTCTTCTGAATACTTTTATATAAACCTTTGTGTGTTCCTTTTTCCATATAAAAACGTACCATGGCAATAGCTAGTACCAGCCACCTAGAGAAAATAAAAGCATTTTATAAAATTCTATCACAACGAATTCCACTGAATCCTGTAAAGAAATGCCATAATTTATACAGTTAATAACATGTATGTGTTATTATGCTCTCAGTTCATTATTCTATTTTAAAAACTCATAGGAAGAAATGACAAATATCATTTTTACATTGACTCTTCAAGGGAATAAGGAGCACATATTCGAGATCAACTACATACAAAATGTCAAACAATGTGCATTGTATTTTTGGTCTCAGCAGATAAACTGACGGACTGAAGAAACAGGTTTCTGTACCAAAAATGAAGTCATTATAAAGCATTTAATAATTATATAAAAATTTGAGGTAAAAAGCTGTGTGTGTATAAATATGTATTTTATACAAATATATAGTATATATTTATACGTAATTATAGGTAAAAATCTTTAAAAAGAATCATTAACATTTTTATTATTTTCTCTAAATAAAAACAATTGTAGTGCCACAGAAGGGACACATATAGAAGGTCAGACATAAGCCTGCTTTTAAACAGTGTGTTTTAAAACTAGTGGTTACCAAGGGGGAGGGAGCAGGGGGGAGGGGCAAGACAGGAGTAGGGGCTTAAGAGATACAAACTAGTATGTACACAATAAATAAGCAACTAGGATATATTGTACAGCACAGGGAAATATAGCCATTGTTTCGTAATAACTTCAAATAGAGTATATTCTATAAAAATACTGAATCTCCATGTGGCACACCTGAATCAACTATACTTCAATTGAAAAAAAAGTTTGTTTTCAAAAAAGAAAAAATACATATGCCCCCTCCCCCCTTTTAACTTACACTTATACATTAAATATAGTTGCGTGAATTAATGGTACTTAAAAATACAAGCTACACCTGTGGAGACCAGCTTTCTCACCCCGGTACTCAATGTCCAAGAGTCACTGATGAGAGGTAATTTTTTTTTCCAGTTTCCATTGCAATTAGAAAAGCACTTTGAAGTTTAAAAAAGTTGCGTTACCTGTAACTTTTAAAAATCCTTAATAATACACCCATGGAAATGAATAGCTACCCCAGGCTTTTGAAAACAGTGGTCTCCAAAGTGTCTAGTTAAATGGATTTATGAACTATAAAATTTATAATAATTTTATACAGGTTTAACTTTTTAATTAAAGAGCACTCAGTAAAATAGACGAATGGCTTAAAGGTGCCTGCAAAGAAACGACCGACTGAGTGGGGTGAAAATGCAGACTCGATCAAACAGCAAGAAAATGGCAGAGAGGCACTTCCACCCCGGGAATCTCTTCTCCTCAGCACACAATGAGGATAAAAACAATGACCTTAAAAATAAAGAATTTAAAAACAAAAACAAAAACAAAAACAAAACAATGGCCTTTAGTGAGATATGACAAGAAATCAGGCAAGTGCCGGAAACTATCACGAAGACCTTTGCAATGTAGACGTATTAAGGATAATAACAATGATAATGATAAGTACATTTCCAGCGTGCTTTCAATGTTCCAGACACTGTCCTATATGCACATTTAATATATTAATATTTCATCCTCACAATGACCCCATGAGGTAGCGACTACTACTATCCTATTTCACTGCTGTGGAAATGGGCAGAAAGGGCCCTAGAGCCGGTCAGCTGGGACCTCAACTCACCACTCATCTCACAGCCTATGCTCTTGAACTACTCTGCTGTACTGGTCTGGCTCTAAGCGTATACTGTGCCTTGGGATATTAGCTAATCATAATAATTCATGTATTTAAATGATAAGTAATTTTTAAAGCTATACAGAATGTTATGCTCAAATATTTTAACTGATAGTAGTACGCTATCAAGAAAGTTTGAAAGCCACTGTTTTATACAAGACAATCACCATGCAGAGATATCCTGCGACTTACCCTAAAGCTTAGAGTAAGTTAATGGTGGAGGTCTCCTAACCCTCACTGCTCTTGCCTTTCTACTGCACCATGGCTTTTACTGGATTCAACTCACGGTTCCATCCCGCATTAGAGCCAACACTCAGCCCTGTGCTGGGCTAATCTGAGTGTGTGCTAATCTGGATAATGTTTTAAGTACTTACCAGGTTTAAAATGTTCTGATTTCATTATCCTCAATTCCAAGTCCTTACACTACTTCTAACAGGAAAACAAAAAGCTTAATGTTTTCATTCACATTTTCCCATATACTTGTCTTTTCTTTTAGACAAATCCAAATCAGATTTTTACCAAATACCAATTTAAGAGGTAACTGTTAACCTACCAAAGAATTCATCAAAAGATTAATTTAGATGGCAAGTTTTCTACATTTTTAAAGGCATGATATAAAAATCCATGCATTTTAACAGTATAACAAATTTTACTGTTGTCCCATAGGTGGCAGTATTGTACCAACTAGTACAGTATTACAATACTATCACCACTAACCTGTTGGAAATAAAAGAAATTAACACTCTGGGGTTAGAAAGGACCATGGAACTATCTATGCTAACCTCTCATCTGTTTTTTGGTAAATATGGCCACGAACTCATCTGAACTAACCCGTGCTCACTTCCTAAGCCCCCCCCCGCCCCAATCACAAAGGGTGAGAATCAAAGTCTCTCTTGAGGGCCCTACATTCAGCTAACGTTGGGCTTCCTATATCCGTCAGTTTAGTAACTGTAATTTTAAAAATTTCCCAAAGCAAGTGGAGTGTCTACAATTAGGAATTCTTTTTTGGACAGTTTTTTAAAAAAATATGCCAGAGCTACTGATTGCCTAAATATGAACCCAAATAGACACTTTCAGTCCTTGACAAAACACTCTCTTTGGAAAACATAAACCTGTGTTCCACATGTAGAAGGTTTCTCGCTTGCTTAATTCATTTATTTATTCATTCATCTTCAGGATCAATACAGGACAGGTACTGTGCTAGGTGCTGGGGAATTAGGGATAAACAGGACATAGTTCTGGCCTCAAGGAACTCTTAAGTTACTAAGTGGAGACAGAACACTGCAGCAACGAGAGAGATGTGGCATAACTTCCTAAACACCTTCTAACACTCACTAAATGCCTTCTTCTCATGCCACTATGGCTACAATCACCCTGAAAAATCTTATTGAAGGTGGAGCTCTTTCTTCTAGCTGCATTCTGGTGCTTCTTTTTCTCCTCAGATTTCTTGGAGACCACCTGCTTTTTGAAGAACTTGGTTATCTACACCTATACTCCTTTTTTTTCTTAATTTCAACACCGCTTTAAAAATTTTTTTTATAAACAACTTCAAACATATACAAAGGTATAGAGAATGAATGGTACAATGAACCCCCATTTGCCCACTGCCCTGCTTCAACCAGTATCATCTTATTAACAATCTTGTTTCATCCAAACCTCTATTCACTTCTTTCCCCACAAGCCTACCTCCCTGATTATTGTGAATCAAATCTCATACATCCTATATGATTCATAAATGCTTAATTATGTATCTCTAAAAGGTTTATATTTCATAAACATAACCAAAACACCACTATCCCATGTGAAGAATTGAACAATAACTTCTTCAATCACAAAACTTAGAGTCAAGATACAAATTTCCTTAACTGTCTTATAATTTTTTAAAATCATGATTGAAATAAGATTCACACATTGCAATTAGTTGCTATGTGTTTTATGACTCTTTTAAATCTATAGGTTTCACCTCCTTCCATCCATCCTCATCTCTCCTCCCCTCTTTCTCTTGAAATTTATCTGTTCAAGACCCTGAGTGGTTCCTGCAGAGTTACCCTCGGTCTGGGTTTTGCTAACCGGATACCCACATGTCATTTATTATGTTCTTCTGGCCCCTGTATTTCCTGTGAGTGTGTAGTTCGTTCTAAAGGATTGAGCAGACAGATTCACATTCAAGGTTAATTTCTCCGTTGTGTTGTGTACTTCCCCAGGGAGCCCGAAATTTCTGGCTGTCCCTCTTCTTTGTGATGTTAGCACTGATGACCATGGTCCAGATCCATTATTTCGGCAGTTACTGAGAAATCATGATGTTCTGACTTTATCGTTTCTTCTTTAAACCTCCTTCAAAGTAACCATTCGGAGGCTTGTACCAGAGATGATCTTTGACGTTCATACAATCCATACTTCCGTGTGGTGTTCACTGACAACTCTAAACTTCCTTTCCTAGACTACATGCAGACTCGTATAGTAGCCAACATGTGTTTCAATTTATCACACATAAGGCACTCATGCCAACAGAGTTAAGCTGAAAGCTTCATAAAAGAAAAAAACCAGATAAACTGGACTTCGGTAAGATTAGGACCTTCTACTCTTTGAGAGACACTGTGAAGAGAATGAAAAAGCAAGCCATACCTGATAGAAAATATTTACAAATCACACATCTGATAAAGGACTTGTATCCAGACTATATAAAGAACTTGCAAAACTCAATAGTTGAAAATCAAACAACAAACCCATAAAAAATGCGCAAAAGATTTAAACAGACCCTATACCAAAAAAAGGTACACAACTGGTACGTAAACCCATGAAAAGATGCTCAGGGTCATTAGTCACTAGAGAAATGCAAATTAAAATTACAGTAACACAATACACCACTTAGAAGGTATAAAGTTATGACGACTGACCACACCAAGTGCCGATGCGGATGTGCAGCAACCGGAAAGCTCATTCACTGCCCGTGGGGATGTACTGTACAACCACTTTGAAAAAACAGTTTGGCAGTTTCATAAGAAACCAGCAATGTGACTACCATATGACGCAGCCATTCTACTCATAGGTATTTACCCAAGAAAAATGAAAGCGTGTGTCCACACAAGACTTGCATACACATGCTCACCACGTCATCTGTCCTAGCCCCAAACTGCAAAGAACCCAAATGTCCATCCACAGATGAAGGATAAACACGTTGTGGTAGGTTCATACATGGATCCACCTACCTCGGGAATATAATATATGTCTATTACTTAACACTTCAAGAAATGTACGTGCCTGAACCTTGGGTTTGGTGCTCTGCTAACGCAGACTATGTACACTGTGAGAATATCTTACATAGTTTCTTTCTGCATGAAGTGCATTTTTAAATTCACCACTAGGAGTAGGAATTATCATTTCTAAACACCCACTGTGTGTCCAGCACCCTGCCGACCACTTCATATCCACTATTTCTTAATTCCTTGTAATAGCCTAGCAAAGTAGTTGTTTTGCTCCTTTGACAGATGAGAAAACCCAGGGTCAGAGAGGTTATGGAACTCATCTGAGGTCACCCAGCTAAAAAGGAGTGAAAACATAACCTTCAATTAACACCTTCCTGTACTGTTTACAGGTTAAAATCCAAACATGTTAGCGAGGCATGTAATAAGGCCTGTGCAGTCAGCCAGGCTCCCCGTCCATCTTCCTTTCCCAGCCTACACTGCAGGCCCGCTTGTTGTCACCCCAACGGCATGTCAGCATGAGTTGTTCCCTAACTCCTG
This sequence comes from Eubalaena glacialis, assembly GCF_028564815.1. Taxonomy (NCBI): domain Eukaryota; kingdom Metazoa; phylum Chordata; class Mammalia; order Artiodactyla; family Balaenidae; genus Eubalaena; species Eubalaena glacialis. The sequence goes on along the minus strand of NC_083717.1, from coordinate 5,116,898 downwards.
CTTTTTCCTCATCCCCGCCGAGTAAATCCTACTCATCCTTCAAAGCTCAGTTGGAATGCGATGGTCCCCCCTCCGCCCCCAAAGCTTTCTCTGACCCTCCCTACCTGTCTGACTTGACACCTCTGCGGAACTTACTTCATCCTGTCTTTTATTGCAATCTACAAATGCCCCAGGTGGCACTTCTACAAGGACAGGGCCTAAAATATTTAGCTTTTGTCCCTCACTTGACCTAGGATAATGCACTAACACATGCGGGCTTCAAAAGTGTTTGTAGCAAAACAAAAAAATAAAAAAAGAGAGAGAGAGAGAGAGAAATGCTCACTTTCCTAGTCAAGCATCTGTTGTGAGCAAGTACAATAAAAATCCTCACATCCTTTAAATTACATTATTACTTAATTAAATTAATTACATCCTGTAGTTCTACTCCAGGAATTCATCCTAAACAACAAATTCAAGAGAAACAAATTAAAGCAAAACGTCATTAGAGGCATGATTTAGTCCATTACTGTACCTTAACTCTATTCCCTCTCATGTAACCATGAAAGAGTGTAATTATGAAAACTACATAGAAATATTTGGTGAAACAGTGAGTGAAAACAGAATATCCTACACAGCAGATACTGTAACTACAATACCCTATAATGTGCATTCATTCACTCAACAAATATTTCTTGAGTGCTTCACGGAGCTGACACTGATACAGGACGACACAGACAATAGGCAACAGGACGAATCAGTAAAATTCATCGTACAGTTATACGGTAATAAGTACAATAGAGAAAAATAAAGCAGGCAAGGGGGATAAGGAGTGTTTGTGTGCGGTTGCCATTTGAATGAAGATAGCCACGAAGGCCTCCCTGAGAATGGAGATTTGAGTAAAAATCTGAAGGAAGTAACTCACATGAGAGATAACAAGGAAAAATGAAAGGCCATGCTAAGCTTATAGAATTAGGCAAGTTCTTTTCTACATTTATGTAAAATTTTATTTCTTAAATATTATTTTGATTGTTTTCAAAACTATTACAAAAAAATTAATAAACCCTCCAAAGTTCTGCTAAAAGAGAAAAACAAAACAAGCAAATGAACAAAAAGAACCTTTGCATTAGCGGATGTAAACTAGTATATATATAGGATGGATAAACAACACGGTCCTATTGTGTAGCACAGGGAACTCTATTCAATATCCTGTGATAAACCTTCATGGAAAAGAGTATAAAAAAACAACGTCTATATGTGCATAACTGAGTCACTTTGCTGTACAGCAGAGATTCGCACAACGTTGGAAATCAACTCTACTTCAATACAAAAAAAAAAAAAAGTTGCTAAGAGAGTGAATCTTAAATGTTTTTATTCCCAAAATAAACATGGTAACTATGGGAGGTGATAGATGTGTTAACTAATCTTATGGTGCAAATCATTTTGCAATACATACATATACCAAATAATCACACTGTACACCTTAAACTTAAAGTGTTCCATGTCAATTACAACTCAGTAAGGCTGGGGGGGGGGGGGGAAGCGAAAAAAAACCCAACAACAAAGAGCCTCTTGCTATCCAAACCACTAAATGTACATGCGTGTGTCCCGCTTTCAACACCACAACTTCGCCAACTCATTTACCCCTCTGCCCCAACCCTCCAATTAAATCGGGAGGCTTTCTTGCATCTCAATGAGCCTATTTCCAGAATTAATCCCACTTGGAATATCTACCCTCTACATAAGCAAATCCTATCCCTTCTTCAAATCTCAACGCCTTTAGAAAGCCTCCAAAGAGTTAATTATATGGATTATTCCATTTCCGTTCCCCTTGTCTTTAAACAGAGATAAGAATGGCAAGGGACCTTCTCAACACAGGCAGGGAGACAAACAAGTTTCGGGGAAGCAGTAATTTGCTGAGCCAGGGAGGAAGGTTAGGAATGAAGTGTGAGAACACAGCTGAGAGAACACTTAATTCTGCTTCAGGTCGGGTAAGAGACCCAGGATACTTCAGAGGTGGCTTGGCTAGAAGTCACAGCAGAAACATGGGGATTATTATCCAAAGAATGAACAGCCTGAGCAAAGATGGAGAGAGCCATGAAAATAAAACTGCATGGTGTTTGAGGGCATAGTGAGTTACAGGAGATTTCAAAAGCAATAAAACTGGAAAGAGGAAATCAGGGAGATATTGCAAAGGGCCTTGAACGACAGACAGCCTAAATCCCTTCCACTACAGTGGAGGTAATGGGGGGGTCACCGAAGGCTTTAAACTGGAGTTATGCATTGATTTTCGTTTTTTGAAAAGGTTAACTCAGCCTTCAAAAGGGAGAGTGGCCTGGGAAGGAAAGAGACAAGACCAGTTAATAAATGGTAGGTGACCCCGAAGTGTTTATTAACTGGATGAGACTAGCACAGAGGAGAGAGGATATTTTCAGCCTCCAGGGTATCTAAAGGCTGCAGCACACAGTGGGTACTCAATTGTTCTCCAGTAGCTTTGACTCTATTAGTTTTCCCTTTCAAGATTATAAAATTTAGTAAAGTGGAAAGAAGTAGCACGGCTCTGGACTCAGACTGTGCCGAAATCCAAGTCTGACACTTGCTGGTTTTGGGAACTTGAGCAAGTTACTTCACCTATTTGTGCCTCGGTTTCCTAGTCTATCAAATGTAATATCATGCACCCCTCACAGGACTGCAGAGGACCTGAAATGACATACTACACCTAGAGTGACCGACACAGTGCCTAGCGCACAGTGAATCCTCAATAGATACCAATATTTTCATTAACTGTATTTGGTATTAAGCACATAATAGGTACTCAGTACTGTATCAAATCATTTATTAAATCCTTATCAATCACATTTTTCTATAAGCCCTAGAGAAAGTTAAAGGTATTAAACGTTTCCCCAGATTTGTGTAGGTTAATAATACTTCATGTGATAACGGGAAAATAACTTTTTTAAACGGCAATGCCATTGAGAAACGGAAGAGCATTTTCCCAGCCGGTTTTGAAAAGCGGTCGACACATGTCACTGTGACAGCTCTCTGCAGAGAGACAGTCATTGTGTAACCTTAACTTGTAAGTCGTACTCAAAGCCACAAATAAAAGTACAGGGTATCAGTCACGGAGCCAACAAGATGCTGGACACGAGTGCTAAGCTCCGATCCGGCAGGGTTTTTTGAAAACCGTCTCAAGTAAGAAGCTCTCGGGAGCACTATTACTTAAAAAAAAAACAAAACAACAGCAAAAAACCCCGTAGCGACACGAACAGTTAGGAACACTGCCCAGCCATCAGCGGCACGAGGACACGCACTCCAGGGGCCGGCGGTCGAGGACGCGGGTCTGGGCCCCCGGCCGGACGGCTCCGGGCTCCGGGGTGGCGGGACCCCAGCGCTTCTCCAGCAGCAGCAGCAGTAGCGGCGCCCGCGGCGGCCGGGCCGGAGCCGCCTTCCCCGCGGGGCGGCCCCGCATTCCTGCCCGGGTCTATACTTAACCTCCGGCCCGCGCCCCGCGGCCGCCGCGCACGCCGTGCACCGTATTAGGCAATGCCCGGCGAGCAGGGCCCCGGCGCCCCTGGCCCCCCCGACCACGCTCCATTCAAGCCCGGAGGCGGCGGCGGCGGCGGCGCCCCTCCCCCACGGCCGCCGCGCGCGCCCCCGCGCCGCGACCACCACGCCTCCCGGCGCGCACGCGCGCCCGGCCCCTCGCCGCCCCCTCCCCGGAGCCGGGCGCGCCCCCCGGCCCGCCGGCGCCCGGAGCGCGGCATGCCAAGCGGCGGCGGCGCGGGGAGGGCCCCTCGGGAAGCACGTACCCCGCGGTCATGGCGATGTTGTAGAAGATGAGCCAGGAGGTGGCCAGCAAGCCCCGGTGCCTCCTCTTGCCCGCGGCCTCCCTCTCCTCGCCGGCCTCCGAGGCGCTGCCGTTGGTGCCGTCCTCCTCGCTGGACGCCATGGTGGCCGCGCAGCCGGGGGACGTGGACGAGAGGGGCAGGGGAGCGGGAGGGGGCCCGGCCGAGCGCGCCGCTGAAGCGCCGCCGCCCGCTGCCGCCGCCTCCGTCAGGCGCCCCATGTGCAGCGCGCAGGGGTCTCGGCGCCGCCAGCCCGGCCGCCCGCCGGGGGAGGAGCGGGCGCCGCGGGCCACCGCCCCGCCCCGCCCCGCCCCGCCCCGCCCCCGGCCCGCGGGAGCGCGCGCCGCGCGGGGACCCGGCCGCCGGTCCTGGGCGCGGGGGCGCGCGGGGGTCCCGGGAGCCCCTGGGTGTGAGCTCAAGCTCCGCTCCCGGAGAAACCCATCCGCCTCGCCAGCTGGGGGAGCCTCCTCTTGGAGACAGCCGGGGCGTCTCGGCGCAGACGACGGGCGCCTTGCTAGTTAGTGCCTTGAGTCGAAACGCACCTGGACTTGGCGTGGCCCTGCCCCGCCCAGACTTCTGTAAGATTGTTTCTGGAGGTGGAGAGAGGCCGTGGGATCCTCCCGCCAAAGACTCATTCTTAAGAACTTCTGGGGAGGAAGCGCCCACTTTTCACCCTGTTTCACTTTTCCCAGCCAGTGGAGCAGGCATGGGGCGGGGGGTGGAATAGGAGTGCCCCACCTGCGTGGATTCCACTGGAGCCAGTGTTCTGTGGGCGTGCATTGCACTTCACCGCGGGATGCTGGATGTTACAGGGAAACTGGAGGAAATAGGACGTGACAAGATACCAAAGGAGAAAAGTTTGCGCAGACAGAGGCAACCTACGGATGGAAAGCTAGCAAGAGCCCTTCCCGCAGGAAACGTAGTATCCCACTGTTAGGCACTCTGTGTCTCCTTTTTTAAAAATCTTCTTCCAGATACACATGCTTTCTCCTAACAGTTCTTTCCTCTTTACCCTTAAAGCACACAGTTAAGAAGGCAGGCTCTGGGTATTAGTTTAGTTCTACATATAGCAAACCCCATCCAGGTGCTATCAGATGACCAGTTACTGCTTAATTAACTAGGTGTAAAGTTTTACATATACATTAATGTCAATAGTTTATTACAAGTCGTGTAAAATGGACTCTAGTTTAATAATGGGGAAGAAAGGATTAGGTTGCTCCTGAAACTGATTTGTAGAGCATGTAAAATGATTTTACTGGATTCTGTTCAACTGTAATCAATGACAGATGTATGTTGTAGACAAAGTTGCAGAATTAAAAAGAAATCTGCTTTTAATTTATTCTTTTTGTATTAAGAATTTGTATAGTACCTTTACATTTTGCAAAACAGTGTTGTCAACACTTATTAAAGCATTTTCAAAATGAAAAAAAAAAAAAAAAAAAAAGAAGGCAGGCTCTGGAGTCAGATGACTGGAATTCAAGCCCCAAATTCCAGGCTCCACCAGTCTTATTAGCTGTGTGAACTTGGGCAACTAAATCTCTCTATGCCTCAATTTCCTCAGTGGGAATAATTTTAAAACCTACCTCTTGGGGTTGTTGTGAGATTTAAGTGAAATCATCCATGTAAACCACTTACAGGCCTGAAACAGTTTGAGTCACCCCAAATCAATGTGTGAGCGCCATTCGGGCAACTCGGATCTCTGGTGATCCAGTGAAAGAAATTCTGAGCAGAGCAAGGGAAGCGATCTACTTGTTAGGTCGTCCTCCGGGAACCTGAGCCTGGCCCTGGGCTGGAGACCACCCCCGAAAGATCACAGAGATGAAAGTTGGACCTGGTCCACGCGGATCCTGATCTGGGCTCTGGGCACCTCCCCCAGACGGCACTACCAGCCTCATCTGAGAAACTTAGATAATTTTGAGGAAGATGTTAACAATGGGAGATGGGGAAGTCTGAGGTGTGCCTGGGGAAGAAATACTGGCTGAAAATTGTTCCAATTTGATGAAAACTATGAACTACTGTTTTTAAAGGCATTTACATTGGAAAAGGAAGTACAACTATTGGCAACTGACAACATTGTGTTATTAGAAAAGCCTAATGAATCCACAAAAAAGCTACTGGAACTAGTTGCAGGATACAAGGCCAATGTAACAAAAAATCAATCCTTTCATACATTCTAGAAATGAACAACTGGAAATTGAAATTTAGAGTAAAACTAACACTTATCAGCATCCCAAACCATGAAATATAGAGGGATAAATTTAACAAAACGTGCAAGACCCGTACACTGAACACTATAAATCACTGTCAAGAGAAAGTGAAGACCTAAATAAATAGCTATTCTTTGTTCGTGAATTGGAAGACTCAAGTTGTTCGACTGTCAGTTCTCTCCAAATCCCAGAATATTTTTTAATTTGACAAGATAACTCTAAAATTGATACAGAAATGTGTAGTAAGAACGAAGCTAGAACACATACATATCTGTTTTCAACAGTATAAAACTACAGTTTACAGGACAGTGGGGTAGGCATAAGGATACACATACAGATCAGTGAATAGAGTCCAGACCCCCATACATATGGTCAACTGGTTTTCAACAAAGATGCGAAGTTTAAGTCTTTTCAACAAAAGGTGCTGAAACAACTAGATATCCACATTAAAAAAAAAAAAAAACTTGATCCTTACCTTACACTATAGACAAGTATTAATTTGATATGGATCATAGGCCTAAATATAAAAGCTAAAACTCTAAAACTCTAGAAGAAAACAGCAGAATCTTTGTGACCTTGGGGAAGGCAAAGATTTCTTAGATACAATGACCTAGAAAAAAGCATTTATTATAAAAGTAAAGACAGATGGAACTTCATCAAAATGTAAAACTTCTGTTATCCCAAAGACACCATTAAAAAAGTGAAAATATTCACAATACATGTATCTGACAAGGAACTTGTATCCAGAATATATAAAGAATTCTTATAACAATAATATAATAATTTTTTTTAAAACGAGCAAAAAATTTGAATAGACATGTCACAAAGAAGATATGGAAATAATAGTACATGGAAAGATGCTCGATCTTTTTAGTCATTAGGGAAATGCAAATTAAACCCACAATGAGACATCACTACATCTAATATTTTTAAGTGTTGGCAAGGATGTGGAGTAATTGGCATTCTCATACATGGCTAAAGAGAATACTACTTTGGAAAAAAATTTGGCAATTTCTTAAAAAGATCAACATACACTTGCTTACCATATGACCCACTAACTTCATTCCTAGGTATTTAACCAAGAGAATGAAAATAGGTCCATACAAAGACTTGGACACCAATGTTCATAGCAGTTTTATTCATAGTTGCCCCAAACTGAAAATAATCCATGTCCATCAACATGTGAATGGATAAACAAATGGTAGTATGTTCATACAATGGAATATGACTCAGCAATGAAAAGGAACAAACTACTGAACATGCAACATGAATGAATCTAATAAACTCTATGCTGAGCAAAAGCAGATAGAAAGATTACATAGTATATGACTTCATTTATATGAAACTAGAAAAGGAGAATCTAATATACAGTGACAAGAAACAGGAAAGTTGTTGCCTGGTGCTGGGGATGTGTGCAAAGAGAACAGACTGGGAATAGACACAGGAATCCTTTCGGAACAATGTAAGTGTTCTATTTGTTGATTGTGGTGTTACACGGGTGTATACATCTGTCAAAACTCATCACACTAAACACATAAAGGAGATGCATTTTATGTACATAAATTATTACTTAGAGTTGGTTTTAGTGTCATACATAATAAATATTTTAAAGTGTAAAATTTACAATATTGATATGTTTAGCATAAAACCCAAATTTTGTGGCAGAATGGGTTTGTATATTACAGTTAATAGTTTCTCCTCCAATTATTTCTTTAAAACATTGAATATGACATGAGATGTAACATTTTCAGAGTGGCTATATTTTTAAACAAAGTTGAATGTAACATTTTGGGGAAAAAACTTTTAAATATCCTAAGAGTAAATTACATGCCAACAGACTTCTAAAACTGTCCCTTTAAAAAGTAAATAATTTACTGTATACTACATACAAATAGGGGGTACCAAAATGAATGAAAAATGGGGCCTGTCCTCAAAAGACCTACAGTGCTTTTTAGAGGATAAGAAACTCATACAAATAAATGTATTCCAAGATAATGTCAGAAACATACCACCTTTCATATGCCAGGCACTTCCACTGATTTAATCCATACAACAGTCTTTACAGATAGGTATTATTATCCACATTTTCAAATGAGGCAATTGAACTCTGGAGGGATTAAGAAACTTGCCCCAGGTCAGAAGCTAATAGGTAGAGATTTTGATGTTCTTCCTGACGCCAAAGCTCGTATTCTATCATCAAATGCAGAGTAAAAGAAATCTGAAAAGTGAATCGCGGAGTGCTATGGGAATAACTTGTCTGGGGGCTCAGAAAATCACTTTTGAATACTTGAAGAATGAGTATGATTCCAACAGACAGATTGCAGGAGGATCTTGCAGGCTGAGGGCTCACAATGAACATGGGGGTGGGAAAAACAAAGAAGCTTGAGGATAAGTGAGTTGTGCACTTTGACTAAATCTTAAAAGTATCAGGCGAGAGGTAGACTAGAAACACGTTGAGAACCACTCTATTTTAAAAGGCAGGAGTGAATTTCTGAAGACTTGAAAGAAGGAAAATCATACTGAAGAAGCCTCTTTCCCAAGGTTAATCTGGCAGCAGTGTACTGAATGCAGAAGGCATGAGGGATGCAGGAAATGAGATGAGTTTCAGTCTGAGAAATGGCAAAGCCCAGAGCTAGGTTGGTGGTCAACTTCAGCATGAAGAGGGGAATGAATAAGGAAATATCTTGAGACACAGCAGAGTCCCCAAAAAAAGGGTTTCATTTGCTTATTTGTTGAAGCAAAGGTGCCATAAGATATGAAGAGGCTGATTGTCTATGTGAAAATAGGCTATTTCATGAAGCAAGATCCCTGTGGTTGTAAGAGGGTTAGCGAGTAAGAACATAGATGGAGGAATTAGGTTTCAAAAAGAGAAAGGACCCTTCTTTCTCAGACAGGCATAAAGGAAATGGAGATGGAGGTATTTTGAGGCAGGGAAAAGAAAGTTGAGGTGGGAGCCTGCTTGAAAGCAAGGTGTCCCCAAAGCAAAGAAGATTTGGAATAGCTTTCTACATATAACACTCTTTCACTTCTCAAAACATCTTTTATCAATCTACACATTAGCCCTTGTCTTTAGGGTAAAAATGGATTAGTCAGCTTGGCTTCAGAGCTGTCTACTATAACCTGAACCCAGGGGAGCCAATTGAACATTTATCTCTTATGAAGTGCCTGTCACCAAAATACTCTGACCCAACCAAGCAGGTCTGTTCATTGTCTGTAAACTGTTCTGGCTAACTTTTAATCCAAACTTCCTTTCTTTTCTCCCTACCCAAACTGCTATTTTCCCTTTCCTGTTTGTGTAAGTCTCATTCACTCTTCAAGGCTACATTCAATACCAATTTTTTCAAGTGGCTTTCCCTGATTGCTTCAGCTCATACTGGATCCTTATTCTTCCACAGAATTAGTTTGTACTGATAATGTGTCATTCATTTTAGCAGCTAATTATATATTGTCTTCTGCTTTTACTTAACACACGTGTGTGTTTTGGCTGTGGGGAAGAATTGCATACCAGTGATCATGAACTGTGTTTTTAAAAAATCCTTCTCAAAGGCTAATTAATGTTTTGCAATATTTAATACCTTTACTGAGGCATAATTGACATAAAGTGCATGTATTCAAAAGGTGCAATTTAAGAAGCCTTGGCATATGTACCATCTGTGAAACCTTCACCACAATCAAGATAGTGGACACGTACATCATCCCAGAGAGTTTCCCTCTGCTCCTTTTAATCCCTCCTCCTACCCCACCCCACCCCATGTGGTCTCCAGGCAACCACTGATCAGTTTCCCATTACTTTAAATGAGTCTACATTTTCAATAATTTTATATAAATGAAATCATACATTGTGTACTCTTTTCGTCTGGCTTCCTTCACTCAGGATAATTATTTTGAGAAGGTCCAGCTTTATGGGCTTGCAACTGGTGTAGTCCCACAGGATCCTGTGCTTAAAAGGGCCTGACACTTGGTTTAATGCTCTATTGTCACTGTTTTGAAATTCTTAATAATATATGAACAAGGGAACCCATATTTTCATTTTGCTCTGTGTTCTACGAATTATGTAGCTGAATTATGAATCACGAATTATGAATTAGAGATTCATCCATGTTGTGTATCAGTAATTCACTCTTTTATTGCTGGGAAGTATTCTATTGTATGGATATACCACAGTTTGTTTATCCATTCACCACATAATTTGTTTATCTACTCATGCTTAGATATTTGTTTTTTTTCCAGTTACAAATAAAGCATCTATGAACATTCGTTGACAAATCTTTGTTTGGATCTATGCTTTCATTTTTCTTAGGTAAATACTTAGGAGTGGAATGACTGGCTTGCATGGTTGGTATATGCCTAACTTTTTAAGAAACTGCCAAAATGGGCTTCCCTGGTGGCGCAGTGGTTGAGAATCTGCCTGCCAATGCAGGGGACACGGGTTCGAGCCCTGGTCTGGGAAGATCCCACATGCCGTGGAGCAACTAGGCCCGTGAGCCACAACTACTGAGCTTGCGCATCTGGAGCCTGTGCTCCCAACAAGAGAGGCCGCGATAGTGAGAGGCCCGCACACCGCAATGAAGAGTGGCCCCCGCTTGCCGCAACTAGAGAAAGCCCTCGCAGAGAAACGAAGACTCAACACAGCCAAAAATAAATTAATTAATTAATTAATTTAAAAAAATAAAAGAAAAAAGTAAAAAAAAAAAAAGAAACTGCCAAAGTGTTTTCCAAAGGGGTTGTACCATTTTACATTCCCACCAGCCATGTAGAAGACTTTCAGTGGCTCTGCATCCTGGCCAACACTTGGTATGATCAGTCTTTGAAATTTTATATTAATGTATTCTAATTGATGTGTTGTGCTATCTCATTGTGGTTTTAATTTTCATTTCCCTAATGACTAATGGGCTGATCTTCTTTTCATGTGCTTGTTAGTCAATTGTGTATTTTCTTTGCTTTAGAGACTATTCAGATCTCTTGCCCATTTTCTTAGTGGTACAATCGTGTTCTTATTGTCTCAAGAGTACTTTATATATTCTGGATACAAGTCCTTTATCAGATATATCATGGGCACATATTTTCTCCCAGTTTGTGAGTTGCTTTGGTTTTGATGAAGTCCTATTTACTAATTTTTTTCTTTGATAGATTATGTCTTTGATGTCATATCTAAAACTCTTGCCTAACCCAAGGTCACAAAATATTTTGTCCAGTTTTCTTGTGGAAGATTAATAGTTTGGAGTCCTACATTCAGGCCTATAATCCATTTTGAGTTAATTTTTGTATATGGTGTGAAATATAGATTGAAATTCATATTTTTGCTTATAGATGTCCAAGTGTTCCAGTACCATTTGTTGAAAACCTATCCTTTCTCTGCTGAATTGCCTTTGTATGTTTGTCAAAAATCAGATGTCCATATATGTATGGATGTATTTCTCAAATGTCTATTTTGTTCCATTGATTGATTTGTCTGTCTTTATACCAGTACCATACTGTCTTGATTATCATAGCTTTAAAACAAATCTTGAAATCAGAGTTAATGATTTGTGTTGGTGACAGTGTTAGTGACCGTGTTAGTGATGTTAGTGATATAATGTGATATGTAATGTGTGTTTTTAGCATATAGTGATAAAACTTAACTAGGCTTGATGTGGTTATTTCAACAGGATAAGAACAATGATATCATTAATGGGAAGTGATGTCATTAACTGAAGAGAAAAATACAATTAAAAATGTTAACCAGTTTTTCTATTTGTAAGTATCACAATAGGAATGAATATGAAAGAGAAGAAAGCTGGTAGATTCAAGAAGAGAGTATTTATAAAATGCAGCTGAAGTGAGTAAAGGGAAGTACAACTAAAAGCAAATACAAAGAGAACGAGAACTGAAATGTTAAGAGTGAGAAACCTCTAAACACAGAGGTACTAATCTAGAAAATGATAAATTGAGCACTGTATTTTGGGAGGAATGTTGGAATTAATTTAATTTTTTATTGATGTGAAAACTGAGGCATAGTGATGTCATTACCTAGAGCTTACCAGCATCTCCTCTAAAATAGAATCAATCCTACAAATGTGGTTCTAGGCAGAAAGTTGAAAGTCCAACCTTTGTAAGTAAAATCCTTCTGTTCTATAGTCATATTATTACAAGTAAGAAATTCATTCTCGAAGAACAATTTCATACCTTACAAAATTGAATGAAAACAAAATGAAAGATACACATATGCTATTATAAACATTAATTATGTTAGACTAAACACAATACAAAAAGTAGTATTTTAAGTGCTCCTTTGGGGAACATTTGCTACATAGGCACAGATATAGCAAGGGAACTTTAGAATGAAGCTGCCTTTTTCCTTCTTGTGTATTTCCTTACAGTAAGCACAGTCATTTTTCACTGTGCCCAGAAACTTTGAGCTACCTTCATAATTGGAGTCATCTGTTTTGAAAATCTGTCGCTTATTTTAAAACGCCTGGAAGCCTCTGAAAAGTCTTTGAATGGTAAATGCTGGGGAGGAGCAGATTCCTTGGTGACGTCTTCATTTTCAAAGATCCTTCATGATACACCAGCTGCAAACTGAGTCAGTGGAATCACCATAAACCCTCACCAACTGCTGAGTGTTGCTAATCCAGTTACCCAGTCATTAACAGTTATTAGGTTAAAGAAGATGTATAATCTTTATAATAAGAAATGGGTCAAAAGTGGAAGTCAAGTGAGCTATAATAAATCAAGGGAGTTTATGTTTATTATAAAACTATCTTTTGTTGTGAAAAGGCTATTTATAGACCCTTGCATTTTACAGATTTGTCCGACCTGCTCAAAAAAAACATGTTAAACCATGTTACTCAGAAGAAGCAGTTGTTTTAGAATTATTTATTAGAAGAGCCTGGGGAGGTGGGGCAATCTTGCTGGGGAATGACCTGAGGGTGGGGTTTTCAAACATTTTTACCTTCACTCGTATCTTTAAGTGATTGTCGAAAAATGTTTCATCAAAACTATAAATTGTTGCAAAGGATATTCTTGCTGGTGATTTTTAAACAGCTTTATTGAGGTATAATTGACATAAAATAATCTTTACATATTTAAAATGTACAATTTGATAAGTATTGACATATACATATCCATGAAACTACTACCACCACTATCAAAATAATGAAGATACACCATCAACCCATCCCTTCCCAATTTCCTCATACCCCTTGGTCATCTCCAGTGAATCCATCTAGACCCAAAGTTAATTTTGTTAAAGGATTTCAACAAGAAATTACATTTCTTTAATAGAAATAGAGCTATTCAAGTTAACTGTTTCTGTCCTGAGCTTTAGTAGTTTGTGCAGTTGAAGGAATTTGCCATTTCCTTTAAGTTATCTAATTTATAGTTATAGAGTTGGCCATAATACTCCCTTATTATCTTTTTAATATCTGTAGCATCCGTAGTGATGTCACTTCTCTCATTCCTGAAATTTGTAATTTGTATCTTTTCTCTCTTTTTTCCCTCATCAGTCCGACTACAGTTTTATCAATTTTATTTATTGCCTTTTATTTTCCCCTATTGTTTTTCTGTTTCCTTTTTCATTGCTTTCCTCTCTGATGTTTACTGCTTCCATTCTTCTGCTTTCTTTGGGTTTCATTTGCAATTTTTCCTAGATTCTTAAAACAAAAGCTGAGACAATTGATTCGAGACCTTTTTTCCCAGTATATATGCTATATTATAAATATCCCTCTAAATACTGCTATAACTGCTTCCCATAAATTCTGATATGTTGTATTTTCAATATCATTCCATTCACAATACTTCTTATTTTTCATTTTTATTTCTCCTCTGACCAATGGGTTATTTAGAAGTGTTACTTAGTTTCCAAATATTTGGGGACTTTTAAATATTCTTCTGTAATTTATTTTTAATTTAATTCTATTGTACTCAGAAAACATACTTTGTATGACTTGAATCCTTTTAAATTTATTGAGATTTGTTTTATGGCCTGGAATATTCTCTATCTTGATAAGTATGTCATGTGCACTTAAAAAGAATACGTAATCAGCTTTCATCAGATGTAGTGTTCTATCAGTTTCAATTAAGACAAGCTGGTTGATAGTTTTATTCAAGCTTCTACAGCCTTACTGACTTCTATCACTATCGAGACAGGGGAGTTGAAATTTCCAACTATAATCATGGAGTTGTCTAGTTTTCCTTGAAGTTCTATCAGTTTTTGCTTTATGTTCTTTGAAGTTGTCACTATATGCAAAACTATATAGTTTTCTCATATTCTCTTGATTATTTGACTCTCTTTTCATTAAAAAGTGATGTTCTATATTTCTGGTAATAGTCTTTGATCTGAAACCAACTTTGTCTGGCATTAATGTAACTGTTCAAGTTTTCTTTTGGTTAGTGTTAGCATGGTATATGTTTATATACCATGACATAGTCGTGTATTTAAAATAGGTTTCTTGTAGATAGCCTGGTAATTTTTGATTAGATGTCAGACGTTGTGTATTTTATCTTGTCAGGTGATGCATATTTTTGGGTTCCAGCATGTCTCCAGTGCTCTGCCCTGTAAACCGTAACAACCTTGGCCCCTCTGGACCTGCAGCTCTGTTTTCTCATCTCAAGGAGACTGAGCTCTATGCCATGGCCTGGAAACTCTATCCAGGCAGTAAACAAGGGCAATCATAAGGCTCACTTTATTTGTGTCCCACCTCTCAGGGATAACTCTCTTTGTTGCCTGATGTCCAGGGTCACTGAGAACTGTTGTTCATGTATTTTGTCTGTTTTTTCAGTTGTTTCCAGCAAGAAGATAAATCCAGTCTTTGTTATTCCATCTTGGTGAAAGGCGAAGTCTGAAACCTATATTGCTCTAATGTTTTTTCTTGACTTTAGCACTAAGACCATCATTATAATATTAAGTAGTAGTGTGAAAATGGGCATTCTTGTATGGCTTCGTTTTATAGAAAAATCATTCTCTTTCACCACTGAGTGCAATGTTAGGTCTAAGTTTTTTGAAGATGCCTTTTGTCAGGTTGAGAAATGTTTCTTCTATTCTTAGTTTGTTGTTTTTATCACAAAGGCTTTTGAATTATGTCAAATGGTATTTTTCTGTACCTATTGAGATTTTCATACAATTTTTCTCTTACATTCTGTTAGTACTGTCAACTGCGTTGATTGATTTTCAAGTACTAAAGTAACTTTATATTCCTGGGATACTCTCTCCTTAGTCATGATGTATTCTCTTTATATTCCTGTATATTTCTTTTTTAAAGGATTATTATTATTTCTGTTAATGAGGGATATTGTTTAATGCTTTGTTATAATGTCTTTGATTTTAGTGTCAGGGTAATGTTGGCCTCATAAAATAATTAAGAAATTGTTCCCCACTGAGGTATTTTCTAAAAGATTTTGTAGATGTTTGATATTATTTCTTCCTTACAAATCTGATAGAATTAACTACTGAATTCATGGGTCTAGAGATTTTTGTGCAGTGTAACTAAGAATTTAATTTCTGTTATTGATATATATATATATGTTTTCAGGTTTTCTGTTTCTTCTCAACCCAGTTGTGATCATTTACATCTTTCAAGGATTTTTTTTCCCCTTTTGCCTATGTTGTCAAATTATTGGTGTAAAGGTTTTTAAAAGAATATTTCTTTATGAATGTTTTGGTTTAATATTATTTAATTTCTGTAATGTCTTAATTATAGGATCTATAGTCATGTTTCTTCTTTAATTCCTGATACTGGCAGTTTATGTGTTTCCTCTTTATCTTTTGATCTAGGTAGAGTGTTATCAATGTTATTCATTTTTTTAAAAGATTAAATTTTGGTTTTATTGATTTTCTCTATGTGTTTTATTTCACTGATTTCTGGTTTTATCTTTATTATTTATCTTTTCTTCTTGAGTTCTTTGTCTATCTTCTTAAGGTAGAAGCTTAGCTCATTGATATTAGATGTTTCTTTTCTAATATCTAATGCTTAAACTATTCCTCTAAGCATCACTTTAATTGCATCTCACAAATTTTGATTTGTCGTTTTCACTTTCAACCAGTTCAAAATATTTTCTGATTTTTCTTTGACACATAGGTTATTTAGAACTGTTCTGTTTAATCTTTACATAAATTGAAAATTTTCAGATATCTTTCTGTTATCTTTCTAAGTTAATTCTGTTTTAGTCAAGGAACAAAATCTATTTAATTTTATCCTTTAAATTATTTTGAGTCATTATAAGACCCTGCATATTGTCTATCTTTGTTACTGTTCTGTGTCTACTTGGCAAGAATGTTATCTTGCAGAGTTTGGGTGGGCCATCATAAACGTCAATTTGATCAAGTTGGTTGAGAGAGTTCTTCGAGTCTTCTGTGTAATTACTGATTTTCTATTTGTTCTATCTTTACCTGAGAGAGGAGTATTAAAACAGCTAACAAAACTATGGATGTATCTATTTCTCCTATCAGTTCTGTAAATCTTGCTTCCTTTTTTTCCAGTTCTGTCTTTAGGTTGATACACAATTGATATTATTATGTCTTCTTGGTGAATTTATGCCTTTATCATTGTAAAATGTCATTTATTATCCCTTTTGGTAATTTTGGGGTTTCCCCTCCCTGTGGCACAGTCCAGAAACTGACCCTGGACAGAAAGCTGTGGCAATCATAGGGCTCACTGCTGGTTCCCTTTCTCCTTGGGATCCCAGTCTGTTGGTTTAGGTCTGAAATCAGTTGTTCCATATACTTTATCCAGTTTTCTCTTGGTTATGGTGAAAGGTAAGTCCAGATCCTGTTACTCTCTCATGGCTGGTAACAGAAGTGTGCCAATTTAATCGTGACATATTTTATTACTACATTTAACAGATATTTATGGAACACTTAGTGGAAAGTCTGGAAATATCAAGATAAGAGAGTCACAGACCAATGCTATACAAACAAGTAAAAAGTTACAATAGTGTGGCAGCTTTCAGATATGGCCCCCAAATTCTTTTATACTCCTTCCATCGAAGGGTGGATTTTATTTCCTTTCCCCATCAGTGCAGATGCTGCCACAGCTTGTCCAGTAGAATATGACTGAAACCCTGCTATGCCCACCTCCTAGCTCAGGTCTTAGGAACTGGAGGTTTTCTCTTCCTGCCTCTTGCAACGCGCAGCCCAATATGCTGACACATAGGAGGTTCCCTGTAGGTGTTCTGGGCTGCAGCCCCAATGACCCCGCCGACTGCCAGTATCAGTGGCCAGACACGTAAGTGTGCAAGCTTTCGAATGACTGCAGCCCCAGGTGTAAAGTCATCCCAGCCTTGAGCCACCCCTGCTGACACTGTGTGGAAGAAAGTCAAGCTGTGCCTGCAGAGCTCTGTCCACTTTTTTGATTTGCAAGCAAAGGAAATGATTATTGTTGTCCTAAGTCGCTAAGGTTGGGTGGTTTTTATGTAGTAAAAGACACTTGGAACAAATATAATACCATTAAGTGCCATGATAGAAACAGCCAATAATCAACTAACTAACAAATACTTATTACATGCCTAGTACAGGTCAGGTGCTGAGTTAGGAAAGGCTTTTGGGAATTGAAGTTGAGTGGAGGTTTAGAGAGGGTATGGAATCAGAGCAGGAAAGGCAGAACGAATTGCTTGTTTGAAGACATGGAAAGTATGGGGGCATCAGAAAGACTAAAGTAGAGGGGCTGAAAAAAGACTTTAAAAAAATGAGGGACTTCCCTGGCGGTCCAGTGATTAAGACTCTGCACTTCCACTGCAGGGGGCATGGGTTCGATCCCACATGCCACTCAGTGTGGCCAAAAATAAATAAATAAATAAAATTTAAAAATGAGATTTTCAGGGGCCAGTTCTGTAAGGATGTAATGCTAAGGAATTAGAATTTAATTATTTATTTAATGACTGTATTCTCCATAAGCTATACTCCATAAAAGAGCTTTTATCCCTATGATATTTCCAGCATCTAGTATGGTACTTCGTACACATAAGGAGTTAATAAATATTTATTAAATGACTGAGTGACTGAAGAACCATATGAGGATTTTAAAGGAATAACAATCATATTTGTGTTTTAGAAAAATCATTCCAGCAGGGGTGTGGAGAATGGTTTGGAGACAGGTAGGTATATTAACTCAGCTGCCATGAGAAAATACCATAGACTGGGTGGCTTAAACAACAGAAATTTATTTATTTTTTACCGTTCTAGAGGCTGGAGTCTGAGATCAGGGTGCCAGCATGGTTAGGTTCTGGGGAGCTCTCTCTTCCTGGCTTCCAGATACAGGTGCCTTTTCACTGTGTCCTCACCTGGCAGAGAGAAGAGAAAAAGGAAGGTCTCTGGTGTCTATTCTTATAATGGCACTAATCCCACCATGAGGGCCCCACCCTCATGTCCTCATATAAACCTAATTACCTAATTACCAAAGGCTCCATCTCTAAATGTCATCACGTTAGGGGTTAGGACTTCAACATCTGAATTCTGTGGGGACACGATTCAGTCCATAGCAGTAGGAAAGGAGAAAAACGTAGTAGGAGACGAATGTAATAATTCATCCAAAGGATGATAAGAGTGTGAACTAAAGTAGTGTTGGTAATGTTCCTAGGATATTTCTTTTCCTAAACCTTAGAATTATAGTTTTTTCCTGGAGTAACTCCACTTGCATGTTGCTGTCTTGTTTTTAAAGACAGAAGAATTTTCAAAATCAAACAAACAAAAAAAGGGATTTAACATTTTAAAATTAACCATAGAATTTCGTAAACACATATTACAGAAACACTTGAAAGTGTCTCTACAACGTTTTAAAAAAAACTCACTCGTTTTAAAGTGAAACTCATGTAGTTTTACTGTTTTAAGGGATAATAATGGAAAGCTAACCTCAAAATACAAACCACTTGCACTTTTTCTATTTGGTTTTATGTTAAATAATATTGAAAATGTTTATTATTTATAGCATATTAATGATAAAAGCCCCAAAGAGCTATAACCATTTTTCTAAGTCAGAATACATAGATAATGCTATCAAGACTAATAGTTGTGTTATTACTTCACTATTTCCAGTGCTCACATATTGATGATCAAGGCTTGAACAATTTGATCACTAGCTTATCGCTGGCAACAGAATTATTCAGTGAAGCACAAAGCACATCCAAATGCATCTTCATAAATATTTGGCTCTGATACATGGCGATTATGATAATGTGCCCCAGACACTAATGCCCGGGAACTTGAGGTAGACACCTGTTTCTGTCAGCCCAGTAATCAAGAACCGGTTTTTGAGAGAGAATGCTCTGCTTCACATATCAAGAGTGATGTTTTGGAAGAATTGTATACTCATCATAATGAAACACAAGCAAGTTTTGGTACTGGCTCCTTAAAATGTTAAGAACCGGTGGCACTAATGTACCACATTTTTTACATTGCTGTGTTAACTTTTTTTCTGCTCTTGAAAGACATATAGAATCATCACTAAAATATCTGGAAAATATAAAGTACCTAAAGAGCAAAATATCACAAATCTTACCATTCAGAGATAATCGTAATATTCTCACTCAGAATTTCCTCTCAGAATTTAAAAGTTGGGGGTATTTTGTAATCTCATATGGTTTTGTAAGCTGCTTTTACAAACTTATGTATTTAGATGTCTATGTAAATATAGATCTATATTATCACCTTTAATAGTCGGGGAGTTTTTACATTGTGTGTACTATAATTTACTGAACCAATACTAGTTAAAACGATTACTTACACTTATTTAGCGCTTGCTGTATGCTGGGCACCTAAGGGCTTCGTTTGTGTGAATCCATTTGAT
Source organism: Eubalaena glacialis (assembly GCF_028564815.1). Lineage (NCBI taxonomy): Eukaryota > Metazoa > Chordata > Mammalia > Artiodactyla > Balaenidae > Eubalaena > Eubalaena glacialis. Next base: position 5,097,113 of record NC_083717.1, on the reverse strand, counting down.
CCTCACAACCTGATTATTACTCCTGTTTCATACCGATGAGGAAACTGAGGCACCAAGAGGGAAGTAATGTGTCCAATCCCTAATGTCGGGCATTTTCGTGTTTAACAATGCTCTGATATTATAAACAAGGTTGCCATGAATATATTTGTTGACGTTCTTAAAGAATGTCTTTAGGATAAACTGCAAAAAGTAGAATTGTTGGGTCCAAAGGTATTCACGGTTTTAAAAGCTTGTGTTACATACTTCCAGATATTTCTCGTAGGGAGACTGTAATAATTTCATCCAACATTGTGAGTGTACGATTCCCCACATCCCTCTTTTTCATCTTTGTCTCAATGACAAACACGTATCTAAATGCTACTCTAATCGTCATTTTTCACTTTTAGAAATGGGACTTCATTCTTAATGGATGTTTCTAAGCCCTCTTCGTATTCCAGAATACCAATCCTGCCGTCCACACGTTGTAAACGTTTACATGCTACATTCGGAAGTGCTCTAATTTTGGTAGACTTACATAACTTCAATTTACACGCAGGATGCTCTAAGTTCCTTCCAAGAGGAATGCAAAAATCTCTAGAAGATGCTCCTTAACATTTCTACAGAATATAGAGAATTTTTTTTGTAAAGTTATAAATAAAATGACGAAATAGTTTAAGTTATTACGAATCACTAATCAATCGCTAGCTCCATTTTTCAGTTTTCTCTTTTTGCTCGGTTTGGGGAGGGGGAGGGGCGGGTATCGCAGACCTTCTTGCCCTGTGCCACTGCTTTGCCAGTCACCGTAATCGCTTAGTGAGTGCACAGTCAGTCAGCAGGTGCCAACGCCCAGCCAGAAGTGCTTTTGACCGAGCCTCCGAAGCGGCTGTTCGGGGCCTCTCGGGAAGGTGCCAGCGCAGCCTCAGCCGCCGCGAGCACCGCGCGCCCGACACTCCCCTCGTGCGCGCCCGACACTCCCCTCGTGGGGACTCGGGCCAAGCCGCCCCGCTCACATGACTTCACCGAGCAAGTTCCTGGTCACCGCAGGCAGCGAATTGAACTCACAGCCCTTTTACTTAGATGCCCCCGAGTGAAGGGGCTTCCATCCCCCTCCCCAGGGACCAGAAAGTTGTGACAACCAACGGAACGGGTGGGAGAAAGGGTCTTCCCTCTCCCCAGCCTCGACCCCTTTTCTTTCTACTCAGCCTCTGATTCACGCCTGGGCTCGCTAGTCGGCTTCGGCGCGCCCGGAGGACCCCGTCCTCCGGAGGCTCCCGACCAAGGCCAAAGCAGGAAGCGCAGGCATCACGGCCACTCTCCCGTGTGGCTAATCAAAGCGGGGCCGGGCGGAGGGGGCGCTGGGGTTGGGCCGGTTTGGGCGGGGCAGGTTCCGGGCAGGTTCTGGGCAGGCGGCGCCGAGGTCGCCCAGATTCCCGACAGGCTCCGCGCGGGGGGCCTTCGCGGCTCCTCCGCTCCCGTCGCCGCCGTCGCCGCCGCTGTTGCCGCGGTAGCTGAGGGTCGGGGAGAGGAGGAGCTGTCGCGGACCCCGGGGGGTCCGTCTCGGTCGCTGTTTTTGCCTGAGGAGCCTTCGTTCCTCGGTCGTACCCTGACTCTCGCGGTGTCGAGGGGGAGTCCCTGCGGACACCTCAGCACGCAGTGGAGATGCCTCTCTTTGCCACCAATCCCTTCGATCAGGACGTCGGTAGGTGCTTCTGCCGCCCGCTGTCCACTCCCTGCGGGCCGCGAGCCCGCTCTGCCCGCTCCCGGCGGACGGTCTGGAACCCCCGGGCCGGGCGAGTCCTGCCCCTTCCCTGAGGCTCTTTTCTGTAAGAGTTTGGAGGAGGTTGGGGGCTCGGCGCATCCTCTTGGAAAGAAGGGGGACTGTGAGAGTCTGGGAAACAGGCCTTGAGCTGGGGCTGTGGGTTCCGAAAGAACTGCTGGAGAGGTGGGTGTCGAAGGCCGCGGAGGAGCAGCTGGGGCGGGAGCTGGTGCTGGGACGGTGCTTCTGGGAGGACAGAGTCGAGAGCTAGGGAGTCTCCGCTAGCGTAGGATGATAAGCCGTATGATAGAGTGTTTCCCGGGACACATGTCAGACGTCTGGAACTACGGGAATGTTTTAGGTTGGCTTCCTTAGGGGACTTTAAAATCTGTGATAGAACTGTAACGGGAGGACAGAGCTTCTGGTTCAGGGCGGACTGTCAGAGATTTTGGGAGAGAGTGATAAAGATGGAATACTTGACAACAGTGTAGACGTCATTGAGGGCCGGAGACACTGGGCTGCCTTCCTTGGGTAGGTCTCAGTACTTTAAGTGTGGAAGAGGACCTGGGATCCGAAAATGCTAATTTGTTCTGAATTTGAAATGGTCTGTTTTTGGTTTTCTGAATCATCGGTTTTAAGTACTGATCATACCAGTTCAACAGGTTAGTTGTGTGTGTGTGTGTGTGTGTGTGTGTGTGTGTGTGTGTGTGTGTGTTTCCTGGTCTGAGGGTAATAATTACAGGAGTTTGAGTTTTCGGGGAGAGAATTTTGGGGGTGATTTGAATGCTCCTAGCATTTGGGGCACACGCATGTGGAATGAAAGCAAGTTAAATACTGTGCCTAATTGCTAGAGTAAAGAAGAATAAGGACACTCTAATGGAGTTGCTTTTCATGTCTTTGTATATCTTAATGATAAAAGGTTTGAATTTTGCTTTTTAACTGTAACTTACAGCCTGCCACTGAAGCTTGAAGGTTTGGGTTAAGACTAGAAAAAGGTTCAGTCCCATCCCTGCCACTGCCTAGCTCAGAGTGGAATCATGGGCAAGTTACTGAAGCCCTTTGAGTCCCAACGTCCTCGTCTTTAAAGAGAGGGAAAACACATTCTGTTTGTGGTTCAGTGGAATAGTATGTGTAGAGGGGCCTCCTACAGTGCCTTTCTATGGTGGGCACCGACTAAATGATGGCTTTCTTTGGTTCCAGTTTAAACGAATGTCCTGAATCTTAGCAGTGGATGGAACTTTAGAGATGACTAGTAATAGTTAATAAATAAATAATTGGAAAGTGACATTTAATTTAATAAGCACTTAGCACACATTATTTACAGGACACTGCTCTGTGACATAAGAGAGTGATGAATAAGCAGCATGATGCTGCTCTCAAGCAGGTTTATAACTTACCACATTAATTTCCAGGGCAAATGTGTAAAATAAAACAACTTCTTAATACCTTCTTCTTCTGTTTCCAGCACCTTGATCTAGTTTTCATGGTCGTATGTAATCTAGCTTCCAACTACCCAATCACCTTTATATCCTGTTGCCTTTTGAACCCACATTTCCATTGGATTCTTTTTTTTTTTTTTAACATCTTTATTGGAGTATAATTGCTTTACAATGGTGTGTTAGTTTCTGCTTTATAACAAAGTGAATCAGTTATACATATACATATATCCCCATATCTCTTCCCTCTTGCATCTCCCTCCCTCCCACCCTCCCTATCCCACCCCTCTAGGTGGTCACAAAGCACAGAGCTGATCTCCCTGTGCTATGCGGTTGCTTCCTGCTAGCTATCTATTTTACGTTTGGTAGTGTATATATGTCCATGCCACTCTCTCTTTGTCACATCTTACCCTTCCCCCTCCCCATATCCTCGAGTCCAGGAAGACATAGGCAGAACACTTTATGACATAAATCACAGCAAGATCCTTTTTGACCCAGCTCCTAGAGAAATGGAAATAAAAACAAAAATAAACAAATGGGACCTAATGAAACTTAAAAGCTTTTGCATAGCAAAGGAAACCATAAACAAGACCAAAAGACAACCCTCAGAATGGGAGAAAATATTTGCAAATGAAGCAACTGTCAAAGGATTAATCCCCAAAATTTACAAGCAGGTCATGCAGCTCAATAACAAAAAAACAAACAACCCAATCCAAAAATGGGCAGAAGACCTAAATAGACATTTCTCCAAAGAAGATATACAGCTTGCCAACAGACACATGAAAGAATGCTCAACATCATTAATCATTAGAGAAATGCAAATCAAAACTACAATGAGATATCATCTCACACCGGTCAGAATGGCCAGCATCAAAAAATCTAGAAACAATAAATGCTGGAGAGGGTGTGGAGAAAAGGGAACACTCTTGCACTGTTGGTGGGAATGTAAATTGATACAGCCACTATAGAGAACAGTATGGAGGTTCCTTACAAAACTAAAAATAGAACTACCATACGACCCAGCAATCCCACTACTGGGCATATACCCTGAGAAAACCATAATTCAAAAAGAGTCGTACCAAAATGTTCATTGCAGCTCTATTTACAATAGCCAGGACATGGAATCAACCTAAGTGTCCATCATCGGATGAATGGATAAAGAAGATGTGGCATATATATACAATGGAATATTACTCAGCCATAAAAAGAAACGAAATTGAGTTATTTGTAGTGAGGTGGATGGAGTTAGAGTCTGTCATACAGAGTGAAGTAAGTCAGAAAGAGAAAAACAAATACAGTATGCTAACACATATATATGGAATCTAAGGAAAAAAAAAAAAAGGTCATGAAGAACCATTGGATTCTTAATGTCACACCTTTCCCAGTACCTACGCCACCCAGTTCAGACACAGGCTCCTTCTTGCTTTTATACTTTTGCTTGTATTATTTCTTCTACCTTTCTTCACCTACGTATGATTAAAAGTCAACTCAGAATCCAACTCATACCTGAATCATTTCCTGATTACTCTAACCTAGGGTTTCTTATTAGCAACACTGCGGATGGTTTGGACCAGATAAATGTCTTTGTCGTGGGCGTCTGTCCTCTGCAATGTAGGGTGTTTAGCAGCATCCCTGACCTCTCCCCACTAGATGCCAGTGGCACCTCTCCCCACCGAAACCCCAGTTATGATTTAAAACATCTCCAGACATAGCTAGATGTCCCCTGGGGGCACGAAATAGTTTCTAGTTGAGAAACACTGCTCTAGCCCACTGTAATCTCCACCCTTTTCAAAACTCCTGGGACACTTTTTGTCTTTACCAAATTATTTCGCATTAAAGATAGTTATATCTTGTGTTAAGCCCCTGAACTCTTTTATTGGTTGACACAGAGTAGGTGCTTAATAAAAGTTTGTTGAATTGAGAACGTGTCCATTGAGCCTGTTAGATGGTAAGCTTCTTGAGTGTAGGAACATTGTTTTGCTCCAGAAAAGCTTACTTTTTGTTTGTTTTTTGTTTTGCTTTTGTTTGTTTTTGGCCACACTGCTGTGTGGCTTGTGGGATCTTAGTTCCCCATTGAACCCGCACGCACCCTCGGTAGTGAAAGCGTGGAGTCTTAACCACTGGACCGCCAGGGAACTCCCAGAAAAGCTTACTTCTTAAAGTTAGGTTTTAGTGTTTGGATCAATTCTCTCCTCATGATCCATGTATCAGAATATCGTGAAAGTTTATCTAAGAAGACCTGCCAGAGACTCCCAGCAAATCATCCTTGGACAGAGTCCAATAGACTCCCATTTAAAATTTTTCACTAGTATAGCATGTAGAATATAGTATGTAGAGTACATTTAACAATATTTCTTCTTACTTTGTCCATCAGTGAGTATGTCAGTGATATTAAAGTACTCCCACTAACTCACTTGATATATTTATCACTTAACATTAGCATATATTTTTACTACTTCAAAATTAATTGCCTTTAGCTTTAGTCATCAATAAACTGATAAACTGAAATGGTAAATTGGAAATTTACATACTGATTTATACCACGTAACATTTCATATAAAGAGATAAAATATTGGTGATCACTTTTCCTTTGAAGAAGCACCTAAATATGTTATTAGAATGTGAGCTCCATGAGGACAGGTATTTTTGTTTGGTTTGTTCGCTACTGTATCCCTAACACGTAGACCAGTCTCTGGCACTAATAAACATTTAGTAAACACTTACTGAATACATGAATCTCATTTTGGATGTTATATTTCTTGCTAAGTTCAACTCTTAAATTATGAAGCTAACTCATTCCATCAAGCTTTTATTTCAGAGTCCCTGGTGACTTCTGTCTTGCCAAACCCATCGGTCAATTCCCAGTTCATTTCTTTGTTGATCTCTTAGCATTCCTCTTTGATGTACTTTATTCACTTGGTTTCCAGGACACCAAACTTTTTCCAGTTTTCTGCTTAGCTCTTTTTTAGTCTTTTTGGCTTCTCCTTTTTGTGATTTCCAAATGTTCAGTTCTGGAACTTCTTTTTTGAGACTTTTTTTCCCCTTGGAGTCTTAGGAGGCAATTTAGCTTTGCATTAAGAATTCAGACTCTGGAGCTACACTGCCTGAACTCAATTACCAGGTTTGCTGCTTACCAGCAGTGTGACTTTGGGTTAGTTGCTTAGATATTCTGTGCCTCAGTTTCCGTATCTTTAATATGGAATATAGAGATAATAATAGTTTTTGGTGTCTTCCCCAAACCTGCTCATTCCTTCATCCTTGCCTATTTCAGTAGATGGCACCATTGATATTTACTGTCACTCATCTCTAATGTCTAGGAGTCATCACTGATTCTTCTTTTTCCTTCATGCTTCATATCCATGCTATCAGCAAGATCTTCTGGCTCTACTTTAAAAATATATCCAGAATCTCTTCACTTCTCCTTCTCACATCACTATTATCTTACTCCAGTCATCGTTCTCTCTTTCATAGACTGTGGCAGGAGATTTCTAGCAGGCTTCTTTGCTACTACTCTTGCCCCTTACAATCAGTTCTCATTTACAAAGGTCAGTGATCTTTTAAAAATCTTAGGTACTGTCATTTACCTGCTCAGAACCTTCCAGGAGCTTCCCATCCCACTTACAGGGAAATGCAAGTTCCTTATTGTGGCCCATAGTCTGGCCTTTCCTATGTCTCTGATATGATGACAGTCTCCAAACACTCTCTCTCATTCTAAGCTTCTTGGGTCTGAATACGCCAAGCTCATTCCTGCCTCTGTATCTATATTGTGCTGTTTTCTTTGCCTAGGCTATTTTTCCCCCAGGTATTTGAAGGTCTTGATGTCCATCACATCATTCAAGACTCCGTTCAGAAGAGTTTCTAAGAGAGGCTCTCCCTGATTACCTTCTGTAAACAATATCCATCTTTACCCTCTCTGTGTCCTTGTTCCATTTGGTTTCTTTATAGTACTCAACTACCTCACATTGATTGATTGATTGGTTGATTGATTGCCGCCTGTGTAGAATGTAAACTCCACAAGGACAAGAACTTTTCATTTCTATTCCTAATACTTCAGGGACAGTGCCTGGTACATAGTAAGCACTCAATAAGTATTTATTAAAGGATGAGTTATTGATATCTTGCTATTGCTCTGGTCTTGCATATCTATTTGGTGTTCTAGTATCACCTAAAAAATCAAAAATCAGTGTATCAGAAAACTGAACGTATCTTTCCAGTCTAGTTCTTCCTTCGTTATGCAATTATTTTATAATGTTCTAGTTATCTTGATTTGAAACCAAAGAGGCATCTTTGAATCATTACCCTGCCTCTACCAAATCATCATGTCTTTGTTTTTATACTACATTGCATTCCTAGTCACACTACTTTGGACCGGCTTATAGCCTACAGAATTGGACATGTTTTTAGTCTGTTTTGCTAGCCCAGTCAATATCAAACCACAACCAGTTTAATCTTCGTAAATGTCAATGTCACATTTTTCTCCTGCAGTTTAGTGTGATGGAAAGACCTTGCTTGGGCTTTGGGTTTAAATTGCAGGTGCAGCATTTGCTCTTAGTAAGTGGGCAAAACATGGACATAGGCAAGTACAGAACCCCTCTGAGTTTACTTTCCACTTGTGTGAATAGGGATAAAAGTATCTACGTTGCTATGAGGAACACTTAAAAAGCTCAGGACGTTCTAACTCTTTACTGGAGTTGAATATTCCAATTAAGCATGTTCAAACTCATATTCAAATTTCTCTTCTCAAGTTTGCTTTTCCTCTGTTCTCATGACTGGTACTTCAGTTTACTTAGTCAGATATGTCAAGAACCTGGGAGTCATTCTTAAATTCTGTAGTTGTAATTTTCTACATCCCCATGGCAAATATATACTGTCTACTCTGTCCCAGCCGCCCTGAACTTGCCCTCCAGGATTCTGGTGCTACTGTAGTCTGTGTGCTTCTCTTCCTGATAGCTCTTGAGTCCATTCATCTGTCCGTCCGTTCAGGCCTCCCCTCCTTTCTGTTGTCATCGCCACTGCCCAGCAGGTTTAGCTTGCTCTTTTAGGAGAGTCCGGTAGCTCTGTTATCCCTGCCTCCAGTCTGTCCCCAGTCATTTTCCAGGTGACAGTGATATTTCTAAAATGTAAATGTAATCATATGGCTCCTCTGGTTAAAATAGTTCAGTGAATCTACAGCTTTTCACAGGAATTTGAACTTTTCAACATAGCATATAAAACCTTGTAGCATGTGGCTCCTTTTTTTACCTCTTCAGTCTCCACTGTTTTCCTCAAGGCATATTTCCTTGTTGGTTTTACACCACGGCTTTTTCATCTGTGGATCCTCTGAGCTGCCATACCTTTCTCTTCATTAGTCCCCATTAAGGTTGTTTTGAGGAGGTGATGCACGTAAAGCACTTAGCCCAGTACCTGCCGTGTAGTATGCAAGGGATACATTTTAACTCCTCTTATAATCAAGGCAGACATCGTTCGGAGCCTTTGGAGGCTACTCAGATTCTAAGGGCTGGAATCAATTACTGTAAAAACATACTCAGGAGAAAAATGTAAAAATCTAGAATACAGGTCTGTTAAAGGGCTGATATCCACTGGGTTAAGAGATTTTGTGCTCATTGTTTCTTCTGTTCTTATTTTACTTCTCCTGTAAGCTATTCTTTCTAATGCTTCTAGATTTTCATTTCTATTTTGTGCTCTTTTCTGAGATGCTTTCATGCTGTTGCTTCGACACCTACTTCCGTTTCTGGTTAGAAGAGCTTCAGATTGCTCTTCCAATGGAATTTCCAGTGGTCAGGGGGGATAGGGATATTCGGTGAAACAAACGTTTTTGAAAAATTGATTCCGATCTCAAAAAGAGGGTAATTTCTTTAGGACTTGCTTTTTCCATTGGCCATTTTTGATGAACTTTTATGTTTCCAAACTGACTGAATGACAGTCTTTTTCCTATAGCCTGAATGTGATGGGCAATCATCCTCTCAGCATTTCTTACCTCCCCAAATCTTTGGCAGTCATAAATTTTGAGAAAATCAAAAGTAGCTGCTTATCAGAAAAAAGTGCTTCAATCCATTGAGAAGACTACTGAAATTCAGATGAGGCTCAGTGTGTGATTTTTCTGGGTACTGCTAGGCAAATTTCTCAATCTCCTCTTTTTGGGTATAAGGAAAAGGATAATCTGAGGATAAAATGAGATCATTATGAAGCTTCGAATTCTTTAGAAGCAAGTGTGTGTTATTTTCCCACATACCATGTTTTTGTCTTAGAAAATAAATAGTTTTGAATTCATTTGCTATTCACAAAGCCATGTTGAACTGCTACTGGCAGTTTATATTTTTCTGATTTAAAAAGTATTTGTTGTTTTACAACGTAGAAGAACTGTGCTATAGCTCTTGATCTTGAGGCAGCATCAATAAATAATGTGAACAATTTTAGCGTTCTGAAATGGGTTGCATTTCTGGTCTGTGTATATAAGTTTGAGTCAGATCCTGATCCTGTTTGTGCATAGGAGAATGTTTAGCATAATATCTGCTAATGACTATACCAGACACTCCTGGGTATGCCTTAATTCAGATCATCCTTAGTTATGATAATAGACAATTTGTATTTTATCAGACATAAGCTTGTCATTTCTAGTTAACTATTTACTTTTTAATAAGTTAAGTTTTAATAAGCTTAACTATTTTTAAACAGAGTGATAGGTTTTAAGATTTAAGTGTGTTCTTTTTAAAAAATGCACTAAGCTTTTAAAAAATCTGCTTGGCTACCAGTCAGTGAGGATGATGAATTAAGTGCACTACCAGATCAAAGTGATAACTTGCTTTCCTTTTCTAAGATGAAGTACAGTCATCCCTCAATATCTGCAGGACTCCCGTGGACACCAAAACTGCAGATGTTCAAGTCCCTTATATAAAATGGCATAATGTTTTCATATAACCTACGTACATCCTCAAATATACTTTTATTTTTTTTTAGTTTATTTAATTAATTTATTTATTTAGGCTGTGTCGCAGCATGTGGGATCTTAGTTCCCCAACCAGGGATCGAACCCGCGCCCCCTGCAGCAGAAGCACAGAGTCCTAACCGCTGGACTGCCAGGGAATTCCCCTCTCATATACTTTTTTATTTTTTTTATTTTTAATTTTTGGCTGCATTGGGTCTTTGTTGCTGCGCGTGGGCTTTCTCTAGTTGCGGCAAGCAGGGGCTACTCTTCCTTGCGGTGCACGGGCTTCTCATTGCGGTGGCTTCTCTTGTTGCGGAGCACAGGCTCTAGGCACGTGGGCTTCAGTAGTTGTGGCTCGCGGGCTCAGTAGTTGTGGCTCACGGGCTCTAGAGCGCAGGCTCAGTAGTTGTGGCGCACGGACTTATTTGCTCCACGGAATGTGGGATCTTCCCGGACCAGGGCTGGAACCCGTGTCCCCTGCATTGGCAGGTGGGTTCTTAACCACTGCGCCACCAGGGAAGTCCCCACCCCTCCCATATACTTTAAATCATCTCTAGATTACTTGTAACACCTAATGAAATGTAAATGCTATGTAAATAATTGTAAATACAATGTAAATGCTATGTGAATAGCTGCCCACACACAGCAAATTCAAGTTTTGCTTTTTGGAACTTTTTGAAATTTTTTTTCTGACTATTTTTGACCTGTGGATGCTGAATCCATGGACTGTAAATGTTAGACTGGAGGATATTGTTCAGGATGACTCACTCAGTCTTCTTGGGCTTCAAAGGTATTGGGGGTTTATGGGGTAGGGCTATGGGATTCCTCAGAGCAATTCCACTTGAATTTACTTCACATATTGGTTTCCTTTAAGACAAATTTTTCTTATAAAAGAGATTGTTGAATAATAAAGAATTTTACTTATCTTTGTCCCTGTTTTTTGGAAGGGAACCTGTAAATCGTTGGAATTTCCTGAGTGATAGGTGCATCTTTCTAACTCATGGTGGGTTCCTGGGACAATACCTTGGTTTATGCTAGAGAGATGACTCAGCATGGGGGCTGGTGGCTCCAGAAAGACTAACCTTGTGATAAGATGGCTGGGGCTTTGAGTTACACGATATCAGCTAGACCTCCAGAAAGGGGGAGGAGGCCTGGAGATTGAGTTCTAGGAGGTGGCCAATCATTCAATCAACCATACCTTCATAATGAAACCCCAATAAAAACTCTGGACACCGAACCTCCGTTGAGCTTCCTGGTTGGTGATACACACTGATGTGCCAGGAGGATGGTGAGTCCTGAGGGCACAGAAGCTTTGCATTTGAGATCCTCCCAGACCTAGCCCCGTGCGTCTCTCTTCATTGGCTGGTTGTCATTTGTATCTTTTATAATAAAACTGTAATTATAAGTGCTTTTCTGAGTTCTGTGAATTATCGAACCTGAGGGGATAGTGGAAACCCCTGAATTTGTAGCCAGTTAGTCCGAAGTGCATGTGGCTGGAAACCCCAGAGCTTGTTTCTGTGTCTGAAGTGAGGGGAGACTTGGGGAGTTCTGTGCCCTCAACCTGTGAAGTGTGTGCTAACTCTGGGTAGTCAGCATCAGAATTACATTGTAGAGGGTTTCTGCATTGAAAAGTAAAATTTGAAAACCATTAAAGTAGGTGCTATTAAAGGTCTATGTTTCTATGACTTTTACGGATTCATATTGCAGTTACATGATTAGATTTCTTACTTATTGAGCATTTAGGCTGAAAGCATGACTATTGAAAGAATTACCCAAAGTAGAAATTGTTATTTTCAAGGGATTTACAATTATGGAAGCTTGAACGGGTCAGTTTGGCTCAGTTATCCTCTTGGCATATCTGCCAGCGAGAACAAATTAAACAGCGTTTAAACGTTTGCTTTCAAAGTAACCCATTTAGTTTCCAGAGTAATGTTAAGTTTCTTATTGTATTTTCTTCTTTTCCCTCTTCCAAACCATTTTTAAATATTGGCAATAGATTCATTTTTTTCTTAAAAGTCCAGCTCTGATCAGATTGTTTCCTTGCTCAAGATTTTCTAGGCTTTCTGGTGTTTCTTGAATTAATACAGATGCCTCATTTTGTATTTTGGGTCTTAGAGTGTTTCCTGCCTTTCACAAAGTAGTCTGTATTTCAGCCAGCCTACATTCTTCTTTATATTGCTCTTCTGTTTTGATAACTTTACTGTATTCACTTAAATAGAAATAAGAGTTTATTATTAATCCTGTTCCCCTCTGTCTTAGTTTCTAAATACATTAATAATCCTTTCCTGATACTCATTCTCTCTCCTCCCAGGTGTTTACCTTTTTTTCAACTTGCTTTAGGCTTTGCATTTTTTTTGTGATATTTTTTCTATATATATTCAGGTCTCTATCTGTTGGTTTCATTTTCGGTTTTTAGAGTCTGAGCTACTTCAGATAGGGTCTGGCCTAGACTAGAAACTTATTCCATTTTGTTGAATATCTGTCCAGCTTTTGTAATTTCCTACAAATAAGTCACCTTACCATGATCTCAGATGTTTTGGACATTTGTGTTAATTCTTAACAGGAATTAATTTGTGTGAATAATCTGCTTTTAGAAAATGGTAGGGTAATTGAACATAGGTACCCTATCTGCCACTACCCATTGGTCATCACCCACTGCCACCTTATTATATTCTATGGATAGTTCTCCATGGCAGTGACTAACTGGTAGGTGTCGCTATATCCCTTGGGACCGCGATATGGCTCAGGTATTGCAAACCTACGAAGAATTTGGACAGAGTTGGCTGCTTTGTATTTTCTGCTTTTAAACTGGCTATGACTGACCTCCAGCTCTCAGTAGTAAGTCAAAATGGGGAAATAAGTGTTGCCTGTTGAACGAGGTAGCAGGGCATTGAGGGGAATAGGGGATCAGGAATTTCGTTATCTCATCACGAAGACCTATCATTATAGGTAAGAATCTTGGTATGGATCAGGCTTTCTACCCCCAAACCATCTCAGGTTAAAAAACATGGAAATATTAGTGAAGATCTTGGAGATGCTGTCTTTTAACATACCTGTTCTTGGCATTACAGTGCTCCAGTCAAGACAGGTTACCTTCTGCTTTGGTATAGTTTTTGTTTCAGAAGATAACAGTTATTTCTTTTTGAAGTTTTTTTTCCTCTTATATAGGCTCTTGTTTGTTCTAAGTTGCTTTCTTCTGCATTGGATTTGCTAATATTTTGTTGAGGATTTTTGCATCTATTGATATTTTCATGAGAGATATTGGACTGTCGTTTTCTTTTCCACTAATGTCTTTGGTTTTAGTACTAGGGTAATACTGTCCTCATAGAATGAGTTATGAAGTATTTCCTCTGCTTCTATCTTCTAGATGAGATCGTAGAGAATTGGTATAATTTCTTCCTTAAATGTTTGGTAGAATGCACCATTAACCTATCTGTGCCTGGTGCTTTCTGTTTTGGAAGGTTACTAATTACTTGTTCAGTTTCTTTAATGGATATAGGCCTATTCAGATTGTCTACCTTTTCTTGTTAGTGATTTGGCAAATGTGTCTTTTGAGGACTTGGCCCATTTTTTTCTAGGTTATCAAATTTGTGGGCATAGAGTTGTTGATAATTACTATGTGTTTTTATTCAACACCACCAAGAAGTTTTTCAGTTTTCAGTGAACACTGACTAGGTGTTCCACATATTTAGCTCAATTTTGACACTATCTGTCTACCTAGGGAGAGTATCAGATTGCACAGGTTAAGGGCTCAGCTGTACAAGACTGCCTTCATCCCCACTCCAGGTGCCGGTCCAGGATGTTACCTGTGCTTCTGACTGACTGGCTATAAGTTGGAGGCTCCCATGATTCTCTCAATGCTCTTCACCCATAGTAATATTCATTTAATATCCTTTTTATGTCCATGAAATCTGTAGTGAGGTCCCGTCTTTCATTTCTGATGTTAATAATTTGTGTTTTCTCTCTCATTCTTTTTTTTTTTTTTTGGTTACCCTGTCTATCAATTTCATTGATCTTTCCAAACAACCAATTTTTGGTTATACTGATTTTTCTCTCTTTTCTGTTTTCAATTTCATTGATTTCTGCTCTAAATTTTTTCCTTTTGCTTGCTTTGGATTTAATTTTCTCTTCTAGTTTCCTAAGGGGGAAGTTTATGTTAGAGATTTTAGATTCTCTTTTCTGATGTATAAATTCAGATTTCCCACTAAGCATTGATATCAAATGCCTCCCACAAATTTTGATAGGTTGTACTATCATTTTTGTTTAATTCATAATATTTTAATATTTCTCCTTTTTTTGACCTGTGTATTATTTAGAAGTGTGTGTTATTTAATCATCACATACTTGGGGATTTCCCAGCTCTTTTTTTTTTTTTTTTTTTTTTTTAATGTGGCCTTTATTTATTGCTACGAGTCAACATTTTTTTTTTTTTAAGTATTTATTTATTTATTTATGGCTGTGTTGGGTCTTCGTTTCTGTGCGAGGGCTTTCTCCAGTTGTGGCAAGTGGGGGCCACTCTTCATCGCGCTGCGCGGGCCTCTCACTATCGCGGCCTCTCTTGTTGCGGAGCACAGGCTTCAGACGCGCAGGCTCAGTAATTGTGGCTCACGGGCCCAGTTGCTCCGTGGCATGTGGGATCTTCCCAGACCAGGGCTCGAACCCGTGTCCCCTGCATTGGCAGGCAGATTCTCAACCACTGCGCCACCAGGGAAGCCCCTCCCAGCTCTTTTTGTTAATGATTTCTAGTTTAATTCCATTGTAGCCTGTGAGCAGACATTGTATGATTTCTAGTTTTTTAAATTTGTTATGGTGTGTTTTATGGCCCAGAATATGGTCTGTTTTGTTATGTTCCAGGTGAGCTTGAGCAGAATGTATTCTGTTGTTGGATGAAATAGTCTACAGATGTTAATTATATCCAATTGATTGATGGTGGTGTTGAGTTCAACTATGTCCTTAAACTGATTTTCTGTCTACTGGAACTGTCCATTTCTGACAGAGAGGTGTTGAAGTCTCCAACTATAATAGTGGCTTCATCTGTTTCTCTTTGCAGTTCCATTACTTTTTTTTTTTTTTAATTTTTTTTTTTAATAAATTTACTTATTTATTTGTTTTAGCTGTGTTGGGTCTTCGTTTCTGTGCGAGGGCTTTCTCCAGTTGTGGCAAGCGGGGGCCACTCTTCATCACGGTGCGCGGGCCTCTCACTGTCGCGGCCTTTCCCGTTGCGGAGCACAGGCTCCAGACGCGCAGGCTCAGTAGTTGTGGCTCACGGGCCCAGTTGCTCCGCAGCATGTGGGATCTTCCCAGACCAGGGCTCAAACCCGTGTCCCCTGCATTGGCAGGCAGATTCTCAACCACTGCGCCACCAGGGAAGCCCTCCATTACTTTTTATTTCAGTTATTTTGACAGTCTGTAGTTAGGCACATGCATGTTAAGGATTGTTGTCTTCTCTGAGAATTGACCCCTTTACTATTATGTAATGCCTCTGTCCCTGATAATTTTTCTTGCTCCAGGGTTGGCTCTGTCAGAAATATAGCTACTCCCACTTCCTTCTGATTAGTGTTAGCATGGTATATCTTTCTCCATCCCTTTATTTTTAATCTATATGTATCTTTATATTTAAAGTGGGTTCTTGTAGATGACATATAATTGGATCTCATCTTTTGATCATTCTGACAATCTCTGTATTTAGACCATTAACATTTAAAGTGATTATTGATATTGTTGAATTAATATCTACCATATCTGTTACAATTTTCTAGTTGTAGCCCTTGTTCTTTGTTCCTGTTTCTTATACTTTCCCCCCGCCTTTTGTGGTTTTAATTGAGCATTGTATATGATTCCATTTTCCCTCTTTTTTTAGCATATCAGTTATACTTTTTTTTTTCTACTTTCAGAGTTTATAATATACATTTACAACTAGTCCAAGTCCACTTTCAAATAACATTGTACCACTTCACTGGTAGTACAACTCACCTTCTAGTAGCAAACTATTCCTAATTTCTCTCTTTTGTTCCTGGTGTCCTTGCTGTGATTCATTTCACTTATTCACATGCCTGCACACACACACATGCATACACACACACGTGTATACATGTCTCCTATATCCTCTCCTTGGAGAACTTTTTAAAACATTTCTTGCAAAGCCAGTCTGCTATCAACGGGTTCCCTCAATGTTTCTTAGTATGATAAAGTCTTTATTTCTCCTTTCCTTGGGAATAATTTCACAGGGTATATAATCCTAGGTTGGTGGTTATTTTCTCTCCACACTGTTTGATTTCATTCTCTCCACACTGTTTGATTCCATTCTCTCCTTGTTTGCATGGTTTCTGAGATGTCAGGTGTAATCATTATGTTTACTTCTGAACAGGAAAGGTGTTTTCTTCTGCTGGCTTCTTTTTAATTTTTTCTTTATCTTTGATTTTCTGCAGTTTGAATGTGATATGCCTAGGTGTAGAGGTTGGTTTGTTTGACATTTATTGTGCTTGGTGTTCCTGGAGCTTCCTGGACCTGTGGTTTGGTGTCTGACATTAATTTGGGGAAATTCTGAGTTATACTTGCTTCAAATATTTCTTCCATTTCTTTTTCTCCTTCTTCTCTGGTATTCCAATTATGCCTTTGTTACAGCTTTTATAGTTTCCCACATTCTTGGATAATCTGTTCCAGTTTTTTTCCCCCCTGCCAGTCATTTTTTCTCTTTGCTTTTCAGTTTTGGAAATCTCTGTTGACATATCCTCAGGCTCAGAGATTCTTGCCTCAGCCATGTCCAGACTGCTGATGAGCCCATCAAAGACATTTGTTTCTGTTATACTATTTTTGATCTCCAGTGTTTCTTTTTGATTCTTTTTTAGAATTCCCATATCTCTGCTTACCTTGTCCATCTGTTCTTGCATGTTACCTCCTTTTTCCATTAGAGCTCTTATTAGCATATTAATCATAGTCTTTAAAATTTCTGGTCTGATAATTCCAACATCCTTGTCATGTCTGAGTCTGGTTCTGATGCTAGTCTGGTCTCTTCCAACGGTGGTCTTCGCATTATAGAGTGTGGCTTGCTGGAAGCTGGAGACGATGTACTAGATGAAGGGACACCAGCCTTTAGTGGTGTGAGGATCAGGTACTGATAGTCCTGTAATTAGGGCTCAGTGAGCCTCTGCCCCAAAGAGTGAATTTTCATGTGCTGCTCACCCTTAAGTTGGGATGGGATGGCTACAGTGGGCTGGAGTTGGATATTCCCCTTCTCCCACGTGGAAGGCTAGAGCAGGCTAGCGTTGGGATTTCCCTTCCCCCAGGTGGGTTAATCTCTGATAAAACTCTAGTTAGTTAGGTGCTGGTAAAATTATTTCTCTTGAGAGTAGGCCTTGTTAAGAAGAGAATACTCTGGTGTATTTCAAAATGATCAGTTTCTCTCCCCCTGCTGGAAAAATAGGAGAAATTTTCTGTGCTATTCACCTTGAGAACCTGGGAGAACCCATGGAAGTAAAACTCACAAAAGGGCTTCCCTGGTAGTGCAGTGGTTAAGAATCCGCCTGCCAGTGTAGGGGACACGGGTTTGAGCCCTGGACCGGGAAGATCCCACATGCCGTGGAGCAACTAAGCCTGTGCACCACAGCTACTGAGCCTGCGCTCTAGAGCCCGTGCTCTGCAACAAGAGAAGCCACCGCAATGAGAAGCCCACGCACAGCAACGAAGAGTAGCCCCTGCTCGTGACAACTAGAGAAAGCCCACGCGCAGCAACGGAGACCCAATGCAGCCAAAAATAAATGAATAAAGCAAATAAATTTATTAAAAAAAAAAAAAGCTCACAAAAGTGTGGGGACTCCCCTAAGCCTAGGCTTCTCTGGAGTTTTAACTCTCAGACTTGTGCACACTTCTCCTCCGGCAGTTTGTCAGTTTCAGTTTAGATTTTTGTGCCCTGGTACTGGTTCCTGGAGATGTTTCTGCTCAAGGGCTTCTGCTCTGTTAAGTTGTGATTCTATGTATCCACCTATCTATTTGTCTCATTTTGGGGGCAGCAGTTTGCCCTGTGACCTCACTTCTGAGGCATCTAAGAAGAGTTGTTGACTTTTCACTTTGTTTACTGTTTTACTTGTTAGGATGAAGTGAATACTTCCAAGCTCCTTATGTGCTAGACTGGAAAACAGAAGTAATTGCTTATTTTTGGTGCCTAAGTCTCAACTATACCTGGTATTTTCTTGTCTAGAAAAAAAATTTGCTTTACCTGCAGAAAGTAAACCACCACTCATTTGCTCCGGGGGGGAGAGGTGATTGCTAGAGCCTGTAAGGAAGCAAAGTAGGGACTACCTACATTTCAAACAGCACTAACCGGTTTTGCTAACTTGGAGGTCCTCTTTTTCTTCTTCATTCTCAATTGCAGACATTGTTTCTGCTATGAGTACTTGAATTTTCTGAGGATTCAACAGACTGGTTCTTTTTTTTTTTTTAATATTTATTTATTTAATAGATCTTTACTGGAGTATAATTGCTTCACAGTACTGTGTTAGAGTGAATCAGCCATATGCATACATATATCCCCATATCCCCTCCCTCTTGAGCCTCCCTCCCACCCTCGCTATCCCACCCGTCTAGGTTGTCGCAAAGCACCGAGCTGGTTCTTAAGCTTTTCTTTCTTACTGCCAATACAGGAGTCACCTTTCTTGGGTCTTCTGAGTAGTTTACCATGTATCAATGTTGTCCTATAGCTTTTGAGATGTTGTTGCTGTTACTGCTTCTCATGTTTTCCTTATCCTTGTGTGTTTGTGTTAAAGAAGAAAAAAGTCCCTTTATTGTAATTAAGAAAGGGATCTAAATTAGGTGATTTGGTTCAATCTGCCATACCTCTGTTGTTTTTTTCAACTTGTCAAGTTTTTATTTAAGGGAAAATATTCAGTTAAAGCTTGGTTTTCTTTTGTTCAGCACCTCCCCCCCAAACAACAAAATCAACAAAACTAGATAGTTAATTAATTTAATTACCTGAAACATTTTGATAGAGATCTGTACCTAGTCATGGTCCTTCGCTGGCGAGTAAAGCTAAGAATTATTGGAATGAAAGTATTCTTTTTTTTTTTTTTTTTTAATTTATTTTTGGCTGTGTTGGGTCTTCGTCTCCGCGCGAGGGCTTTCTCTAGTTGCGGCAAACGGGGGCCACTCTTCATCGCGGTGCGCGGGCCTCTCACTGTCGCGGCCTCTCCCGTTGCGGAGCACAGGCTCCAGACGCACAGGCTCAGCACTTGTGGCTCACGGGCCTAGTTGCTCCGCGGCATGTGGGATCTTCCCAGACCAGGGCTCGAACCCGTGTCCCCTGCATTGGCAGGCAGACTCTCAACCACTGCGCCACCAGGGAAGCCCGAAAGTATTCTTTATTTTAGTCTTTCTGTGTGCAGAAAGGGATAGATTTGTGCGTGCGCGTGTGTGTGCGCCTGCGGGTGTATTTTTATAACAAAAAATCAGTGGCCTATTTTTTTTGATACTAAGTAACAAACAAATGAAGTATAAATGGGGAAAATAATTATGATAGGTAATAAAGGTGCCCTACCTCCTTTTAAAGATGGACTTAAATATTTCATTAACCAGGTGTTGACACCTATTGTGATTTGTTGATATTTGATTATACTACAGTTTGGTAATTTGAATGCGATCATTTACCTCTTAAAGATTTTTAAAAATAATGTGTCTGCGATTTCTTTTTATAATATACAGAGAAAGCAACCAGTGAGATGAATACTGCTGAGGATTGGGGCCTCATTTTGGATATTTGTGATAAAGTCGGTCAGTCTCGCACTGGGTAAGTGTTGCAAAGTTTCAAAGGATTTTAATTTATTCTTCCTGTTTATTAACATGAATGAAACAAGAGTTAGAAGGTAAAGCATATTACAATCACAATTTAGTTTAAAAGGAGAATGTTTTTGCTAGTGAGATTTGAGGAATCATCCCATTTAGGTTACTCCCTATAACCAGGAGGGGCAACATGACTGGTAACAATGTTGATACTTTAATTATTCTCCCTTGTCCATAATTGCCTCCTGAAATCTAACTTTTCCCACTGATTTTTTAAAAAAATTTTATTGAAGTATAGTTGATTTACAATGTTGTGTTAATTCCTGCTGTACAGCAAAGTGATTCAGTTATACATATATTCTTTTTCATATTCTTTACCATTGTGGTTTATCACAGGATATTGAATATAGTTCCCTGTGCTCTACAGTAGGACCTTGTTGCTTATCAATTCTCTATATAATAGTTTACATCTGCTAATCCCAAACTCCTAGTCCTTCCCTCCCCCCACCCACCCTTGGCAACCTCAAGTCTGTTCTCTATGTCTGTGAGTCTGTTTCTGTTTCGTAGATATGTTAATTAGTGTTGTATTTTAGATTCCACATATAAGTGATATCATATGATATTTGTCTTTCTCCTTCTGACTTACTTCGCTTAGTATGATAATCTCTAGGTCCATCCATGTTGCCGCAAATGGCGTTATTTCATTCTTTTTTATGGCTGAGTGGTGTTCCATTGTGTGTGTGTGTGTGTGTGTACACACACACACAATGGATATATATATCCAATGGAATATTATATATATATGTGTGTGTATATATATATATATTCCCCAAATCTTCTTTATCCATTCATCTGTTGATGGATATTTAGGTTGTTTCCATTCCCACTGATTTTTAAAGTCTTCAGTGATTTCTCAGTTACCAAGTTTTTTGGTTATTTCTGTGTTCTTTTCTTCTTTGTCACATCTGCCCATTCGACCCAACTAATCAGTGACTGTTGAAAGAGAGACAGTTTTAGGGAAATAGAATTGTAAACTTTCTGGCATACAGACTTTTTGGTAATACAGGGCTTTCTCAACAGTGCCTCAAGGGGATTGACTGGTGTACAGAGTAATGGTTTCCTTCATTCCTGGGTTAATAACGTCCAGTCATTAGTAGCCACATTTACCCCTTTGTGCCACACAAATATTGTCTTATTTACATACTTTCATGTGAAGAATGTTTGGGAGCACTGCTGGATTCTGCTTGATTCTTCTGGTGGTAATCTTAACTCTCTGATGGTGCCTTCTCTGGCTCTTCTTCCTTGCCTTCTAAATAGAGAGAGTTCCTTAAACTTTCTTTGGTCCATTTTTTTTTACCTGATACTTTTTCTTTTGAAATCTCCCAGCTTTCAGGTTTCTTTATGTGACATCTATAGTTTTAGCTCTGAATCCCTAAGTCAAGCACTAATATTGGGGATGCAGCATAATTTCTGAACATCACACTACATAAGCCTCGGTCTCACACCTAGAATCCTGAACTCATGTCTCCTTTTGCTTTAAACCTACATTCCCTCCTTTGTCCCCTGTCTCTGTTAATGACAAGGTTATTCTTTCATTCACACCTAAAACCTCAGACTCTCCTCTGCATTTAGTTTTTTTACTAAATTGTGTCAGCACGCCTCCATAATCTCTCTCACGATATTGATGTCATAGAGTCTCCTTAGTTAAGTTCTTGAACTTGGTCAAACCAGGCAGGGCAGTTTGTCTTTACGTCCTTTCCACGCCGTCACTCAAGCCCTTTTTAGTCCGTAATGTGTTCCCTCTGGCAGGTTCCCAGGATTGTGGCCTCGTCCATCTCCTTTGTTGTCTTTGCCTCCCTTCCGCCCTGGTTAGTTCCTTAATTTAGTTGATGTTTGAGTAGTTACTGTGTGTTACGTGTCTGTTCCTTTTTCTCTACTTCTATTGGCCCTGCTTTACTTGAGCCATCCTTAACCACGCCTAGCCTAGTGAATTAACGTCTGGCGTTTCCTTGTGTTTCCATCTCTTTTCTGTCCAGTTCTTATAGCCAGTGGTCATATGACAACTCTGACCATGTTACTCCCCTGTCTTTCGTACTCAGTTAAGTCTAGTAACCTCCTTAGGCCTCTGAATCATTTATTTTTCGTTTACTTCTTCTGTAGTTACTGTACTTTTCAACTCAAATATTTGAGTTGCCAGTGCTTTTCCGCTTTATCGTAATGCTTTTGGTCATTCTGTTCCTTCAGTGTCGAATATTCTCTTCTCCCTTCTCCTATCTCTGTGTCTCATATCCTTCCAGACCCACTATGGCTATTATTTCTTCCACAAAGGCTTTCCTTATCCCTAGTACTGAAAATCATAACCGAAAACCTGAATCCTCAAAGCACTCTATCAAAACCATTCTTATTTGTGTTTTGCCTTGTATAATAGTAATTTATATACATCTAGTAGACTTAGATTTGTAGGATGAAAGGTCTATGAATTTTTGTTGTGTGGAGGAAAGCAAATAGCTTAGTGGCTGAGAGCATGGCCTCTGGAGTGAGACTGCCTGCGTTCAGATCCTGGCTCTGACTGCTTAGCTGTCACTGGTGGGTAAATAGGAACTTCCTTTTCTAGTTTGCTACATGAGAATAAAAATAGTATCTTTTTCATAGGGGACTTGTTGTGAGTGTTAGATTAGTTAATATATATAAAGTGTTTATAATAGTATCTGGTGCATGGTTAAGTGGGTACACCTCTGCCTCTTTTTTTTTTTTAATGGCTTTACAATGTTGTGTTAGTTTGTGCTGTACAACAAAGTGTATCAGCTATATGTATACATATATCCCCTCCCTCTTGGACCTCCCTCCCATCCTGCCCATCTGGGTCATCACAAAGCACCGACCTGAGCTTCCTGTGCTATACTGCAGGTTCCTACTAGCTATCAGTTTTACACATGGTAGTGTATTTATGTCAAACCTGCCTCTTTTTGATTAAAATGATATTTTGTGACAGTTTGTCTGTTGAGGACTAGGTATCGACCTAGCTCCATCCCTGTGTATTTTGGAGATAAAACGTTTATCTAGCATTCCAGTTGCAAAGTCCCTCCTCTCTCTTTTCACTCCATCAGTTTTCTTTTTATCTTTTGTTTGGTAGTCTTCATTTTGTAGATACTTTTTTATAATAATTTGGTTAATTGCTTGAAATGAAAGGACAAACTCCCTTTCATTACTAGAAATATTCCATATTTTTCTAGTTAAAAAATAAATTTGTAACCCACCTAAAAATCCTGTATGATGTGTCATGAAGGTTTAAAGAGATCAATTTGTTTTTCTTCATGTTAACATTATTATACTAGAAATGATAATTTGTTATTTTTTTCCTGTCTTTTCCTGTGATGAGAACTGTTCAGATCTACTCTCTCAGCAACTTTCTAATGTGCAACAAAGTATTGTAACTGTACTCTCCATGCTGTACATTACAGCCTCAGAACTTACTTATAACTGGAAGTTTGTACCTTTTGACCCATTTTATTCATTTTGCCCACCCCTCCACCCGTCTGACAACCACCAGTCTGTTCTCTGTTTCTATGAGTTTGATTTTATTAGATTCCATATATAAGTGAGATCATACAGTATTCGTCTTTCTCTGACTGATTTCACTTAGCATAATGCCTTCAAGGTTCCATCCATGTTGTCCTTGTATACTTAAAATGTACTAATTTATAGCTTTAAATAATTGTTTTCTATTTGCTTTTTGTTGTTGTCTAGTATCAGTAGGTTTAGATACATCCTCATTTTTTAATTTTTTCAAATTTACTTTAGACAACATATTCTTTCTCAGTATTTTTCCTTAGTATTTCATTATACTTTGGAGATTTTAATTGACATTATGCTAAATCTATGAATTTACTTAGGAAATGTTTTCAGCTTTGCTAATTTAAATAATGAGAGGTAGTTCTATTTGTTTTTAATCAATATTTTTTCCTTTCCTCTTCCCTTCTTTTCCTTTTTTCTCTTTCACTTATTTTTTCTTCCTTAATACTTGCTCTCTAGTTCCTTTAAATTCTCATTAAGTTAATTTCCAAGCATTTATTTGTTTGTTTATGGAAATGTGATATCTCTTTATAGCTCTTGTTAATATTAAGAATTGTTTGAAAAGGATTGTGTAATAATTGAGATGCCATTCTAATATTATAGGGTTTAAAAAAAATCAAACCCGCAAAATTTGCTTATGTGTGTGATTTCTCTTTAAAAGTAATGTTTTACATACATATCCAGTTGTATTTTCATTATTTTCACTTTCTTGCTGTACCTTGATGATTTCATAGTAGGAAATAAGCATCAGGGCCACATTTTGACTTTCATGGGCCGTCAGCACTTTTGTCTTCCTGGTTCCCTTTCTCCATAAAAAAGTAATAAAAATATTTTATGACTGCATTATTATAAAGGCAAGTGTATTATTATACATGAAAACATTTTCTTTGACCTAAGTTTGTGGCATTCAGTACATTCGCATTGTTGTGGGATCATCACCACTATCCATCTCCACATCTTGTCATCATCCCCAAGTGAGCTCTGCCTGTTAAACAACTTACCACTTCCCCCTTCCCCAGAACCTGGTAACCACTTACAGTTCGGTTTTAATTTTTTAAATCATTTCATAATTAGTTATATGGAAAACTTACGGAAATCAGGTTTATGTTGTCTAGGAATCTAGATACATATGTTTAGTACGGGTTGCTGAAGGCAGCATGAGAATATTGAACCGGTATTGTAGGTTGTCAGTGAAGTATTCTAGGTACCTGGTGTGCTTTAGAAAAGATTGAGACGTGTCATTGGTGTGAGAGGGAAAAGGAGACGTGAGTTTTCCTGAGGCAAATGTAGATGGGGCAGGTTGAAGCAGAGGGGCGCTGTGGGCTGGAGTGCAGCTCATCAGGTTACTTGTATCCTAGGCAACAGTCTAGGTGTTTTTTTCTTAAAACAAACATTGCCATATGGTATTAATCTGTAATTTTATAAAATGTACAGATCTATTTAAGAGGACGGATTTGGGGATGGTGGAGGGAACGTTAAGAAAAGCATTTCTATTTCAGTAAGATTCTTTTTTAAACAAAATGATTTGTAACCAGCAATATATTGTAGAATTATTTAGTGCATAAAGTAACTTATAGTAAAGTCTTTCTTCCCTGAGAAAATAATACTTAAAAATCCTTTTGGCCCTTTTTAAAAAACTCCTTCCTCCCTTCCTTCCTTCCTCCCTTCCTTCCTTCCTTCCTTCCTTCCTTCCTCCCTCCCTCCCTCCCTCCCTTCATTTCTTTTTTTCGAGTCATCTGTTTTGGAGTTATGGTTGTTTGGAAAATATTCTCAATTTTTAAGGGGAAATGAAGAGCCAATTATTGTGAAATTTCATTTGGTCAGAGAACTGTGACCCAGAAACATGGTTCCTGCAGTATTTTGAAAAACCCTCTTTAATTCTTCCTCTTTAAAAAAAACTTACTGTTCTTTGAGCCACACATACGTGTGTATTTATGTTTGTTGATTTAAAGAAATACTTATGCTTATGAAATATATACTTTTTTGTTTCAAAAATACTCACATGGCTCAAAATTTAAAACAGTTTAAAAAGATGAACATTTGGAAGTCTAAGTTCTGTCCCTGTTTCCCTCCCCCATCCTCTATAGGTAACCACTTCTGTTTCTTTTGTATCTTTGCATTGTTTCTTACACAAATACGAGTATCTTTCCCTGCCTTAATAGACAATAAGCATATTATACACTCTTCTGCATTTGTAATTACTTAATTCCCTAATATATCCTGTCAGCCTGAAATGTTTGAATATGCTGGACTTAAAACTTTAAAAAAAATTCTGAAAATTTTTTTCTGACTTCCAAAGATATTCACGTGATTTTTAGTGTGCAGTTCCAATGTCTAAGTACTGAAAAATGCTTAGCCAGTGATGTCATATGAGGGACTGAAAAGTCTCTGTTCAGAATCAAGAGAACTTTCAGAATAATAGTAGCAGTTTTCTTTAACATAATAAATAGCTTCCCATAATAAATAGCTTTTGTCTATTAGTTTTGATTGATTCGATTATAATTTCATATATAAAAAATAGATGTGAGGGTAGGTGTTGATTATCTGCAATAAAAAGTTAAAATTAAAACTCTGTAATTGACATCCAGATTAATTTGTGCTATTACTTTATGTCTTAACTGTCTTTGTTTAGCTTTAGACAAAAATATAGTTGACTGAGAGTGGACAACGTGATAAACTTTTTTCTTTACTTGGATAAGGGATCTATTTGGATAGTAAGTCTTTGACTTATTCGTACAGAATTAGAAGGAGAAAATGATAGTCATTACTGATATTTTGTGAAAAATATAAATATAAGCCTTTGGGAAAGAGTTTGTTAAAAATATTTTTCATTGGCTTTATGTTGTCTTGTCCTGGACCCGGGCTTTGACTATTTCTGACCTTTAGCTGGAGGTTGAT
The DNA here is from genome assembly GCF_028564815.1 of Eubalaena glacialis. Classification (NCBI taxonomy): domain Eukaryota; kingdom Metazoa; phylum Chordata; class Mammalia; order Artiodactyla; family Balaenidae; genus Eubalaena; species Eubalaena glacialis. The sequence continues at coordinate 5,070,775 of NC_083717.1, read as the reverse complement.
AGAATATGTCCTGATTTTTTAAGGGAAAAGTAATCTCTGACCTAGACTTCTTCAAGTTGGAAGGGCAGCATCAGTTCTAGAAGCAGATTTCTTCCAGCATATGTTTTGTAATAATCATACCCTCAATTTACTGGCCTTAGGTTTTAAAGTCTTTTAAGGATAATAGCCAACATTTATTGACTGCTTATTATCTGCTGGGTCTTGTTTAAGTGCCTTATAAACATTTTATTTAATCATCACAACAGCTGTAGGTACTCTAGTTTTTTATAGTTAACAAATGAGAATCTGATTCATATTTAGGATTTTTTTTTTAAATGTAATTTAAACTAGGGGAAGAGTTATAGCAGGAATAAAATTAAAGGCTTTTTTGTAAAGCGTGATCTTGATTTCCTGGTCTCTTTCACTTTCTTAATGTCACAGAATTACTTCAGTTCATTTCATCCTTTTTGTATCAGTCGTTTTTGCTTTTATTTGACAAACAGTGGGTACTGGCTGGGTATCATGCTTTGGGTCTAGAGTGGTGAATAAAGCAGGTACAGCCTTTGTCATCAGCTATGGTAACAGTTTGCCAGTGGACGATAGAAATAAACAGGAAATGGTCTAAGAAGATAGTGAGCGGAGGGCTTTAGTGGAGAATAAAAGGGAGACCTACTTAGGTTTTTCAGGGAAGCACAGGCGTGAGGGATAACATTTATGCGATGATTTTAAAGTTGAGAAAAAGCAAAGAGCTGCAAGCAGAGGTCCCAGGCAGAGGGAACAGCCTTCACGTGAGTGCTGCAGGGTAGAGGACCCTTGGCGCTCTCTAAGAACTTGGAAGATACAGACTAGCTGGAGCAGGGGTGAGTCGCCCTAAGCAAGCACAGAGCTGGGTATAAAGAGAGGGAGTGAGTTAGAAACATGGAAGATAGTTGGAATGCTTGAAACTGAGTTTGTAGAGGGTTTTCAGCTTTTGGTAATGACATGGTCTAGGATGTGACCTTGACGGTTAATAATAGTAAGGTGGAGTCAAAAAGCCAAGGGTGTTGGAAGCATCACTTCCGTTAAGACAGACGTAACATTAGAGAGAGTGGCAGTGAGCCAGGAGTTACAATCATTGAAAGATGAGGGGGCAGTGAGGTTTTTTTAAATGAGAAGATCAGAACTGGGCTGTTTTATTTAGGAAAGAGGGAGGGAGAATGGTTTCGAAGTAGCAAAGGGAGCAAAGAGGACCCTTCATTTAGGAGGTACAAGAGCTGGGGGAAGACAGAAAGCTACCACTTGAGGTGGCTGCAGGAGAAGTGTTATCTTCCATGGAGAGCCAGTTTTCTGTAGAGCAAAAGGACCAGGGGTAGGGCCTTTTGTTGATCATGGGCTGTGACTTCTAGAGGATCCAGTGGAAAGATTTCAGAAGCTGGGGAGTAATGGATATGCAGAGCTGTTTAATGATGGAGAGGATAGTCTGGAGCTTCTTGTAGGGACTGGTCTAAACAAGAATAACAGGCATATGTTCTCAAGTTCTCAATTATTGGATAGTAGAGAAAGTTGGGTGCCCAAGACTTGGTCTTGACTTCTGCAGAAGGAACCTTGGAGTCCTGGGAAGGAGTGGTTGGGGCTCCCTCTGACCCCTTTCCATAAAGGTGAAGAGGCTTGAGGTGGGTGGTCTTCCAGAGTCAAAGGCACATTCTTATCGTTTTCTGGGATGCACATCTTTTTCTGTACTTAAGAGCTCTTTGTGCTTCCTTTTCTGTGAACTGTCTGTATCTATCCTTTCCTCATTTCTAGGAGTCCCTGATGTGTTAGGGACGTATCTTGTCTGTTTTATGAATTGCATATATTTTTCCATTATTCTTTTTTGTTTTTTGTTTTTTTTTGGCTGCGCCGCACAGCTTGTGGGATCTTAGTTCCCGACCAGGGATCGAATCCAGGCCCTGGCAGTGAAAGCGCCAAGTCCTAACCACTGGACCGCCAGGGAATTCCTTCCATTATTCTTCTGACTTTGTTGTTTTTCCATTTAGAAATTTTTGATTTTTATATAGCTGAATTTATCAGTCTTATGGTTTTTAGAATTTTGAGTTATATGAGACTTTCCTTCTCCAGGGTTTTAGTAGAATTATCTCATATTTTCTTTATGGTTTCATTTTTTGTTTTATAATTAATAGACTTTGTGTTTTTTTAAATACAATTTTAGGTTTAGAAAAAAATTGAGCAGATAGTACGAAGAATTCCATAACCCACTCCCACCCCTTATATGCAGTTTCCCCTATTATTAACATCTTGCATTAGTGTGGTATATGTTACAAGTAATGAACCAATATTGATACATTATTATTAAGTAAAGTCTATAGTTTACATTAAGACTCACTCTATATTATACAGTTTTATGGGTTTTGACAAGCCCATAATGACGTATACATTATTACAGTATCACACAGAGTAGTTTCACCATCCTTAAAATGTCCTGTGCTCCCCCCATTCATCCCTCTCCTTTCTCTCTCTGAACCCCTGACAACCACTAATTTCTTTCTTTTTTTTTTTTTTTTTTACTATTTCTATAATTTCGCCTTTTCCAAAATGTCATACAATTAGGATCATATAGTATGTTATAGCCTTTTCAGAAGCCTGCGCACTGCAACGAAGAGCCCACATGCCACAACGAAAGATCCCTCATGCTACAGCTGAGACCTGATGCAGCCAAAAAATAAATAAATATTAAAAAAAATTTTTTTTAAATCATGAGTCAAGATATACCAATTTTATTAAGTTTTTAGTGATTCCTCTCTCTCCTATATGTTATATTACATTGTGTTCTGTTTGACTGAAATATACTCCAGTGTTATATGATCTAGGAAACTCAAAATATTACTAAATTTAAGTATTCAGTGACTTATCTATACTTCCATTAACCCTCAATATTTAGTATTAGAAGTTTACCTCCTTTTCCGATGAAGTCCTTTGGGCACATGAACTTGTTCTTTAAATAGCCAAATAACATAATTTGTAGGCTATATTCATGTTCCATCAGTTATCTCATAAGAAATACCTGTTTAACAAGCTCAGAATCAGAATTTGATATTTGTATTCAGTGTTTTGCCCTTTTCCCCCTTGTGCTCTGTAGACTGTGTTTTATGTAATGTATATTATGAATCAAATATGCACTTTGAATATGCCATTGAATATACAGTTATTATTCATTTCAGTTCTGATTTCTTTTGCATTTTATAATATTAAACTTCTTTTATAGTTAATGTAATGCCTTTATGCTTTTGAAAGCCACCCTCTATATTAGACTCCCTTCAGTATTCAAGGAGGGTTTATATTCTCTGTTAATTAAAATTTTTTTTTACTTTGTTCAGCAAAGATTTGAGGTCCCACATCTTTTAGTGTATGCCTGCTGGGTGCTAAGACCTATAAAAGCTATGCATACACATATCCCCTCCCCCCTCCACAATACGGTTATACATATATCCTTGAATTGTAAGTTGTAGTAAAGCACTTTTTATAGCATGTAAAAAGAAAATGTAAAGTTTAAATCACTCTAAAGTAGCTTTGAAAGCTAAAGTTGTAAAAGTAACTTGATAGAAGAATATGTTTGTGCTTTCTAGAACTAACATTGAGTATCTCTAAGTCCCTGGCATGATTCTGGGAGTAATGTAATAACATACTGAACAGGAAGCGTGTAAGTCCCTTTTTGCAGATGAGGTCTGTCAGGCCTCACATCTTTTTCTACTGAATCACAGCGCTGCTCTTGTCCAGCAGCAGTTCTCAGCCCAGCGGTGTTGCGCTGCTAGGGGTGGCTTTGGTTGTCACACTAACAGGAGGTTACTGCCGACATTGATTAGGCGGGGACCAGAGATGTGATACGCCAGATAGTCTTACACTGCAAGAATTTTTCTGCCCCTATTTAGAAACAGACTGCTAGTATCTTTGTACCTCTTCAGTCCTGCCTCAAAGGTGATGAGAGGTTACCCGTGCAAGCACATTCGTGAACTGTGCTCTACACTGTTATTTCTGTTACTTTTGTTTTTATATTGCTTGTCTTTTATATTTACAATACTTTTAAGAAAATGTCCTATTGTTCTTCTGTCAGGCCCCGTGAGGGGGATAATAAAGAGGTGGTATCCTCATTTTGAAAATTTGATTGATCTAAAATCATTGGTTTAGTAATAGATGCAATAATTAGTATTTGAATTCACTGCCTTTTCAATGGTAATAATTTCCTGAAGCGTATAAAATCTCATCACAGTTTAACCTGTTCTCTTGATAATACAAAAGTACTTTTCAATTAAGATGTAGAGATGAGACATATTTTTAAATAAGAGACTTTTAAAAACTTATACAAAGCATAAGATCTCACAAATCTTGACTCCTTTATCCAACAAAATCATTGAATATTTTTGGCTTTCTCCTTATATATTAATGGAAAGACCTTTTCAGGTAATCTCACTAACTGGTGACTAGAGATGAATGCTGAGCTATTTATCTGTCATAACTGTACAGCAACATACCTACAAGTAGATAGACATTTATAAATAATGTGGTGACAGTTTTGGAAACGTACTCAGGGCTATTCAAAGAGATTTGAAATTTCATTATTCTTTGAAAAGAGAACTGTAGGAATGCAAAATTAGTTTTAGTTTTCTTTGGTCCTCTTAACTCTAGATCTGAGCTACATTCCTATGCATGTTTAACTTACTGAATTTAACTGTATTCTTTCGCAGCCCCCTCAATTTTATTTTTCTTCAAAACTTGTTCTTCTGTCCATTTGCTGAGCTCTACGTGCTGTCTTAAATTCCAGTTCCCATTTCTCGTACAGAGTGTGTATATCTCCCTGCACTGGGTATGACTCTTGCTCAGAGTATACATATCTTAAACAACACGGCCCTGAATATACAAGCCATCGTCTTCACCTGGTGCTCAACATAACCGTTTTGCTTCAGTAATTGAGGAGAAGTTGCCTGTATTGAGCATATTTGAGTGATGACAGAGTATGTTCTGCACCAGTAACTCCCTAATCAAAGAAAATTGATTAACTGCCATTGTTGCCTTGTTATCCTTAACTTTGGAAACTCAGGAAACAGTACAATTCCATTACATTTTACAGTGGTGTGATTTGTGGTATGGTCATTTATCACACGGTAAGTTAAGAGAGTTATTTTGGGGTTGGAAAACTGGGAAGGGTGAGAGAGAGTTCTTTCCTTGTTCTTGTGTGTATCCTTGACCTCTCCTATCTTTTTGTTTTCGCATCTCAAGATAAGGCAGAGAGAGGATGAGTCTTACAGAATGTTTTAAAATACCAGAATGGAGTTTTGGGAAGGGTTTTGAGAGAGATCAGGATTGGACTACCCTTTACAAAAGGTTGGTGGTGGAAACCGTTGGTAGACTTCTCTAAATGCACGTGCAGATTTTATCTTAGCAGGTAATTTTACAAAATACTTCATTCGTATGTCTCAGCGGTCCCTTTCCTCACATCCTGTGCTCCTCCCAGCACTACTTATTGTGCATTTTCCCCGCATCACGTAATTTTTCAGAAATAGATTTTGCAAGTGCATGTACATTTTCCACATAGAAAGCAGACTCAGCAGAAGATGCAGAAGTTGGTAACAAATAGAGCTTTTTATAATGACGATTATTCAGTTATTCTAAATACTAATTATTGTACAACAGTGAAAATTCGTGTCTTTCCCATTTAGCTCAATGACTTCTTCTTGAGCGTCGGCCATGTTGAAGACATAGAACCTGAAAGATGGAGAGTGGTGTGGAGAGAGGGGAGCTGGAGTGAGAGGGTCTAGAGGAGAAGAGCCCCCTCCTAAAGCTTTCTTTTCATGGAAGCCCACAGTACAGTGTATTGAGGTGGCCTACATTGAGTAATGTTGTGAGTAATGAAACTGACTTTGATGCTTTAGTTCGTCAGAGCTGACATATGCCGAGGCAGCTGTGTCCATTCACGAAAAACCTGTTTTCTTGTCTGGTCTAGGATTCGAGGAAAAGACAGTAGAAGCCACAACTAGATGGAAGTACTGCCTTTTTTCTCACTCTCGTATGAACTACGTGTCCGAGATCTATGCATAAAAAGATAATGTTTGGATGAACATAGTTTCGGCTGGGGTGACCATGCATCCAATTTCCCTTGGATAGTTTCACTCTATGCCTGCTGTTCTTGTATTGCGCCTGGTTAGCACCCCCTTTCACTCTCAAAGGGGCACTCGTATAGATGATAAATTATACAGATACTGTATTTGTAGTCCATTTTCATTTGTCATTGAGAGGATAATAGCCATAGGACACCTACTTTAAATTCAATTATAACTCTTAAACCTTTTTAAAAAGAATATTTTAGCTATAATTTTTTGTTGAATTGTAAGATTTATAATGAAATGTATATAAATATACTTTCACTTCTGTATTTTACTTATCGTTTTGTGGAAATACTGAAAAGCTGAATTGAAAAAAAACACGGAACAGAATGAGGTCTTTAAATATTAGATTTTTGTGGGTCACTTCTGTTGTTTAATAGCGCCAGTTTTATACACAGTTCTGAAGGGATTTTGTTTTTTAGCTTATTATACCTAAAAAGATATTGCTTTGTTGGCATACATAAAGTGTTTGTCAGGACTTACAAACATTCTAGTTGGCTTTTTTGGGCATTATCCTTTCTCTGGATGCAATAGCCAACTTTGCTTTGGTTCCAGACATGTCCTTGCCTTGGTTTTTAAAATTGGCTGTGGTTAAACATTTCAACAGTATAGAAATGAGTGTAATAAAAAGTAAAAAGTTCCATTTCAAAGCCCCTTTCTCCATCCTCTTTTCCAGAAGTCACCACAGTTTAGATTTCTTTCTTTAAAAAAAAAAAAAAAAAAAAGAATGTGGTTTATGAACAATACGTCAGAAATTTCATTTAAAATTTGGTGGTAAAGCAAGTATTGAGGATTATTTTCTAAAATGTTTTATTCACTGTGCTGAATCATCTTTGGATCATTATTTTTTAATGATTTTAATTTTAGTATTTCGATAATTTGGCCTCTGCCAGTGCTTTGAAATGATAATTTTGTGTTTGTCAACATGCTTTTCACAACTGCAAAAATTAGCATGAGGTCACAGATTCTGGCTCCTAAAATAAGTCCAACTGTAAAAAAGGCAAAATCTAAATAATGTTATATTATTTCTTCAGTCTAATGATGCTGCTTTTAGATACTTTTAATACAAAATCAGTAGAATAAGAGCTGCAGAATCATGAGTTGAATGCTTGACATATAATAGGTATCCCATAAATACAATTTTCCCCCCTCTTTTTTCCATGCTCTTTAAGTGGAAAGCTTCCCAACAGGCAGTGAAACAGCCTTAGAAACAGAAATTTTATTGTTTATTCTAATATCTTCCTATTAAAAATGACTTTTTTCTGTTTATCATTAGTAGTTGCATTTTCAATTCTTAAAGAAATTTTTTAGGACAATTATTCTTACTGGCCAGTTTTCCCAGGGCTCAGTGTTGTTCCGATCACTTGATACTGTGTTTTCTTTTGTATGTGTGTGTCCAGCTGTCCATTTCCTAAACTTCCATCCCAAATGGAAGCTCTGTATGTATGCAGTTAAATAGTAACTGTCCACTTCCCCCTTCTCTTAGCCACTGGTGACTTCTATTCTACTTTGTATCTCCATGAATTTGCCTGTTTTGAGTACCACGTATAAGTGGAACCATATAATATTTCTCCTTTTGTGTCTGGCTTAATTCACTAAGTATGTCTTCAAGGTCCACCCATGTAGCATGTGTCAGAATTTCGTTCTTTTAGGCTGAATAGTATTGCATTGTATTTTGTTTATCCGTTCGTCTGTTGGTGGGGATTTGGCTGTTGTGAATAATGCTGCTCTGAGCATGGATGTACAGATGTCTGCTTGAATCCCTGCTTTCAGTTCTTTTATGTGCGTATTCAGCACATAGTGGTGGAGTTCCTGGGTCATGGGGCAGTTTTATGTCTGACTTTGTGAGAAGCTGTCAGACTTGTCCACAGTGGCTACGTCGTTTCGTTTCGCATCGCCGTGGGCACCGCTATGCATAAGGGTTCCCATTTCCCCACATCCCCGGCTGGTTGCCTCTTCCTTTTTAATGCGAAATCGTGTCTCACTGTGATTTCATGTGCCGCTCCCTAATGATGCTGAGTGGTTTTTCATGTGCTTTCTGGCCATTTATATATCTTCTTTGGAGAAATGTCTGTTTGAGTCCTTTGCCCATTTTTGAATTGGATTATTATTTTTTTGTTGTTGAGAGGTAGGACCCCTTTATATATTCTGGATATTAATCCCTTATTAGATACGTCCTTCCATTTCTATCAGGTTAATTTCATCCAATTAGTTAATTACTTAATTAATTAGTTCATTTTATGTATTTTTCTTCTCTGGAAGTTTTATCGGGTTCTTTTTTGTATACCACTTCTTTCCTTTGCTATGTTGATGATTCCTTGTACATCCTTGAGCATACTTAAAATAGCGTATATAATTTCCACATTTTCATTTGACTGAGTTTTCTCCTAGTTAAGTGTCACTTCTTCCTGGTTCATGTCACATCTGGTAATTTTTGATTGAATGCTTAGTATTATGAATTTTATATTGTTGAATGCCAGGTTTTTTCATACTCCTGTTAAAGAATATTGGACTTGATTCTGTTAGAGGTTACGTCTGGATCAATTTTATTCTTCTGTGGCTTGTTTTTTAAGTTGTTATTGGATGGATTTAGGATAGTCTTTTGGGGTGGTGTAGCCCCATCACCAAGGCCTAAACGCTCTGCTGCAAGGACTGTCCACTTTGGTATGAGCTCTGACAGCTGTGTGAGCTTTGAGAACCCTTCAACATAGAGCTCTCAGTCACTTTTTGTCCAGCCTGGTGGGCAGCAGACCTCAGTGGACCCCATGCAGGTATCTAGCACTCTTTCTTCATATAGCTCCTCTACTCTGTCCTGCAAATTCTAGCTCCCACAGCCTGCCAGAATTCTGATTTCTGTCCCCTCAATTCAGTGAGATCACCGCCATCTTCCTGGGATCACCTTCTCTGCGCTGAGATCCAGAAACTGCCTTTAGACAGAAAGCCTATTTCGGTACCTGGAAAGTGCCCCTGGGTAGAAAGTTGAGGCAGATGTCTGTTTATTTAATTCGTGTTCTTTCTTAGAGATCATCATTCAGCACTACCTGTGGCCTAATGTCCCAAATGTATTTTAAATATATTTTTCCAGTTTTCTAATTATTTACAACAGGAGTGTAAATCTGGTTCCAGTTATTCCATCGTGACTGGAGGTGGAAGTCTTGGTGTGTCATTTTATTTTCAAAACTTTCCATCTAGAATTAGCCCAAAATGCCTTATCTGTGATCGTTAAGGAAGAGAGCCTGTTAATTTTGTTTGAAAAATTTAAAGGAACTTTTTAGTGTACAGTTTTTCAATTGTGTCATTAGTAAGAATTAAACTTCTCTACCATATTCTCCCTTTTGTATCATAGTCTATTGCCTTTTATAGTTAAGGGGGAAAAAAGTAGAATGTACTACTAATTGTTACATTTCTCATTTTTTAGACCTAAAGATTGTCTTCGGTCTATTATGAGGAGGGTGAACCATAAAGATCCTCATGTTGCTATGCAGGCTCTGACTGTGAGTGGTTTCATTTCAAGATCTACCGCAAAATTGTCTACCAAAATCGAGCTCTTTTAACTCCCTATTTTATACTTTTAGCTTCTAGGAGCATGTGTATCAAATTGTGGCAAAATTTTTCACTTAGAAGTATGTTCAAGAGATTTTGCTAGTGAAGTAAGCAACGTATTAAACAAGGTAAGGAACATTATTTCTAGAAATGAATTAACACTGTCTTCTTTCTTCATATATTTTATTGTTCAGTTCTTCACATTTTAAATCACAAAGGACTAGTCTGTGCTTTTTTTTTTTTTTTTTTTTAACTCTTTCTAGGCTATGTCTATCCCATGTATAAGTCCATGTTAGGTTTTGCTGAAGAGACTACACATTTATATAACTTGGAGATTTGGTTTTGGTCAAGCCAAATTAGAATATATTTAACCTCTTTTCTTTACCATTCCCTTCTTCTGATGAAAAATATGTGTATTTCTCTATCTGATTAAGAGGTAGCAGTTTACTTTAGGCACAGTTTTTATAACCATTTTTTGTTTTAGTCACAGAGGTCATCTGCTTAACTGAATGTAGAGTTAAAAATTGAAATCCAGCAATTTAAGGAATTTAAAAATTTTAATTTACTAAGTAATATGTGAGCTTTCTCCGTAAAAATTCATGCATTCTAAAGGTAATTATTTCTGGCCTTTTTGGGGGGGATAATTATATATTAAAAAAGTGTTTTAAGTGTTAAAAGGGAAAATGCTTCATGTTTTTTGGAAAAAATGAGTATTTCCAGATTTTAGTAGGAAATAGTACATAAATAAGAATTTAAAATTCTGTACTCCTTTTAGAACATGGTTATGTGATAATTTTTTCCTGTTCTGCTTTATTCAGTTATTTGGTTATATTTAGGTATTTTGTGCTAATTATTTACCATTCTTTTGATGTCCTGAATGTCCATCAAAATGTACAACGGTTTATGAAGAGATTCTAATGTAATATTTTCCTTAATTGAAGATTTGTACTCAGTATTTAGTAACGTGAACAACTACTTTAAAAAGCAAACAGTTGCATATAGGAGAAAGAACTCTTTATTTTTCAAATATTTTACAGTGAACATACTGGTTTTATACTTAAGGGGGAAATGTTATTTTGAAGAAATGAAGTTTCCAGGAATATCGGCATATAGTGGACCTCATGCCAGGCCTCAGATAATTAAGTAACTGGGTAAAATCATAGCCATGCACATTAAAAGTCAGGAATTAGGAATAAAGGAATTGTACTATTTATTCTCTCTTTCCAACTTATTTTTCATTGGTCTGCAAAAAAGAAAACAAACTTTTCTATGTCTTCCTCATAGACAATACTTGCTTAGTTGCAAAATACTCTGAAAAGTCCTGTCTTTCTGACCTCCAAAATAAGTTAGTATATATCTAGTGTTTTAATATGTTATGAGGTATGTGATGGTATCATCTATTTTTTTTCATAGTGTGGAAATAAAACTAGTTTATTTCTAGTAACCATCTGTATTTTCTCCTGTGTCATCTATAGCTAGGGATAATTTATGATTTAAAAAGAGATCTGCACCACTTTATAAGATTTATATTTACGGCATCTGCATTAAATCATTTGCCAGGAAATTAGTGCTTTTTTATTAATTCTTTTTCTCTATTTTTAAGGGTCATCCTAAAGTGTGTGAAAAATTAAAGGCTCTTATGGTTGAATGGACGGATGAATTTAAGAATGATCCACAGCTTAGTCTAATATCAGCAATGATTAAGAACCTTAAGGAACAAGGTGTTACGTTTCCAGCTATTGGCTCTCAGGTATTTTATATAAATTTGTGCGTGTGCTACAGTTCATTTCTCTAAAGTAGCCATGTTTATTTTTCTTTTTTTCCTCCAAACCCAGGTAGTTTTTAATACTCCAGAGGAATTTTTGTTAATAATAATAATCTTGCATATAAAGTTGCCAGAAAAATATAGTGGAATGTTAATGTGTTCCAACTTCCATTTCCCCACTGTTTCTCCTTCTTTATTAATGAATTCGTTTAACCTTTTTGCAATTAAAAAAATTTTAATATAATTTTAATAATACAGACGAAATTGCTTTATTAGGTAATACTGACATTCTTGTTAAATGCTCTTTGTGCTGTAATTTTATCTACAAAGAATGACAGCTCAAAAATCAGGTTTCCTTAAAATTTAAGGTTGTGTTTAGAGGTTCTTTGGATTATGAAATTTATGAGCACCTGTATTAAAAAATGGTAGAGAGATAAAAGGGGGTCATTGGGAAGAGAAGTTACCCTTAATAAGAGCTGACCAGCACATAAGTGTCTTCTTTCTTTTTCCTAATAAATATGACTGACTGAAAGGCTTAACTTGCCTTTAAAAAAAAATTATTTATATAATGAGCTCAATCTCTAATTTATGTCATATAGGAAAAAAAATGGAAGATTATCTCTTCTGTTCTTTTTCTATTCTGGTAACCATCCTTTAGGATGCCCAGCTAACTAAGTAGGCTTAAAGTGTGTGGTAACTTACTGCACTGTCTTTCCCCACTGTATGGCTTGGGGTAGAATATAATGAGTGATGTGAAAGCATGAGCAGAAAACTCTTAGTTGTAGAGGGCTCACATTCAGGGTTTTGACCGTTTCAAGGGAATTATGAAGTGATTCATCCAGACTTATCTAGACTTTCTTCCCAAGGCACTTCTAATTTATCTAAGTACTCTTGAGATGTGAAAACCTAGAAATACATTTTGGAGATGAAGGAAGGAGAGGGTATTTTTCTTCTTACTTGAAAAAATTTGGCTTGTGAATAGTTTTACAATGATAAATTACATCTTTGAGAAGTAGTCATTCATAATTGATCGCTCATTTTTACTACCTCAGAATAATTTCTAAATCTGTATAATTAAGGAATAATTTTATGCAGAATAATCCAAGATATCTTATAATAAGATATCCTTGACAGTAGAAGCAATGTTTAATTATCGAAGAGTAGACTCACTATGGAGAACCGAAGAGTGTAGTTGCCTAGTGGAATGGCAGGTTCTGGATCCTGAGACCCTGTTCCGGAGCTTGTTACTTACAGTGTGGTTGGTTGGCCATCGTCATCACCACCTGGAAGCTTGTGAGAACTGTCACATCTCATTCACGGGTGGAGACGTGCCTCCAAGCAGTGAATTCATTGTCTCTGTTTTAACAAGACCCCCGATGACTGTTTTGAGCAGCACTGCTCTTGAGGACAGCTTTCAGTGCAAGTGACAACTGCATTTCAGTCCACAAAGGAACTTGTTCCTGTAAGAGAAGGAAGAAGAGTTAATGATCCGTTTGATACGTAGCTTTGTTTGGTTAACCTAGAATCTCAGATAGTTGTGGGAACAACTCTAGTGATCCTCTAATCTAATCCCCTCATTTTACAGATGAGGATACTGAGACCCAGAATGGTTAAGTGACTTGCCCAGGGCCACAGCTAGTAGTTGCAGAGCTGGAACTAGGACACAGGCCTCCTGACTCTCAGTCCAGTGTTCCTTCCACTACACGATCCTGCCTTCCGTTTGATATTGAGGTTAGTAGATATGTGTCTGTCCAGACTAGGCTTTGAAGGACCAGAAGTGGAGTGAACACTGGCAAGAGCGTTTACGTGCTAATTGGTGTAGATGTGAGACTACGCTCCTGTTCAAAGGATTCAGGATGTAGGTCAGCAATAGTCCAGTTCAGAGTTACTTTTCTTTTTTTCATCTAGATCTTATAAAATATGTGAAAGCTCATTTTGTTATAGTTGCTGTCTTTCAACCACAAGAAATATGTAAAATGCGTATAAAGTAACCTATGATGAGGTAGAATGGTGATTTTTTTAATAGTAGTTTCTGAAGAAGTTTTCATTGAAAACCATGTTTGTAAAGAGCTTCATGTTTAATTTTTAAAAAAAATCTATCATCTGGGATCAACTGCAGAAGTCCCTCCAAATCTTACAGTCACTTAGTTGCTTAAGCCGTTACTACGTTTTAATCAGACTAGACCTTTGTTAGCATATTTTTAAAAAAGTTTCTGGAAACAAGAGAATTTTTTAAAGTATATTTTTTCATCCAAGTACAGAAGAAAATAATTTTAAAATATTAAGAAAAGTGATACTTGAGTCACCTAACTCTTGCTGCTGTGGTTCTCTTAGCACTGACTTTGGACACTGAGGTCGAAGTGATGCTGGCACTGCTACTGTGTTTGACTGGTTAATCAGACAAGTAGCGTTGCTATACTTGGAACCTGATGATAGAAAGGCACTTTGAAAAGAGAGCAGTTCAGGAATGTAGGGCTTAATATAGCTTGTTTCTGCACTTCCTTCTTGACCAATAGAGATCCCTTCTCAGACCACAGAAGATCAATATGTCTATTTTGTGAAGTTCACAAATTGTGAAAAAAAAAATTCATATATAATGATAAAGGTTGCCTCTGATGAAGCGTAACGTTCAATTTTCAGAGGTGTATGATGATTAAAACATTTTTATTTAAGGAAGGTTACAACTAGAGGTGGGTCAGATTGAGAGTGCTTAAAGTTCTATTCGGTGAATATAAAAGCTCTCTTCTAATCAGCTTTGCTAAAAATAAATGCCTTGTGTATTTGTTTGACATTATAAATATATTAAGTGAAGACTATAGAACGGTATTTACTAAAATGTTGAATATTTTGCCTTTCATTTACTCAACAATCATTTATGATCGCTTGTAATATTTAGCCCCATATACCCTCAAGGAACATGCAGCCTGGTTATGGAGACAGACATGTAAGCAGAGAATTAGAATAGGCGCTGAGATTTATTGCCTGTTACTATGTACTGGGCAATGATCTAAGTGCCATGCATTTGGTAATTTGAATATTTTTTAGAATTTCATTTTTCTTAATTGATGGCTTTGGGAATTACAGTATACATTTGTAACTTGTCACAGTCTATTTTGAGTTAATAGCGAATTATTTCACATAAAATGTAGAAACCTTGCAACTCTAGAGAGTTTATTTACTCCCTACTTCAGCATCCTTTATGCTGTAGTTATCACATGTATGGCATATATCACCTCTGCATACATTTTAAAGCCCAGGAGACAACGTTATATACTCTGTGATTTAAACCCTGAATGGCCCTCATTGCATCTGATTTTGGAAGCTACGTGTGCTAATTTAATCCTCACGACAGCCTGTGGTGTGTGGGCCATTGTCCTCATTTCGTAGATGAGGAACTTGAGGCACAAGGAGGCTTTTAGGCGCTCAGGGTTCGTGCGTTAGAAGGTGGTGCATCTGGGGTTTGAACCACATTAGCCTGACTCCCCATTAGCCTGACTCCCCAGCTTGCGTCCTTAACTGTCCTTAACTACCCGAATCATAATACCTTGTTTAAAAGTGTTACCAGAGGGGCACAGAGGAGGGAAGGCTTAATGAGAGGGTTTAGGAACGTTTCACTGAGAAAGTGATTTTTAGCTGTTCACTGACTGGTGGGTTGAATCTCACTAGGAAACAATGTGGATGGAGTACAGTGAGCCAGAGGGGAGGACGTCATGAGTAGAAGCAAATGTGTGTCACAGCTTGTGTGTGTGTGTGTGTGTGTGTGTGTGTGTGTGTGCGCGCGCGCCAGCAGTTTCTGGTAACTGATAGAATGGTTGAAAAATGAGGCTGGAGTCTGATTGGCCTTGATGGCCACACAAAAACTCAGCAGCCATTAAGACTTTAGAAGCTTGTAATTCTGTAAGTGTGAATCAATGTATGTATTTATTGTACACTACCTTATATACAAAATATGTTTAAGAGGGACAGTAATATATTGTCAAAATTAGCTGCTAGTATTTTGGTTTAGAAAATAGTATAATTTTATGAGCATTTGTATTACTGTATATCAATCTGGATTCCTAAAGATAACATCCTGACTTTTGATCTGGAAGGAAACAGTAAAACTCTTGAATAGGTATTTAAAAAATTTAAAAACTGCTTGTTTTTAAAGTAGCCATCTCCTTGCCACTCTCAACTCCTTTTTGTTGAAATCTCCTCTAGTCTGTCTTCTCTGGTTTGCATAGTGTCTGTTTCTAGTTTAACCTCTTCACACAGACCTGGGAGAGTGTGGCTAGGCTGTTAACCCTAAGAAAACAAACGCTCTCAGTCTGTTCTCTCCAGCTCTACCTGTTCTCTGGCTCCTTTCAAAGAGGAGGCTGCTCAGGTCCGGATTTCTTTCTTGCTCAGAAGTCTGCGGTGGATTGATGGGAAGGGTCTTGTGAGTTCTTAGATTAGTTGGGGGTAGGAAAATTTGAGAACAACTTTCAAATATCATTTTCCCTTTTTTTGTGTTAGGCTGCAGAACAAGCAAAAGCAAGCCCAGCTCTGGTAGCCAAGGATCCTGGTACTGTGGCTAACAAAAAAGAAGAAGAAGATTTAGCGAAAGGTACATCTTTAAGTCCCTGATCATGGAAAGAAGATAGGTCTCTTACTTGATGTTTATTTTCCCCCAAGATATTTAAAAATAAAAGAAATAGGAGTTCACAGCTGAAGTTGAAATCTACTTGTTCTCCTTTGTTCCTCTCTTCAGTGTCACTTTTTTCCTCTCCTCTTGCGAGGCAACTGCTATCATGTATGTCCGTTCAGTCTATGTTTCTATAATGTTTTTACTACACTATCTATGTGTCCATAAACAATACCAAATACTTTTTTGTGTCCAACAAATTCTTTTTCATAAATAGTGTACTCTAGGTATCATCTACAACTTGTTTTTTTCATGCAACAATATGGTTGAGATCTGTTCATAATGAGACATGTATATCAGGTTCATCTGTTTTAACTGCTGTGTAATATTCCAGTGAACTAATAAATACCTGCTGTAATTTATCCTCCTACTGATGGACAGCTGGGTTTTCTGGGTTTTTTTTACTATAACAAGTAAGCTGCACTGAGTATCCTTGTCCACCTTCTCTTTGTGTGTGTGTGTGTGTGAGAGATTTTGTTTCATGGTATTGTTGGCTTATGGAGTAGGTACATCTTTAACTTTGCTAAATAGTTGTAGTATTTCCTTTTCCATCAGCAGTGTATGAAAGCTCTTATTATTCACTTATTCTTTTTAGTCTCATGACATTTGGTATTGTCAGAGTTTAATTTTTGTGAATCTGATGGGTTTGAAATGATACCTAATTGTTTTCAATTTTTATTTTCTTGATTACTGGTGAGGTTCAGTCCTTTTTTGTACGTTTATTAGCTGTTCTCATTGTCTCTCTTGCTATTTTTTTTCTAATAATGATGTATAGAACATCTTTATTTTGGATATTAATCTTTTGCCTGTTACATCTGTTATAGATATCTACTCGGGTTTTGGCTTACAATTTAACTTTGATAATGGCATGTTTTATTAAACAAGTTTTAAATTTTCATGTAGTCAAAATTTTTGCTTTTCTTTTATGATTTTGGGTTTTTTTTTAATGTCTTCAGATATTTTCCTCTCCCCCAGGATCCTGAAAGATATTTTTCTATGATAATTTAAAAGTTTTATTTTCCCATCTGGTCTTCTATTCATCTAGAACAGAGATGGAAGGGAAGACGGGGTTATATGTTGCACTGAAAGCAGGGTAGTCAATTCATTAAGATTATGTTACAGAGCCTGTGTGACACATGGTGATGGCCTGTATTAAGGGAGGAGATAGAGCAGACACATTTGAAATCTATTTTGGGGAATTTGTTAGGTGAGACTTTACTGTAGTTATTTCCAAATTCCAGTTCTTAGACTGATTACCTAAGAATGACCTTTGGAACAATAAAATGTAGGTTCTCAGATACTACCTTTGAGACTCCTATTTAGTAAGCCCCCAGTGAAGGACTCAAGCTTGGGACTTTGGACTTCTGAAGTGATTTTGATTATTATTTGGTAAACTTAAGCTGTAGAAATACATTGAAAAGATGAAAGAAAATATAAAATATCTGCAGCTAAATTAAACAAAATTGATTTGAGTTTATATCTTTTTATTACCCAGAATATTTAAAATTGTACCTGTTCAGTAAAAATAGTCATCATGCTGTTCAGTTTTTTTTTTTTTTAGTTTATTTATTTTTTAAGCTCTCAGTGTGAATGAATGAATGAATAAAATTGATGACATTATTTTTGTTCAGTATATTATATCAGGATATGTCCTAGTTTCCCTCTACATTATTAGAAGAAGAATACTTTTTACCTTCAGATACCTTTTTGTACTTCTTAGGATTGCTGGGTATATTAACATTTTGGGTCTTTTTAAACCCATTATTTTCCAGCCATTGAGTTGTCGCTGAAGGAACAAAGGCAGCAGTCAACCACCCTTTCCAGTTTGTATCCAAGCACATCTAATCTCTTAACTAACCACCAACACGAAGGCCGAAAAGTTCGTGCTATATACGACTTTGAAGCTGCTGAAGATAACGAACTTACTTTTAAAGCTGGAGAAATTATTACAGTTCTTGATGACAGGTGATGGTTACTATTAAGTTGAACATTCATTTGAAAATATATAACATATTCTGTGTTTCATATTATTCTTGCTGAATGCCTTATCAAACGTAATAAAATCAAATATTGACGCAGGAAGTTTCTCTGTAGGACAGTCAGTTGTTGCTTTGCTTGTGTCATACTGTCTGGATTCGTATTTTGTAGCTTAATTTTTCCTCATCTATCATTTAAATGGGTTTTATATGTCTTGGAGGCCTAGTTTACTCTATTCATTTTTGGTTCCATCTTATAATATAGATTGTTAAATTAGTAAAAAAAAGGTTAAGATTTTAGAAAATACACCAAATATATATATATATATATATATATATATATATATGGAATTTATAAGAAATACATAATATGGTGAATTAATTTATTTGCACAGAATAGTATATCAGTGTGGAACAAATTCATTTTACATGGTGTTATATACATTATATCATAGGGGAGGTGATACAGTGCATCTGTTTTTTTTACTACAGCTTTATGTTTACTTGAAAATTAGTTGTTACTGATGATTATTACTCATAATGAAGTGCTAAAATTTGCAAGTGGTTTTTTTTAAAAAAAAATCTTTATTTATTTATTTATTTATTTTAAAGGGAGAGCTGACCTGGCAGTTTTGTTTTTTTTTTTTAATAAATTTTTATTTATTTTAATTTTAGGCTGCGTTGGGTCTTCGTTGCTGCATGTGGGCTTTCTCTAGTTGCGGTGAGCAGGGGCTACTCTTTGTTGCGGTGCGTGGGCTTCTCATTGCGGTGGCTTCTCTTGTTGCGGAGCACGGGCTCTAGGTGCACATGCTTCAGTAATTGTGGCACGCGGGCTCAGTAGCTGTGTCTCACGGGCTCTAGCGCGCGGGCTCAGTACTTGTGGCGCATGGGCTTAGTTGCTCCGCAGCATGTGGGATCTTCCCGGACCAGGGCTCGAACCTGTCTCCCCTTCCTTGGCAGGCGGATTCTTAACCGCTGCGCCACCAGGGAAGCCTAAATCTTTATTTTTGAGGTCGGATAAATACACTAGGTTTTTTTGTTTGTTTCGTTTTAATATTTATGTATTTATTTATTTGGTCGCACTGGGTCTTAGTTGCAGCAGGCGGGCTCCTCAGTGTGGCTCACTGACTCCTTAGTTGCAGCACGCGGGCTCCTTAGTTGTGGCAGGTGGGCTCCTTAGTTGTGGCTCCAGGCCTTCTTAGTTGCGGCACATGGGCTCCTTAGTTGTGGTGTGTGAACTCTTGGTTGCGGCATGCGTGTGGAATCTAGTTCCCTGACCAGGGATTGAACCTGGGCCCCCTGCATTGGGAGCACGGAGTCTTATCCACTGCACCACCAGGGAAGTCCCTGATGTGGTTTTTAAAGATCAATTCAAATACATTTAAGATTATTCTTATAGTATCACACTTACATGCTAATATGTTTTCTTGAGTGGAAGAAAATGAAGTAAAGTTTGAGCTGGTTAGCTGGAAGTTGCACAAAACCTTGATCATTCATTCATTCAAAAAGTATTTATTGAGCACTTGCTAGCTTTCCTTATCCTAGGTGCTGGGGATCCAGTGGTTAGCGTGGGTAAGCACCCAGGAGTGTGTTCCTTGTGAACATTTTGTGCTGTAAATGGTGTTACTGTCATGTGTGTTCTCTTGTGGGGGGGAAAGTTTCCTAATGTGTGCTAGAAAGAGCACTGATTTAGGAATGGAGGTCTGGATTCAGAGCCTACTGTCTATCTTATTATAAAGGATTCTCACGTGGGAGCCTATAAACATTGGAAGTTGACAGTTTTCAAGTGTCAGGACCTCTGTTTGAGGGAGAGAGTTCAGAGCCTTGTACTAGATCCTCGAAGCGTTCGCCAGGCTTCCAGAATATGAGAAAGAACTGTGTGTTTAATAGCGTCTTATCTTCTCTGAGGCCTCATCTCTAATTTGTAATAAGGATACATTCACTTCCTCCATTGGATTGTTGTGAGCTTCAGATCTGGTAATAATATAGGTTAAACACTATAAAAGGTAAAGATACATAGAAATAAAAATTCTTTGTTATAGTAAAGCATTCTTTCTTGTTTCTCTTAGTGACCCCAACTGGTGGAAAGGTGAAACCCATCAAGGCATGGGGTTATTCCCCTCTAATTTTGTGACTGCGGATCTCACTGCTGAACCAGAAATGAGTAAGTGTTTTCCAGCCTGTCAGTGGATGACAATCCACAATTCTCTCTAAAATTCAGCTTTCTGGAGCAGAGACTCTCAAAAGTTAGTGCCTCCAAGGTGTTTATTAAAAATGCAGCTCCCCAGTCAGATTATTTATGAGGAGTCATCTAATCATCTAAGAATTGAAATCATCTGTCTACCAAGATTATCTTAAGACAGACTATGGACTTTTCTTTAGGGAAAAAAAAAAAATATATATATATATGTGTGTGTATATATATATATATATATATGTATGTATGTATGTATATATATGTCATTGTAAAAATGCAGATTAAGAAGTGTTATAGAATTTATGCATTATGTATTTTTGGTATCATCAGTTGATGAAAGGGTGACAAATGCAGTGTAACCTTATAGAGAGTTCTTCCTATTCAAAGGTTAGCTCATTTCTCTAGTGTCCAGCCCCAAATTTGGAAGCAGTGGCCTCTTAGCAACTTAATGGCTTTTCTAAGCCACCATGTCAGATATTCAGAAGGAGCCATAACGAATCATGTCAATAATTTTTTGAGTTTCAAACCTTTGCTAACTAGGAGGAACAGACTAGAATGTGGGGCGAAGAAGGAAAAGTGATATTACTGGCAGGCGTAACCATTGCAGGACATTTAACTGCCAGTAGTAGATCGAAATGTTGGTAGGCAGTTCACTGTATTTCTAGGCAATACTGTAATGAATCTTCATAATGATGAGTTTGTGGCATCAAGATTAAGTCACAACCTTCCTCTTTTTAAGGAAACAGAAATATGTTCTAATCTAGAAAGATTTCTGTAGCGACTGAAATGGTTAGAATTTTAAGACTTTTTTTGTATGTAAGTTGGTAAGCTACAGTTATCTTGGCAAAATATCTCATCTTTCTATAATGCCATGTGGAAGAGATCAAAGAAAGTTATAAATCACGATCTGCTTTGGTCATTTTTAGTTTACAGGAATTTTAAGAAAAGATCTTTGTCTCAGTTGTCTTTTTATTTCCAACAGTACTTGGTACTGAATCTTATCCAGAGTACAGACTATATAAATGTTTATACAATAAATGAAGCGTAAGTGTCTGTGTATTAACAGTGAAGATTCACTTTTCTTTGAAAACATAAAAATGCTTCTCTTTCAAGAGAAGGCTTTAATAACAGACCAGATGTTACAGATCTTTGATAAAGTAATGCCCTCTCCTAGTTATTGTCGGGATGTCTTGTGTCATTTTTATAGAGACAGATTGTGATACCCATTCCTTTAATAAAGTTCTCTTTGGTAAACTCGGAAAACGTCCTGTGGAACCTTGTTTAGATGGCAGCGCATAACGTGCTAACTTTTTAATCTGGGCTGATGGTGGTGGGAGATTCTGCTTGATTTTGGGGTTTGGGTTGTTTTTTTTTTTTTTTAATCTTGAAATAGCTGTTGGGAAGGATGGAATTGTCTTGGACTTCCATTCAAGAGGAGATCCAAGATAAAGTAGCCATCTCACCTTTTTTTTCCCATTACATAGCAATGTAGCCTTAAAATGAATATTCTAGTTATTTTCATGTGTTTCACTCTGGACCATGTAAAAGAGAAACCAGAGCATCAGAGCTTATACAGTGGAGCTACAGTTCTCAAGCTTGGAAAATGAGTGTTAGCAAGATCCTTGTAGCATCGTTCTTTATGAGGAAACAGAAGCCCATTTCACTGAATGTGTCAATTAGAAGTGCCTGACCTACTTAGCTTGTTTTCGTTTTGGAGAGGCAGTAAGATTTCGTGCAAACACTGTATTTTATATATGTATATGCATAAACACATCTGTGTGTGTGTATAAAATATTATTTATACACACATACACATAATATACACACAAACATACACATACATACAAAGTAACAGTATTAGTGCCTGAGAGAAAAAGCACTACAAACTTGTGTGTGGTCAGCTGTTAGGATGTGAAGTCTACCATGTGTTTTCTTATGGGTAGCAGCCAATGCAGTGCTGTCCCAGCTTTCTACTTGTTAATAGCTCAAGATATAAAAAGCAAAAATATGTATAGCATATGGCTCTTTTTCTTCCATGGGAAAGTGAAATCAGCTGAAACTGGTTTTGTATGTAGAATTTTACTTTATGGTGACTTGTGTGGGATGAATATATTCCTTATATTGGAAATTAAACTATTTTCCATTTATATTCTATAGCATAGAATACATAAGTGATATGACTTCGTGTTCTCAGAGTAAAATCACAGGCCAGATTCCAGTAGTGTGGGCTAATAGAGCTAGAATGATTGGCATTCAAATCCAGCCTTTGCCATTTATTAGCTTTCTCCTACGCAAGCGTTTTTAATCTTTCTAAGCCACTGCTAACCTCATTTACAAGATGGGCATATCTCATAGGATTGTATTGGAGATTCATTGGGGGAAATGCAATATTCCATTAAGCATATTTAATAGTTTAATTAATATTATTTCCCTTCCTTAATTCTGCCCCTTTCCCATCCCCCTGATTCTTAATTTTTATGAATACTGATTGACTACATTGATATCAGGATGAAAAAATCCAAAAAGGAAGTTCATTCCTTTAAAGCTGTATGTGTTTCTCAGTATTACTTTGGAGAAGATTAATTACTATGTTAATCATAACCTTATATTTGCTGGTTAATGTTACATTGAATCTTTTTAGAGATTGCTTTGTTGAGCAAGAGAAATACGTGCTTCTGGTTTGAAGATCCCTTAATAACCACCTTTTCAATTGCAAGAATAATGTAACTAAAAAATACAGACTGATTTAGTGGAAAATTCAGATCCCTGCCAAGGCCACTTGTAAAGCTCTCCGCTGGCCTGGATGTCATTCCCTTAGTTAAAAAAAAAAAGACTGAGTGGCGTGCGGGGAATATATAGCTAACTTCCCAATTCATTACATTGAAGGAGCGTGGCCTGTGGAAAAGTGGAGATTTTTCTTTGAAAGGACTGGTAATTTGAAAAGAGGATTTATTTTCAATAGCAGAATTCATTTATGCCATTGTAAAACTTTGCTTTCTGTTCAGCAGTTTACTAAACTCTCATATGTAATAGGTGATTAGTCTTTGTTCCAGAAATATAGTTCTTATTTTTAGTGAAGTATCTGTTACGGAAAACATGAAATCTTCAGAAGAAAAAATTAAGAAGTCTTCACAGAATTTCATAATGTCATGTTCTGTCATGGTTGCCTAAATCTGCAACCGAATTATCCCTTAAACTGAGTTTCTCAGATTGAAGGAAATAAAAGAAAAACCCAAGTTCTCTCCTTAAACTTAAAGTGCTTTTAAATAAAATGTTAAATTTATAAGGAAACGATAAATGTTACATGTTTTACAGTTAAAACGGAGAAGAAGACGGTACAGTTTAGTGACGATGTTCAGGTAGAGACGCTGGAACCAGAGCCGGAACAAGCCTGCATTGATGAGGTGAGTGGTTTCCTGCCTGAGAGCATCATACGTTCAGTACTGAAGTTGCAATGGTTTTCTTCTCTCATTTAAAAAAATTCAGTACTTGATTAATGCATGTGTTTTGTTGTTGTACAACTTCAAACAATACAGACGAAGCAAAGATTCTCCTGGAAAGTTCCTCCCTAGTCCCATTCTTACCATGTCAGTACGTATAGTTGTACCTCATTATTTTAATTCCTGCTTAATATTCCATAGAATGGACTTATCATGACTTCATTATTCTGTTGTTGGACGGTTAGGTTGTTTTCAGTTCTTTGTGTGTTTTTTGCTATTACAAACACTATTATAATGAGACTTTTTGGGTATATTCAAAAGAATGTGTGACTTTTTTTTTTTTTACATCTTTATCAGATTATAATTGCTTTACAATGTTGTGTTAGTTTCTGCTGTACAACAAAGTGAATCAGCTCTATGTATACATATATCCCCTCCCTCTTGAGCCTCCCTCCCACCCCTCTAGGTCGTGTGTGACTTTTATTTTTAAATGCTCTGGAAATTATATTCTTTGTAACATTTTAAACTAATGATGAAAAATGAGATGTCATCTTTAAACTATGTGAGGGGATTTGTAGGTTTTTAGCCTTTTTTTAGGGGAACCAGAAGCAGAAAGTTTGAAGAGCGCTGTTTTAGCGAAACGGTTGTAGAAGCTGTGCTGAGAGCCCCCAGAGAATGTACTGGAGTTAGGGAAATTTAGGTTTGGCTATAGCATTCCATCGGAAAATGCATGCATTTTCTAGGGTCAGGCTAGCGGTCTATCTAGAAACCTCATTTCTCTGATAGTAGATAATTTCAAATAGGTTGTAGAATTCTGTAAACAAAGAGAAGAGAAATTATCCATGTATTAGTTGACTCTCACTCTCATTTTACTCCCCTCCCCTTCTTTTTTTGGCTGTAGGCAAACTTTTCTGACATGTGCCTTCTTTTTTAGACTATTTAAAATGAAAATTATGAATCTTTCACGTTGAAAAATAATATCCATTTCTAAATATGGAATTCTTTTGACTTCAGAAGAGTGTTTTAATATACGTGTGTCGTTTTCACTCTCTAGTGATTAATTCATCTCTCAAACTGTTATCCTTCTGTACAGAGTATTGAGTTTTGTTTTGGTACAAATAACTACTTTGCTTAGAATTGGTAGTCTTTAAATTATTTACCTAAGTAACTGTGCTTAGTAGCATAACCATATAAAAACCATGAATGGAGAAAAGCTTGTAATTATTACGGTAATATTCTTTGGTACATGAGATCTATATTTTGGTTTTTTAAAACTTACGTATAGATACATCTCTACTAATATAATGTATAGATGTATTTATGTAATGATGCCTTCATTAGTTCTGTTGGTCTTACAGCAAAAGATTCTGAAATAGATCTGAGTCATTGCTTTGAGATGCCTTCCAGCCTTTCACATAGGAGAATAGAGAAGCCACAAATCTTCCTCCTTTATTTGTTGACAAAGTGAAACATTGGTGGAAAGAGAATGTAGAGTAAATCCTTCTGGTGCTACTTAGAAGAACAGCTGTACCAGAGCTGAGCTGTGCCTTTCTGAAACAGCTGCTATATTCTCCCTGGTAGAGAAGTAGTAACGGAGCTGTTAGTCACAAGTACTGCCAGCTTGAGAGAGAGGTTACACCTGTCAGCATGGCAAGACTACAGCTGCCCCAAAACAAAGTGACACAGAAGTCCACTAGCATGACTTAAGAGATTAAAGAACTCACATGTTGTAAGTTTAAATGTTGCTCTATTTCTTCTCATCTAAGAGAATTTCTGGTAGCCGTTTCAAAAGGGCTCTGACTTCACATGATAGTAAAGAGAATACACGGACAGTAAATACATAGAAGCGAAATTGAAGTCTTCCTATCTGTGCATTACAGGATTAGCCACTATCTAACTAATGAAGTGAGAAGGTATTGTTGCATAATGGTTTGTTACTTTTTATAGTAACTGTTTAATTCCTGTAGGATAAAATGGACCAATTGCTGCAGATGTTGCAAAGTACGGATCCCAGTGACGATCAACCAGATCTTCCAGAGTTACTTCATCTTGAAGGTAAACCTTGCTTTCCATTTCCCTTGCAAATAAAGAATAATTAGGGGTTATATCTAGTGTTCTGTTACAGCGTGGTTTTATATTTAAATCAAATTGAAAATGATATAAACAATGTTAACATTTCTGACTCTTCTGTGACCAGTCTCACGTTTATATGCAGTTTAATTAAACCTTTGGTAGAATTCAAATTCTTATACTTTTCTACCCAAATTAAATATTTTATTCAACGTTTAAAATGTTGTGAAGTGAAAATTGGTATTAAAAATTTCTGAGATCAATACAATCAATCTAAAGTATTGATTTTATAAATAGCTAGGAAAATCAGTCTTGGGTTCTGTGGGCTAAGATTAATTAATAGAATTTTTATTATTCCAAGTTAGATCTTTTATTCCTTAAACTACATGAATATCCATCAGAGAGTTGCTTTCTTTTGCTGCATTTTCTTATATTTCTTTAAATCTTGTCATCTTAGCCATGTGTCACCAGATGGGACCTCTCATTGATGAGAAGCTGGAAGATATTGACAGGTAAAAGAACATGCGCTGCATCTGTATTGTGTACCTTCTTCCCCACAGATCTCTCTAAACTGCGTATTGGAATAGAGCTGCCTTGTATTTTATTTTATTTTCATTTTAAAGATATGCCAGTTATTGTGCTCGCTTCGGCAGCACATATACTAAAGATATGCCAGTTCTCATTCACTTGTTTTCTACTTGATGTGGGAATTAAAATTAGACCCATCTGCCCCCCCTCCCGCTTTTAAGTGAGGATTTATTTGACTTTCGCTATGTTAGTCTGTTTTAAAAATAAGGGTTAACTATTATAATCATATTTGCTGTAAGCGGCATCATCAGGGCCCACACATGACCCATCTGTTATTAACGAGGGAAACCTGGATATTTTGAGGTAAAGTCAAGTACAATAAGCTAGAGTCCTTCCAGCACAGCACCTAAATCTGAAACAGTTTTGGTTGCCTTGGAGCTAAACTATAGGATATTTTTTTTTTGTTACAAGGTTAAATGTTTAATAATGTCTACTTATACCACTCTTTGCTATCTTTGCTATTTTGATGCATCTTATTATTTAGAACATTATATCATTTAAATAGCAGTTATGTGTCACATCATTGTATAATACTTCAGAAAACATTCAGAACTCTCGGAACTCAATGTTAAAGTGATGGAGGCCCTGTCCTTGTATACCAAGTTGATGAATGAAGATCCAATGTATTCCATGTATGCAAAATTACAGAATCAGCAGTATTATATTCAGTCATCCGGTGTTTCTGGTTCTCAGGTAAGCTTTTAAAAATGCAAGTATTTCGTTTTAAATTCTCAAATATATTTGAGATTATTTGGAATAGCTGTGTTTTTGTAAAACGTGAAACTTTCTAAAAGTGATGTTTGGAGTAAAAATAAAGTTAAAAAGATTTTTTCACTTGACAAATACAATGTGTAGTATGCTAGCTATAATAACAGTTCTTGTTCTAAAAAATTATTTTTCTGCAGCGGTGCACATCGATCACTGTCAAGCTTTAAAAAAAAAAAAAACAACAGATGCTTTGGCTCTACCCAGACCTGTTGAATCCAGGCATGAGGCCCAAACATCTGTATATTTTTAAAGCTTCATATCTAATTATCTGGTTAAGAACTACAATTTTTGTCTGTCTGAGTAAAATTTCTAATTATTACTAAATTCTTGTGAGTATCTACCATATTCAGTTTTATAGTGACTTTCTTTAATCTGGGTTTTTTCCGTTCCTTTACATGAGAACGTGTGTAACACAACAGAGAGCCCTTTTTCCTCTCGTCATGCCCAGCAACTATTTCAAGAGCCCATTTCCCACAAACTCACTAAGTTCAGGGTATAGGGAGTAGTTAGCCAGACACAGCATTT
Source organism: Eubalaena glacialis (assembly GCF_028564815.1). NCBI lineage: Eukaryota > Metazoa > Chordata > Mammalia > Artiodactyla > Balaenidae > Eubalaena > Eubalaena glacialis. The sequence continues at coordinate 5,043,127 of NC_083717.1, read as the reverse complement.
TATCCACGTAGGGTAGCATAAACTTTGTGAAGATGAATTTTTTTTTGACGCAGTCCACTTCTGGAGGGAAGGGCCAGAACCCTGGAGAAGAGCAGCCAGGCCTGAGAAACGTGGGGCTGGATGACACCTACCCATGAGTCTTGATGCCAGTGTAAGCCAGCAGACAAAGAGAAACCCTTCCTGTTCAATTTGCAAAGTACAAACAGTTGTATTTGTGAGGACTGGACTAGCTGCGTCCATAATGAAGACCTTTGGTTTCTGTGTGTAGTGAGTCTCGTGTGGCTTAACACAGCCTTCAGATGAGTGTTGTTTTGTTTCCTGATGGGTGTGTTCCGGTCCTAACAGCTGCTGCAAGTCTCGCTCCCCGGACAGTGGAGTTCTGTTTCCAAACATGTGAAATGGAAGGATCTGATGGATACTACAGAAAATTAGAGTATTATGTGCGTTTAAGACTCAGGGGGCACTTAAGACTTTAATCTCTTTAGCTTAAAACAAGTATAGTTTTTAGGTGCAGGGGTATGCAAACAATGGCCCAAGGGCAAAGTCCAGCCTCCCACCTCTTTTTTTAAATAAACTTTTACTGGAACACAGCCGTTCTCATTCGTTTCTCCATCGTTGCTGGCTGCTTTCTCTATGGGCAGACCCAGTAGTTTCAACAGAGCGCACGTGGCGCACAAAGCCCGCCCTGTTTATTGTCTGGTCCCTGGACAAAGAAGTCTGCTGACCTTACTTTAGGAGGATAGCTTGCTCTATATTCAGTAAGCTGTAACTTAGGAGATGTATCTCGGTGTAGATGTCTAGAAACAAATGCAGACTGTTGCTGTAATGCAGTGAATTCAAAGACACTTCTTCAGCCTTTGGGGGTTCCTTTTAGGGAGATACAGTATCAACGTGGAAAGAGGGATTATATTAGTATAAAATTTCAAGGTAAGTTTCTTTACTGCTTCTGTACAGAGGGAGACACAAGTTTAGCTAATGTTTCCCTAAAAACAAAAATCATCAGAAGCCCACTTCACTGAAAAGCACTTTTTAAAACGCCTGTCGTAAAGCAACTGTACCCCAATTAAAAATAAATAAAATCTACGTAAAAAAATAAAATAAAATGCCTGTCACCAGAAGGAACTCAGGAAACCATTTCAGAGATGTAATTGTTGCTCTTTTGTAACTGAATGCATGCCTGTTAAAATCCGAGGGACCCTAACGTGTTTTGTCTCTGACTGTCCTAGGTGTACCCAGGCCCTCCTCAGAGTGGTGCTTACCTGGTCGCAGGGAGCGCACAGCTGAGCCAGCCCCAGAGCTACAGCCTTCCCCCAGAGCAGCTGTCTTCTCTCAGCCAAGGAGCCGTGCTGCCTGCCGGCCCAGCCCTTCCCAGTCAGCAGGCTCCGGCTTCCTACCCCAAGTAATGTGATCATTGGCTCTTGTTCGCGTTCAGCGCTGTTAAAACTCTCAGGTGCCCTTGGTCGTCTGTAATCATAAAAAATGGATAAGGAAAGTCCAGGGTAGGTGTCATCACTGATGCCAGACGGTCAGCCCCGTCTGTGGTGGCAGGTGGGTTCTGTAGGACCCCCTGCAGTTCTGCAGTCCTAGCCAGCAAGCCAGCCCTCTGTCCTGCTGAGTCCTTGAACTGCTGTATTCTGGTTTTAGCTTTGTGTTTTTTATATTCCTTCCTATCATAATTTCTTTTGTTTTTATTTGAATCTGTGATAATATTTGTTAAGAACTTCAATGTAACTTAAATTTACTTTGATAACTATAATTTAATGCTTTACACAAATTTCACATAAAAGCTGAATGTTCCTGTGGTTATTATTTTAGAATTTATAGTTCTGGGCTGTCTCTTAAAGACAAATATTCCCTTCTTTTTACCCTCTGTGGGAACTTAGTATATATCACAGCATGATAAACCACATGAAAAGAGACAGTACAAGAAGCTGTACGCCCCTGTGGTTCATGGGGCGAGTAGCTGAATATGAAATGACAGGCCCATTGTTCTGGTCATTTACTTAGAATGCCCCTATCATGTAAATGATTATATTTATACATTATATTATTCATAATTTATAAATGCCTTTTCTACTTCAGTGGGCATCTAAGCTGAAGTCATCACTTTGGATCGAATAGGTAGGCTTTAGAGTTGAGCAGTGTGTAACTCCAGAGGTCATGATGTTCTGACTCACAACAGAAGTTTCTTGGTGGCACAGGTACAATTTCTAGGGACCTTTCCATCAATGGTGGAGTTGCCCAGAATGCTCCTGTACTGCCCTCACTATTGTACTGTTCATGCTCCAAAGAGTCACACTCTAGGGATGCTTGGGGATTGTCAAACATGATTTTGTGGTCACATCTCATATTCTGAAGTGACCTTAATCAAGAAGGATGGTGATGCGGAAGCCTGTTACAGGCATCAAACAGCAGCAACAAGAAAACAGCACTCCCTACTGGGTTATATAGCTTAGGAAAAAAGTTAGGTCTAACTCTGTTTGTCCAAGGACTTTTATTTCTTTTCTTTTCTTTTTTTTTTTTTTTTAAGTCTCAGTTTGGTAAAAAGCGAATACCGTTACATAGAAATTGGTAGGGAGCAACTATTAGGAGAGTAACATGCCGCTTTAAAATTAGATCAAAGTGAGTAGAGGTAGGTATTGCTGAGAAGTTAGCCAGTGTACACGAGTAGTATGTATAGGAACCTCTCAGATACTTTAGTATTAGCCAGAAGTGCCACCTCTGGCCCAGCTAGTCCTCTGTTAGCATGTCACATGCTGCTCTGGATGCCTCATTACCAGAGATTACTTGGGATCCATTCTTAGTTCAGAGCCTTGAGGAATTATCCTTGTAAGTGAGATCCTCTGTTGGGAGCTTCTTAAACCATGACGTGCTGTAGAGCCAGAGCACCTTGTCGCTGTTTGCTGGGGGCTGCTCTGTCCTCTTCTGCCATTTGGACGTGAGACCCCCGTGCAGGACCCGCGCTGTGTTCCAGGGCCTGGCTGCTGACGTGCGGTAGCTGTAAATGTCCCCTCTCCAGAAACACAAGTACATTTCAGTAGGTGCTTTTTGCAGAGCATTTCCTTGAAACGTTTAGCCCTCTTTGCCGGGCTAATGGCTGCTTATTCTTCAGCTCTTAGCTTAGCTTCGTCTTTACTAGAAGCCTGTCTTGCCTTCCCACCTCGCCAGCACTGTTCCTCTTCTGATGCTGTCTCAGGCCCCCAGCATATCGTGTCATCGTGTTGTCCTCTGTATCTCCACTAAACCGTCATATCTTGAGAGCTGGAGCGGCATCTTTCACCTTTAGAGCCACACTATGTAGCACAGAGTTTTTTTTGTCTTTTTTTTTAAAGATTTATTGATTGATTGATTGATTGCTATGTTGGGTCTTCGTTTCTGTGCTAGGGCTTTCTCTAGTTGCGGCAAGCGGGGGCCCCTCTTCATCGCAGCGTAGCACGGAGTTTTACACCTGGTAGGAACTCAGTAAATATTTGATAAGTAAATGTTTTGGGGTTTTTTTGTTTTTTTTTTAATTTTACTTATTTATTTATTTATGGCTGTGTTGGGTCTTCGTTTCTGTGCGAGGGCTTTCTCTAGTTGTGGCAAGTGGGGGCCACTCTTCATTGCGGTGCGCGGGCCTCTCATCATCGCGGCCTCTCTTGTTGCAGAGCACAGGCTCCAGACGCGCAGGCTCAGCAATTGTGGCTCACGGGCCTAGTCGCTCCGCGGCATGTGGGACCTTCCCAGACCAGGGCTCGAACCCGTGTCCCCTGCATTGGCAGGCAGATTCTCAACCACTGTGCCACCAGGGAAGCCAGTAAATGTTTTGATGGGAATTTCAAGGGCTGTGTTAGGCCAGTGAGATAGATATATGTTTCAGTTCCTTGAAAAGGCTTCACACAGGCTTTGAGGCAATTTTTTAAAAGATATATTGGGAACAGTTGTGTGTGTAAATGTGCATGTGTGTGTGTTTGAGTGAGAAAACTGATGGCAAAACAAATGTCGGCTCACAAAATTGGAAGGAGTGAGAACTGGGGGTGGAAGTGTACTCGATAGAGGTGTACAGCATGTTTTACTCAAGCTTTCTAACTGCAAATCAAGGTCAAGGAGGAATTTTTCCCCCTCCCCCGTTTTTGGTAGGCAAGCTTTTTCACGTCCCTCAGTTTGTATCTAGGAGGCAATTTCTTATTCTGTTACATAGAATTTTGGTTTTAGGGTGGTCACTTTTCCAGACTTCTGTCACCCTAGGGTGATATTACTGATAACTGGGGAAGGTGGTACTGATACAGTTTTCTAGACCTACCTGAGTGATGGTGGCCACGATGATACTAAGGTGACCAAACCTAGGTACTTATTTGTCGGTTATTTCATTTTACATCTGTTAAACAGATGTTTTCTGTGTCTGAGTTTGACGTTGTAGGTATAAGTGAGATCACACGGTATTTGTCCTTCTCTGTCACAGGGACAAGGTTTCCTTCTTTCTCACGGCTGAATACTATTCATGTGTGTGTGTATCTCTATCTCTGCCTCACACCTTCTTTACCCATTTATCCCTTGACGGACCCTTAACTTTTCCCGTTTCTTGGGTATTGTGAGTAATGCTGCAGTAAACATAGGAATGCAGATATCTCTTTGAGATCCTGATTTCAGTTCCTTTGGATATATGCCCAGAAGCAGCATTGCTGGATCATATGGTAGCTCTATTGTTAATTTTTTGAGGAACCTCCATACTGTTTTCCATACTGACTGCACCAACACTGCATAGGTGTTCTCTTTTCTCTACATCTTCGCCACCAGTCCTTTATTTCTGGTGTTTTTGATTATAGCCAGTCCAACAGGTGTGAGGTGATACCTTGCAGTTTTGATTTTCTTTTGCTGGTGGATAGTGAGGTTGAGCGCCTTTTCACGTGCCTGTTGGCCATCTGTATGTCTTCTCTGGAAAAATGTTCGTTCAGGTCCTCTGCCCATTTTTTAATCGGGTTGTTAGGTTTGTTTTTTTTTTTAACATCCTTATTGGAGTATAATTGCTTTACATTGTTATGTTAGTTGCTGCTGTATAACAAAGTGAATCAGCTATACATATACATATATCCCCATATCCCCTCCCTCTTGTGTCTCCCTCCCACCCTCCCTATTCCACCCCTCCAGGTGGTCACAAAGCACTGAGCTGATCTCCCTGTGCTATGCGGCTGCTTCCCACTAGCTATCTATTTTCCATTTGGTAGTATATATATGTCCGTGACACTCTCTCACTTCGTCCCAGCTTACCCTTCCCCCTCCCCATTGCCTCAAGTCCATTCTCTACGTCTGTGTCTTTATTCCTGTCCTGCCCCTAGGTTCTTCAGAACCTTTTTTTTTTTTTTTTTTTTGGATTCCACACATATGTATTAGCATACGGTATTTGTTTTTCTCTTTCTGACTTACTTCACTCTGTATGACAGACTCTAGGTCCATCCACCTCACTACGAATAACTCAATTTCATCTCTTTTTATGGCTGAGCAATATTCCATTGTATATATGTGCCACATCTTCTTTATTCATTCATTTGTCAGTGGACACTTAGGTTGATTCCATGTCCTGGCTATTGTAAATAGTGCTGCAATGAACATTGTGGTACATGACTCTTTTTGAATTATGGTTTTCTCAGGGTATATGGCCAGTAGTGGGATTGCTGGGTCATATGGTAGTTCTATTTTTAGTTTTCTAAGGAACCTCCATACTGTTCTCCATAGTGGCTGTATCAATTTACATTCCCACCAACAGTGCAAGAGGGTTCCCTTTACTCTACACCCTCTCCAGCATTTATTGTTTGTAGACTTTTTGATGATGGCCATTCTGACCGGTGTGAGGTGATACCTCATTGTAGTTTTGGTTTGCATTTCTCTAATGATTAGTGATGTTGAGCATCCTTTCATGTGTTTGTTGGCAATCTGTATATCTTCTTTGGAGAAATGTCCATTTAGTCTTCTGCCCATTTTTGGATTGGATTGTTTGTTTTTTTGATACTGAGCTGCATGAGCTGTTTGTATATTTTAGAGATTAATTCTTTGTCAGTTGCTTCATTGGCAAATATTTTCTCCCATTCTGAGGGTTGTCTTTTTGTCTTGGTTATGGTTTCCTTTGCTGTGCAAAGGCTTTTAAGTTTCATTAGGTCCCATTTGTTTATTTTTGTTTTTATTTCCATTTCTCTAGGAGGTGGGTCAGAAAGGATCTTGCTGTGATTTATGTCATAGAATGTCCTGCCTATGTTTTCCTCTAAGAGTCTTATAGTGTCTGGCCTTATATTTAGGTCTTTAATCCATTTTGAGTTTATTTTTGTGTATGGTGTTAAGGAGTGTTCTACTTTCATTCTTTTACATGTAGCTGTCCAGTTTTCCCAGCACTACTTATTGAAGAGGCTGTCTTTTCTCCATTGTATATTTTTGCCTCCTTTATCAAAAATAAGGTGACCATATGTGTGTGGGTTTATCTCTGGGCTTTGTATCCTGTTCCATTGATCTATATTTCTGTTTTTGTGCCAGTACCAAACTGTCTTGATTACTGTAGCTTTGTAGTATAGTTTGAAGTCGGGGAGCCTGATTCCTCTAGCTCCATTTTTCTTTCTCAAGATTGCTTTGGCTCTTCGGGGTCTTTTGTGTTTCCATACAAATTGTGAAACTTTTGTTCTAGTTCTGTGAAAAATGCCATTGGTAGTTTGATAGGGATTGCATTGAATCTGTAGATTGCTTTGGGTAGTATAGTCATTTTCACAATGTTGATTCTTCCAATCCAAGAACATGCTATATCTCTCCATCTGTTTGTATCATCTTTAATTTCTTTCATCAGTGTCTTATAGTTTTCTGAGTACAGGTCTTTTGTCTCCTTAGGTAGGTTTATTCCTAGGTATTTTATTCTTTTTGTTGCAATGGTAAATGGGAGTGTTTCCTTAATTTCCCTTTCAGATTTTTCATCATTAGTGTATAGCAATGCAAGAGATTTCTGTGCATTAATTTTGTATCCTGCTACTCTACCAAATTCATTGATTAGCTCTAGTAGTTTTCTGGTAGCATCTTTAGGATTCTCTATGTATACTATCATCTCATCTGCAAACAGTGACAGTTTTACTTCTTCTTTTCCAGTTTGGATTCCTTTTATTTCTTTTTCTTCTCTGATTGCTGTGTCTAAAACTTCCAAAACTATGTTGAATAGTAGTGGTGAGAGTGGGCAACCTTGTCTTGTTCCTAATCTTAGTGGAAATGTTTTCAGTTTTTCACCACTGAGAATGATGTTGGCTGTGGGTTTGTCATAAATGCCTTTATTATGTTGAGGTACATTCCCTCTATGCCTACTTTCTGGAGAGTTTTTATCATAAATGGGTATTGAATTTTGTCAAAAGATTTTTCTGCATCTATTGAGATGATCGTATGGTTTCTATCCTTCAGTTTGTTAATATGGTGTATCACATTGATTGATTTCCATATACTGAAGAATCCTTGCATTCCTGGGATAAACTCCACTTGATCATGCTGTATGATCCTTTTAATGTGCTGCTGGATTCTGTTTGCTAGTATTTTGTTGAGGATTATCCATCTATGTTCATCAGTGATATTGGCCTACAGTTTTCTTTATTTTTGACATCTTTGTCTGCTTCTGGTATCAGGGTGATGGTGGCCTCGCAGAATGAGTTTGGGAATGTTCCTCCCTCTGCTATATTTAGGAAGCGTTTGAGAAGGATCGGTGTTAGCTGTTCTCTAACTGTTTGATAGAATTCGGCTGTGAAGCCATCTGGTCCTGGGCTTTAGTTTGTTGGAAGATTTTTAATCACAGTTTCAATTTCAGTGCTTGTGATTGGTCTGTTTATATTTTCTATTTCTTCCTGGTTCATTCTCAGAAGGTTGTGCTTTTCTAAGAATTTGTCCATTTCTTCCAGGTTGTCCGTTTTATTGGCATATAGTTGCTTGTAGTAAGCTCTCATAATCCTTTCTATTTACGCAGTGTCAGTTGTTACTTCTCCGTTTTGATTTCTAATTCTGTTGATTTGAGTCTTCTCCCTTTTTATCCTGGTGAGTCTGGCTAATGGTTTATCAATTTTGTTTATCTTCTCAAAAACCAGCTTTTTGTTTTGTTGATCTTTGCTATCGTTTTCTTCATTTCTTTTACATTTATTTCTGATCTGATCTTTATGATTTCTTTCCTTCTGCTAACTTTGGGGTTCTTTTGTTCTTCTTTTCTAATTGCTTTAGGTGTAAGGTTAGATTGTTTATTTGAGATGCTTCTTGTTTCCGGAGGTAGGATTGTATTGCTATAAAGTTCCCTCTTAGAACTGCTTTTGCTGCATCCCATAGGTTTTGGGCCATCGTGTTTTCATTATCATTTGTTTCTAGGTATATTTTGATTTCGTCTTTGATTTCTTCAGTGTTTTCTTGGTTATTTAGTAGTGTATTGTTTAGCCTCCATGTGTTTGTATTTTTTACAGATTTTTTCCTGTAATTGATATCTAGTCTCATAGCGTTGTGGTCGGAAACGATACTTGATACGATTTCACTTTTCTTAAATTTACCAAGGCTTGATTTGTGACCCAAGATATGATCTATCCTGGAGAGTTTTCCATGAGCATTTGAGGAGAAAGTGTATTCTGTTAGTTTTTGGATGGAATGTCCTATAAATATCAATTAAGTCCGTCCTGTTTAATGTATCATTTAAAGCTTGTGTTTCCTTATTTATTTTCATTTTGTTTGATCTGTCCATTGGTGAAAGTGGGGTGTTAAAGTCCCCTACTATGATTGTGTTACTGTCGATTTCCCCTTTTATGGCTGTTAGCATTTGCCTTATATATTGAGGTGCTCCTATGTTGGGTGCATAAATATTTACAATTGTTATATCTTCTTGGATTGATCCCTTGATCATTATGTAGTGTCCTTCTTTGTCTCTTGTAATAGTCTTTATTTTAAAGTCTATTTTGTCTGATAGGAGAATTGCTACTCCAGCCTTCTTTTGATTTCCATTTGCATGGAATATGTTTTTCCATCCCCTCACTTTCAGTCTGTATGTGTCCCTAGGTCTGAAGTGCATCTCTTGTAAACAGCATATATATGGGTCTTGTTTTTGTACCCATTCAGCCAGTCTATGTCTTTAGGTTGGAGTATTTAATGCGTTTACATTTAAGGTAATTATTGATATGTTATGTTCCTATTACCGTTTTCTTAATAGTTTTGGGTTTGTTATTGTAGATCTTTTCCTTCTCTTGTGTTCTTGCCTAGAGAAGTTCCGTTAGCATTTGTTTTAAAGCTGGTTTGGTGGTGCTGAATTCTCTTCTTTTGCTTGTCTGTAAAGCTTTTAATTTCTCTGTCGAATCTGAATGAGATCCTTGCTTGGTAGAGTAATCTGGGTTGTAGCTTTTTCCCTTTCATCACTTTAAGTATGTCCTGCCACTCCCTTCTGGCTTGCAAAGCTTCTGCTGAAAGATCAGGTGTTAACCTTATGGGAATCCCCTTGTATGTTATTTGTTGTTTTTCCCTTGCTGCTTTTAATATTTTTTCTTTGTATTTAATTTTTGATAGTTTGATTAGTATGTGTCTTGGCGTGTTTCTCCTTGGATTTATCCTGTATGGGACTCTCTGCACTTCCTGGACTTGATTGACTATTTCCTCTCCCTTATTAGGGAAGTTTTCAACTATAATGTCTTCAAATATTTTCTCAGTCCCTTTCTTTTTCTCTTCTTCTTCTGGGACCCCTATAATTTGAATGTTGGTGCATTTAATGTTGTCCCAGAGGTCTCTGAGACTGTCCTCAATTCTTTTCATTCTTTTTTCTTTATTCTGCTCTGTGGTAGTGTTATTTCCACTATTTTATCTTCCAGGTCACTTACCCGTTCTTTTGCCTCAGTTATTCTGCTGTTGATTCCTTCTAGAGAATTTTAAATTTCATTTATTGTGTTATTCATCATTGTTTGCTCTTCTGTTCTTCTAGGTCCCTGTTAAACGTTTCTTGTACTTTCTGCATTCTATTTCCAAGATTTTGGATCATCTTTACTATCATTACTCTGAATTACTTTTCAGGTAGACTGCATATTCCCTCTTCATTTGTTTGGTCTGGTGGTTTTTTACCTTGCTCCTTCATCTGCTTCATATTTCTTGTCTTCTCATCCTGCTTAACTTACTGTGTTTGGGGTCTCCTTTTCACAGGCTGCAGGTTCGTAGTTCCCATTGTTTTTGATGTCTGCCCCCAGGGGGTAAGGTTGGTTCAGTGGCTTGTGTAGGCCTCCTGGTGGAGGGGACTGGTGCCTGTGTTCTGCTGGATGAGGCTGGTATTGATTTTCTGGTGGGCAGGACCGCATCCGGCGGTGTGTTTTGGGGTGCCTGTGAACTCAGTATGATTTTAGGCAGCCTCTCTGCTAATGGGTGGGGTTGTGTTCCTGTCTTGCTAGTTGTTTGGCATAGGGGTGTCCAGCCCTGGAGCTTGCTGGTCGTTGAGTGGATCTGGGTCTTAGTGTTGAGATGGAGATCTCTGGGAGAGCTCTCACCGGTTGATATTACGTGGAGCTGGGAGGTCTCTGCTGGACCAATGTCCTGAACTTGGCTCTCCCACCTCAGAGGCTCAGGCCTGACACCCAGCTGGAGCACCAAGACCCTGTCAGCCACATGGCTCAGAAGAAAAGGGAGAAAAAAAAGAAAGAAGGAAAAAAAATTACAATAAAGTTATTAAAATTAAAAAATTAAAATTAAAATAAAGAAATAAAGTAATAAAAAAAAAAAGGAAGAGAGCAACCAAACCAATAAACAAATCCACCAATGATAACAAGCGCTAAAAACTAAACTAAGATAAACATATAAATCAGAAACTAGTCAGTCGCATACAGCAAACCCCAAGTCTACAGTTGCTCCCAAAGTCCATCGCCTCAATTTTGGGATGATTCGTTGTCTATTCAGGTATTCCACAGATGCAGGTACATCAAGTTGATTGTGGAGATTTAATCCGCTGCTCCTGAGGCTGCTGAGAGGGATTTCCCTTTCTCTTCTTTGTTTGCACAGCTCCTGGGGTTCAGCTTTGGATGTGGCCCCGCCTCTGCGTGTAGGTCGCCTGAGGGCGTCTGTTCCCTGCCCAGCCAGGACAGGGTTAAAGGAACGGCTGATTAGGGCCTCCCAGGGGGAAGGAGGGGTACAGAATGCGGAGCGAGCCTGTGGCGGCAGAGGCCAGCATGATGTTGCACCAGCCTGAGGCGCGCCGTGCGTTCTCCCGGGGAAGTTGTCCCTGGATCACGGGACCCTGGCAGTGGCGGGCTGCACAGGCTCCCGGGAGGGGTGGTGTGGAGAGTGACCTGTGCTCGCACACAGGCTTCTTGGTGGCGGCAGCAGCAGCCTTAGCGTCTCATGCCCGTCTCTGGGGTCCGTGCTGATAGCCGGGGCTCGCGCCCATCTCTGGAGCTCGTGTAGGCGGTGCTCTGCATCCCCTCTCCTCGCGCTCCCCGAAACAATGGCCTCTTGCCTCTTCGGCAGTTCCAGACTTTTTCCCGGACTCCCTCCCTGCTAGCTGTGGCGCACTAGCCCCCTTCAGGCTGTGTTCACGCAGCCAACCCCAGTCCTCTCCCTGGGGTCTGACCTCCGAAGCCCGAGCCTCAGCTCCCAGCCCCCAGCTTCTCCGGCGGGTGAGCAGACAAGCCTCTCGGGCTGGTGAGTGCTGGTCGGCACCGATCCTCCGTGTGGGAATCTCTCCGCTTTGCCCTCTGCACCCCTGTTGCTGCGCTCTCCTCCGTGGCTCCGAAGCTTCCCCCCTGCCACTCCCATCTCCGCCAGAGAAGGGGCTTCCTAGTGTGTGGAAGCTTTTCCTCCTTCACAGCTCCCTCCCAGAGGTGCAGGTCCCATCCCTATCCTTTTGTCTCTGTTCTTTCTTTTTTCTTTTGTCCTACCCAGGTATGTGGGGAGTTGGTTGCCTTTTGGGAAGTCTGAGGTCTTCTACCAGCGTTCAGTAGGTGTTCTGTAGGAGTTGTTCCACATGTAGGTGTATTTCTGATGTATTTGTGGGGAGGAAGGTGACTTCCACATCTTACTCCTCCGCCATCTTGAAGGTCCTCCTGAATTCTCCTGGATGGCTCCAACAAGGATGGTTCCCATGGTAGGTTCTTGTGGCAGAAAGAATTCAGAGACAGAGAGGGAGATCAAGAAAGCAAAGTGATGATTTATTTAAGTGATGGATTGTTAGGTTTTTTGCCATTGAATTGTATGAGTTCTTTATGTATTTTGGATATTTACTCCTTATCAGATATTGTGATTTGCAAATATTTTCTCCCATTTCATAGGTTGCCTTTTGGTTTTGTTGATGGTTTTCTTTGCTGTAGTTTTTAGTTTGATGTAGTCCCACTTACTGATTTTTGCTTTTGTTGCTTGTGTTTTTGCTGTATATTCAGGAAACCGCAGCCAAGACCAGTCTCAACAACCTTTTTACCCTGTGTTTTCTTCTAGGAGTTTTACAGTTTCAGGTCTTAAATTTAAGTTTTTATTCCATTTCAAGTTCATTTTTGTGTGTGGTGTAAGACAGGGGTCCTTTTTCATTCTTCTGTATGTGGTTATCCAGTTCTCCCAGCACCGTTTGTTGAGGAGACTATCCTTTCCCCATTGAGTATTCTTGGCTCCCTTGTCAGATATTAGTTGACCATTGATTTGGAGTTTCTGAGCCTCAAGGTTCTTAGGGGCTAATGGAGGCAAACACACACAAAGTATGTTGTTACAACACAAATTACAAATAAAGCTATATGCAGGGGTTCAGGGAAGATTTCCAAGAAAAATATGTTCTTAAGACTGGAGGAAAAAGTAAGAATGATTGTCTGTCATGAACAAAGACGTGGTTCTCATGTTTTTGTTGACTTGACATGCTATGAAATGCATGGTGCCCATGGAATGGGTGAAATGGGGAGCAGTGAAAACGCACGGTGCATGTTGGGCATTACCAATGGTGCAGTGTTACTAAAGGGTTAAAGTCTTTGCGAGGGAGAGGTGAGAGAGACGCTTGGACTTACTGACAAGGATAATGGATGGTCCTAGATACCACGTTAAGGAGCTTGGGTCTTGTCTGGGAAAGCCCGTAAAGAGCTTCAGGTGGTGATAGTGTTGATGGATTCATAGGGACTAGATTAGGAGCTGGGAGGCTAGTATATTAAGCAAGAAATGATGAGTGTCTAACTGCAAGGTAGGGACGAGAAAAGAGTTATTTAGAGATGAGCAAATGATTGCCTATGGGTAACACGGTGGGGAGATAGTGCAGAGCAGAGATATGAGAGAATTGCTGGGTTTTAACCCTTGAACAACTGGGTGGATGGTAGAACTTTTAAGTTGAGATGAGGAATATAGTACAAAGTGGGAATGATTACAGTAATAGCTAACATTTATGGGATAGTAAGCACTAGGTGTTGCGCTGTATGCTTTATGTGTGTTAACTCATTGACAGTAATAACCCATGAAGTAGGTGCACTATTATCCCCATTTGATAGATGAGGAAATTGAGGCAGGGAACGACGGCTAAGGTCCCATTTAGCTAAGATACAAAATGAGGCATTTTGGCACCAGAGCTTAGCACTTAGTCTCAATATGATATAATAGCATTGTTGTGACCCTTATCGATGTGACCAATAGCACGAAACCTGAGTCCTTGTAATACTTTATATTTCACAACACAACACTTGTGGAATGATAATGGGTGATGCCTTTAAGCATGACTTACGTGGTTACATTAGTTGGTGGAATGTAGCAGCAAATGACTATCTGTTATAATAGTGAATTGGTTTAATTTGTGCAAAGTACAAGAGTATTGAATTTACCAACATTGATTTATAAACAATCTAGGAATTGAAGAAAAGTTTAAAAATAGGCAGTATTTTGAAAATTTTAGGCAATTGCCCATTGTATAGCTTGTTTTACATTTTTCACAGAGAGGTGGGGGGGAAATCTGCTTGTTAAAGCTCCTAGTATTTCTCTTTATATATCCTGGTGTCTTACACATGGTAGAAACTCGACTGTCAGGTTGGGAATGGGAAGAGAGGAAGCTGAGACATGAATCAAGACAGCTCGAAGGAGTTCTGGTTGGTGGGATGGGAATCAGTGCACAGTGCGGGGCACCTTGGACAGGAGCACTGGCAGGTGGGCAGTTCCAGCAGGAGGCAAGGCAGGATGTAACCGTGGGTGTGGGTGCAGACAGTGGGTAAATGTGTTAGTGGGAGTAGATAGAAGGTCTCTGTTATTTGCTTCTCTATTTTCAGGGAATAAGAGAAAGGAGGATATCAGGTCTTCATCTCCCCTAGTCTTCCAGCACTGCTCTTAGGGACCAGCCATTTCCATATGGCCAGACCCAGTGGTCACTTCCTTTTTGAAATACTTTCTTCACTTGGCCGTGACCATGCTCTCTTAGTTTTCCTTCTGCCTTATTGCCACTCTTCAGCCTTCTTTGCCTAGTGCCTCTTTATCTCCCTGACTTCTAGCTCTAGAGCTCCAAACACGGAGTGCTTTTTCCTCTGTCTGTAGTCGCTCCCTGGGGGATGTCATTCAGGTCCCTGACCCTGAACGCCGCCTGTGTGTGCTGATGACCCCCGAATTCAAGCTCCTAGTCTTCACCTCTGTGCTGGGCTCCAGACCCGCATAGCTCACCGCCTGCTCACTGTCATTTCTTGGGAATCTCCTAGGTATCTCACTTGGCATGTCCAAAACTGTGCTTTGATTCTCCCTCCCCAAATCTGCCGTGGCCCTTATCTGTAGTCTTTTCCTTTTCAGTGGATGGCTGCTCTACCAGAGTAGAGTAGAACTTAGTTCTAAGATTTTACCTCAGACATGACGTAAACTTCCTTTGATGGAACTTCCTTCAAAATCGGACCCTTCCCTCCCCTTTCCTCCCTCCATGGCTCTCGCCAGCTGCCCGACGGCTCTCACAGGGACGATTACAGCAGCCCCCAGTCAGGTGACCTGGCTTCTGTCCTGGGCCTGGGTGAGCCTGTTAAAGCCAAGTCACATCGCGTTGCTCTGGTGTCCGCAACCAACCAGTGTGTCTGCGTCCCACTCAAATGCACGCCACCGTCCTTGCCAGAGTCTGCACGGCCACGTATTCCGAGGCTCCTCTCCCCTCTGGTCCTGCCGCTTGGCTCCGTGCCGCTCTCCCCTCTGCTCGCGCTGCCCCGGCCCTCAGGGCCTCCTGTAGCGCCTTGAACGTGCCTGGCCTTTTCTCTTCTCCAGGGCCTGCTTTTCTCTTTGCCTGAAAGCCTGTTTTCCTAGATAATCGGTATCACTCCCTCCCCCCTCTTTCCAGGTCTCTGCTTCAGTGTAGCTGTGTCTGAGCAGCCTCCAGGACCACCCTGGATACCCAGGAACCTCTTGTCCCAGGAACTCGTGGTTCTCCTACGGTGCTTTATGTTTCTTTATACCACCTCTTGTTATTATACATTTTTTTATCATCTTTTTTCTCCTTTTAGAATGTAAGCTCCATGATGGTAGGGACGTTTCCCCCTTCTTTCTTGATGATATCCCAGTGCCTCAAATAACAGTGTTTGGCACGTTATAGCTATTTACTAAGTATTTATTGAATGCGTTGCATGAATGAGTAACTGTTTCATGAACAGCTTTCCTGTTTGTCTCTAAGCGGCTGGGTAAGTCAGTATTGATCTAACCGAGTGTTCCTTCCGCTCCACAGCACGATGGGCACTTCCGTTCCAGGAGGCACGTATCCCAGCCAGGCTTCAGTGTACAGTCCCCCTCCTGCCGCCGCTGCCGCCCCCGACGTCACCATGTACCAGAACGCAGGCAGCAGCCTGTCCCAGGTGCCGAACTACACTTTAACGTCAGCACTGCCCCAGCCGCCTCCGCCCCAGCAGCCGTACTCTCCGAAGGCCCTGCTGTAGGGCTGGGATTCCTCTTTGTGGCAAATACCTGCTAAACGCCGATGACAATGTTATGAGATTCTTTGATATCTTAAGATTTGTTTATCCTCAGCTTATAGGAATCGTATCTTGGTCAGCAAGTTCCAATATTCAAGAAGGGAGACCTCTCTTCAATTTGCACTGACTTTTTAGAGGTCCTCCCCTCCCCCTCCCCCAGAGGAATGAAACTACTTACAACATCTGATTCCTTTCGTAATATGAAAGAATCAGTGCAAGATTATTTGTCTCGTAAAATTACCTGGTCTGCAGAAAGTCAAACTGGCAAGCACCGTTGTGGCAGATGTGTGCATAGATCGCTGTGTAACTTCACTCGTGGCCACTTTGAATCACGGTGGTGATCATGTGAATATATTTAACACTGTTAACTTAATTGACATTGCTGTTTTATTTTAATCATGAGCAACTACCATGTTTCATAATGTTTTGTGTAAATTTAAGAGAATTACACTGTCCTTTTGAACTGCAAGAGAACAACGCTTTAGCATATGTACATGAAGGCATTATGTTGTCCATGTTTCAGTTTCCCATTAAACTGAACCTTCCTTGGAGTAATTGTGCGCTGAACACACGTATGTTATGTCGTTGTGTGGCCTCTGCATACTACTAGCTGTCATCACACCAGCGTACAGTAGCTAAATTTTTGGTGCATTTATAGGAAATGATGATGTTCCCTTTTAAACTTTTACATTTTGGCATGATATTTCAGAATACTGTGGGACCATGAGACAAAATTAAGTTGGACCACATTCTTTATATCTTACTTTTAAAGAAATAATGTTAATTTACTTTTTCCTAGTTGAAGATAGTAATTAGGTTTCTAAGCTGTATACTGTGTTTATTGGTGGCAGTGACACCAAAGATAGAGGCAATGGATAGAAGCTTTGAAACTGGAAAGAAAACATGAATTACACTACGTTTTCAAAGTCTCTTGTAATTATTTAGGCTATAACAAAATTTGATTCATCTGTCTTAATAACACTGCTAGTCTTTTAAATATGTCTTTAACACAGTGTATCCTTTAATTCTTCATTAAAATGGATGTAAGTGGATGTTTCAAAGTCATCTAGATTCCTGGCATTGCTTAACAGTTTGTTTATTTATTCTTGTCTTTCAAACGGGATTTATGGGCTGCTCTCTCTCTTTTAAAGTTCTAAATGGAATTATTTTGGCTTCTTATTCAGGAGTAGTTTGAATGAATGCTTTTCTTTTAATCCATATGTAATATGTTTTCTACTGACATTTTAATCTCCTTAAATATTTATAACTTCCCTAGTTTTGTGCTATTATTTAACGCTATTATTTGAACAACTGAAAAATTGAGTTGAGCGTCATAGTAAATGAATTGATTTAGTAACAGGTGTCACACCATAAATGAAGATTTAATTTGTATTTTCTCAGACTATTATGATCAGGTACTTGCTTTCCTTTTGACAAATGATTCCATCTTTGGCAAGGTAGGTTCAAATTTAAATCCTCATATTCAACTTAGGGTGTTTCACCCTAGTGTTGTGTTTTCCTGAGTTTAGAGTACGTTGCCCTCAAATAGTAGTTTTAAAATTTGAATTCAAACTTTACATTAAAATTTTTTTAATACGTTGTTTTTTGATGAACGTTGTCAAAACATTGTACTCTTTCTCATTCCAATTTGAATACTCTAGTTTAAGTGATACACTTCGTCTCAAGTCATATTGTATTTTTCTCTTTGTCTTTTGATGAATTCCTGTTTACCAATGGCAAATGTATCATTTTTCCCATTGTATTTTGATATGCTTCATGATGTAAAATCAATGATATATTCTCTAGTATGTGTTTTGCCCTGTAAAAGTCAAAGAATGGTGAAATGAAAAAAGACTACCCTTATTACAATGCATATGCAAGTTTCTTTACCTTTATAAAGATTTAAATGATGAATACTTAAAACTGATACTATATTAGTTTGCAGTTTTCACTTATTAGGTATAAAAATAGCAGACGGAAAAAATTCCACTGGAAAGGAACCACTGGATTTTTCATCTTTCAGATGACATAGCAAGGACGGAAATAGGAAAGGACCAGTTAGGAGCACAGTGATTTTGTTCTGCAACCAGTGTATGTGTTGCACTTCCGTAAAATCTTTCTTTGAAAGATAGCTGTCCCTTTTTAAAGGGAATAGGATTATTTATAAAAAGAACTAACTATAATATGAATTTCTGTGAAGCAAATTTTACTTCTCAGTTTATTTCCTTTATAAAGTTTGTGTATCCATAAGCCAGTGACATTTGAATGGAAAAATTCAGCCCAGTTATATACTATCTAGCTTGAGTAGCCAACAAACCCCGCAGTCAGTTGGATGGACAATATATCAGTGCCCTAAACCTACCTAGTAGGAATAATATGTAGTATGTCCTTACCATGATTTTGCAGTCTTTTCTAACTCCCTGGTCCTGCTTCACCGTTACCTGTCTCTCCTACTCAGTGATGAACCTTTTCCTGTGCCCAGAGATTCCCTTCTTTATATTAAAAACTTCTGGACCTTGTTTCTATACCTCTTAATTTTTGTAATTAGAATGCTTAATAGACCCCTAACTTTCTTTTCTGATAGATACAATTTTCATATATGACATATGTATAATTCAGCATGAAACTATCTTTAGTCCCAAGCTTCAAGTTTATACAAGATAAATTAGTGTCCTATATGGTAAACCATGCAACTGCAAAAGCTATATAATTATTTTCTAAAATGAGGTCCATTGGTATAATTGGTCAAATTTTCATTTCTTTAATACATTAAAATTACTGTTTTCTTTTTCTCATCTTACCGATTGTATTAACAATTATATAGCATCCTGTTATATAACTCTTTAAATATTTAATAACAAAATTATAGTTTAAATTCTTCACTCATATCATTTTCTAATTTTTAAAAATTTTTTTCATTGTCGATGAATCCTTGTACCCTTTAGAATAAATATATAAAAGAAACTTACCTAAATATTTTCTCAAAGACCTTATGTTCAGTTATCTTTTATTTTAGAATCATGGTTCGATTAAGTGTTCTAGTCAAATATCTAGATTATTTTCTATGCTGTTTATAATTACATGCCCCCCTGGTTTTTAAGCAAAGCTGCCTTGAGTTTTATATATTCTTTTTTAGTGTGGTCTTCCTTTGAAATTATAATACTTAGTAATTTTTTTCCCTGAAGTTTTTCTAGCTTCAGCAATATTTTTTCCTTATAATATTCTAGAGCATTTTAAATCTCAGTGTTTAAAATATTAGATTTCCTTATTGAACAAAACCTAACATTTTATTGGTGATAACTTGTCGTCATACTGTTTGCTCTTTGTTGATATTTCAACTCCCTAGCTTTATGTTAATACTTCCCTCTGCCTTTATTCTCTGTTCCCTGCTTCTTTTAGAGTCAAGAGTTTCTGATAAAGATTGAAGATTAAATTATTGTGTCGGTAAGCCCTTGTATAAACGCGAAAGGAACTGGTTCTAATAATCGTTTGATGTTCAGAGACTTAAAAAAGTTATGTCTATTTTAGAAAAGAGTATATACAAATTCGTTGATCTGCTGCCCTCATGAGAGTATATACAAATTTGTTGATCTGCTGCCCTCATCAGTAACAAATATCTTTTGAGTTTATAGCCTCAAAATGTGTCTATGTATTTACAAATTATAGAAGTTCTACTGTAGTAATACATATAGCACATTATGAAACACACCAAAAATAGAAGTCTTACAGGGCAAGAGGTAAATTATTAATAGAAATTCTAATATTTTCTTCCCGTATCTCTGGTTCATTTAGTCTGTCCCCTAGGATGTGTATGCCCGATTTGGAGACCACTGTTTTAGAGGTTAAGATTAAGCAGAGGGGAGTACGATGTTACTAAGTTGGCCCTTTGAAGTCAGTATCTGATACTACAGGTGGTGCTTTTCCCAGCAACTCTTATGTTGAGAATTTTCAGACTTACAGAAAGATTGAAATAATGCATTGAACACCTGAGTACTCTTCGTCTTGATTGACTAATCATTAACATTTTGTCACATTTGCTTTATCTCTTTATGTATGTTTATATATACGTGTGTGTGTGTGTATCCATGTTTGTGTCTAGGTGTGTCTGTATGTGCATATGCACATATACTTTATTGTGTGAATAAACAAAGTTACAGACTTCGCACTAAACTATACACCTAAGCATTTCATCATGTATTTTGTAAGGATAAGTACATATTCCTTCATAACCTAAACCTTTGTCACATCTAAGAAAATTAACAGTAATTCTGTAATATTATTCTTACCAAACATCCCCAAACTGTTTTATAGGTACAGTTTTTTTAAAAATCCAGGAAATATATCACATTTTTAATGTCCATTTATTCTCTATTAATCTGGATTGATCTCTTCTTTTTTTCCCTGCCTTTTTAAAGATCTACACCAGTTGTCTCATAGTGTGTCCCACATTCTGGATTTATCTCTTCTTTCTTTATGATGTTATTTAGTTAACTTGATGCACGGTTCTCATTATAGTAACTCTTTTATTATTAATTAATCCCCCCAAATTGCAGTCAGAACTATGTGACTTACGGTTACAGGGGATGAATCTAAATTTTTCAAGCTCGTATCAGAAAACTGTACATATAAATGAACATTGTTAGCCTAAAGTATGGTTATTCTGTATGAGAGACCGCGTGCTCAGGCCATTGATGCTACCATGGCTCAGTACAGTTTTGTGTTCTTCCTTTCAAATTGCATTCAGAGTACATGAAGGAAATTTGTGCCCTTGAAAAAAATAATTAGCTCCCCTTCTCCACCATTCAAACCAAAATGAGCTTTTCTCAAGCTTGTTCATGTACCTGATTCACTCTGGATGGCTTTTAGGTATTTTAGAAATGTCATCAACACTGATAGGACTCTGTTTTGGGATGTGTACATTTTGGCATGTTTGTTTAAAAAGACTTCTCTTTACCTTTTAGTCGTATCTTCTATTAAGATATTGAAATCACTTCAGAGGAAGGGAAATCCTTTCTTTATAAAAGTTCTAGTTTTTACTTATTTTCCTCAAATTGGTTGCCAAATTGGAATCAGGCCGACTAAAATTTATACCCACAGTCAAGTTAGAAACACATGCAAGTTACAATAATGTACACTATCAGGTTGTGAAATAGCTTGTTTAAGCCCTTACATTATTTCAGTTGGTTAATGGCTTTTAAAAAAAATAGAATAAATGTTTGGAATCCACTGTTTCTGTGGCAGGATATATGAAGTTTCTTAAGTGCAGGATAATTACATATCTTGTTACTTTAAAAAGAGATATGTAAACAGTTGAGAATGTTTTTGATTAATTATGTGTAATATTATGTTAGGCATTTAAGATGCCAAATGTGAAACATCCATACGGTATGATTATTTTCCTCAGAACTAAAAACACACAAAAAATACCTAAATACTGGTTTTGGATTTTGTTCCTTTTCCCTCAGAGAAAAAAATGTTTCAATTTAATATCTTTGATATTCTGTGATTTAAAAATACAATGATAACACTTAGTTGTGAAACATGACTGAAGAAGTTGTAGTGAAGAATACAGGTAAATTCATTTAATATTTACCAAAGAAGCTTCATTATAACAAGTCCATTTCTATACATGGCAGTTGGCACAGGATAAAAGGAAAGATTTCAGTATTTGCGTTGTAAAATGTATCCGTTTTGACCACATGGGTTTTTTGTAAAGGATGTGGTAATACTTTCGGTTGCAGAAAAGAATAAGAACTAAATTATGTTATGGGAGTTCGTTGGAGTTGTATTCTGCTATGAAGTGGAAATTTCAGTTCATTGCCCTTGGAATTTAGATTTTAACCCAGATATATCTTTTCTCAAAAGAATATCTTGCTAGATATGTGATCCTAGGCAGTTCCATGAGTCTCTTGGGCCTTCCACTTATTTATAAATTGTAGTGTTAGTGTAACTGTCACATGATCCTTTGACGCTTGCAGAAATTCTGTGCTTCAGATCCCCAGCCTCCCTGCTGTTCAGCCTGAATAACTCATCTGTGCCACTGCAATTACCTCATAGCTCAGAGAAGGAAAAGGTACTGAAACTCGGGAACATGTTTCCAGCACATGGTCATAACAGTATATTCCCTGTGAGTAATCTGGGGATGCCTGATGTCCGTTAGTCAGCTCCTGAGCCTTTTGTTGATGTTTGAGTGACCCCACCAGGAACGTCTGCACTTTGAGTAGAAGCGCTTTCATTTGATAGTACTTTCACTTTCATTGGGGGAAGAATTAAATAATTACGACTCTGAAGCATACACAGTTTTCATATCTTGCTTCAAGCTAAAGGAGAGAGGTAGCATTGGACTATATGAAATTTTACCGTTTTTGATGTTCTTGTAGGCAGAGTTGTGTTTATTGACGTGAAAATTATGATGAAGCCAACGTACTATACTTGCCATCCTTTTGCTGTTTTATTTACTAAGTAAGCAGATTACCTGAAATGTTAGAGAACTATGGAAACTAGCAGTTTCCATCTTTGAGGCTGGCCGAGCGTGTCTTTTTCTAATATTCCAAATAAGGTACACAATCAGCAATGGCATTTTTTTACATCACAAATATTTGGCCTAGAAAAATGTCATTATACATTGTTACAAGTTATTAATATTAATACACATAAACATTAGCCGTTAAAGTTGTTTTTCTAGTCAACAACTTTTTTCTTGTATGTCAATCAGTTACATGTGTCTGTTATTTTATATAGTTATATAAAACAATTCCAAGGGTAAAATATATATTTTCTAGTTTTCTTGTTTGCACTTTAGGAAATTACATACCCTGCTGGCATTAAAGAAAATTATTTCCAAAATTAGTTTATGCTGAATCTGATAAAAAAGGCTTATATCAAGTATTCAATAAGGTAGATAAGCTTTTTCAGAGGGGGGGAAAGACAAAATTTCCGATTGTTTTCACTGGTTGTGTCATATTCTCCCTTTGTAAGCAGGAGTAGTCACTGACTTTTCAGAATCTTTTTTTGCTGTCTCATGCTAATTTTTTCAAGAATAATTCCGGGAGTGAATACTGGTTGAGTTTTACCAAAACAAAGAAACAAGCAAACAAAAGAAAGTTCTTTATCTTATGTCATAGTAAAAATCAATTTTGTGTTTGTACAGATGTTTTTTTATTTTTAAAAGATTACTTAGATTCAAATTGGTCTTAGTGAAATGATTTAATATCAAAACATCAGGATAATTTAATTTCATTCATGGTTGCCAAATGTTAATTTGCTTGGAGGAGGAACAGGTAGGCCAGTGGATTCCTTTCAGGTTAACTTAAGCATGTATTTTAAATAGGAAGACTTCTAGTATCTGGAATGGAACTATATTAGGCTGCAAGTTAAATTATTGTGCTGTTGCTTAACTCCATTAAACTAAGGAATATTTTGTCTCTGCATGCCTTTCGTTTATTTGAAAGAGAATTTCTTTAAGGTTTTTAGCATGATAGGAGCAAAGTTCTGTTTTTATTTTAACTCTTTTCCAGCATTTGTATATATTTAACTATGCGGACCTATTTGAAAAGCAAAAAACACCCCCAAATTTTATTTTATTTGCAACATGACTCTGTTTATGCTTTCAGTGGGGAGCATTAACATTGAGTAAGTATCCAGTTTATACTAAATGTTTGTTTTATGTATGTTACAATTCACAATGGTCAGGGAAATTATTCTCAAAAATTAAGCAGAGAAGGATAGATTAATAGCTAAAGGAGCTGAGTTTAGGCATAAAACATATTTGTTTCTAACAGTTTTGTCAAAAACACTTTGAGATTAAAAACTTTGAAGTATTATTTTCCATTTTTGATGAAGAGGTAAGCGTCATTAAATTAAAATTGACTAGTGTGATCTAAATTACTGTGTGTAGTATGTTTTGAAAGTCATATTTCTAAATATTCTTTTTATCTAGTAATTCACAGCTTATTAATCAAATGCTGTGTATAGCTCATTTTTTTTCTGGGTATTTACAACAAGAGCTGTTGTCTGAGAAATGTAAAATTCTATACATAATGTTTGAAATCAATTCAAGGGCAACCTTAACGTTGTCTAGCAGATGACTCCTGTATATTGGACTTGAATTGTTGTAATTTTGGTGACCTGGAGCTCATAATAGAATACAGGGAATTCTGGTGTCATTCATGTATGTGTTCTAAAAATCACTGTGCTGTGCATAACTGCAAAATAAACAAGCCTTAGGTTTTGTGGGGAAAACTGGTTAGAGGCACAACATTCCAAAACTTCAGCAATGACATACTAATGAGTAAAGGTAAGAACCTAATGTAGGGACTTCCCTGGGGGTCCAGTGGTTTGAACTCCGAGCTTCCACTGCAGGGGACACGGGTTCAATCCCTGATTGGGGAACTAAGATCCTGCAGGCTGTGCAGCGTGGCCAAAAAAAACAAAAACAAAAAGAAAAATCTAATATAAACAGTATTAACTGTTTCACATGTTAAACGGTTTCTAGATACATGAATATTACAATAAATATAGCAGTTTACCTTGAAAAAACCTGAGGCATGCCTATGGGAGTGGGAGCGGGAAGGGTTGTATTTGTGGATTGAGTAAAGGTGGGCGGAGGGCCTGCTGGTGTCGGAGGGCAGTTGTGACACCAGACCTGGGTGAGCTGAGGGCGCTGGTGGTGTGAGGTGTGCACGCGTGTGTGTTTTGCCTATTCCTGCATGTGTTTTGTGTGTTCCTGTGCTCAGTTGAGCTGGGTGCAGTTTTCTACATGTCCTACCATTTCTCCTGGACAAAGCCACGCAAACTGAAATTTGCATTTTGCTCACATTGTTCCCTAGTGTCATCTCCTGCAACAAGCGTTTGTTTTCCAAACAGTCATTATATCAAAACTGACTCTCAAAGTCATTTAGAGATGGAGAATGAGTGGCTTAGTCACTATTAATTTCTAACTTAAAAAAAATACCTTTTATACTTTTAAGCGATTGATAAGAATTATGGATATTTAGGATACAAAGCTTTCTTTCCCCATACTAGATCAGAAAGGATCCCAGTTGAGCATGTGAGCACATTCAAATTCAAAGAATTACGCGTTTTGCTTAATTATAGTGAGAATATATGCCCTACAATCTTGCCCTCTCCTTCCAAAAAAGAAAGAGGAAAATTAAGGAAAACCATTATATTCTGAGTTAAGTGGGCATAGCCATCATGCCATTATTTCCATTGATTTTTAAAAATTAACTATTAATTTGTCCTTCAGTTGGCTGACTTTCGAATGTGTACCAGGTTTTCAAGGTTTACTAACTGATTTCTAAATTTTTACCTATTTCGCAGCACTAAGTACAGTAGATATTTATTTAAATATTTACGTACTTTTACAAATCAGAAAATATAAATACAGGTTATTTACACGTTCATTTTGACATCAACAGATTTTTGTTTTGTTGGACAAAATTCCTCCATTTATTTCTAAAGCATGCTGTGTAAATGAGCGAGTCTTCCTAGGGGTGAGGTTACCCGTGTCGGTCACATCTACACTGGCTTATTGCATTCACTTTTCCTGGTCCTCAGTTTTATCATCTATAAAGTGAGTTATGTCTCTTAAGTTCTGTTCCAGCTGCACTTCCTCCAGGTGATGTGAAAAACAGCATCGCTTTAATTTTATTTATTTAACAAGCACTTGCGTCGTTCTTACTGTGGGGTGGGTACTACTCTAAGTGCTTTTCAGATAACTCATTTAAACTAGGGTGATGCTGGAGGTGAGGAAACTGAGGCAGAGAGTTTGGTCATTTGCTCACGGTCATCCAGCCAGATGAAGGCAAAGCTGGGGCTCAAACCTAGGTAAAGGTTGCACTCTTGTCCAACAGTTGGTCATTGAAACGTTGATTCACTCTGTACTGTGTGGAAACTCTGGATGCAGCAGTGGAGAATGAGGCAGGCCCCTGCTCTCCAGAATCTTCTCACTAAGGGAGGATTTTGTATTCGTGTGTGTGTGAGTGAGTGTGTGTATCCCACAGAAGGACTCCAAGGTAGATATTTGTGAGACTACCACATTAGAATGTAAAAATATACATTTTCAGGTTAAGCAATTGGTTCCACGTTTCTAACTGGTTTATTTAAGATGGTTTAAATAAACCACAGGGTTCTAATCTAATGGTGGTAAACTAGGTGAGATTCTTTCAGGGGACTATGGAGACACGATAGTCAAAAGGCCTACTTAATACCTAAGATTAATGATATGTGTAGAAATTAAAATAGTTATGCTGAATCATTTACCTTAAAAGTTCTTAGTCAAACCAAATCCCCTGTATGTATGTTAATATGAGCTTCTTGAGGATCAGAATGGAATCTTTTTCATCTTTTTATCTGTACTGTACCTAAAATAATATTTTTCCCACTGTATTCACTTAAGTGTTGAGTGAATGATCAATTCAGTTTTACAGTGTGCAAGATGATTCTGCAGAGAGCTCTGTGTCTGTCAGGGACCTGCCAGGAGGTCGAATTACACTCAGGAGGTCAACTGCACAAGCTTTCGTGAAAGAACTACTTACTGAAGACTAAGGGAACGAGGAAGGGAAGTTGAGGCATCCTCTACCGTCAGGACCCCTGAGTCAAAAGGGGTAAGTGCTCCATAGCAATGCACGGAGCCCAGTGAGAGCTGGACTAATTGGAGGAGGGACAGACGGACAGAGCTGTGACTGGCACAGCAGGCAGGAAAGAGGCGCAAGGGGAGTGAATACCCTAGTGTCCCCTGCTGCCCTCTGATCTCCTGCTGGGCCTCTCATTGGCTGAACCCAGCTGGAATACAGAATGATGGGGACATCCGTGTGGGGGGACAAATGGAGAACAGCCAGCATGGGAGAAACATATCTGGATGTGTCTTAGTCCATTCAGGCTGCTATCACAGAATGCCATAGACCGGGTGCCTTATAAGTAACAGAAATTTATTTCTCACAGTTCTGGAAGCTGGGAAGTCCAAGGTCAAGACGCTGGCAGATTCAGTTTGTGAGGGCCTGCTTCCTGGTTCATAGCTGTCTTCTCACTATAACCTCTAACGGCAGAAGGAAGGAGGTAGGCAGCTCCTTGGGGTCTCTCTTATAAGGGCACTAATCCCATTCATGAGAGCTCTGCCCTCGTGACCTAATCGCCTCCCAAAGACCCCACCTCCAGACACCATCACACTGGGGCTTCGAATTTCAACATGAATTTTGCGGGGACATAAGCATTCGATCTATAGCATGATTGAAGCGTGCATTGTCATTGAAAGCAATTTGATTCACTGCTTGCAAAAATATTAAAAATTTTCCTCTATCAATTATATTATCACATATTTTATGAAAAGCCAAACATGTTCTAGGTGTTTTCCAGTTAATCGTTTAATATTCACATTGCTAAGAGTTTACATAAAGTACTGAATTTAAATTATCAGTAGGTGGGGCTTCCCTGGTGGCACAATGGTTAAGAATCCGCCTGCCAACGCAGGGGACACGGGCTCGAGCCCTGGTCCAGGAAGATCCCACATGCTGTGGAACAACTAAGCCCGCGAGCCACAACTACTGAGCCTGTGAGCCACAACTGCTGAAGCCCACACGCCTAGAGCCCGTGCTTCGCAACAAGAGAAGCCACCGCAATGAGAAGCCTGCACTCCGCAACGAAGAGTAGCCCCTGCTCCCCCCGCTTGCTGCAACTAGAAAAAGCCCGCACGCAGCAACGAAGACCCAATGTAGCCAAAAATAAATAAAATAAATTATCAGTAGGTGGTGCTGCTGAGATTGAATCCAGACACTTAACTGAAAGATGAGGATTCAGACAGGTTATGTGGGAAAGAATGTGACAGAGCCGTCAATTTCTGATTTGTTGTTTTTCATGACATCTGAAAAGCATTGATTTTTAGAATTTTCATTTACTTAATATGTGGAATATTCTGGATTTGCCCAACAAAGGAGCAGCAATGGATGTGTCTCCACAGAATCTGAAGGATAAGCATGTTATAGATCATTTTCTGACATGCTATACTGGGGATTAACTATTGCCTTCTTGATTCATTGCTTTGAGATATAAGCAATGAATCAAAATGTGCATCAAGATTTTTTAAATGGTTCAATTTTAATTTCCTGGAGAAGAGAATTACATGCAATTTAACAAGTGCCCCAAGCAATCCTTGTGGTCACACTGGTTTGGAAAATGCTGACAATATGCAGCCTTCTTCTTCTGGCCTAAGTTTCCTTATACACTTGGCCTGAGTTTTCACAAACATTCTGGGGACACAGTCACCTTTGAAAAGGTGAAGAAAGCTATGGATCTTCTCCCCAGAAAAATTCTCCCACCTAAAGTGTTATATATAATTTCAGGTGCTTCAGAGATATTTATTTATATTTATTTATTTATTTGATGTGGACTATTTTTTTTAAAGTCTTTATTGAATTTGTTACAATATTGCTTCTGTTTTATGTTTTGGTTTTTTGGCCGCGAGGCATGTGGGATCTTAGCTCCCTGAACAGGGATCAAACCCGCACCCCCTGCATTGGAAGGCGAAGTCTTAACCACTGGACCGCCAGGGAAGTCCCTCATAGATATTTAGAGTCCATCTATATAGGCTATTTTATGAACCCCTGTCCTATAGAATCAGTTTAAAACTCCTCAGTCTAGATATCGAGGCTTCCCCTAACCTCGGCCCACCCCACTGATGGACCCTTTTGCCCCATTATTTCCATCATAACTCAGGAGGTGTGAAGATGAACAGATTTTATAGATTATGTTCTTGACCATAATGGAAAAATTGAAATCAAAGAACCTGTATGGTTTCTGTACAGCCTATGTGAGTTCTTCATACTACAGAATACAGTCTATTGAGGAAATGATCTAGGCAGGATTTCATATTTTGCATCATTGGCATCTTCCAGGAGAAAAAAAAAATGGTAAAGGAGATTGCGTTGACTTGTTAAGCCACTTTTTTCTAGACTCAAAGACAAGCCTTTTATTTTGAGCATAATTTTAGGGCCATGGCGTACCACAGGGAAAGGTATTCTGGCAGCACCGTGGTGAAGCATGAAGGCTCACGTCAGGCTTCTCCAGTCTTTTACCAAAACATCCTTTGGCATCACCAGGCCTGGATTCTACCAGCGGAGCTGTCAAGTCACTCAGAGTTTTCTTTTTATTATTGAGACTAATAGGTTTGTTACTAGTCTGAATCAACTTAGCCGTTTACTACTGACTGTAATATAAGTTCAAAGTATTGTTATCATTACAGAGGAAGGTCTATAGACTAATTCCAATACCTTAGGTCAGATCCCAAATAGATATTAAAAATAGAAATCATATCTGGGCCATTACCTCTGTGATGGTGATTTAACCACTACATTGTGTTCACTTCTATATTTATTATAGTGATTAGCTAGCTGTTTATGTAAAATTGGTTTATCCAAGCTTAAGTAATATAGGGGAAAAAAAACCAAAACTCATGTTGAGTGGCAAGACAAAGTTTTTAAAAACACATGCAGAGTTTTAAAATGTAAACATAGTTCTTTGTATATATGAAATTTTCATTTATTTATTTCCCATCATCTCATTTTAACAATAGTGTAAAGTTGAAGCTGGAATTCAGCAGATGTTTGAGCACCAGGGGGTTCTAACAGCTACTAAGCGGACAGAAAAAAAGTTGGCATAGCGGGCCTGACTGCCATTTTTTTGAAAGTCCTGTTTCCAAGGTTGGCCCTTGGCTGGCATTTGGGAACTTGGATTTGAGGAGGGTTCCCACCATTCTCACAACTGATAAGAGTGGCTCACTGGGCCTAAACTATTTGCACAAATGATGTGGTTTATGCTGAACACCTGCTTTCCTTCTGGGAGTCTGGAATTTGGGGACATGTCAGGTAGAGAGTACCTACATGATCAGCCCCAGTAAAAACCCCAGGCACTGAGTCTAGAGAGCTCTCCTGGTTGGCAGCATTTCACATGTGTTGTCACAGCTTGTTGCTGGGGGAATTAAACTCGTCCTGTGTGACTCTGGACCGAGGACTCTCAGAAGCTTGTACCTGTTTTCCCTGGACGTCCCCCTACGTGCCTTTTCCCCTTGCTGGTTTTGCTTCAAGTCCTTTCAGTGCAATAAATTACAGCCATGGGTACAGTATGCTGAGCTCCGAGAGGCCTCCTAGTGAATCATCAAAACTGCGGGTGGCATTGGGGTCCCTGCAACACAACAAGATCCTGTCACTGCCTTAAAGGAGGTCATGAATGTGTAAGGAAAGAAAACATGTACATTTAAAACTATAGCACGAGGTAGAATTTAGTAAGGCATTCAGTACTATAAGAAGAGATAAGGGCTAATATTGCAACTGGGGAGTTAGGTACAGGCTTTAGTCATTTCAGTGTTTTGGAGCAAAATTTTTTCTTCAATTTTATTGTGGTAATAATCGGTACACAAAAAACCCCACGTAATTAACGTACACCCTTTTGTGAGTTTGGACGTATGTATATACTCATGTTACCATCACCACAATCAAGGTGATAACTATATCCATCATCTCCAAATTGTCCTTGTGTCCCTTGGTTTTGTTTTTGTGGTAAGAACACTTAATGTGAGATTTACCCTCTTAAACTTTTAAGTGCATAATACTTTATTATTAACTACTGGCACAACGTTTTAGAGCCCATCTCTGGAACTTACCCATCTCGTATAACTAGCTTTATGCCCATTGAACAACAACTTCCCATTTCTCCATCTCCTGGTACCACCATTATATTTGTCTACTTCTGTGTGTCTGGCTGTATTAGATGCCTCATATAAATGGAATCACACAACATTTGTCCTTCTGTGACTGACTTATTTCACTTATCATGTCTTCAGTGTTGTTGCAAAGAGTAGGGTTTCCTTCATTTTTTTAAGGCAGAATAATATTCCGTTGTATGTATATACCACGATTTCCATATCTATTCGTGCTAGTGGACATTTGGGTTATTTTCATTTCTTGGCTGTTAAGAATAAGGCTGCAGTGAATGCAGGAGTGAAGATACCTCTTCAAGATCCTGATTTCAGTTCCATCCCAGAAGTGGGATTGCTGGATCATCTGGTAGATGTATTTTTAATATTTTGAGGATGCCCCATACTATTTTCCATAGCAGCTATACCATTTTACATTCCCACCAACGGTGTACAACAAAAATCCCAATTTTTCAATATCTCTCCTCACCAACACTTATTCTTTTTTTTTTTTTTTTTTGGATAATAGACATCTCAACAGGTGTTGTCTTGTTCCAGATTTTAGAGGAAAAATTTTGCTTTTTCACATTGAGTATGATGTTAGCTGTGGGCTTTTCATATATAGCCTCTTGTGTTGAAGTAAGTTCTTCTATACTTGATATAATTTTTAGAGTGCCATGAAAAGGTGCTGAATATTGTCAAATACTTTTTTCTGCATGTATTGAAATAATCACATGATTTTTTTGGTCCTTCATTCTGTTAATGTGATGTTGTCACATCGATTTGCATATGTTGAACTATCCTTACATCCTAGGGATAAGTCCCACTTGGTCATGGTTTATGATCCTTTTAATGTGCTGTTGAATTAAGTTTGCTAATATTTTGTTGAGGATTTTTTGTATCCATGTTCATCAGGAATATTAGCCTGTAGTTTTTTGTTTTTCTCTTGTGGTGTTTTTGTCTGGCTCTCCTATTAAGATGATGCTGGCCTAATAAAAGGAGTTTGGATGTGTTCTCTCTTCTATTTTTAGAAGAGTTTGAGAAGGATTGGTATTAATTCTTCTTAAATCTTGATGATAGAATTTACCTATGAAGCCCTCTGGTCCTGGGCTTTTTTTCGGTTGTTGGGAGATTCCTGATTATTGATCCAATCTCATTATTTGTTATTGATCTGTTCAGTCTTTCTATTTCTTCTTGACTCAGTCATGGTAGTTTTTAACGTTTCTTCTAAGTTATCCAACTTGTTGATATATAATTGTTCATAGTAGTCCCTTATTTTTTTTTTTTTTTAATTTCTGTGGCATCAGTTGTAATGCCTCCTCTTCTATTTCTGATTTTGAGTCTTCTCTCCTTTTTTTCAGTCAGTTCAGCTGATGGTTTGTTGATATGTTTACCTTTTCAAAAAACGAACTTAGTTTTATCTGTTTTTTGCATTGTTTTCTATTCTTTATTTCATTTCATCAGTTTCTGCTCTAGTCCTTATTATCTCCTTCTTTATGCTAATTTTGAGCTTAGTTTGTTCTTCTTCTATTTACTTGAGGTGTAAAGTTAGGTTGTATGAGATCTTTCTTCTTTCTTAATGTACATGTTTGTCACTAAAAGCTTCCTTCTCAGTACTGCTTTTGCTGTATCCCCTAAACTTTGGTATATTCTGTTCTTTTTTTTCATTTGTATCAAGATATTTTTAAATTTCCCTTTTGACTTCTTCTTTGACCCAGTGGTTGTTCAAGAGTGTATTGTTTAATTTCCATGTATTTGTGTGTTTTCCTGATTTCCTTTTGTTATTGATTTCTAGTTTTATTTCATGGAAGAATGCAATAAAATAAAGTAAAAAAGGTTTCAGTCTTCTTAAATTTGCAGTGACTTGTTTTGTGACTTAGCATGTGATCTATCCCAGAAAATGTTCCATGTATGCTTGAAGAGAGTATATATTCCACTGCTCTTGGTTTGGAATATTCTGTATATGCTGTTAAGTCAAATTGGTTTATAGTGTTGTGCAAGTCTGCTGTTTAATTATTCATCTGCCATCTGAAAGATACATCCATTGTTGAAAATGCAGTATCATAGTCTCCTACTATTATTGTTTTGCTGTCATGATATGTCTTGATGTATTTCTTTGTGAACTGATGATTTTCCATAGTGGTATGCTTTGATTTCCCTCTTCTTTATCTTTTTTGTATCTACTGTTAGATTTTGCTTTGTGGTTACCATGAGGTAAAACATCTTAAAAATACAAAAGTCTATTTTAAGCTGATAAGTTTGATGACTTATAGAAATTCTACCCTTTTACTTCCCCCCACTTTATGTTCTTGATGTCACTGTTTATCTCTTTTAATATTGTATATACATTAACAAATTATTGTGTCTACAGTTTTTTTTTGGTTTTTTTTTTTTTGGCTGTGCCGTGCAGCTTGCGGGATCTTAGTTCCTGGCCAGGGATCAAACCCGGGCCATGGCAGTGAAAGCGCAGCGTCCTAACCACTGGACTGCCAGGGAATTCTCTGTCTTTTTAATACTCTTATACTTTAACCTTTATACTAGCATAAATGATTAACACACTACCATATTACAGTATTAGAGTATTTCAAATTTGATTATATACTTTACCAGTGTTTTATATTTTCATGTTTTCAAGTTACTGATTAGCATCCTTTCCTTGATGAAAAAAAAACTTGGAAGAACTACTTTTAGTATTTCTTATAGGGCAGATCTAATGGTGATGAAATCTTTCAGATTTTGTTTTTTGAGGAAGTCTTGATCTTTCCTTCATTTCTGAAAGACAACTTTGTTGGGTAAAGTGTTCTTGTTTGGCAGGGTTTTTTTGTTTGTTTGTTTGTTTGTTTCCCCAACACACTGAATATATCATCTGACTCTCTCTTGGCCGGCAAGGTTTCTGCTGAGAAGTTTGCTGATAGACTTATGTGGGCCCTTATATGTGAGGAATTTATTTATCTTTTTTTTTTTTAATTGTCTCTTTGTCTTTGATTTTAGGCTGTTTTATTATAATGTATCTTGGAGAAAATCTTTTTGAATTGAAATTTCGGGATGACCTGTTAGCTTCATGAACTTGGGTGTCCAAATCTCCCTCCAGATTGAGAAGTTCTCACCCATTATTTCTTTTAATGAGCTTTCTGCCATTTCTCCCTCTTTTCTTCTGGGACTCCAATAATGTGTAGATCGTTTCTCTCAATGGTGTCCCACAGTTCTTGGAGGATTTGTTCACTCTTTTTCATTGTTTTTTCTTATGCTGCTCTGACTGAAGGATTTCAAATGACCTATATTCTAGTTTACTAATTTTTTTTATTGTGTGGTCAAGTCTGCTATCAAAGCTCTCTATTGAGTTATTCAGTTCATTTTATTCTTCAACTCTAGGATTTTTTTTAATAGTTTCTATTTCTTTGTTGAACTTCTTATATTGTTCATGCACTGTTTTCCTAGTGTCCTTTAGTTGTCCCTACTTTAAGAGGGTTATTTTGAATTCTTTGTGAGACAGTTCATAGAGCTCCCTTTCTTTAGGGTCAGTCACTGGAGCTAATCATGTTACCTTGATTATTAGTGATCCTGTGGCTTTGTGTTGGTTTCTGTGCATTTGAGGAAGTAGGCACCTCTTCCGGTCTTTACAGATTGGCTTCAGCAGGGAAAGCCCTTTACTAGTGAGACATTCCAGGTGACCCATCTGGTGGTGTCTGTGGTTGGCCTTGCTGATGGAGGCCCTGGGCTGGCAGCTCTGGTGCCTGGATCAGCAGATGGGCAGGCTTGGTGCCTGAGTCCTTGTGGTCAAGCCTGGATCCTGGCTCCACAGAGCCAGCTAAGTGCTGTGAACCTGGGGTGAGCCCAGTGTCTGGGTCTGCAAGTGCTGGCTTGCTGCTAGACTGGGCACCTGGCTTCATGGAGCTAACATGGTGCTGGGGTGGGTTGGGAGCCTGGATCTGTGATAGCAGACCTGGCACTGGGCCTGGCTGGGAGCCTGGGTTCATGGGGGCCAGTCTGGTGCCAGTGCTGGGATGGGCTGGGATCCTGGGTTTACAGGAGCCCACCGGAAGCCTGACACCACAGGAGCCACCTGGGGCTGTGGAAGCTGGCAGTGCTGGGGTCTGCAGTGAAGCTGGGTGCTCACTTCATTCTCCTGCCATGGGAAGGATGTCTGTTTCCCCAGTGGGCTGCCCAAGTTTAGATAACTTCACATAATGTGATTATCTTTCCTGCCATCCTCAATGGCTCTTTTCTTATTTCTGTGCTCCATCCAGGTGCTGTAATCCCTCACCTGGAACTCTTAGCTCTTCTGAAGGTATTTTTGCATGTGGATAGTTGTTCCAGCGGATGTTTCTGGGAAAGGATGGGCACTGGAAATTCTAATACTGCCATCTTGCTGACGTTATTCCATCCCATTTTGTTCCTGTGTTTTCCTGATTTTGCTTAGTTGGTTATCTGTTCTCTTGTAGTCCATTGGGCTTTTTAAGAGATTAGTTTGAATTGTTTGTCAGTTTGTGGAACTCCATTTCTTTAGGGTCAGTAACTAGAAGTAAATGTTTCCTTTGGTGGTGTTATGTTTCCCTGATTCCTTGTGATGTTTGTTTCCTTTGTTGGTATCTGTGAATTTCAAGACCGTCCCAACAGGCTGGCTCCAAAAGGGACAGGACTTCATCAGTATGACTCAGCCTGTCCTGGGATTCTGGATTTTGGTGGCATCCACAGGCAAGGGGGGTTCACTTCCAGGGTCCTTGGGGTCTGTAGTTCAACAGTGCTTGTGGGGTTTGTGATTGGGCAGGACTGGCTAGTGGGGTCTCTGGTTGAATGGGGCCGGCTGGCGGAGCTCTGTGGTCAGGTGGGGTTGTTTGTGTGGCTGCGGTGCCATCTCTGAGATCTGTGTGCACTAGCCACTGAAAACCCCTACCTCTTTTTAACTTCTTAACCGTCTCCAGGTGGTCTAGCTGTGCCAATTTCTTCAGTTTTCTGCATGAGGTGAGACAGAAGTGGGCCTCTTGAGGAGTGCCCTGAAATGCTGGGAAAGTTGGATATGCACCTGGGTCTCTCTTTTCTCCACTAGAGAAATCATGGGCCAAAGGGGCTCCTTCTCGGTGCTGATGTGCCGGCTTGGGGGGCATTGGGGGGCAATGCAGACAAAGTGAAACTGTTCCTCTTATCCTTTTAAATGTGATTTTTCTTAGTTTTCATGCTCTGCTGGGGTGCTGTAGCCTCTTCCCTGGGTTCTGGAATTCTCACAAAGGCATTCTTGTCCATGGATAGTTGCTAAACTGGTGTTTCTGTTGGGAGACTAAGGCTGGGGACTTCCCATTCCACCATCTTGCAGATGTCACACCTTGGAGCAAACTTAAAAGTCTATTCTATTAAGACCTTTGAAGGAGTATTCCATTTCTCTAGCTAGACTAGTTTCTTGAGCTTGAGAATGTGCCTGCTTTTATTCAGGAAACTTTACCTGAACCTTTGGGTTGACCATGTCCCCTTGCTCTCTGCACTGGAGATGACTCGGACACGCATCTCTCATTGCACTTGTACTGAAATGATTCGTGGCTCTATCCATCTCTTCAACCAGATCGTAAGCCTGTAAGGGCAGAGAGCATCATGTCCTGGTCATCTTTGTACCCTTGCATTAGCATAGTAGCTAGCATAGAGAGTCCACTCAGTTCATTTGTGAATTCATTCTGTCACTCATTCAACGAATAATTATTGAGATCTTACTATGTGCTAAGCACTAGCCTAGTATGAGTATATAACAGAGAGCAAAACCGGTAAAAATTCCTGCCCTAAATAAACTTACCTTCTAGTTGGGGGAACAGACAATTAACGTAATAAATAAGTTAAATAAACACTATGCTATTAATAAGTAAAAAGAAAAAGTAGGGAGAAGGATAAGAAATTGAAGAGGGAGAATATTGGAATTTTGGATAAGCAGTCTCACTGAGAAAGTGTCATTTAAGTAAAGACCTAAAGAAAGTGAGGTAGTTGGCTCTTTGGATATCTGCAGGAGACAACAGCAAGGAGGAGGGCTGGGGGAAGCCTTGATGCCTGGTGTGTTTGAAGAATATTGAGAGAGAGTAATA
Source organism: Eubalaena glacialis (assembly GCF_028564815.1). NCBI lineage: Eukaryota > Metazoa > Chordata > Mammalia > Artiodactyla > Balaenidae > Eubalaena > Eubalaena glacialis. The sequence continues at coordinate 5,006,510 of NC_083717.1, read as the reverse complement.
GGAAATGAAGTCAGAGAGAAATGTGCTGAGTAGTAGGGCCTTGAAAATTCTGGTAAAGCCTTGGGCTTTTACTCTAAATGAGATGGGAAGCCAATGGGGGGCTTTTGGCAGAGAAGAGATCAGCTGACTTACTTCATTAAATGTTTATCAAACTAAATAGTCCAAGAAGACATATTAATTATGTACATTTATAGTCTAAATGGTAATTTAGGTCAGAAGATTCCAAACCCACAATATCTTTAAAACTATCCTCTTAAAACAAACCAAAACAAACCTGCACCGTGCAGTGGAGTTAGGGAACATTGCATTTAGGCCAACCACTTAGAGATTTTGATCTAGCTAGATTAACCAGAATAACTAGATAATCGTCACTTCTGCATACTTTCTGAAGATATTGGTATATCTACTAACATTGTTCTCAAGTTATTTTATCTTAAGTAAGGAACAATTGGAGCGCTGCAAACTTACCATCATATCCTTAACCATGAAGATTTGGGAAATTTAGGTTAAATCATTCCTGTGAACTTTGGGATGAATATACGGTAATTAATTAGGGCTGCATCTACACTCAAATGGATTTTATTTCTTTGCTTAAATTTGTCACTTTGGAATACTCAAAGGTCAACTAGATTATTGTAGTCCCTTAAAAAATAAAAGCTGAGAATTATTGTAAAGAATGAAGTGACTTCCTGCCCCTCTTTAATATTTTATTTCTAATTCTTAGGTCCCATTTATATACCACTCCACACAATTTGTGTGATGCTTATATAGCAGGATTGGGAAGTTTTAGTTCTTCCTTTCTTTCCTGCTTTCTTGCTTTTTTGAGATCTGGACAATTATGATAGAAAAAATTTTACAAGAGAGCACCATTACTTTTAAAAAGTAAGGACATTCTAGGGTTTCCCTGGTGGCGCAGTGGTTAAGAACCTGCCTGCCAACGCAGGGGACACGGGTTCAAGCCCTGGTCCAGGAAGATCCCACATGCTGCGGAGCAACTAAGCCTGTGCGCCACAACTACTGAGCCCACACGCCATAACTACTGAAGCCCGCATGCCTAGAGCCTGTGCTCCGCCGCAATGAGAAGCCCGCGCACTGCAACGAAGAGCAACCCCCGCTCACCACAACTAGAGAAAGCCCGCGTGCAGCAACAAAGACCCAACGCAGCCAAAAATAAATAAATAAATTTATTTAAAAAAAAAAAAAAGTAAGGACATTCTATACAATTTGTTAATTTGAAGAATAAAGTCACTAGATACCAGATATTAAAAGGGTTACAAGAGTGAATACGCTGTCGTCTTTGCTCTTACAAAGTTGTTTATTTATAAATAGCCAGAGAGATGAAATTAATCCTTTCCCTATAATATGAATTTGTATAGTCTGGACTATGACAGCATAACATTAGTAAAGGGGCTTATATCACATGGTAACATAATCTTACTGAGTTTACTTCAGGTGATTTATTTGATGACATCATCTTATGAGGATCAGTAATGTATTTTGGAAATACTCTTTGGAAATGATAAATAATCAGTAAATTAGGCGTAGGGACACACTTTTGCCTCTTCCCTGGGCTCTTCGTAGGTCCAGCTTGATCCCGAGAGCAGTCTCACTGCCACCAGATCCTGCCTTCTTGCATATCAACACCACATGATCACAGGAAACAAGCCACGGATATGCCAGAACATTCCTGGCAGTTTGTACATTTTGTTTCACAGAATGAAATGCCGAAAACAATGAGCAAAACTTGAGATTACAAATGATCTTACAAACAATTTAAGAGACTTTCAATTTTTGGCTCCCTGCCTGCAGGAAGGAAATGACAGTTGGAAGTGTGGAGAACAGGTGCTACCCTGGACAGCATGATATCTTCTGCTTACTAAAATAAAAAACACTGCATCAACACTCCTGTGTGGAAGTGAGTTCTAACCACAAGACTCAGTCTTTCCACCACAGACCCAGCTTCAGAAAACCAAATCTGTTTCCTACCAGGAAGTTGTTAAAGCCAGCCTTAAAGAGCAGACCCAGGGACAGAGTTCTTCAGATCAGTTTTGGACAAAAATCCAAGTAAAGAGTTTGGGTGGTTTGAAAATGTCCCCCTTCATGTCCTTCTAACTACTGGCAGTGCAATTGCATGGCAGACTCATCAGGGCACTTAGAAGGGAAAGAATCAGGATTGGCATAAACTGGTCTCAGCTGAAGGGGTAGGTGATTGTAAACCCTCTCTTGTATCCCTTTGTCTTTGTCTCTGAGTCAGGGGTGTGGCATTATTTTTTCCCCAGTAGCTTAATGCTGGCATCATGGCTTGCTTTTTCTTTGGTAAGCTCGCTAGTTACTCTATCCCTCATGAAGGAAACTTCCCTGCCTCCCAATCTGTTCTGGAAAATTTAGACAAATGGTACTTTGGAAGGGCTGAGGACCCTGAAATGATTAAAGGCTATGCCTCGGACCAGACAATTACCAGACAGTCCTCTCCAACCTCCTTCATTAACGATGCAAATCCATCATGGATATGCATTCTTGAGGGCATGTGGGTTGGAAAATGTTGGGAAAGACATTGTAACATTGGGACCTATAAAGTCTTTGTGAATGCTTGCAAGGGGCATAGTCTTTTCTGAACACACATCGTGAGATTAACAAGCTCTGCAATCCCCAGCGGCTTCGTCCTTGGAGCCATGGCTATCTAGGAAGGAGACATGGCAGCTGTCATTGGGACCACTCAAGGACATTGAAACTCATGAGCTGAGTGAACAGATTGTATTGGGACAGGTAGTACATGACTTCTTCTGAATGGTCAGTGTAGGAACTGCATTCTCTTGGAATAAAAGACGAGTTAGCCATTTTCACAGCCTAGCACATTCTCCCCGCTGCCCACCACTTCTCTTACCCTTCATCTGTTCATTCCTTCCTTTCCCAAGTATGTACTAAGGGCCTATTATGTGCCAGGCATTGTGCTGAGAAATGATGGTACAAAGATGAAAGCAGACGTTCTCTGCCTTCAAGGAGCTTGCGGTTTTGTAGGGAAACCAGTGTGCAAACATTGTAGGGAGACAAGTGCTCCAGTGGTAGTATTTGAAAGCTATTTTACATACAGGAGGAAATGCTCGCTTCTACTTGGAGAAGGAGAGTAAGGAAAGGTTTCACAGAGGCTAAAACCCTTAATCTGGGGCTGAAGGGTGAAGACTACACTTATTCACACTCTCCTTTGAGGTCAGGAGAAGACATTCAAATTCAACCCTAACTGCCCAGCAAGGAAACAGTTCTTCAGGGCATTCCCGCATCTCCTGCTTGCCTCTTGGCTATTTCACTGCTGTTTAGTACAGCCACTGCAGGGATAAGTGGGAGTGAAATTTGTTCATTTTGCTTCTGCTTGGAAGTGAAGGAAAACAAATTTGTGGAGGGAAGATTCTAAAAGATAGAGCACAACATTTTTATTAAGCTGGAATTTATTTGTTCAATTGACTTTTATTAGTCTAAAATTATTTTCTAATTTTTATGCTTGTGAAATATTACAACTATGCAAATATTAATTAAAAAAAAACACAAAAACCCCCTCTGCCCCAACTCACCCATTCCCCAGGGATAGCACTCTTAACAGTTTGGTGGATTATCTTTCTGGATCTTAAATTTACATTTAAATCTACAACTATAGTATTTCAGAACAAACATCCATTTCTTCTCTCTCCCACCCCTCTCCCCACCTCACTGCATCGTGAAAATTCTTAAAATTATTTTTCAAAGAAAATATAATTATACTATATGGAGAAGATTGCTGTAACAATATATAGATCTTGCTTTGAGTCAATAGAAAAATCGATACATAAGTTCATTTGTACCATTTTTTTTTTTAGATTCCATATATAAGCGATATCATGGGAAAGAATCTAAAAAAGAGTGGATGTATGTATGTGCGTAACTGATTCACTTTGCTGTACAGCAGAAAGTAACACAATATTGTAAATCAACTATCCTCCAATAAAAATTTTTTTAAAAAGGTTTCTTAAAATTTCCCTGTGAAACCAAAAAAAAAGAAAAGAAAAGAAAAATCAATACAGGCCAAAATTCACCTTCTCTAATCAACTCGACTTTGATTTTTTTTTCATTCCTCTCCTCTGAATCATCCAGTAGTTTTACATATTGTTTCTGTATGATATTTGGCCCCTGCTCATAAACACAGTTTTCTTTTTTTTTGTCTTATACTCAAGCCCTTTGGTTGCAAAGAATGAAGGCCCTGTTTTGTTAGAATACAGGTGACCTGGAGAGTCGAGCAGCTGGGGGACTGGTCTTTCTTTGTGTGCTTGCATCACCCCATCGATCTGTCCCAGTCAGCTCACTCTCTGGATTGACCTCCTATTCCCTCACCATTTGGCTTCCATTTGTTCATTCATTCATTCACTCATTCATTCACTCACTCATTCATTCAGCTAGTTACTGAGTTTGACCACATGTCAGGGGTGGTTCTAGCACATACAGTTTGAGCTGCTCTGATCCTGACTCAAAATCATGGCCTCCTTTAACTCCACTCGTCAAATTCTCCACGTTTTTTAGTTCAAATTCCTAAGGGTGAGAAAGTGATTGGCCTAGGTTATGCCAGGCCACGTTTAGACGGCTGGACCTTCTGTGGCCCCGTGCCTGTTCGTCCAGATGTGGCTAGAGGAGGGTGGTGGAGGCCTGGGCAGGGTAGGGCTGTCCAGCTCACTCCGTACACCTTCTTAGGTCCTACCTGTGTGTCTGTGTCATCTCCCTACCAAAGCGTAAGTCACTCACTAAGCCTCTACCATGATCTACCATGATGTTACAAGGGTAACACAATCAGTCTTTCCTTTACATGGAGTTGGGCTCGTGGTGGGCAGAGGACGACAGTCATAAACTCCCTGCCACTCAGGGAAAGCACAGCTAGTATCAGGGTGTTCCCTGTGGTGGAGAACAGCTGGTCCCATCATGTGACTGTAACACTCTTGGCCTTATCTTTGAAGGTAAAGGTGAAGAGAGAATAGGAACGGGAGGAAGATTAGAGGCAAGAAATATAAAGTGAGTCTCAGTTTTAAATTCCCGTACATGGAAATAAATGGAATTACAGTCCAGGTAAGAGCCAGGCTGTTTTTACTCGACACCTGTCTTCAAATGCTCAGATCACAATTCCTATTAATACACAAAATTTGTGGAAGAAATTATAATACATTGTAGCACTAGATGACTCAAGACCGAGGGTTAGGAGGTTAAAATCTAGTTTGTATCTAGTATCATTTAAACAGAAATTTTGTTAGGGATGATACAGAGAATTGATGTCAATGGTATGCTATTAGAAATAGTTGCCTTAACAGAACCGCTGCTCAGATGGTTTTCTGCCCCATCCTTTCGTATTCTTGCTGTCCTTCTTCCAAGTCTCTTCTTTCATTTGTGAGGCCTTCTGCTACACGTCAGTGGATTCGAGGTCAGAGAGAGTAACTTGACCGCTAGAGGAGCCGCCTGTCTGATCCTGCAGTGGGAGGGCAGGAGGTGTGAATCCTCGGGGCCACCCCCAGAATCCTAGGTGCATCCCGAGAGCCAGGCAGCCCCGGGGTCCCTTCTGCGAAGGGCCTCGGGGGAGAGAAGCTGAGAGAAATGCACGCGGGGGTCGGGTGGTGAGGTGGCGTGGCATCTGACAAAGCCAGCAGGTAGGAGGGGTTGGGTCAGCGTGTGTGGGTGCTGGGCTCTCGTCGTCACTCCTGCACTTGATGTATCAGGCTCCTCTGTGGCGCCCAGGTGGCTTCCCTGTCTCTAGGTTAATACCACTCCTGCCCTGCCTTCACATCAGCACCGCCCCTCCTTTCCAGGCGTTCAAGTGACTCCACTGTTCAGAAAATGCTTTTTGACACAGACACGCACGCGCACACACACGCACACACATGCCCCCAATCCTCCATGGGACGTGGAGTTCTGACCCCAGCCGATTTTTCTAGCATCACTTTCCCCTGGGTCCTGCCATACACACCAGACTCTCACCACCATTCCTCCCTCCTTGCTTCTTTGCCTGCCTGAAATGTCACCGACACCCCAACACCCACCTTCGGGCCTCCTCATCATCTTTCCCTCCCCTTCCCGGAGCCCAAAGAGGAAGTTCTCTGGGGTACCGTGGCGTTTAGGCTATACTTCTGACCTCAGTTAATTTTTTGTTGTCCGTCGGTTTGTTTCCTCCATGGATTGTGAGCGTTTTCAGGGCAGGAACCTTTGTCCCTCATTCATTGTCACACCCCACACCCAGCAGGGTGCTCATCGCAGCTGCTCCAGAGCGGTTTGCAAAGGAGGGATATTCATGGGGAACTCTGTTGTCTTTTAAATATTTGCTTTTGGACTAGATATAGATAACTCTTCGTGTGTCGATCCTGATAACCAGTTCCTCGTATCGCCATGTTAGCTTCCTGACCTGCAAAATAAAAATAATGCTGGTCTGTGTCGCATAGCAATTAATGTGCAAGAACAAATAAATAGTTCAAGTAGCAGGAAGAAGTCTGGTTAGGAAACTGGCAAAGTGAATCCAAACTCCCTCTTCAAGCACTTTGAAGAAAGATGAGGGGTCCTTCTCCTAGATGAAGACTCAGATTTTGGGTATTTCTCTTTGCCTGAATTTGCTTAGATATAAAAATAGGGGAATGGATTATGTCTCTTCTTCCCCTTTAACTCTAAAATTATATTATTGCAATGGTTCTACTTAACAGGTGTTAAATATTACATAAATTTTTTTTGTGCTCAAATTCACAATAAAGACTACATTAAAAGACCCCGCTTTCACCGATGCTCCAAAGCATATTCTGAAATTCATTTGACTTCTAGTAACGGATGTGCAAACACATTAAGTGATCACTTCCACAACTGCTCTGTTTCTTTAAGAGACCTCGGTTGTTAAGTTGGACGATCATTGAACCATATGAGGGTCAATAAAAGAATAAAAAGTCACCGGTTAGTGATTCGAGTACAAGGAACTTGATCCCAGTTCAGTGTCTATGTGCCCATATGCTGCTCACAATCAGAGAGGGAGCCTTCGGTCCCCAGGCGCTCGCCCTTCCAGGATGGCTTCCAGAAGACTCGTGAAGCTGCTGGTTTTTGAGCTGCTTGAGCTTGCTGCTTTCTCTGTCCCCACGCTGGTGATAATGGAACAGTTTGCTGATGCCTATCAAAGCACAAGGGGTACATCCGACAAAACGCATTATTGGCTCATTGTTTCCTGTTCGATCGCCTACGTATCTTCAGTGACTCTTTTGATTTGGGTTCCCGTGAAAGTTCTCTTGTACAGGAAACGTCATCTTTACCAAAAAATCAAAGGATGGTAAGTAAAAGAATTCTTTAGCAGGGAACCCCTGGGATGCTTTCAAAGAGATTTTCTCATGCACTCTGGGTAAGGATGTTAGTGTAGCACACAGGTACATAATGTGAGATTAAGGAGAAGTAATAATCACTGTTTATATAAATGTGTTCCTATTATGGTATCTTCCATATTTTTTATTGGGTCATTTTTTACTGACGTGTTCCTAAGAGTTAGCATGAATCTCTGATACTCTGAGTAGTAATTGTTGTTGTACTAATTCCTCTGTACACTGAACTACACAAAGTTATCACAGTTAATTTACAGAAATCATAATTGTAAGGTTCTAATATAGAATTTTTTCTTTTGTGTAAAACTGAAAGTAATGTCTATGTTAAAATGTTTACATTGCATTATTTTGTAGCTCTAAGGCATCCTTTGAGCATTAACCAACTGAGATTTTTAAGCAAATTGGTTCCTTTACTTAGATTTAAAAAAAATAATACTTTGCTATGTTGGTAAATTCTATTACCTTGGTGAGGGGAGGGGTAAGTACTTCAAATAATAAAACAGAAATATTTTAAATAAATCAAGGTTTAATATGGATTGAACTCAGTTTAGCTAATGACTGTATTGATCCAAGTAAAGGTAATGAGAACATATAATCTCTGATCCTCATATATTTTTCCTTTTAAATCTTCGGATCTGGTTCTTGTCATCTGGGATTTCTTTGTTTTCTTTGATAAGTTAAATTTTTCTTTCATACTGATCTTTTTTTTTTTTTTTTTTTTTGGCTGCATTGGGTCTTCGTTGCTGCGCACGGGCTTTCTCTAGTTGCAGCGAGCGGGAGCTACTCTTCGTTGCGGTGCGCGGACTTCTCATTGCGGTGGCTTCTCTTGTTGCGGAGCACAGACTCTAGGTGCATGGGCTTCAGTAGTTGTGGCACATGGGCTCAGTAGTTGTGGCGTGCAGGCTCTAGAGCACAGGCTCAGTAGTTGTGGCGCACGGGCTTAGTTGCTCCGCGGCATGTGGGATCTTCCCAGACCAGGGCTCGAACGTGTGTCCCCTGCATTGGCAGGCAGATTCTTAACCACTGCGCCACCAGGGAAGTCCCCATACTGATCTTTTAAAGTTGAACAACATAGGACTTCCCTGGCGATTCCGTGGTTAGGACTCTGTGCTTCCACTGCAGGGGGCCTGGGTTTGATCCCTGGTCAGGGAACTAAGATTCCACAAGCCACACGGTGTGGCCAAGAAAAATAAAGTTGGACAACATAGAACACATTTGAAAAGCAAGGAGTCGGGAATTTTAACCCAAGCAAAGGCAGAAATGTAAAAGTAATAGACACAGCAGTATAGTGAGAAATCCTGTTGCAAGGGTGTGGCAGGGGAGGCATGAAGCGTGGGGCGCAGGAAGGGCTCTTTAGGTGCTGACACTGGGTGTCACCCCCAATCTCACCAGGCGACTTTCAGTGCCCCGAGGGCAGAGCTCCTGTGAGGTTTCCGAAAATAAATCATGTGGTTAGCATCAATGGGGTTTAGGTGTTTTCCAACACTTGACCCAAATCCTCAGCATCAACTAAGGGGTGGGTCTGAAGCTGAGCTGGGTCCTCCACCCCTCACACCCGCTAGGTGTGGCTTCGACTGTTGAAGACTCCTGGCCAGGCTGGGGAATGTGTAAATGAGTACAGGAGTAAATCAGTGGCAAGCTGGTCATGCCCAGGAAGGTGCTCTTTGAGGTTTTTTACATTGGCTCAATCCCTAGGACCTTAGGTCTTGAATATCATTCAGGCAGCAAACCTTCCCATGTTGCTTACTATTATTAATATACTATTATTGTTATTGTAATTAAGCTATAATTGCTTCTTTACTGATCACTTATTATGTACTATAAAATTTATGTATGAATTTCATTTCATCCCATACCACCTTGTGAAGTATGTATTTTTTATGAGCTTATCATTATTATTCCCAAGACGAAACTGATGATTAGAGAGGTTAAGAAACTTACCCGGTCAATTGACAAGTGAGTGAAAGGACTATACTTTGGACCTAGGTCCATCTGATTCTGTAATTGGTATTTCTAACCACTACCCGAAACTGCTTCTTTGAAGGATGAGGTCCCAGTCTCTGGGGGCAATTGAAAGTAAGGAAGAGAGGAGTCTTTCATTTCTACCCCCTAGTGTTTGTGTTTGTGTTTGTGTTTGTTTGCTGTTTTTGTATGTACATCTGGTCCAGCTACTCCCCTTGTGCTAAGTTGTCTTCGTCTGTCACAACAATTACATCTTCCAGTGATTTCTTTTGGGAAATCCTCTTCCAGTCTTTTGTTTCTATTTGTGGGTGTGGCCGGCCATGAGTGTTCTAAATAGTTTTAGATAGAGGACAGGTTATCTATGATTTCAGTGAAACTGTGAAACTGTTCCCTCATGACCTCTTTTATGAGCCATTATTATCTCTTACTGGCCTAGAAAAGAAGAAATTGTTACTGAGTACTAGTCTAGGAGCCTTACACATTGCGTACTGTTAAACTTAAACTTTATGACAACCTAGTAGGTATGCACTAGTATTCTTGTTTTATAGATGAAGAAATGGAAACTTGAACATGTGATTAACTTTGTCTAGTGATAAAGCTTATAACTGGTGGAGCTGGAATTGGTGAACCCAGACTGATCTTATTGTGTGCTGTTTCTTCTAACTTATGCAACTTCTCCAGTATTTTTTCTGACTTTGAGTGCTAAGTGTGTTTCAAGAAAAATGCAATTCTTCTAGTGTCATTAGGATACATTTCCCCTAAAGATGTATATTTGGATGTTATATATGAGTCCCCAAAACGTGTATAAGATATTTTAATATATGTGGTAACATAGCATGCGTGTGTCATATAACCTGATTCCTAGATGAAGATGATGCAAAAATTATTGCTACTATAGAAAGTAGGGATTGAAAGTGTGAATTATTTTTGAAGAATACTTAGATAAATAGTTGTTTATGTGAGATTTCATAGATTCTTAGCATTCACAGATACACTGTTGATGGGCCTATTTGAGAACCTCTCTGTATGTCCACGTTGGCGTCATGGGCCCTGTGAGGCTGGTATTCAGGAGAGAGTGAGTCAGCCAGCTAATGAAGCCCTGACAATATGGCTGAGAGTTGCAGACCTGAGTTCAAATCCCAGCATTGACCCTGATTGGGAGACCGTGTGTGAGTTCTTTAAATTCTTTAAATTTTAGTTTTCTCATGAGCAGAACAGGGACGACCTAGTTTCTTTATTGGGTTGTTTTAAGAAACTGAATAAGATTATGCATGTAAAGTTGCGAGCACAGTGCCTGGCACATAGTAAGGACCCAGTGAATATTAGTGTTGTGACCTCAGACTGAATCATGTTTCCATTGAAAACATGGTCTGGGGTAATCCTCAGAATGACTCTGAGAAGCGGTAGAAGTGATGATAAAAGTGATAAAACTGAAGAAAATTCTATGTTATAAGTGATACTCTGCGTATCTGGAGAATCTTGTAGGTCTCTTTTCTCCTTTGAGAGTAATGAGGGTCAATAAAGTGGTATCATGAATATCTTATAAAGCATTTTGCATATATACATAACATGCTTTTATTTATTTTTAATTTTTTTAAAATTGAAGTATAGTTGATTTATCATGTGTGTTAATTTCTGCCACATGGCAAAGTGATTCAGTTATACATATATATACATTTTTTAATATTCTTTTCCATGATGGTTTATCTCAGGATACTGAATATAGTTCCCTGTGCTCTACAGTAGGACCTCATTGTTGATTCATTCTGTAGGTAATAGTTTGCATCTGCTGACCCCAAACTCCCAGTCCATCCCTTACCCTCCCCCATCTCCCCCTCGGCAACCACAAGCCTGTTCTCTACAGTGTGTGTTTTATTTTTCATTTTCTCGCTTGACCTGCATGCCTGTGTTGTAAAGTTGAGGGAATGGATATTATTGCCATTTTATAAGGCAGGAAACAATGTCAGAGAGTAAGACACACACTAAACCAAAAGTAGTCTGAACTTTTATCCGGTGTTCTTTCCTTTATTCTTGTTAAACACTTCCTCATTCTTTTGGAATGATTGTTCCTTTTTAGGGTTGCCTGTCATAATTTATAATAGACTAGGGAGCTGGTTTGAGGAACGAAGAAAAGCTATTTATATCCACACCAAATTTTATATCCCAGTAAATAAGAGGAATCTTTGCCTGGGATATCAGTGAATAGGTGAAAACATTGACAAACTAGCCGGAAACTGAAGCAGATTTCCTCAGAGAGGGTACCTTGGGGCAAAATAATCCTGGAGGACTTTTGGGGATTCCCAGACTGCTGTGGAAGTCAGGGCTATCCTGGACAGTGCTAAGTTAGAAAGACTCCAACATTTTGGAACATTTTACCTTGTTTACATCCTTAACATATGCCCCCAGATTTGCTGTTGATTTGTTTCAGGTGGCAGTGGTGGAAGCAGCAGTAATAGTTATAGCTGTCATCATAGTAAAATAAGAGCAAATATTGACTGAACAATTACTATGTACCAAGTAGCATTGTAAACACATTGCCTGTATTATTTTAGTTAATTCTCTAAGCTTTTTGAAGGAGAACACTTACAGTGTGCATTTAACAAGTGAGGAAATTGGGGCACAGAGGTTAAAAGACCACCCAGCCAGTGAGTAGGGAGCCAAGACCAACCCCAGGGTGTCTGGGGTCTGAGCCCCTGAATGGTCCACAGTGACACACGTGAGTGACAGGCTAACCCGAGGAGGGAGGGCTCGCTCTTTTCAGCACCTCTGAGAAGGTCATCGGCGAGTTACCACGAACTAAACCCTGGTGCTTAACAGTTACCTCTTCCCAGAGCATCCCCTTTCTTTCAGTCTGTCTGTCATCTTCTGAAACACTCAGGACTGATCATTTTCTCCTCCTTGATTACAGGCTTTCTCTGCTTGTCCCACAATCTCCAGTAAAGCCGCGTGAGTGGATTCACTTTTGCTTTTCTCTGCTTCGTATGCAATGTCGCCAGATTGCATGAGTTCTTTCTCTTTCATCGCTTTCTCTTTCATTCAGGACCTTGCCCTCCGTGGCTGTTTTCCTCGCCCCAGTCAGGCGCTGATTTCCAGGGCCACCGTACACTTGAGGTTCTGGCATAGTTCCCCAACTTTTCACCTATTCAGGTCCAGCATCAGATCCCTTGTTCTGGTCGCTTGTGTTCAAAAGGAGGCATGAAGAGCATTTTAGTAACCTGCTGGGGCTCTGGCAGCCTTCACCAGCTGCTGTCCTTGCCTTTGGCCTCTCTGTCCCCCTCATTCCCTCCCAGTCCTTGTTGACAGAGTCATAATCTTCTTGAAAAATGGTGTCTGCATGTCAGTTCCACCTTTAAAACTCTATGCTTCCCCTTGCTTGTAGAATTCAGTGTTGGCATCATTCTGAAGCTGGAAGGCACCTTAGCGTTCATCTAGGGCACTATTTCTCACAAGACAGTCTGCCTCTGAATTTAAAGGGAATTTACGACTTTTTGTGTCTCTAATTATGAGAAGAGCCTTCCTTATTTCCTTGTATTGAAATAAACTCTGCCACCATGTAGCTTCCTTCCAATCTTCCTTGTACATGTCACATCCTCTGCCCCCCCTTATATGCCAGTGAATTTGGCCATGGCCGGGAGCTCTACCCATTGCCCCCTGATTTCCCCTTTTTATTGCTTTCCTTTTTTTTTTTTATAAGATGCATCAAGTATTTTATTTATTTTTTTAGAATATTTTTTTTGAATTTTTTTTTTAATTGGGGTATAGTTCTTTTACAATGTTGTGTTAGTTTCTACTGTACAGCAAAGTGGAGTTCCCTGTGCTATACAGCAGGTTCTTATTAGTTATCTGTTTTATACATATTCGTGTATATATGTCAATCCAATTCCCCCAGTTCAGCACACGCCCCCACCCCCTACCCCCCACCCCCCAAGATGTGTCAAGCATTTTAATTTGGAAGTTGCATACTTCAACTTGCATAGAAAAATTTGGCCTCATCAATCAATCAATCAATTTTCAGTGATTCAGCACTTACCAATTTCAGAGTACTGTCCTTGTTATGAAATTACACTAGCATGGCTACAAGCAATTAATTAGCCCCATATAATGGTCACTCTCAGCAGTAGCATGAGCACATTTCTTTCTTTTTTTAAAAAAATTTTATGGGAGTCTAGTTGATGTACAGTGTTGTGTTAGTTTCAGGCGTACAGCAAAGTGCCTCAGCTCTACGTATACATACACCCCTTTTTATTGCTTTTCGAGCACTGTCATTGGCTCTCAGAAACTGTCACTTGTACAATGACGACTCCCCACGTTGTGTCTCTAGGAGTGACCTCTTCTCTGAGCTCACTGTGTCTACACTGAAGCTTTTCAAATATTTGAAGATGGCCTCATCGCTGCCATCTCAGCCACATCCTATCCAGTCTGCTACATCTTCTCTTCTCCAGTGTCCAGGCTCCATCAGTATTTCTTGTCTTATGATTTCTGGACCTTCTACTCTTTGGGATGCCTCCTTGGGATGCTGGTTGGCTTGTTAATGTCTGAGTGTGGTCTCATTGATACCGCACACCTTCAATTTATTACAAAGCACAATAACGCGAAACGTGGCAAAACAAGGTCTGCCTGTATATTGGTTTTAGCCAACAGTTCTAAGTTTTAAGGCTTGACAATAAACCTCTGTGTCTGGACACTCTGTCCTCAGGGCTCATCAGGGTGGTGGCTCCACCCTCTTGGCCTTGGGCAGCAGCCCTGCTCTCTGGATCTGAGGAGGGAACCCCTGGGCCTGTGGTGACAGCGGCAGCTTCGCTGGCCTCTGAAGCATCATCAGAGTCATTCTTCCCTTTTCTTGAAGGATAGTACATATTTGCAGCCATATAGCTCTGTTTTAGCCTGTTTCCTGCCGATCGTACCCAGAAGTCTCACAGCTTTTCTTCATTTTGTCCCGTCTCTGTCCCCCTTCAGTGCAAGCTGTCAGGGTTTCTGCTGAGATGGTTGATTGGATTCACAAGCCACACCCTTACTGTTCTCTCCAGAACATGCTTTCTTATTTTTTGCATCTTTTGCAGTATGGATAGGGTGAGAATTTTCTGAATCTTCAAGATCGGGCTTCTTTTTGTTTAACAATTCCTTCTTCAATTTATCTCTCTCCTCTTGCGTTTTACTCTAGTCAACAAGGAGAAACCAGGCAGTGCCTTCAACACTTTGCTTAGAAATCCCCTTAGCTAAGTGTCTGAGCTCATTGCTTACAAGTTCTCCTTTCTACTCAACAGAACACATTTCAGCCAAGTTCTCTGTCACTGTATAAAAAGGATCACCGCTCCTCCAGTTTCCAGTAACACAGTCTTCATTTCTGTCAGAGACCTCACCAAAAGGACTTTTAATATTCATATTTTTAGTAACATTCTGTTCATAATAATATATGTATTCTCTAGAACGGTAGAGGCTTTCTGCACAGCTCTCCTCTTTCTGAGCTCTCCCCAGAATCTCCTTTAACTTCCATATTTCCACTAACATTCTCTTCTGGGTAATCTAGCCTTTTTCTATCCTGCATCTTCAGACTCTTCCATACTATCCATTACCCAATTCCAAAGCCACTTCCACATTTTGGGTATTTGTTACAGCAGTATCTCACTTCCCTATAGCAAAATCTGTGTTAGTTTCCTAAGACTGCCATAACGAAGTACTTCTAACTGGGTGGTTTAAACAACAGAAATTTATTGTGTCACAGTTCTGGAAGCTAGAAGTTCGAGATTAAAGTGTTGGAAGGCTTGGTTCCTTCTGAGGGCTATGAGGGAGAATCCAGTCCAAGCCTCTCTTCTAGCTTCTTTTTTTTTTTTTAACATTTTTTTTTAAAATTTATTTTTGGCTGTGTTGGGTCTTCGCTGCTGTGTGCGGACTTTCTCTAGTTGCGGCGAGAGGGGGCTACTCTTCATTGCGGTGTGCGGGCTTCTCACT
Organism: Eubalaena glacialis; assembly: GCF_028564815.1. Classification (NCBI taxonomy): domain Eukaryota; kingdom Metazoa; phylum Chordata; class Mammalia; order Artiodactyla; family Balaenidae; genus Eubalaena; species Eubalaena glacialis. The sequence goes on along the minus strand of NC_083717.1, from coordinate 4,991,250 downwards.
GCGGTGGCTTCTCTTGTTGCGGAGCATGGGCTCTAGGCACGTGGGCTTCAGTAGTTGCAGCACGCAGGCTCAGTAGTTGTGGCTTGTGGGCTCTCGAGCACAGGATCAGTAGTTGTGACGCACAGGCTTAGTTGCTCCACAGCATGTGGGATCTTCCTGGACCAGGGATCGAATACGTGTCTCCTGCATTGGCAGGCGGATTCTTATCCACTGTGCCACCAGGGAAGTCTCTCTTCTAGCTTCTGATGGTGTGCTGGCAATCTTCGGCATTCCTTGGCTTATAGATGCATCACCCTGATTTCTGTCTTCATCTTCACATGGTGTCTTCCTGTGTTTCTTCATGTAATCTTCCTTCTGTACATATCTGTCTCCAAGTTTCCTTTTATATAAGGCCACTGGTCTTATTGGATGGGGGCCTGACCTAATGACCTCATTTTAACTTATTACCTCTGTAAAGACCCTATTTCCAAATAAGGTTACATTCTGAGGTCCTGGGGGTTGGAACTTCAGCATGTCTTTTAGGGAGGACACAATGCAACCCATACCACTCATTAATAAATTAGAAGCATATGTTAGCAGTAAGTCAAGATTTTCAAATACAGGTTATCATTATTTCTGCTTAGATAAAACACAGATTTGGATTAGTATTCACTTATTAACTATTCTTTTCATTCATTTAGCATTTATTGAATTCCTGCTCTGTGCCAGACATTCTCCAGGGTTATGGGGTTCTTGAACTTGGATGAGAAACAAGTTACATCTCTATTTTCAATAACCTCTGATTGAAAGATGGCATTTCTTTCCATTATGAATGTTGGTAACAAACCACAGTAGTATTAGCAGGACCTGTAATTTTATTACATAGATTTTTCTTCGTATCACATTACAATTGTTGCAGATACTTCAGATTACGGTTTATGATCTTCACTACCTTGAAATTATGAGAGACTACAGTTTCCACTAGATCTTGAATGCTCCAAAGAAAATAAGAAGACACTGTATTCTTAGATAAGTGTATATATTACTAAATCAAAATTTTAAAAGAATGTGGATAACTGTGTTTCAATATAATTGCTTTGTTTTGTAAGTCTATGTATTTTGTGCATTTAAAAATTCTATTCTGAGAAGGGTCCATAGGATTTAGCAGATTCCCAGACAGTTTATTGTACAAAAAAGATTTAGAAACATTGTTCTAAATGCTGGAGCTAAAGTAATGAACAATTCAGATAAGGTACATAGTCCCATGGAACTTACCTTGGGGATAAGCACACAGGAGCCAGACATGGAAGATCTACGATCTAGATTTAGGTCTACGATCTAGAGATGCCCTGGCAAAAAAGGAAGAGCCAGTGTAAGCCTTGAAGGTGGGGCAAGCTTGGTGTGATCACAGAATAACCAGAGTGCTAGTATGGCAGGATTAAGTGGATGGTGGGGAAGAGGCAGGTCATTCTAAGTGAAGAGAGTAGGAGAAATAAGAGAAACCACATCACGTAGAACACTTAGGCAACAGTGATAGGTTTCAATTTTATTCTAATTACATTAGTCATACATTGAAAATATTTTTAAAATCTCTAAAATATACAAATAAGTGTATTTTGTGGTAAAATACACCTAGCATAAAATTTACCATCTTAACCATTTTTAAGTGCACAGCTCACTGGCATTAAGTACATGCACATTGGTATGCTACCATCGCCACCATCCATCCGCAGAACCCTCTTCATCTGGCAAAACTGAACCTCTGTAGCCATTAAACAGTAACTCCCCATTCCCCACGCCTCCCAGCTTTGGTGATTTTTGAGCAGGGCAGTAACAAGAGGTGTTTTACATTTGAAAGATCAGACGTTTGCTCTATGGAGAACATATTGCTAGGCAAGAAGAGGGACACTAACAGGAAACTGGTAACGAAACACTGCAGATGAGATATGATAGTGAGCGAACCACGGTGTTAGCAGAGGTTGATTCAAAATGCATTTTGGCATTAAATCATCAGGCAGCATTTGATGATGATTGGAATGGGTATGGGTTCTTTTTTAGGCGTGTTAAGTCTGAGTTGCCTATTAGACATCTGAGTGGAGGTGCCAAATAGATAGTTGGGTGTCCAAGTCCAGAGCTCAGGATAGAGGCCAGTGTATATATACTATAATCTATTTGTGAGTCATGGGCAAGTGGGTGGTATTTAAAGCGATGGGATTGGCTGAGATCATCAAGGGAGATAATATAGATAAATAAGGGGTGCAGGAATAATCCCTGCGGCACTCTTATTTTTTAGAGGTCAAGGTGAGAAGAGGTCTCTGTGAATGCCCCAGCTAGCCTCAGAGAGCTGAGTGCTGCAGGAATCTGGATCTGGGCTCAGAGAAGGAGGCAAAGCAACCAATTTAAAATTCCATCTTACCTCTGGTTTTAGCAGGTTGTACTGAGTCTGGCTATGAGAGATGGGCTATCCAACGCCCTATCTTATGTCTATACCTAGAACATCTAGGATGGGGCTGGGGTAGAGTGAAATGGTGGGACCAAGAAGAATTCTTAGTCATTTGTAAGACTCCAACAATACTTTCTGAACTTAAACACATACTATCCTATATATGTAATTTGTATAATACGTATTTAACTAAGGAAAGAGGGGGTAAATATTTCACTATAGAAAACCTCTGAGTATATTTTATCTTCCCATAAATTAATGATGTTAAATATACATTTTAATTCTCTCTGTCATGATAGACTATTATATATTATATCTCAATAACTATTTGATTGCGTGATCATGCAAGGCTTAAAAAGTGGTCCAAAAACAAATTTAAAAACTATGTGATTTTTATGTCTATATGATTTTTTGCGGGGGGGGGGGTGGTTCAAGTAAAAAAATCCAGGTGTTTTCACACTCTAAGTCATCTTTAACTATCTAACAGTATATTGTTTCTAAATATATTTTTTGAAAAATCAATTTTACAACATGGGGTATAGTATCACTTGAGAAGTTCATGCTGTTCTTTTTTTCAGTTGGTCGCCAGACCCTGAACTCTTGGACAGGATTCTGATGAATGAATTTTGAAAATATTGAATGTCATTTGTCTTGTACTGTGATGCTTTTAGCAGTCGATGGTTTGCTAATTATTTGGAAACCTCTCACCCCTTTGTTCTAGAAAAGCATTCTGGCTTTTGTGTGTGTTCCCCTTTGCCATACTCAAACATTTGGGAAATGGAAATAGGGAAGTAGTAGCTTCTTAGAAAAACTATAGATGAATGGAACAGGAACTGCAAAATTGGCAAAATGTAACAGGAACTGTTGATCTTGTACATTATTGCTTTTGCTTATTTTTTCTCCTTTGCTAGGAGACCTGTTATGATGATGTGTGTAGTCCTCACCACGCTTCCCAGCTTCAGCTTTTCTATAGCAGTGACCGAGGTATGGAATTTTGATTTCTTGTCCTGCAAGATTTTGAGTTTTTAAAATGTCCTCGGTTATTAAAATTTCATAGAGTGGTGTGCCCAAACAAATTTCCTGAAGTTTATTATCTCCAGTCTTATTCTAAGTTGCAATATATATATTTAAGGTACTAAGATCATTGTTACCTCTGTGGTTGTGGAGGAAAGTATAGCAGCCAATTAAAAAAATTGCTTCTGTGTTTGTATGTGTGAGAAAGGAATGTTATTTGAAAATAATAAAAAAGCAAGGAATTTGAGAGTAGATCCACATGTGTTTCTTCTAACCTGATAAAAGTTTTTCATGAGTGTCCTCGGTTCTAAATGGAATATCCAATCAATATCCAAGGGAACAACCACTCACATGCTAAAGCTTTGATAAGATTCCACTGACAAATAATTTGTACATGGTGTTTATTTGAAAATAAATTTGAGTTTATGTTTCAATAAATGCAGCTCCAAAGGGACTCTGATGAATGGACATCTGCAGGGCAGGAATACTATAGGCAGAACTTTCGGCCTGTGAGAACTCTATTACCCAGAGAGTTCAAAGCAGAATGCTCAGCTAATCTTACTAATTTTCAAGGTGCTGTGAAAGATGTAATTTTATTTATTTATTTATTTATAAGATTTTCATTTACATGTTGAGTAGGTAGTCATTAAGTGCTTATTACATGCCAGGTACTGTGTTAGAAACTGAGGATAGAGCACTTAGAAAATTCGACAGTCTCTGGCCTTCAGTAATTTTTTATTGACAGTAGAGAGAAAAATAAACAGGCAGTTAGAATAGGTATGATCAGTTCTGTGAGAGAGGTGAGTACCAGGTAGTGGATGACATCATTAGAAATTACATGACTGTTGGGAGATGTCCTACATGTAGCATTAGGACAATATATGAACACACAGAATAACCTCAGAAGGCTATACAGATGAACTTTGCATCAAATTGCAACACACAAATATTTTAATCTAGATTTATCATTTTCTCCTTCCTCCCCAAAGACCTTGTAAAGCACTCGGGAGGTTCCCAAGAGCTTTGAAAATTCAGTGTACAACACTTTCAAGGAACACCACTATCACAGATGATGCTCTATCTACAGTTTGATTGCCCCTTTTGGGATTCTTTCCCATTATGTCTCACCCACTGTTGCATATTTTTCTTTCCTTTTTTCTTATTTTTCACTGAAGTGTAACACATGAACAGAAAAGTTCACACAGCATAAATACACAATGTCAGTGGAATACCACAAAGCAAACCCCCATGGAAACACTACTCAGGTCAAAAAATAAAACTCTGTCAACTCCCTAAAAGCCACTTCCAGCGACTACCTTTCCTTCCAACCCAAAGGTAACTTCTATCTTAACTCCTAATACCACAGGTACCACAGGTTAGTTTATCTGTTTTTGAAAGTTTTCTAAAGGGAAATCAAATTATCTATTATCTATCTATCTATCTATTTATCTAATTTGTATCTGGCTCCTTTTATTCAAAAGTATGATTCATTCATGTTTTTCTGGTTAGCTGTAGTTCATTCATTTTCGTTCCTATACAGTATTTCATTTTATGAATATATCACACTTTATTCATCAGTTCTACTCTTTTTTTTTTTAAATGGGCAAAATATTTTAATAGACATTTTACAAAGAAGATCTACAAATAGCAAACGAGCACATAAAAATACGCTGAACATTACTGGTCATCAGAAAAATGTACGCTAGGGCTTCCCTGGTGGCGCAATGGTTGAAAGTCTGCCTGCTAATGCAGGGGACACGGGTTCGAGCCCTGGTCTGGGAAGATCCCACATGCCACGGAGCAGCTGGGCCCGTGAGCCACAACTACTGAGCCTGCGCGTCTGGAGCCTGTGCTCCGCAACAAGAGAGGCCACGATAGTGAGAGGCCCGCGCACCGCGATGAAGAGTGGCCCCCACTTGCCGCAACTAGAGAAAGCCCTCGCACAGAAACGAAGACCCAACACAGCCAAAAATAAATAAATAAATAAATAAATAATTTAAAAAAAAAAAAAAAAAAAAAAAAAAGAAAAATGTACGCTAAAACACAATGTGATAGTACTACATACCCACAAGAGTGGTTAAAATTTGTTGTTGTTTTTTTAAATTAATTTTTATTGGAGTATAGTTTCTTTACAATGTTGTGTTAGTTTCTACTGTCCAGCAAAGTGAATCAGCTATACATATACATCATCAGTTCTGCTCTTAACGGCCATTTCAGTTTCCAGTTTTTGCTGCTGTGAATATCCCTGAACATGTCTCTTGGTGCCCATGCGCAAGCATTTCAGTTGGTTAAATGTGTAGGAGTAGAACTGATGGGTCACAAGATGTTCAAGTACTCAATTGTAATAGACAGTGTCAGTTCTTCAAAGAGAGTATACTAATTTAGACTTCCACTAGCAGAGAATGAGCAGTCTTGGTGTTCCTCATCCTCAGCAGCACTTGCATTTTAAGTCTTTTTATTTTAACCATTCTGGTGAGTATATTCTTGAATTTCATTGTAGTTTTCAATTGCATTTCCCCAGTAATTAATGAGATTGGGCATATTTTTCATCTTGCCCATTTTTTCCTAATGTCTTGCTTATCTTTAAAAATTGATTTGGAAGAATTATTTGTATATTCAGATTTCAAGCCCTTTTTTGATTATATGTATTGCAAATACCTTCTCACTCTGTGACTTCGTACTGTTAATGGTATCTTTTGATGGAGAGAAGCTCTTAATTTTAAAAGAGTCCAATGCATCAATTTCTTTTCCTTATGGATAGTTATTTTGGTTACTTGTTTGAGACGATTTTGTCATACTGTGAATCTGAACCTTGAGGTCCTGAAGATACTCTCCTATATTATATTTTGGAGGCTATATTATTTTGCCATTCTCTTTTAGATTCACAATCCACCTGGAACTAATTTTTGTATATGTTGTGCAGTAGGGAATCAAGCGTTTTTTCCCAAATAATATCTAATGAACCGAGTACCATTTATTAAAAAGTCTGCCCTTGCCACATTTATCTGCAGTGCTGCCTTTGTTATAAATCAGATGTGTGTATACCTGGTCTATTCTGAGCTTTCTGTTCTGTACTGCCTACTTTTCTATTCCTGTGCCAACACCACACTGTCTTAATTCTTGTAGCTTTATAATAGCTCTTTATGTCCAGAAAAGTAAACATTCCTATCTTCTTTTTCTTCTAGAATGGCTTGCACTTGGTATTCTCATATTCATTTTAGAATCAGCTTGTCATTTTCCACAGAAAAGGTGGAATTTTGATTGAGGTTGTATCAAATTGTATCATTTTTAAAAATCTTATTTTCTAACTCTTTGTTTTTGGTATGTAGGAATAATTTATCCATTTTGGGGAGATTGTCCCCATTTATAATCATATAGTCTATGAATAATGACAGTTTGTTTTTCTTTTCAATACTTGCACTGTTTATTTCTTTCTCTTGCCTTATTACACTTGCTAGGACCTCTAGTACAGTGTTGAATAGAAATGGTCATGGTGTAACCTTTGTCTTATTCTTGATCTCAGAGGGAAAACTCTTAACATATCACCATTAACATGATGTTTGCCATAGCCTTTTTTGTAGATACCTTAAACAGATGAAGGAAGTGCTCCAAAGCCGAGCTGGGTTTACCCAGCTCTCTCTTCTTGGAAGACCCAACACTCTAATATTTGTCCGCCTAGCTCTTTGAGCTAGGACTCTCAGAGGCTCTGCTTAGCAGTTGGGTTGGGAGAGATTCCCCATTCCACTATTCCAGGAGCCTACTGTTAACTTTTTACACACATTTACCAAGCTCTGTCTTTAACTGAAAGCTCTTCCATTGATATGAATCCGTATTACATCTTTAGAAATGGTTCAAAACCTTGTGGGGTTGAACACCTAAAAAGCTGAAAACCAAGCTTCTAGTCTTTTAGTAAATGTATGTATAATTAATTTAGCACTGCTTTCAAACTCCTCAAAGAATTGTGAACAAAGAAAGTACAAAAATTTAATGCTTCTAAATGGTCTTCTGAAAACAGGTTCAAAAGAATATTAATGGTTCCACTGGTATCTTACCGGATATGTTACCTGACCTGCCAGTCTCTTTGGTTCTGACCTGCTTGATCTTGGTTGATATTATTGAAAAACTCAGGACATATCCTCTTAGAGGGAGGCAAATGAGTAAGTATTCTTTTAAATACAAATATTTTTTAAAGTTTCACATATAGTTCACCTTTCTCCCACTCTTGTCTGTTGACATGTTTAATGATATTTTTTAAGAGCTAACATTACAGATAGAAGATTACAAATGAAGATATCCAAATATAATTATAGCTACTTTGATAGCTATACAGTTATTCTTATTTCTTTTTTGATTTTGATAGTACTGACAAATGAATAAAGTTACTAAATATTTAATACTAAATCTTTAATGTTTACTCTAACATGAAAATTACCTAAGTAAATTATTATAGATTTGTATGTTTAGGAACTCTCTCAAAACCTTAAGTTGAGATGAATAAACAGAGTTTAGTCTGCATACCTTTGATACAGGAATTAATATGTCTGCTGCAGATATGTCCTAGAGATTTCTGTGTTTTTAATCGTGGATTGTCAAAAAACTAAAGATCACACTCAAAACCAAGATATGCCACATTCTTCCAAAGAGAGCAGTTGAAACTAAATATTGGTTGGCCTTTAAAAAAACTATTTTGTTAATTGAATATTTTGTTTGGTCAGTCAAAAATTCCCTCAACTTTCATTTAATTTTATGTGATGGTATCTGTGTTTGATTTACAGTATTTGCATGGTATGGTTATTGTATGGCAAAGATTTTGCATTTGAAATGGGTAGGTTTTGTTAATCATTCCCTGACGGAGGGGATGGGATAAATTGAGTGAGTCATAGGAGAACGTTTTGGGGTAATAGGGCGACTACTACAACCAGGAAGGAAAACACTAGACTCATTTCTTATGAGCCATCACCCCTCCAGTCACTCTTGCTCCTCAGATTGAAAAGCAAAACTGAGTTGGAGGCCACCAGGAAACCTGAGACTCTGAGCTTCATATTTTGCACTTTGCCTTTGGGTGGCAGATGATAGACTGTTAAGTTTAACATAACACAGGTGACAAGGTAGATAAGATGTCAGCCAATGAGTCTGTTGAAGAAAAGGTACTCCCAAGGTACATCTGCCCTCCACAGACAAGTGTATTTGTCTTAAACTGAGGATATTTGGGGATCGCCAAACCCTTTACTACTTCTGTAGACTTCTTAATGACACAAGCCCATTTTGAAATCGGACTGTTTTTAATGAGTCTGTATTTTCCATGTTAATGTGAAGTTGCTAAGTTTTTAGTGAAAGTTCTCTTTTAAAAAATGCACATGTATATTTTTGGGAATCAGTTATTGGCGTTTTATATTTTAAGTGATGAGTTGGATTTTTAAAGGGGCATTTTCTTTGTATTCAGAAGTAGTGATGAAAAGAGAATCAAAATAAGAGAACCCCAAGGAAGAAGTCAGTCTTGGGGAGAAGACTCTAGAACATCTTGTTCAATTGCTGCTTCTTAGTTGAAGTGCCTCCTTCTTGAGCTCTTCTCTCCTCAAACTTAGGAAGGTTAATGTCTGGTTAAATAGCGCCACCGTTTAATAAAATCACACTTTAAAACACTAGCATTCATTCAAAATACCTTTGTAAATATTATATGTGTATTTAATTTTTGTGCAAACTTTGAACTCAATTAGTCTCCTATACTCATTTTAACAGGCATACTAATAAAATCAATTGTGTGAATTTTTAACCAATGGGGTATTCTCATTTATCCTCTGGAACGTAAATTAATACATAAACTCATAAACATAAATTATAATACATAAATCTGAATATAAGCAAGTATGCTATAAATACGGTTTCACTGCATGTGCTACCTCAGAATCAAAGCAGTAGGGTAGGGGTGTGTGACAGCAAAGTTTAGAATAATTTGTCTCCCTTTAGAAAATGTTGAGAAAGAAATACCTTCTCTTCTTTGCTATCCAGATAGTTTGACATGCATCCACACTAGTCGACTTATAGCAGTTTTCACTTTATACTAGATGAAACTAAGGTACTCTACAATGCTTGGATTTATGGACACAGTTGCACTACCCTACCTTTTGTTGTTGTTGTTGCATCAATATATTTAAAAAAAAATTTTAATTGAAGTACAGTTGATTTACAATGCTGTGTTAATTTCTGCTGTACAGCAAAGGGGTTCAGTTGTACATATATAAACATTCTTTTTTTATATATTCTTTTCCACTATGGTTTATCACAGGATATTGAGTATAATTCCCTGTGCTATACAGTCGGACCTTGTTGTTTGTCCATTCTCTATATAATAGTTTGCATCTGCTCATCCCACACTCCCACTCCATCCTCACCCACACCCCCTCCTAACTGTACTATCTTAATTCCAAGCTACCAAAGTTTGATCTTTGTGTAGCTTTTCTTTTTCTAAATTTAAAAATAAAAGTTCTATATTTGACATATGCTTAAAGCAATCTTTCCTGGCCCAAAGAATCCTTTCTGCTAACTTCATACTACCAGCTGAAATACCTAAGTATCAAGTGATTACCAAGCCGTAACGTTTAAGTGGATCATTTTCCGTAGACTGGGGCTCACTTGGGAATATTTTTTGGAACAAGGATCTCTGAGGCATGGCAATCTCACAGATGCACATAGCACCTAATAGTGTGAAATCCTGGTCATGAGAACAAATAATAAGAATACAATATATAGCCTGCATGTCCCCCGCTCTTACTAGTATGTGGGTACAAATGAACACACTTTTACATTTCCATCTGAATTTTGCTAGCTCAATCCCAGCCTGTTAGTGACTGGACCTCCATTTCTCTTCCTCTCCCATATTGTTCTCTCTCCCATTTTTAAATTTTTTTGGCTGCGTTTTGGGTCTTCGTTGCTGCACGTGCGCTCTCTCTAGTTGCAGCAAGCGGGGGCTACTCTTAGTTGTGGTGTGCGGGCTTCTCATTGCGGTGGCCTCTCATTGCAGAACACGGGCTCCAGTAGTTGTGGCCCATGGGCTCAGTAGTTGCGGTTCGCAGGCTCTAGAGCGCTGGCTCAGTAGTTGTGGCACACAGGCTTAGTTGCTCCGTGGCATGTGGGATCTTCCCGGACCAGGGCTCGAACCCGTGTCCCCTGCATTGGCAGGCGGATTCTTAACCACTGCACCACCAGGGAAGCCCCTCTCTCCCGTTTTTAAATGAGACCCTAGATGGGTCTCCCGTGGTCTCATTTGTTGGTCTAGACTGTTGAATATCCTCTTGCCCCTGCTTTCCTCTCAGCTGCCTTTCTCATGTTCAAACAACTTGGTGTGCTACTTTCCCGCCACCCCTGCTCGACTCTGCTCCAGACACCCTCAGTACTGCTGTTCCTTGTCCCGCCACCCCTGCTCGACTCTGCTCCAGACACCCTCAGTACTGCTGTTCCTTGTCCCGCCACCCCTGCTCGACTCTGCTCCAGACACCCTCAGTACTGCTGTCTCTTGCCTCTGGGATAGTGCTTGATGTCCTGCTGGTGTTTTGAATTGATTACCTTTCCTCTGCCATTGGAGTACTGACTTCCCTCCCCTGAGTTCTACGCTCCTAGGAAAGTCCCACACAGAGTCATGGAATAGCTATTTTCACTTAGAAATACAACCCTTTTATCCCCAGAATGCATATGGAATCACAGACTGTCTGGGCTTTAATGATTTCAAGTAACGGCCATTCAATCCACTGGAAACCACAGTTTCCTTTCCTACCACTAGATCTTATGGCTGATTCTGGTAGAGCTAGACTCCTTCTTCTTTGGGAGTGGCTTTTTTTCTGAGGAGCCTCATAGTTTCTCCTTACATCAGCCTCACCTTTATTGTCTGAACCCCAAATCACGGTCACCGTTAGATTCTCCTCCCTGCCCCCACGAAGATTCCTTAACTCCCGTATAAACCAGTGACTGCAGACAGACAGCTAAGGGAGTCTGTGGCTAGGAAGTGAGTTTTCAGTCCTCCCCGCAGGACTCATTAGAGTAGCACAAACCCAGCTTGGGCACCATATTGCAAAGCGGTATAATAGCGTATCGTGGTTAAAGTCCTATAGGGCCCCAGGTGACGGCAAACTTCATTTTATCTAAGGTGCTGGAGGTCAGAAAAGACTAAGGGGAATACCTGGAATTTGTAGGAGTTTGTAGGCAGACATGGTGAAGAAAGCTTTCTCCACAGAAGGAAGGTTGGGTCTCTAGGAACTCAGGTGTCCATGTAATAAATGGGCATGTTTGGGAAGCAAAAATAACTTCGGCTGCATTTCTCACCCTGAGTGGGCAAACCTAGCGCTGGAACGGAAGTTGCCTTCTTAAGACCAGCCACTGTTTGCTTTTCAAATAGTCAATTTGGAAACCTCCAAAGCTGCTCCAAGAGCTACTGTAAAGATCTTCTGGAGGTGGGGAGAGCAGGAGGGGGAGGCTGAACTGGGGTCTCTGGATGCCCCAATTCCTACTTCAACCAGAGAAACACAACTTTTGTTTGCTTAGGAGTTAGTGTTTTATGTAAGATTTCATTGGAAAAAATGCTTCTTCTAAATGTCTGCAAATCAACGTAGGACCTCATTTAGAGTTGTTGGCTGTACCTATATCCAGCCAATTCTCAGCATCTCCAGCCATTAGTCCCATGATGACACTGCACAGTCTAGAGAAAAATGTGACCCCCTCCAAGGTCTTGTGACTGTTGCTGCTCTGGGGTATGAGACGATGCAACGCAATCCAGTCCCATCTAATACAGTGCAATTCAGCTTTGCAGACAGAGCTGGATCATCCCGGTGGAGTACACACAGGTTTGAGGCCCAACACATACAAAAACCAGATAACATTTTTAACATTCCACTTTTGAATTTTTAAAATTTCCAATGTTTTCTGTTTCTCCAAAATAATACATATTTATTTAAGGATTATCAAATAGACATAAACAAAAAAGAAGAAAATGGAAATCAACCGGAGTTCTACACACTAGAGATCTATAACTGATAGCATCTTGATGGGTGTTCTTTACTTAAGAAAACCTACTTTATAACTTTTTTTTCTCAACAATATGTGGTGGGTATCATTCTTGTTAAAAAATGGTGGATATTATTCTTGTTATTACATCTTCTACTGCATCATTTTTGTTGGCTGAAAAATATTTCTGTGTATTAATGAGCCATGACTTATTAACTTATTGTTGGACAACTAGATTTTCCCCCTAGTTTTGAGCTATTGTAAACATGACTGTTAATGACTTGTTCGGAAGTGAGAAGGGTTGAGAAGAAAAGGACAAGGATGTGGTTAAGATGAGTAAGGTGGTGTTTATTTGAGTTGGGCAGGGGAGACAAGCCAGGTTAGAGGACACAAGTGTGGATGGTGCAGGGGGTCTATGTTTACAGGGACCCTGTGCTGTGTATGGGAGTCATCAGCCACTGTGCGAGGTAACTAGCCAAGCAGAGGCTGGGGACAGAGTTAACTGCTGCTGGACGGCAGCCGAATGATGTCAGGATGATGACCATAGACAGTGTCCTCAGAAGACCCTGAGCATCCGCACATGCCCAGACTCCTTGGCAACAACGCTTGCCAGAAGAAAGGGACAATTATGGACTGGCTGCTCACGAGGACAAACACAGAGGGGGTCGCAGGGGGTCGTACCAAGGGGGTGGCAAGATGGTTTGGCGACATTAGGGCTATCTGCATAGTCAGACGTGACTGGCTAGAAGTGAGATCGACAGGCTGTTTGAGTGGAAACCGTCATAGCTCTGCAGAGGAGGCGGTTTCCATCGTCACATCAGTAACAGGTGCAGCGTAAGGTTTTCAACTAAATCTGCTCTCAGTGGCCCTGAAGGAACTCCAGTTCCTTCTGTGGAGCCTCAGAGACTTGAACCAAGTGCTTCAGGGACTCCAGCAGCACAGATGATTATTTCTTTAGGTGAAATGCCTCCGTGTGCGACTTCGGACTCAAAGGATATGCAAGGTTTTAAGGCTGGCATCTGTAATTTTTTTAAAGTTCTCCAAGCAATTCTGATGCCCACCTTGATTGAGAGCCTTTAATTATACATTAGGAACTGAGACAAAAGCAAGTTAAAAGCCGAGAGATGAAATCCAAATTCCTAAAGGAACCTCCTTTCCAGATTTCCTTGGAATGGAACTCATCACTCTGTAACCAAATAGAATGTAAGAGACGTCACAGAAGGTAAAAGAAAAAAAAAAAGGGGAGACACTACTTTTCTCTGAATAAAATGAATGGCATTTTGAGTCCCCCTTTGCTTCTTTTTCAGAAAAAGCTTATCATACAATCTGAACCCAGTATGTGAGCTGGGTTTCCATAACGTGTTTTGCACTGTGGTTAGAGAGTACGTGTGAGGAACAGTGTTCGCGGCCATGCCAAGAAGGGGGAGCATTTCCTTTTAAACCGTCCCTTTGCTATTTAGAAGAAGGAAGTTTCAGGAAAGTATGTCAGCTCTAGGATTTTTTCCCCTTCTCAAGAAACAAGTAGCCATTTACCAGCCTGGGAGTGAGAGAAGGGTAGAATTTCTGATTTATACCTTCTAAAGAGGGACCAGCTGTCCGGATTAGGACAGTGTAGACCGGGCCAGAAACTAGACTGCAGTGGGTCCCTGTGTCAAAAGGCATGGGGCATCAGGTGCTGCCAGAACTGAGTTAGGACTCCCTTTAATTAGGACAGCTTTCCATGATTGTAACAATTTGGCATTTCATTGTTAATTTTTTCCTAGGGAGGAAATAAAATGTATGAACAATTTTAATATATAAAGTGAGATTTTTGAGAATTGCAAGATATTTTAAAAGTAAATATTTTCAAGGACTCTTAAGAGTAAGGGAACCTAAAGAATTCAGCATGCATTACTTTATAATAGCAACAAAATTTTATGGCCCCAGCAAGAAATTAAAGGCATAGGTCACTGATTTTCAGTATCTTGATTTCCTTGCACAGGATTGAAGAGAGTGACACAGGTTGTTGAGCTGACAGCCAGACAGCCTTTTGTTTACATCGTGTATACATTAGTGGTACGGTCCAGTGCATAGGGACACCAGTGTGCTCAGACTCTGCTTTCACAGGCGATTTTAGGCCCCCAAGTCCCCCCATTTCAGGTGGGATGGGTGTTGTAAAGCACCGGTCCCCAAACTTTTTGGCACCAGGGACCGGTTTGGTGGAAGACGGTTTTTCCACGGCCCCGTGGGGAGCGGCAGATGAAGCTTCCCTCGCTCGCCCGCCGCTCACCTCCTGCTGTGTGGCCCGGTTCCTAACAGGCCGAGGACCCGTACCCGTCTGTGGCCCGGGTGTTGGGGATACCCGTTCCAAAGTATGCTTCCTGTGAACTCACAAACGCTTTCTTCTGGGAACCACGCATCGGCGCTTTCGTCCCCTGCCTGGTGCCTCCTACTGCTGCCAGGGCCCGGGACGCTTTTGAATCCCTTGAGCCACCCCTGGGGATGCCGGCCCGAGTCCAGGGGCTGTGCAGGTGCCGCGCCGCGCATGCGCGCACTCAGCTGGGCCCACAGCCAGTGGTCTTCCCTTACAGTTGAGCTGCACGGTCCCCAGGCTGCGCTGCCAGGAGCTCCAAATGCCGTTCAGGGCTTCTTTACCAAATCAGTCCGTGGTCTCGCTTAAAGGGTTCCATCTAGGACCCAGGCCAGAGGATAGTCTGTGCAGGTTTCCCAAGTCTTCCTGTGATGGGAGGGGATTGAGAGCATGGGGGCCGGGGCTGGGGGGAGGGCGGGTATTATTCAGCCTGGTTTTGACGCTTTCGCTTACTTGCCTTAGTGCAGATTTTTTTTTTTTCTCCAGAATGCGCATGGCTCCATCATGCTCATAGTCTCCGGAACAGGAATTCCTCCCATCTTTTATGCAGCAAATCTTTATGGAGGATCTGTTCCGTACCAGACACTCCACTAGGCTCTGGGGGTGAAATGGTGGGTGAAAACAAGCAGAGCCCCCATTGCATGGAGCTCACTGTCTAGTGGGTGTGGTACCACGTTTCTGAACGACACTAACAAATACCTATAATTAAAGCTGAGGTAAGGGCTCTGAAGGCAACAAATCAGGCTCATTCCCACATGTGTCCATTTTTGTCACCCTGATTGGGCTCACGCTGGGGTTTCTAGCTCTGGTCTATATCCAAGCACTTAACTACTAGAGGAATTTCAAACCACTTCGAAATCTAGAATTATTTATTGTATATATTAATATATACAAATTATATATTATATACTTATTACATTGTTAGCATAATTCATATTATCATTATTCTAATATACATACTATATTAATATAAATGTAGAAAAATAAATTTTCTACTTATGTACTGTAAATTAAATTACATTCTCTCAAAAATAAATACCGTATGCTAACACATATATATGGAATCTACAAAAAAAAAAAAAATGGTTCTGAAGAACCTAGGGGCAGGACAGGTATAAAGATGCAGAGGTAGAGAATGGACTTGAGGACACGGGGAGGGGGAAGGGTAAGCTGGGACGAAGTGAGAGAGTGGCATTGACATGTATACACTACCAAATGTAAAATAGATAGCTAGTGGGAAGCAGCCACATAGCACAGGGAGATCAGCTCAGGGCTTTGTGACCACCTAGAGGGGTGGAATAGGGAGCGTGGGAGGGAGACACAAGAGAGCGGGGATATGGGGATAGATGTATACGTATAGCTGATTCACTTTGTTATACAGCAGAAACTAACACAACAATGTAAAGCAATTATACTCCAATAAAGATGTTTAAAAAAAGGGTAAAAAGATAAATTAAAAAAATAAATTAATTACATTCTCTGATATAAACACATATCAAAGAGGAGGACCAGAATATCCCAAATGAAAAGCTGAAGATTAGAAAATGAAGAAAGTTTTCTCAACCTTAACAAATGGAATTTTTAAGAATCGATAATATTGTCAATTTTTAGCAATTCTTGTCCAGTATTAGATGAATCTATAGAGGGAAAGATGGTCTTTAAACTACCAAGCCTTCCTGCCGTGTCCTCAGACAAAAGAATTCTCTTAGAATTTCACATTGCCTAAAATTCAGAAATGAATTTATTTCTTGTCAGATTTACGCAATGCCTAGCAGGGAACTGGAACTGAATCTGAGGGCTTTTGGATTTACCGGATCACAATACAATGCCTTTTTTAAAGAAAGTTGTCACAGTTGTCTCACAGCTGAGAATGTATGCCCAAGAGGTCTTGCAGAACTGATGATAGGTTGAATTCATTAGTATTATTAATTATTATTATTTGATGAAATCTTGCATACAGTTTTGAGCACAGAGAATAGTATGCTGTTCAGTGTTTAAACAACTGTCTCTCCTGGTGGGGGAGCTGGGGAAGCCCTGATTAGTAGCATTTGTCAGTTTTTGGGGTTTTTTTTGTTTTTTTTAAACATCTTTATTGGAGTATAATTGCTTTACAATGGTGTGTTAGTTTCTGCTTTATAACAAAGTGAATCAGTTATACATATACATATGTTCCCATATCTCTTCCCTCTTGCATCTCCCTCCCTCCCACCCTCCCTATCCCACCCCTCTAGGTGGTCACAAAGCACCGAGCTGATCTCCCTGTGCTATGCGGCTGCTTCCCACTAACTATCTATTTTACATTTGGTAGTGTATATATGTCCATGCCACTCTCTCACCCTGTCACATCTCACCCCTCCCCCTCCCCATATCCTCAAGTCCATTCTCTAGTAGGTCTGTGTCTTTATTCCCGTCTTGCCACTAGGTTCTTCATGACCTTTTTTTTTTTTTTCCTTAGATTCCATATATATGTGTTAGAATACTGTATTTGTTTTTCTCTTTCTGACTTACTTCACTCTGTATGACAGACTCTAACTCCATCCACCTCACTACAAATACCTCCATTTCATTTCTTTTTATGGCTGAGTAATATTCCATTGTATATATGTGCCACATCTTTATCCATTCATCCGATGATGGACACTTAGGTTGCTTCCATGTCCTGGCTATTGTAAATAGAGCTGCCATGAACATTTTGTTACATGACTCTTTCTGAATTATGGTTTTCTCAGGGTATATGCCCAGTAGTGGGATTGCTGGGTCATATGGTAGTTCTATTTTTAGTTTTTTAAGGAACCTCCATACTGTTCTCCATAGTGGCTGTATCAATTTACATTCCCACCAACAGTGCAAGAGTGTTCCCTTTTCTCCACACCCTCTCCAGCATTTATTGTTTCTAGATTTTTTGATGCTGGCCATTCTGGCCGATGTGAGATGATACCTCATTGTAGTTTTGATTTGCATTTCTCTAATGATTAATGATGTTGAGCATTCTTTCATGTGTCTGTTGGCAATCTGTATATCTTCTTTGGAGAAATGTCTGTTTAGGTCTTCTGCCCATTTTTGGATTGGGTTGTTTGTTTTTTTGTTATTGCGCTGCATGAGCTGCTTGTAAATCTTGGAGATTAATCCTTTGTCAGTTGCTTCATTTGCAAATATTTTCTCCCATTCTGAGGGTTGTCTTTTGGTCTTGTTTATGGTTTCCTTTGCTGTGCAAAAGCTTTTAAGTTTCATTAGGTCCCATTTGTTTATTTTTGTTTTTATTTCCGTTTCTCTAGGAGGTGGGTCAAAAAGGATCTTGCTGTGATTTATGTCATAGAGTGTTCTGCCTATGTTTTCCTCTAAGAGTTTGATAGTGTCTGGCCTTACACTTAGGTCTTTAATCCATTTTGAGTTTATTTTTGTGTATGGTGACAGGGAGTGTTCTAATTTCATACTTTTACATGTACCTGTCCAATTTTCCCAGCACCACTTATTGAAGAGGCTGTCTTTTCTCCACTTCATATGCTTGCCTCCTTTATCAAAGATAAGGTGACCATATGTGCGTGGGTTTATCTCTGGGCTTTCTGTCCTGTTCCATTGATCTATATTTCTGTTTTTGTGCCAGTACCAAACTGTCTTGATTACTGTAGCTTTGTAATATAGTCTGAAGTCAGGGAGCCTGATTCCTCCAGCTCCATTTTTCGTTCTCAAGATTGCTTTGGCTATTCGGGGTCTTTTGTGTTTCCATACAAATTGTGAAATTTTTTGTTCTAGTTCTGTGAAAAATGCCAGTGGTAGTTTGATAGGGATTGCATTGAATCTGTAGATTGCTTTGGGTAGTAGAGTCATTTTCAAAATGTTGATTCTTCCAATCCAAGAACATGGTATATCTCTCCATCTATTTGTATCATCTTTAATTTTTTTCATCAGTGTCCTATAATTTTCTGCATACAGGTCTTTTGTCTCCTTAGGTAGGTTTAT
Organism: Eubalaena glacialis; assembly: GCF_028564815.1. NCBI lineage: Eukaryota > Metazoa > Chordata > Mammalia > Artiodactyla > Balaenidae > Eubalaena > Eubalaena glacialis. Next base: position 4,972,510 of record NC_083717.1, on the reverse strand, counting down.
TCCTAGATATTTTATTCTTTTTGTTGCAATGGTAAATGGGAGTGTTTTCTTAATTTCACTTTCAGATTTTTCATCATTAGTATATAGGAATGCAAGAGATTTCTGTGCATTAATTTTGTATCCCGCTACTTTACCAAATTCATTGATTAGCTCTAGTAGTTTTCTGGTAGCATCTTTAGGATTCTCTATGTATAGTATCATGTCATCTGCAAACAGTGACAGCTTTACTTCTTCCAGTTTGGATTCCTTTTATTTCTTTTTCTTCTCTGATTGCTGTGGCTAACACTTCCAAAACTATGTTGAATAATAGTGGTGAGAGTGGGCAACCTTGTCTTGTTCCTGATCTTAGTGGAAATGGTTTCAGTTTTTCACCATTGAGGACAATGTTGGCTGTGGGTTTGTCATATATGACCTTTATTATGTTGAGGTAAGTTCCATCTGTGCCTACTTTCTGCAGGGCTTTTATCATAAATGGGTGTTGAATTTTGTCGAAAGCTTTTTCTGTGTCTATTGAGATGATCATATGGTTTTTATCCTTCAATTTGTTAATATGGTGTATCATATTGATTAATTTGCGTATACTGAGGAATCCTTGCATTCCTGGGATAAACCCCACTCGATCATGGTGTATGATCCTTTTAATGTGCTGCTGGATTCTGTTTGCTAGTATTGTGTTGAGGATTTTCGCATCTATGTTCATCAGTGATATTGGCCTGTAGTTTTCTTTCTTTGTGACATCTTTGTCTGGTTGTGGTATCAGGGTGATGGTGGCCTCGTAGAATGAGTTTGGGAATGTTCCTCCCTCTGCTATATTTTGGAAGAGTTTGAGAAGGATGGGTATTAGCTCTTCTCTAAATGTTTGATAGAATTCGCCTGTGAAGCCATCTGGACCTGGGCTTTTGTTTGTTGGAAGATTTTTAATCACAGTTTCAATTTCAGTGCTTGTGATTGGTCTGTTTATATTTTCTATTTCTTCCTGGTTCAGTCTTAGAAGGTTGTGCTTTTCTAAGAATTTGTCCATTTCTTCCAGGTTGTCCATTTTATTGGCATAGAGTTGCTTGTAGTAATCTCTCATGATCGTTTGTATTTCTGCAGTGTCAGTGGTTACTTCTCCTTTTTCATTTCTAATTCTATTGATTTTAGTCTTCTCCCTTTTTTTCTTGATGAGTCTGGCCAATGGTTTATCAATTTTGTTTATCTTCTCAAAGAACCAGGTTTTAGTTTTATTGATCTTTGCTATCATTTCCTTCATTTCTTTTACATTTATTTCTGATCTGATCTTTATGATTTCTTTTCTTCTTTGGATGGTATGTCCCATAAATATCAATTAAGTCCATCTTGTTTAATGTATCATTTAAAGCTTGTGTTTCCTTATTTATTTTCATTTTGGATGATCTGTGTATTGGTGAAAGTGGGGTGTTAAAGTCCCCTACTATGATTGTGTTACTGTCGATTTCCCCTTTTATGGCTGTTAGCATTTGCCTTATGTATTGAGGTGCTCCTATGTTGGGTGCATAAATATTTACAATTGTAATATCTTCTTCTTGGATTGATCCCTTGATCATTATGTAGTGTCCTTCTTTGTCTCTTGTAATAGTCTTTATTTTAAAGTCTATTTTGTCTGATAGGAGAATTGCTACTCCAGCCTTCTTTTGATTTCCATTTGCATGGAATATGTTTTTCCATCCCCTCACTTTCAGTCTGTATGTGTCCCTAGGTCTGAAGTGTGTCTCTTGTAAAGCATATATATGGGTCTTTTTTTTGTATCCATTCAGCCACTCTATGTCTTTTGGTTGGAGTATTTAATGCATTTACATTTAGGGTAATTATCGATATGTTATGTTCCTATTACCGTTTTCTTAATAGTTTTGGGTTTGTTATTGTAGGTCTTTTCCTTCTCTTGTGTTTCCTGCCTAGAGAAGTTCTGTTAGCATTTGTTTTAAAGCTGGTTTGGTGGTGCTGAATTCTCTTCTTTTGCTTGTCTGTAAAGGTTTTAATTTCTCTGTCGAATCTGAATGAGCTCCTTGCTTGGTAGAGTAATCTGGGTTGTAGCTTTTTCCCTTTCATCACTTTAAGTATGTCCTGCCACTCCCTTCTGGCTTGCAAAGCTTCTGCTGAAAGATCTGCTGTTCACCTTATGGGGATTCCCTTGTATGTTATTTGTTGCTTTTCCTGTGCTGCTTTTAATATTTTTCTTTGTGTTTAATTTTTGATAGTTTGATTAATATGTGTCTTGGCATGCTTCTCCTTGGATTTATCCTGTATGGGACTCTCTGCACTTCCTGGACTTGATTGACTATTTCCTCTCCCATATTAGAGAAGTTTTCAACTATAATCTCTTCAAATATTTTCTCAGTCCCCTTCTTTTTCTCTTCTTCTTCTGGGACCCCTATAATTTGAATGCTGGTGCATTTAATGTTGTCCCAGAGGTCTCTGAGAGTGTCCTCAATTCTTTTCATTCTGTTTTCTTTATTCTGCTCTGTGGTAGTTATTTCCACTATTTTATCTTCCAGGTCACTTATCCGTTCTTCTGCCTCAGTTATTCTGCTATTGATTCCTTCTAGAGAATTTTTAATTTCATTTATTGTGTTGTTCATCATTGTTTGCTCTTTAGTTCTTCTAGGTCCTTGTTAAATGTTTCTTGTATTTTCTCCATTCTATTTCCAAGATTTTGGATCATCTTTACTATCATTACTCTGAATTCTTTTTCAGGTAGACTGCCTATTTCCTCTTCATTTGTTTGGTCTGGTGGGTTTTTACCTTGCTCCTTCATCTGCTGCATGTTTCTCTGTCTTCCCATTTTGCTTAACTTACTGTGTTTGGGGGTCTCCTTTCCACTGCCTGCAGGTTCATAGTTCCTGTTGTTTTTGGTGTCTGCCCCCAGTGGGTAAGGTTGGTTCAGTGGGTTGTGTAGGCTCCCTGGTGGAGGGGACTGGTGCCTTTGTTCTGGTGGTTGAGGCTGGAGCTTGTTTTTCTGGTGGGCAGGTCCGAGTTTGGTGGTGTGTTCTGGGGTGTCTCTGACCTTATTATGATTCTAGGCATCCTCTCTGGTAATGGGTGGGGTTGTGTTCCTGTGTTGCTAGTTGCTTGGCATGGGGTGTCCAGCACTGGAGCTTGCTGGTCATTGAGTGGAGCTGGATCTTAACGTTGAGATGGAGATCTCTGGGAGAGCTCTCACCAATTGATATTACGTGCGGCTGGGAGGTCTCTGGTGGACCAATATCCTGAACTCGGCTCTCCCACGTCCAAGGCCTAGGCCTGACACCCCGCCGAAGCACGAAGACCCTGTCAGCCACATGGCTCAGAAGAAAAGGGAGAAAAAATAAATAAATAAATAAAAGAAAAGAAAAGTTATTAAAATAAAAAATAAAAAAGCAATTAAAATAATAAGAGAGCAACCAAACCAATAAACAAATCCACCAATGATAACAAGCGCTAAAAACTAAACTAAGGTAAACATATAAATCAGGAACTAGTCAGTCGCATACAGCAAACCCCAAGTCTACAGTTGCTCCCAAAGTCCACCTCCTCAATTTTGGGATGATTCGTTGTCTATTCAGGTATTCCACAGATGCAGGTACATCAGGTTGACTGTGGAGATTTAATCCGCTGCTCCTGAGGCTGCTGGGAGGAATTTCCCTTTCTCTTCTTTGTTCGCACATCTCCCTGGGTTCAGCTTTGGATTTGGACCCGCCTCTGCGTGTAGGTCGCCTGAGGGCGTCTGTTCTTCGCTCACACACGACGGGGTTAAAGGAGCCGCTGCTTCGGGGGCTCTGGCTCAGTCAGGCCGGGGGGAGGGAGCGGTACGGAGGAGGCGGGGCGAGCCCGCGGCGGCAGAAGCCGGCGTGACGTTGCAGCAGCCTGAGGCGCGCCGTGCGCTCTCCCGGGGAAGTTGTCCCCGGATTACGGGAGCCTGGCCGTGGCGGGCTGCACCGGCTCCCGGGAAGGGCGGTGTGGAGAGTGACCTGTGCTCGCACGCAGGCTTCTTGGTGGCGGCAGCAGCAGCCTTAGTGTCTCATGCCCGTCTCTGGGGTCCGCGCTGATTGCCGCGGCTCGCGCCCGTCTCTGGAGCTCGTTTAGGCAGCGCTCTGAATCCCCTCTCCTCGCGCACCCGGAAACAATGGCCTCTTGCCTGTTCGGCAGCTCCAGACTTTTCCCTGGACTCCCTCCCGGCTAGCCGTGGCGCACTAGCCCCCTTCAGGCTGTGTTCACGCAGCCAACCCCAGTCCTCTCCCTGCGATCTGACCGAAGCCCGAGCCTCAGCTCCCAGCCCCGCCCGCCCCGGCGGGGGAGCAGACAAGCCTCTCGGGCTGGTGAGTGCTGCTCGGCGCCGAGCCTCTGTGCGGGAATCTCTCCGCTTTGCCCTCCGCACCCCTGTGGCTGCGCTCTCCTCCGTGGCTCCGAAGCTTCCCCCCCCACCCGCCCACCCTCCGTCTCCACCAGTGCAGGGGTTTCTATTATAGTGTGTGGTAACCTTTCCTCCTTCCCAGCTCCCTCCCAGAGGGGCAGGTCCCATCCCTATTCTTTTGTCCTTGTTTTTTCTTTTTTCTTTTGCCCTACCCAGGTACGTGGGGAGTTTCTTGCCTTTTGGGGAGTCTGAGGTCTTCTGCCAGTCTTCAGTAGGTGTTCTGTAGGCATTGTTCCACATGTAGATGTATTTTTGTGGAGGAAGGTGATTTCCACGGTTTACTCCTCTGCCATCTTGAAGGTCCTCATTATTTTTTTAATCTCTAAAAGTACTATGACTGAAAGTGCTTTGTGTGCTTCATATGCTTTTTAAAAATTTTTCATAAGACTGTGACTTGTCTTCTATTCCAGATTTTTTTTTTTCTCTCAGCATGTTATATTTAAATCATTAGCATTTTTCTTTCTCTAGACCATTTTCCTCTCAGGGAAAAATTGATTTCGGGGACTGTGCATGAAGACTAGTCATACTTTTTCTGAGTGAGTCTTTAATTTGATCTTCTGGTTGCTGTGAGTTGAGTAACAACCTCATTTCACATCAGCTGCCTTGACGGCCTCAAGAGCCTCTTTGATGAATCCCCAGGTCCTCTCTAGCTCCCGTGCCCTGCATTGTCCTCATCTTTGGTGAACTTAGAATCAACTTAGAATCAAGTCCAAAACCTTGGCCCATAAGCTCTACATCATCTGGCTTTGCCACGGACAGTGTTGTCTAGTGCTTAAGGGTCTGAGATTCGTGCTCCATCCCTCTCCTTGCTCGCTGTGTGACCCTGGAAACAATCCTTAATCTCCCTCTGCCTTAGTTTACTCATCTTTAAAATGGGAACATAATAGTATCTACATCATAGAGGTTTATTATTATTATTATATTGAAGTATAGTTGATTTATAATATTGTGTTAGTTTCAGGTGTATAGCAAAGTGATTCAGTTATATATATTGTATATATTTCAGATTCTTTTCTGTAATAGGTTATTACAAGATGTTGAATATAGTTCCCTGTGCTCTACGGTAAATCCTTACTGCTTATCTATTTTATATATAGTAGTTTGTATCTGTTAATCTCATATTCTTAATTTATCTCCCCCCACACCTTTCCCCTTTGTTAGCCACATCATAGAGTTTTTCTAAGGATGAAGTGAATGGATGCATAGAAAGGGCTTAGAACAGCACCTGATATGGAGAAGACACTTAGTAAGTCTTAGCTTCTCTCCTCTTCTTCCCTCTCTTGCCCCACCCCCAGCCCCTCACCACGCTCTCCTCCTTTCAGCTCATTTTAGCTGAAGGAGCTTTACACCTACTCTTCCTACCACCTGGAAAGTTCCTTTCTTCATTCTCACATAATTCATTCCTATTTATTCTTCAGTCTCTGCTTAACTGTCACTTCCCAGATCCAGGGGATGGAGTGGTGAAGGCGGAGACATTATCCGCTGCATCATTCTCAATGCCCAGCGTAAGCTTGGAACAGCACTCTACAGTGTGTCTGCTAACAGCAGACAGCTTGGGTGTCCACTTGTTCTAGCCCTTAACCAACATCAGGAGCAGTGTTTTGGCTTCGCCATGCGGGGATCTTAGCTCCCCAACCAGGGATCGAACCTGTGCCCCCTGCAGTGGAAGGTGAAGTCTTAACCACTGGACCACCAGGGAAGCCCCCGTCAGGAGCGGTTTTGAAGCTGTTGTTTGGAGAGGCAGTTTTGAATCCTGTCCACCTACTAACGGCGCTACCTAGCACTCGCCTGCTGTTGGCACTTGAGTCCAGCCCCCTTCCCCCTCAAAAAGGCCATTTTACCCCTAAGCTGAGATTTCCCTTTTCCAAGTTGCCTTTATACGGTGAAATTTTTGAATGAATGAAATTAAAATGTTGATTTCATTTAAAAAGTGCATTTTTAGTAGCAGCGTCATTCCTGTCTTGTTTTTAGGTGCCCTTTTTTGTGCTTCTCCTCTCTCTTTTTGCTCTCTTTTTATTTAAATAACTTTTATTGCTTTCTTTTTCTTTTTGCAAGAGGATTACATGCTCACTCTAGAAAATTCCTCACTACTGATTTGTTATGTTGTACTTACATTTTCCCTGTAAGTGATCTAAAACTTTTGGGTAACAAGTTAGAGATAGAAATACATCAGTATGAAGAAATAATAAAGCAAAAGAGGTGTGAGTTACCTACTTAAACATTTATCTGTTATCAAAATTGCATTTCCTTAATTATTTGGCGTGCATGGTGAGGATAAAAAGTCGTTTTGGCAGCTGGCATCAGCCGTGGGGAACTACGCAGTAGGCCTGCTATTTTTACTTTTTATTTTGTATGTGTTGTATTTCTTTCTTTTTTAATTAATTAATTAATTAATTTTTTGGCTGCGTTGGGTCTTCATTGCTGTGCACGGGCTTTCTCTAGTTGTGGCGAGCGGGGGCTACTCTTCGTTGCGGTGCATGGGCTTCTCATTGCAGTGGCTTCTCTTGTTGCAGAGCACGGGCTTCTAGGCGCACGGGCTTCAGTAGTTGTGGCACGCCAGCTCAGTACTTGTGGCTCTCGGACTCTAGAGAGTAGGCTCAGTAGTTGTGGCGCACAGGCTTAGTTGCTCCGTGGCATGTGGGATCTTCCCGGTCCAGGGTTCGAACCCGTGTCCCCTGCATTGGCAGGCGGACCAGGGAAGTCCTTTACTTTTTACAGGGCAACGTGAGCCTTTAAGGAAGTGAGTAGATTGCGCTCTTTGTGTTAATATCTTTTACAGATTTTGCACAAATAAATATAATTTTCCTCAAATAGAACCCTGACAACTAACAGCAGCAATAAAAAGAATTCCAGCTATAAGTGGAAATTTTTAAAATAATAATTTGGAGGGAAACTAATCATGGAGCCGAAGGGAATAGTATTGAATACATGAAGGTTTATGTGACTGGAGGATAAACTTGCTGGTCTGTTCTAATGACCAAATGAATTCTTGACATCCTCAGCTCTACCCTGCCCTTTGGGAGGCCAGGAGAGCTTTCCAGCTCATAGTTATAATGCTTCTTACTTGGAAAGAGGACAGCAGAAACCCTAAACTAGTCCCCAAATCTAAACTAGTCCTTAATGAGCCGTGGAGAAATATGAGGATTATTTTACCAAATACACGTGGATTACGGCTTTTGTATTTCATTAAAAATGAACCCTAGCTAAGAATTCGTTGTTTGTACCAACAGCTCTTATCCTCAGATATTGCGACTCTCAATGACTGTTTAAAAAATGTTAATGTGTCACTTCTTAGATTGCACTTCCTGGCTTTGAAACAATGCTGAATTTGCAATCATCCTCAAGAGCCCAAATTATATGCTTTGTTCGTCATATCGACAAAGGAATTTGGATTTTCATTTGAACACCTTGATCTACTACGAGAGGTGAAGGAGAGTGCTCTAAGACATGACACACTCTAAGAAACGTATTTTCTATATTGATTTTTTTTTTTGGTAAAATAAGAGATACAATTGATGCAAGTGAGCATCTGAGTTTAAAAACAGATGATATTATGATTGTTAAAATAATAGTAATTAGCATATATTTTTCTCTCTTGAATGTAATTTATCAGAGTGATTCCTTTCTCTGTCTGACTTACTTCATAAAGTATGATAATCTCTAGGTCCATCCATGTTGCTGCAAATGGCATTATTTTTTTCTTTTTTTTAATTTATTTTTTATGGCTGAGTAATATTCTATTGTCGTATGATATCACTTATGTGTGGAATCTAATTTTAAAAACGACACAAATGAACTTATTTACAAAACAGAAACAGACTCACAGATCTCAAAGTCAAACTTATGGTTACCAAAAGGGAAACGTAGGGGAAAGGGATAAATTATGAAATTGGGATTAACAGATACACACTACTGTATATAAAATAGATAACTAACAAGGACCTACTGAGCACAGGGAACTCTACTCAATATTCTGTAATAACCTATGTGGGAAAAGAATCTGAAAAGGAATGAATATATATATATATATGACTGAATCACTTTGCTGTACACCTGAACTGACAAAACATTATAAATCAACTATATTCCAATAAAAAAAAATGATTCCTACTCATGCCACTGTGACATCTAAGTTTGATAAGGAAGTTTCTAAGGGTCATGGTTCCTAACATTTATTTATGAATGATTCATACCAGAAGTAAATAATATCTCATCAAGAATTTAATTATTTTTTTAGTTGATAAATGTACTCAATTCACACTTAAAATTTAAAAATAATTGTATAGAAAGAAAACTGAGGTTTGTCCTTTAAACAACTCCTACTTATAGTAATCAAGCCTTTTATTAGTTATTAATCATAATAACTTATTTGTTTTAAAATGTTTTCACTTCAGCTCAATACATCTCAACAACTTTTATTGACTTTGTGTCTTTAACCTTTAGAGCTATTCCATCTAATGACTCCCTTTAAATTTTGTCTTATCAAGTAATGTGGCAGCTCAGCACATTTGCTGAGTAAACTTTGTCAAGACCTGAGAAATTCTTAGCAACGAAAACGGTGCTTAAGTGTTCAGATATTTGGAAAATAATGTGCTAGTCCTTTCATGTAGAAAAATCATACCATCAACAGTTAGTAAGTTCTGAGATTTGAGCTTCCCTCATAACCCCAACCTCAACACCCATGTGTATACGGAGAGACACACACGTTCTCTCTCTCTCTCTCTCCCTCTTTCTCTTTCTCTCTCTCTCTCTCTCTCTCTCACACACACACACACACACACACACACACCACACACTCACTCTATGATGTTCATGAGGAAACACCCTACTCATTCAGATGACTGACATGTTGACCAGCCACAGCTTCACGGTCACAAATGAGATACTTTAGTCTAACCCATCGCACTGACGAGTTCAAAAACTCTGGGGGAAAGAACAGCTTAAGAATCTTGGATACAGAATGTTACCCTTCACTAAGACTCTCTCATGCTCAAAAAAGACCCTCTTAGCACCAGACTCTAAGCTTGGCGATCTAGGTTGTAGTGATCTCTGTGGGCGTCTTATAAAATAAGATTGGACCATTGAACTTTTGATTCATTTGATTTTATGATATGTGTCTGTTTTATAATTAGCATGTGATGTATTGCCTCTAGAAAGTGCTAGCAGCCGTAAAGTTAAGGGATTGTCAATTGGGGTCAAACAAGTCTGGGTGTGAATTCCAGCTCTGCCCATTCCTAACTGTGTATTTGAATTTGGGCATCATTTCACCTCTTGTACTCCAATTTCATATTTATCGAATGGGATAGTAATCCCTATCTCTCAACTTTTTTTCTGAGGATTAAATGAGATAATGTGTGAAAGTGCTTACTTAACTCAGTAGCCAGTAATGGCTGTTATTCTGAAATGGTAAAAATGACTTAGGATCCATACCCAGGGAAATACAAAGACACAAAGAGCCTTCTCCGCCTCTGTATTTTTTGCACTGTGCTACTCATTGCTATCTTGAAATTCCATGTGTGAAACAGACCTCAAATAAGAGAACACTTAAATTTCATTTTTAAATTTAAATAAAAATTTAAATAAAATTTACATAAACAATTTAAATATCTCACTTTAAATAAAAATTTTAAAACTCACAGTTAAATAAAATTTAAAATTTAATTTAAATAACAATTAAATTTTAATTTAAATAACAATTAAAATTTTACATTTTAATGAAATTTAAATTTAAACTTAAATAACAATTAAGATTTAATTTAAATAACAATTAAAATTTTACATTTTAATGAAATTGAAAGAAAAGTTGAATTCTAAATAAAAATTTAAAATTTAAAATTTAAATAAAAAATTTAAAATTTAAATGTAAATAAAATCAGAAGAAAAGTTAAATTCTAAATAAAAATTTAAAGTTAAAATGTAAATAAATCAATTTATTGCAGGTAACGAAGACAGGCACATCCACGTGACCAGTTTGCAGCAAATAAAAACTGTTACGCATGAATTGTGGCAAAATGAAGAAAACCTGACACCTTCGCAGCCAGCCGGGAGCACCCGCCTGCCGTGGTTGCCAGGAGCCACCACAGGGGGCTTCACTCCTGGGCTGGAGGGACCCCAGGAGCCCACCTTCGAGCAGGGAGTCCTGAGAACGATGTCACAGTGGGACGTGCGCTCTGAGATCTTCCTCTGGAGCTTTCTGCTGTGGTCCGACACCATAGAAATGGTGCGGGTGGCCGGGCACCCAAAGGTGTACAAGTCAGGCTGGGTCTACCCCGTCTACATCTTCAGTTTCATTTCTCTTCTTCGAATGATACTGACTCCCCGGAACCCGCTTCTGAATTCCCTGGGCATCGTGCTCCAGGATCTACCCTTTATCTTTGTTAGACTTAGTTTAATCATTGTCCTGGGAACGATCACACCCATCTTGGGCCTTTGTAAAAATGTACTCGTGACTCTCTCTTATGTTTACTTCAATTACTTAACCAAATTCAGGATTTTCTCTACCTTTGAGACATCTTTTTAACAAGGAAATGTCCCATAGTCAAACCTCTTTGTTACGCACATGTGCGTTGTTTGTAATCTTTTTTGGGGGCAGGGATAAGTTTTTGCACTATAGGAAGAAATGAAGAATAGATGCTAGAGAAAAAAACTATTTTTAAAAACTGTAGCATGTCAATTTTTTAAATGTATACAAATGGTGCTAAATTTAAGCAAAGTTATAGTCTTCTAAGTTGGTTCCCCTTGATCTCCAGAAAATGTTAATAGTTAATTTTAGTTACATATTCTGCACTTTTTCTAAAAGCACCCTTCAATAAAGCCTCTTAAAAATTAGAACATGTTTTCCCACTAAGTTAGTCCAAGAGTGAAATTTTTTTATTGTTTATATAAAGTACATCACAAGAATTAATTAGTTAAAATTAATTTTAGGAAATACACTTGTAATTATGGAATAATGTTTAGATTCTTTAAAAACATTTGAATTGTAGTTTTAGGGTCTCCTTCAAATATGGAATTATGCTCTTTATTCCGCCGTGGCAAGCGACTTTTATGTAATCAATTGATTTCAGCATAGAAAGCAGTAAATTTAGTTTCAGACATTTGACTCAGTTTAATATAATGAAGTCAAGGTACACCAGTAAGACCTAGATAAAGTTTTATAATAGGAAGCCATTAATTGAAGAGGGTGATTTCAAAGTAAAAGAATATCTTATTTGCGGAATTGGATACCATCATGAAAACAGTCAGGTACAAGCCCTGTTGAAAATTAGAAGTTCAACTTACAAATGTAACAGCAAATGCATTAGTGTCTTATGTGATAATAAATAATGGTTATCCTCATGTTAAATAATTAGATACAGAATTATGTGATTTGCTTTCATATGTTGGGATGCTCTCAGATACTCATAGCAGGGGCTCTCCATTCTGCATACATTTTCAGATGCTAGAAAGATTTCTGAGAGGCTTATGTGTGCAGAGCAATGTTTAACATAGGCATTCTCTGCAGTGATCTGTGATAACAAATAGCCTAAAGAATGGATAACTGAACTTGCCTGCCACTCCACCAAATCCCCCAATCTCACTGTCCCCCTATGCTTTATGGTTTTTCCTTACACCATAAGAGGAGGTCTATTCACAGTTGTTGAAAGCTTAGCTTCTCGCTTTATGACTTGGGGCGAATTCTTTGACTACTGTAAACCCCGGTTTCCACATCTAAAAGATGAGCATATTACTAGTACTTTAATAGGGTTAAATAGTACTTTATAGGGTTGAGAGGATTAACCGAGATAGGGAATGTTCTCATTACATTGTCTGGCGAACTATAATAACCCAATGAATACTAAGTATTTTAATTGTACCCTATAGAGAAACAGGTAGCTTAAAGCATTGTTTAAATTTTCCTGTTTTATTCTTTTCTGTGTTCTACTTACCCTCTGGGAATAATAATTTAAATCATGCATTTGTGAAAAGTAAAATACAAAATCTTCAGATTACCTCAGACCATAATTTTTCATCAAGTAGTATTATGTCCAGAAGTGAGTAATCTACTGAATATACAGATTAAAGTTGAAGTATATAAGTATTCATTCATCAGGCATTGGAGTGTCCCTCTTATGAGTTCTCATAGAACCCTAACTATAGCACTTTTTTAAGACTTTCATTATGTGTTTACTTTTCTGAGTTCCCCATTAATCTTTAAATTCCTTAAAGAAAGGCCGGAGGATATCTTGTTTAACAATGTATCTGTATCTTCTTCTGTCAATCCTACAGAAACTTACAATACTTATAATTCTAAAAATATTATCATATAAATAATTTCTTTCAAGTCATACCATGATAATCTTTATGAAGAAGAATTTATAACCAAGTAGTTGACTCTAATATTCTTAAATATGAAAATATTTTACATACATTTATATTTATCTTTGTATTAGAATTTATAGAGTGAACAATGCTCAGATAAGCTGAAAAGTATTACTTATTTGAGTTTAGAATGCATTTTGTATCTAATATTTGAATGCATTTTGTATCTAATATTTGAATATGAATACGCCTGATATTTTGGAAAGTTGCAACACTTTGTATAAATAATGAAGGCGTGTACAAAAGGCTCCATGTAGAAGGAAAATTATTGAGTATGTAATTTAATTTAATAGTTTACTAAGGGTGTACACATTTTTATAAAGTTCAAGTCTATGGTATTTAATAGGCATTGCAGCAAATTATGCTAATGAAACATTGGTAGTTCTACACTGTGTGATTAAACGTTATGCTATTAAAATTATATTGTAATTCTCATTGCTTCTAATGGTTTTTGGTATTAAGACCCATGTAGCTTTTGTGTCCTTATAAAAAGTTATGAAGGGCTTCCTTGGTGGCGCAGTGGTTGAGAGTCTGCCTGCCAATGCAGGGGACGCGGGTTCGAGCCCTGGTCTGGGAAGATCCCACATGCCGTGGAGCAACTATGCCCGTGAGCCACAATTACTGAGCCTGCGCGTCTGGAGCCTGTGCTCCACAACAAGAGAGGCCGGGATGGTGAGAGGCCCGCGCACCACAATGAAGAGTGGCCCCCACTTGCTGCAACTAGAGAAGACCCTCGCACAGAAACGAAGACCCAACACAGCTATAAATAAATAAATAAATAAATAAATAAATAAATAAACCCAAAGTTTAAAAAAAAAAAAAGTTATGAAGTTAACTTTACATATAGATTAAAATTAAATGGATGGAGAAAAATATACCATGCTAACATTAATCAAAAGAAAGTAGAAGTACTTATATTCATTTCAGACAGACCAGACTTCAAAGTAAGGAAATTTTTCGAGGGTTAAGAAAGGCATCATTACATAATAATAAGAGTCAATTCTCCAAGGAGACATAATCCTTAATGTGTATACACCTACCAACAGAGCATCAAACCACATAAGGCAAAAACTGATAGAAATGTAGAGAAATAGATGAAACCACTATTATAGTTGGAAATTTCAACATCCCTCTCTCAGAAATGGACAGCTCCAGCAGTCAGAAAATCAGTAAAGACATAGTTGAACTCAATGACACTATCGATCAACTGGATGTAATTGACATCTACAGTCTACTTCATCTGACAAAAGCAGAATACGCATTCTTCTCAAGCTCACAAGGAACATTTACCAAAGTAAACCACATTCTGGGGCATAACAGAAACTAACAAATTTAAAAGAATAGAAATAATATAATGTCTGTTCCCATAATGGAATTAAATTAAAAATCAGTAACAGACAGATAATAGAAAAATCTCCAATTATGTGGATATTAAACGTTTCTAAATAACACATGGGTCAAAGAAGAAATCTCAAGAGAAGTTAAAATATATTTTAGAGTAAATAAGAATGAAAACAAAACATCAAAATGTGTAGAATGTAGCATAAGCAGTGCTTAGATGGAAACTTATAATATTGAATGCACATATGAGAAAAGAAAGATCTACAGTCAATAAATTAAGTTTCCACCTTGGGAAACTAGAAAAAGGAGAGCAAATGAAATGCCATGTAAGGGGAGGAAAAGAAATAATAAGAATTAGAGCAGAAATCGGTGAAATTGAAAACAGAAAATCAATAGAGAAATCAATAAAACTACAACCTGGCTCTTTGAAAAGATTGATAAAATTGTTATGCCTCTAGCCATGCAAACTAAGAAAAAAAGAGAAGACACAAATTAGCAACATCAGAAATTAAAGAGGGGACATCACTACAGATCTGACTGAAATTAAAAGGATAACAAAAGAATGCTCTGAACAATTCTATGTCCACAAATTAGATGACCTAGATAAAATGGATCAACTCCTTGAAAGAAGCAATCTGTGAAAACTCACACAGGAAGAAATAGATGATCTGAATAGGCCTATACCAATTAAAGAAATTGAATCAATAATTAATATCCTTCCAAAACAGAAAGCACCAGGTACAGCTGGGTTCACTGGTGAATTCTACTTAACTTTTAAGGAAGAAATTATACCAATTCTCTGCAATCTCTTTTAAGAGGACGGAAGAGGAAGGATATTTCCTAACTCATTCCACGCAGCCAGCATTATCCTAATACTAAAACCAGACAAAAATATTACAAGAAAACTACAGAACAATATCTCTCATGAACATTGAGGCAAAAATCCTCAATGAAATATTAGCAAATCAAATACAAAAAGATATAAAAAGAGGGAGGCGGAGTCAAGATGGCTGCATGGAAAGACGCAGAGTTCCTGTCTCCCCACAAGTAGGGCAACTGCCGGTTGCTGGTGGGGGACCTCAGCACCCAAGGAGATGGGAGGAACCCCCGAGAGACTGGGTAGGACATGGGGGGAAGTGAGCGAGGATGAGAAGTGGAGGCTGTACAGGACTGGTGCCCCGAGGGGTGGCTGGGAGAAGGAAGGGGTTCCCATGTCTGGAGGGACCCTGGGGGGGCTCGGAGGATAAGGGGGGAGTGTGCCTAGTATGTCCCCTGCCCAATCAGCTCTGGGAAGCCTGCTGGGCTCCTGGGCCAGGTCCTCCACCCTCTGAGGGCCCCCTCCGGGCTGCCTGGGTCCTTGGGGCCTAGGAGGGAGATGGGGGTGCGGGAGCAGAGGAGAGGCGGTTGGAGAGGGGCCCTCCAGGATCGGAGGATCAGGGGAGGTGCAGAGGGCGTCTCCCCTGCCCACTCGGGCCCAGGGAGCCTGCTGGGGTCCCGGACCTGGTCCTTCACCCTCCAAGGCCAGAGGCACTCCTGGGCCCTTCCTGCACGTTGAGACTAATCCCCACCCCCGCCCCCCGAGCCCCCAGGGCCTTTTCTGGCCCTGTGGGTCCTAAACATAGGCCCCGCCCACTGCCTAAACCTCGCCCCTGCCTAAGCCCCGCCCCCCACAGCCAAGGCCTTATTCGGCTTTTTTTTTTTTTCCTCTTTTTTCCTATTGTGATTCTGTTTTACCTTCCGGTTGTTGTTTAATCTATATTTTTATTTTTTCTAACATATCTGTTAGTTTTCTAATTTTGTTTTTTCCCCTTGTTATTGTTTTGCTCCTTTTTTTTTTTTTTTTTGCTGCCCTGTACTATTTGCAGATCTTGGTCCACAAGCAAGGGGTCGGACCTGAGCTCCTCTGGTGCAACCTCCAAGTCAGGACCACTGGACTAGCAGAGAACCTCAGACCCCAGGGAATATTCATTGGAGTGAGGTCTCATGGAGGTCCTCATCTCAGCACCAAGACCGAGCTCTACCCAACAGCCTACAAACTCCAGTGCTGGAAGCCTCAGGCCAAACAACCAGTAAGACAGGAACACAAACCCACCCATCAAAAAAAAAAAAAAAAAAAGAGAGACCACAAAAAAAAGGGTCACAGATGAAGGAACAAGGTAAAAACCTATAAGACCAAATAAATGAAGAGGAAATAAGCAATCTACCTGAAAAAGAATTTAGAGTAATGACAGTAAAGATGATCCAGAATCTCAGAAACAGAATAGGGGCACGGCTCGAGAAAGTACAAAAAATGTTTTTAAAAGGTCTAGAAGAACTAAAGAACAAACAAACAGAGATGAACAACACAATAACTGAAATGAAAAATACACTAGAAGGAATCAATAACAAAATACCTGAGGCAGAAGAACGAATAAGTGAACTGGAAGACAGAATGGTGGAAATAACTGCTGAGGAGCAGAAAAAGAAAAAAGAATGAAAAAAATTGAAGACAATCTCAGAGACCTCTGGGACAACCCTAAACGTACCAACATTCAAATTATAGGGGTCCCAGAAGAAGAAGAGAAAAAGAAAGGGTCTGAGAAATTTTTCAAAGAGTAGTAGAAAACTTCCCTAACATGGGAAAGGAAATAGTCACCCAAGTCCAGGAAGCACAGAGAGTCTCATACAGGATATACCCTAGGAGGAACATACCAAGACACATATTAATCAAACTAACAAATATTAAATTCAAAGAAAAAAAATTAAAAGTAGCAAGGGAAAAGCAAAAAATAACATACAATGGAATCCCTGTAAGGTTATCAGCTGATTTTTCAGCAGAAATTCTGCAGGCCAGAAGGGAGTGGCAGGACATACTTAAAGTGATGAAAAAGAAAAACCTACAACCAAGATTACTCTACCCAGCAAGGATCTCATTCAGATTCAATGGAGAAATCAGAAGCTTTACAGACAAGCAAAAGCTAAGAGAATGGAGCACCACCAAACCAGCTTTACAACAAATGCTAAAGGAACTTCTCTAGGTGGGAAACACAAGAGAAGAAAAAGACGCACAAAAACAAAGCCAAAACAATTAAGAAAATGGTAATAGGAACATACATATCAATAATAACCTTGAATGTAAATGGATTAAATGCTCCAACCAAAAGACACAGACTGGCTGAATGGATACATAAACAAGACCTGTATATATGCTGTCTACAAGAGACCCACTTCAGACCTAGAGACACATACAGACTGAAAGTGAGGGGATGGAAAAACATATTCCATGCAAATGGAAATCAAAAGAAGGCTGGAGTAGCAATTGTCATATCAGACAAAATAGACATTAAAATAAAGACTATTACAAGAGACAAAGGAGGACACTACATAATGATCAAGGGATCAATCCAAGAAGAAGATATAACAATTGTAAATATGCACCCAACATAGGAGCACCTCAATACATAAGGCAAATGCTAACAACCATGAAAGGGGAAATTGACAGTAACACAATTATAGTAGGGGACTTTAACACCCCACTTACACCAATGGACAGATCATCCAAACAGAAAATAAATAAGGACACATAAGCTTTAAATGACACAATAGACCAGATAGATTTAATTGATGTTTATAGAACATTCCACTCAAAAGTGGCAGAATACACTTTCTTCTCAAGTGCACATGGAACATTCTCTAGGATAGATAACATCTTGGGCCACAAATGAAGCATCAGAAAATTTAAGAAAATTAAAATCGTATCAAGCATCTTTTCTGACCACAACGCTATGAGATTAGAAATTGATTACAGGGAAAAAAATGTAAAAAACACAAATATATGGAGGCTAAACAGTGCACTACTAAATAACCAAGAGATCACTGAAGAAGTCAAAGAAGAAATTAAAAAATACCTAAAAAAAACAAATGGCAATGAAAACACAATGACCCAAAACCTATGGGATGCAGCAAAAGCAGTTCTAAGAGGGAAGTTTATAGCAATTCAATCCTACCTCAAGAAACAAGAAAAATCTCAAATAAACAATCTATCCTTACACCTAAAGCAACTAGAGAAAGAAGAACAAAGAAAACACAAAGTCAGTAGAAGGAAAGAAATCATAAAGATCAGAGCAGAAATAATGAAATAGAAACGAAGAAAACAATAGCAAAGATCAATAAAACTAAAAGTTGGTTCTTTGAGAAGATAAACAAAATTGATTGATAAACCTTTAGCCAGACTCATCAAGAAAAAAAGGGAGAGGACTCAATCAATAAAATTAGAAATGAAAAAGGAGAAATCACAACTGACACAGCAGAAATAGAAAGGATTTTAAGAGACTGTTACAAACAACTGTATGCCGATAAAATGGACAACCGGGAAGAAATGGACAAATTCTTGGAAAGGTACAATTTTCCAAGACTGAACCAGGAAGAATTAGAAAATATAAACTGACCTACCACAAGTAATGACATTGAAACTGTAATTAAAAATCTTCCAAGAAACAGATGTCCTCGAACAGATGGCTTCACAGGAGAATTCTATCAAACATTTAGAGAAGAGCTAACACCCATCCTTCTCAAACTCTTCCAAAAAATTGCAGAGGGAGGAACACTCCCAAATTTGTTCTATGAGGCTACCATCACTGTGATACCAAAACCAGACAAAGATATCACAAAAAAAGAAAATTATAGACTAGTATCACTGATGAACATAGATGCAAAAGTCCTCAACAAAATACTAGCAAACAGAATCCAACAACACATTAGAAGGATCATACACCATGATCAAGGGGGGTTTATCCCAGGAATGCAAGAATTCTTCAATATATTCAAATCAATCAGTGTGATAAACCATATTAACAAATTAAGGAATAAAAACCATATGATCATCTCAATAGATGCAGAAAAATCTTTTGACAAAATTCAACACCGATTTATGATAAAAACTTTCCAGAAAAAGGGCATAGAGGTAACCTACCTCAACATAGTAAAGGCCATATATGACAAACCCACAGCAAACATTAATCTCAATGGTGAAAAACTGAAAGCATATCAACTCAGATCAGGAACAAGACAAGGATGTCCACTCTCACCACTCTTATTCAACATAGTTTTGGAAGTCCTAGCCATGGCAATCAGAGAAGAAAAAGAAATAAAAGGAATACAAATTGGAAAAGAAGAAGTAAAACTGTCACTGTTTGCAGATGACATGATACTATACGTAGAAAATCCTAAAGATGCCACGAGAAAACTACTAGAACTAATCAATGAAATTGGTAAGGTTGCAGGTTACAAAATTAATGCACAGAAATCTCTTGCATTCCTATACACTAACAATGAAAAATCAGAAAGAGAAATTAAGGAAACAATACTATTTACCACTGCAACAAAAATAATAAAATACCTAGGAATAAACCTACCTAAGGAGGCAAAAGACTTGTACTCAGAAAACTATAAAACACTGATGAAAGAAATCAAAGATGACATAAACAGATGGAGAAATATACCATGTTCTTGGATTGCAAAATAAATATTGTGAAAATGACCATACTACCCAAAGCAATCTACAGATTCAATGCAATCCCTATCAAACTACCAATGGCATTCTTCACAGAATTAGAACAAAAAATTTTACAATTCGTATGGAAACACAAAAGACCACGAATAGTCAAAGAAATCTTGAGAATGAAAAACGGAGCTGGAGGAATCAGGCTCCCCAACTTCAAACTATACTACAAAGCTACAGTAATCAAGACAGTATGGTACTGGCACAAAAACAGAAATATAGATCAATGGAACAGGATAGAAAGCCCAGAGATAAACCCACGCACCTATGGTCAACTAATCTATGACAAAGGAGGCAAAGATATACAATGGAGAAAAGACAGTCTCTTCAATAAGTGGTGCTGGGAAAACTGGACAGCTACATGTAAAAGAATGAAATTAGAACACTCCCTAACACCATACACAAAAATAAACTCAAAGTGGATTAAAGACCTAAATGTAAGACCGGACACTATAAAACTCTTAGAGGAAAACATAGGACAAACACTCTTTGACATAAACCACAGCAAGATCTTTTTTGACCCACCTCCTAGAGTAATGGAAATAAAAACAAAAATAAACAAATGGGACCTAATGAAACTTAACAGCTTTTGCACAGCAAAGGAAACCATAAACAAGACAAAAGGACGACCCTCAGAATGAGAGAAAATATTTGCAAATGAAGCAACGAACAAAGGGTTAATCTCTAAAATATACAAAGAGCTCATGGAGCTCATTATCAAAAAAACAACCCAATCAAAAAATGGGCGGAAGACCTAAAAAGACATTTCACCAAAGAAGACATACAGATGGCCAAGAGGCACATGAAAAGATGCTCAACATCACTAATTATTAGAGAAATGCAAATCAAAACTACAGTGAGGTATTACCTCAAAGCGGTCAGAATGGCCATCATCAAAAAATCTACAAACAGTAAATGTTGGAGAGGGTGTGGATAAAAGGGAACCCTTTTGCACTGTTGGTGGCAATGTAAATTGATACAGCCACTATGGAGAGCAGTATGGAGGTTCCTTAAAAAACTAAAAATAGAACTACCATATGACCTAGCAATCCCACTACTGGACATATACCCTGAGAAAACCATAATTCAAAAGGACACATGTACCCCAATGTTCATTGCACCACTATTTACAATAGCCAGGATATGGAAAAAACCTAAATATCCAACGGCAGATGAATTGATACAGAAGATGTGATACATATATAGAATGGAATATTACTCAGCCATAAAAGGAACGAAATTGGGTAATTTGTAGAGATGTGGATAGACCTAGCATCTGTCATACAGAGTGAAGTAAGCCAGAAAGAGAAAAACTAATATCGTATATTAATGCATATATGTGGAATCTAGATAAATGGTACAGACGAACCTATTTGCAGGACAGGAATAGAGACGTAGCTGTAGAGAATGGACATGTGGACACGGGGGGGAAGGGGAGAGTGAGACCAACTGGGAGATTAAGTTTGACATAAATTCACTACCATGTGTGAAATAGATAGCTAGTGGGAACATGCTGTATAGCATGGGGAGCTCAGCTCAGTGCTCGGTGATGACCTAGATTGGTGGGATGGGAGTGGGTGGGAGGGAGGTCCAAGAGGGAGGGGATATAGTTATACATATAGCTGATTCACTTCATTGTACAGCAGAAACTAACACAACATTTTAAAGCAATTATACTCCAATAAAAAAAAAAGTTATAAAAAGAATTACACACCATAATTTAGTGGGATTTATCCCAGGTGTGCAAGCCTGGTGGAAAACACAAAACTATAGAACTTCTAGAAGAAAACATAGGAGAAAACCTAGTAACCTTGGGTATAGTGACGCCTTTTAAAATATAACACCAAAGATATGATCCATGAAAGGCATAATCGATAAGCTGGACTTCATTAATATTAAAAACCATCTGCTCAGTGAAAAACAATATCAAAAGAAGTAGAAAACAAACCACAGACTGGGAGAAAATATTTACAGAAGACAAATCAATAAAGACTGTTATCCAAAGTATACAAATAACACTTGAATTTCAACAATAAGAAAACAAGCAATCCAATTTAAAATGGAAAAAAGACCTGAACGGACACCTCATCAAAGAAGATATACAGATGGGAAATTAGCATATGAAAAGATGCTCCAAATCATATGTCATCAGGGAAATGCAAATTAAACCAACAATGAGATGCCACTACATACCAATTAGAATGGCCAAAATCAAAGTACTGACAACACCAAATGCCAGTAAGGATGTGGAGCAACAGGAACTTTCATTCATTGTTGGTGGGAATGCAAAATGGTGCAGCTACTTTGGAAGACAATTTGATGGTTTCTTACAAAACTAAACATACTGTTACCATCTGATCCAGCAGTCATGCTCCTTAAACATTTACCCAAAGCAGTTGGGAGCTTATGTCCATGCAAAAACCTGAACGTGGATGTTTTTAGCTGCTTTATTCTTCATTCTCCAAACTTAGAAACAACCAAGATGTCCTTTGGTAGGGGAATAGATAAATCAACTTTGGTACATCCAGACAATGGAATATCATTCAGTTCTAGAAAAGAATCAGCTATAAGGCCTTGAAAAAACATGGAGGAAGTTCAACTGTATACTAGTAAGTGAAAGAAGCCAATTGGAGAAGGCTACCTACTATATGGTTCAAAACTATGTGACATTCTGGAAAAGGTGAAACTGTAGAGACAATAAAAAAATCAGTAGTTGGGGTGGGGTGGGGAGGGAAAAGAGATGAATAGGAAGAGTACAGAGGATGTTGAAAATGAGGGAGGCTGTCATGTGTTGGAGCAGGGGAGGAGATGGGAAGTCTTGTAACTTCCTGTCAATTTTATTGTAAACCTAAAACTGCTCTAAAAAAATAGTCTTTTTTTAAAAAGTAGTCAAACGTAAAATAGATAGCTAGTGGGAAGCAGCCGCATAGCACAGGGAGATCAGCTCGGTGCCTTGTGACCACCTAGAGGGGTGGGATAGGGAGGGTGGGAGGGAGACGCAAGAGGGAGGGGATACGGGGATATATGTATATGTATAGCTGATTCACTTTGCTATACAGCAGAAACTAACACAACAATGTAAAGCGATTATACTTCAATAAAGTTTTTTTAAAAAGTAGTGTAGTCGTAAATATATAAAAAATGATTTTATATGTTTTAGGTATAATTACTAAAGTACTATTTGCTGTGAAAATTTGCATTTACACATTCACAAATCTTAATTTTCCAGAATGAGCCTATTAAAAATCTCATAATTTTCCTTGCATTGAAATTGGAATATTAATGGATTTTTCAGAAAAGCCTTCTTTCTCTACAACGCATTTCTTTATTTTTCTTTTTAAAGATGTAGATACCTGAGGGAATAGTTTTCCAGAATATTTTAATGAATAAATAAAAAATATTACCTTCTAAATAGCTAAAAATTATAGGTAGTGTTACATATTTGGTGAAATTCTGAAGAAGATGCCTACTATTATTGGTCTTGATTTCCATCTATAAAATTTGGGTCATTTTTAGATCATAAAAATACATTTTTTGTCTTATTCTTAAATTTTTTTCAAATATTAAATGGGTCACATAGTCTTATACTTAAATTTTTTTGTAATGTTAAATAAGTATTGGGTGGACCAAAATGTTCATTCGGTTTTTTCTGTAAGATGGCTCTGGTAGCACTTAGTTGTCTTTAACTTCATTGGAAACAATTTTGTTAGCGTGCATTTAAAAAGAGACTTATCAAAATTGGTGAATTTTTGTGTAGCCATTTTAATATTGAAGATGGAAGATAAAAAGCAACGTTTTTGGCATATTAGGCTTTATTATTTCAAGAAAGGTAAAAACGCAACTGAAACGCACAAAAAGATTTGTGCAGTGTGTGGAGAAGGTGCTGTGACTGATCGAACGTGTCAAAAGTGGTTTGCGAAGTTTCGTGCTGGAGATTTCTCGCTGGATGATGCTCCGCTGTCGGGTTGACCAGTTGAAGTTGATAGAGATCAATCGAAACAATAATTGCGGACAATCAACGTTATACCACGCGGGAGATAGCCGACATACTCAAAATATCCAAATCAAACGTTGAAGATCATTTGCACCAGCTTGGTTATGTGAATTGCTTTGATGTTTGGATTCCACAGAAGTTAAGTGAAAAAAACCTTCTTGACCATATTTCCACATGCGATTCTCTACTTAAATGTAATGAAAATGTTCTGTTTTTAAAACAAATTGTGACGGGCAATGGAAAGTGGATACTGTACAACAGTGTGGAACGGAAGTGATCGTGGGGCAAGCGAAATGAACCACCACCAACCACACCAAAGGCCGGTCTTCATCCAAAGAAGGTGATGTTGTGTATATGGTGGGATTGGAAGGGAGTTATCTATTATGAGCTCCTTCCAGAAAACCAAACATTAATTCCAACAAGTACGGCTCCCAATTAGACCAAATGAGAGTGGCACTCGACGAAAAGCATCCAGAATTAGTCAAGAGAAAACGCATAATCTTCCATCAGGATAACGCAAGACTGCATGTTTCTTTGATGACCAGGCAAAAACTGTTACACCTTGGCTGGGAAGTTATGATTCATCTGCTGTACTCACCAGACATTGTGCCTTCAGATTTCCATTTATTTCAGTCTTTACAAAATTCTCTTAGTGGAAAAAATTTCAATTCCCTGGAAGACTGTAAAAGGTAGCTGGAACAGTTCTTTGCTCAAAAAGATAAAAAGTTTTGGGAAGATGGAATTATGAAGTTGCCTGAAAAATGGCAGAAAGTAGTGGAACAAAAGGATGAATACGTTGTTCAATAAAGTTCGTGGTGAAAATGAAAAATGTGTCTTTTATTTTTATTTAAAAAACTGAAGGCTTTTTGGCCCACCCAATATATTATAAAGATGTATGCCATGCCAAACAATACAAAACCACACATTGATTGCAAAACTATAAAACTCACAGGCTCTTCAAATAGTCTGCATATACTGTAGATTACAGTGAATCTAAATATACCATCTGAAGAGAATTACAAATTAAAGTCAAATTTTAGATAAATAATCCAATACAAAGATTTTTTGATTGCTATAAGGTACTTATTTTCTATTAAATTGCAGATGCATTATTGGTGTTTTGATGTATTTTGATAGGATTGGAAAATCGAGGAATAAGAACATAAAAAACCAGTTTTCTGTCTTTACATTTTTAAAGTTTTTACTTAACTGCGTCATTGTATCTTCTTTTTTCCTTCTGAGTTGAAATTATCTTGTTATCATTTGAGCAAATTTGCCCATTAAAAGATAGAGATGGTTAAACAAAACAAACTTCTGCATCAATCACCAGTTTTAACTAGGAGAAATGGTAGAACAGGTTACCAAATAATTTGTGGAGCTAATTTTCTTGAAATTGTTTCAGAAGAAAGGAGTCACTAAGTCCATCTTATATGGAATTGAGTGGGTGTGAAGAGAAAGTCTAAGAGGAAATGAAATAGTTCAGCAATCGTCTTACCAATTAGAAAAAATGAGGATTTCCTTTATTTTATAGAAATCCTTCTTTAGCTCGAAGGAAGTACTAGTTGAAAACAACCACTGTCATCAATAGCAAACCAAAAACCAGAACCAAAACTTAGTAGAAGGGTATAAAGAGGATGGTAAGAGTTGGATTTCATTTTAATGTGGTAAAATATACATAACATAAAATTTATCATTTTTCATGTACAATTCAGTGGTTGCAAGTATATTCACAATGTTGTGCAACTATCACCACTATTTTCAGAACTTTTCATCATCCCAAAGAGAACCTCTGAACCCATTAAACAATAGCACTCATTCTCCCCTCCCACACCAGTCCCCAGTAACCTCTATTTTTCCTGTCTCTATGAATTTGCCTATTCTACGTTCATCATAGAAGTGGAATCATGCAATATCGGTCCTCTTGTGTCTGTATTACTTCAAGATTGTACATGCTGTAGCACGTATCAGAATTCCTTTTTATGGCTGAATAATATTCCATTGTATATATATACCACATTTTGTTTATTCATTCGTCTACTGATAGACACTTGTATTGCTTTCACCTTTTGGCTACTATGAATAATGCTGCAATAAACATTGGTGTACAAATATTTGTTTGAGTCTGTGGTTTTAATTCTTTTGTGTATATACCTAGAAGTGGAATTGCTGGATGATAGGGCAATTCCACATTTAACTTTTTAAGGACCTGCCAAACTGTTTTCCACAGTGGCTATACCATTTTACATTCCCACCAGCAATACACAAGGGTTCCAATTTCTCCACATCTTCATCAATGCTTGTTATTTTCTGTTTTTGTTTTTTGATAATAGCTATCCTAATGGATGCGAAGCGTTATACCATTGTGCTTTTGTTTGCACTTTTCTGATGACTAATGATATTGAGCATCTGTTCACACGCTTATTGGCTACTTGTATATTTTCTTTGGAGGAATGTCTATTCAAGTCCATTGCCCGTTTTAAGAATAAGTTGCTTTGCTGTTGCTGTTGAGTTGTATTTCTTTATATATTCTGGATCTTAATCCCTTATTAGGCGTATGATTTGCAAATATTTTCTCTCATTCTGTGAGTCGGCTTTTCACTCTTTTGATAGTATCCTTTGATACACAAGTTTTTAATTTTGATGAAGCCCAATTTAT
This sequence comes from Eubalaena glacialis, assembly GCF_028564815.1. Lineage (NCBI taxonomy): Eukaryota > Metazoa > Chordata > Mammalia > Artiodactyla > Balaenidae > Eubalaena > Eubalaena glacialis. The sequence goes on along the minus strand of NC_083717.1, from coordinate 4,946,214 downwards.
CTACTTTTTTCTTTTGTTGCTCTGCTTTTGGTGTCGTGTCCAAAAAGAAAAAATCATTTGCCAAATCTAATGTCATGAAGTTTTTTTCCTGATGTTTTCTTATAAAAATTTTATAGTTTAGCTCTTAACTTTAGGTTTTGATCCATTTTGAATCCTTTCTGCATTGAATTGTCTTGGTACCTTTGTAAAAAAATCAATTGAATGCATATATGAGGGTTTATTTCTGGCCTCTCTTTTCTATTCTATTAGTCGTTATGACTCATTTATGCCAGTACTACACTATTCGATTACTGTAGCTTTGTAGTAAGTTTTGAAATCAGGAAGTGTGAAATCTCCAATTTTGTTCTTTCTCAAAACTGTTTTGGCTAAATGGGATTTCTTATGAATTTTAAGATGGGTTTTTCTATTTCTGCAAAAAAATCATTGGGATTTTGATAGGGATTGCATTGAACCTGTAGATCTCTTAGGGTAGTATTCTAAGAGATAGTATTGTAAGAGATAGTATTCTAAGAGATAGGGTAGTATTGTCATCTTAACAGTACTTTGTTTACCATTCTATGAACATGGGATAGCTTTCCATTTATTTAGGTCTTCTTTAATTTCTTTCAGCAATGTTTTGTAGTTTTCATTGTATAAGTCTTTTGTCTCCTTGGTGAAATTTATTCCTGAGTACTTTATTCTTTTTGATGCTATTGTAAATAGCATTGTTTTCTTAATTTCCTTTTCAGATTTTTCATTAATAGTGTATAGAAACATAACTGATTTTTGTGTTTTGATTTTATATTCTTCAACTTTGTTGTATTTGATTATTAGCTTTAGCGGGTTTTTTTTGTTTTTGTTTTTTGTAGAAGCTTTAGGGTTTTCCACACATAAAATAATGCCATCTGTGAAGAGAGATACTTTTTCTCCTTTCTTTCCAATTTGGATGCTTTTATTTATTTTTTTTATTTTTAACATCTTTATTGGAGTATAATTGCTTTACAATGGTGTGTTAGTTTCTGCTGTATAACAAGGTGAATCAGTTATATGCATATGCATATCCCCATATCCCCTCTCTCTTGCTTTCCCTTCCACCCTCCCTATCCCACCAATCTAGGTGGTCACAAAGCACCGAGCTGATCTCCCTGTGCTATGTGGCTGCTTCCCACGGGCTATCTATTTTACATTTGGTAGTATATATATGTCCATGCCACTCTCTCACTTCATCCCAGCTTACCCTTCCCCCTCCCTGCATCCTTAAGTCCATTCCCTACATCTGCATCTTTATTCCTGTCCTGCCCCTAGGTTCTTTAGAACCATTTTCTTTTTTAGACTCCATATATATGTGTTAGCATACAGTATTTGTTTTTCTCTTTCTGACTTACTTCACTCTGTATGACAGACTCTAGGTCCATCCACCTCACTACAAATAACTCAATTCCGTTCCTTTTTATGGCTGAGTAATATTCCATTGTACATATGTGCCACATCTTCTTGGATGCTTTTATTTATTTATTTTTTCTTGCTTAATTGCTCTGGCTGGAACTTTCAGTACTATGTTGAACAGAAGTGGTGAAAGCAATGAAGAGCACAGTCAGCCTTCAGAACACACAAGTCTGATATTTGGAGGACAAGTTCCTGACAGTCTGTCCTGGTTCCAGCAAGCTGCACCAAACAGTCTGCCACCCTCACTGTCACCTGCCACAAAGATGGGGGAGTGGAGGATGGTGGCCACTACCACAGAGGAGAGGTTGAAACTCACTGATGTTTAGCAGCCTCTCCACCAAGCTCTCCACTGGATGCTCCCAGGTTTCCACTAGAGTCTAGAGTTCCAAGATAGTTCCTCCAGACACTTTCTGCCAATTCAGTAGCTGTCGAGGTAGAAGGATGGATTTCTAGAGCTTCCAATTCCACCTTCACTCCCCCAAGAGCTGGATTTCTTTTTCTTTTAGCCTGTTAAATCTTTGTTTCAGTAAGGTCAATGTCATGGGGTAAATTCTTTGTGGGACAATTGGCCTTCTTTTGTTTCAAAGTCACAGATTCTACCACTGATCCTGGTTGGCCATATGACACACTTGTGTAATTTAAAAAACCCTGAATGTGAGTGTAGAGAGAATTCAGTTAAGTTTTATTTGCTTCTAAAATTAATAGAAATCCAAATTAGGCCAAACATTTTTAATTTATAGAATTGATTTACATTTAAAAACCATGAATGCCTCATTTAAAATATTTGTTTTTCTCATGATAAATCAGTGAAGTACTGTTTTAGAAAACAACATTTTGTTTCATCTGCTCTGTTTTGTAACCAACTTTTTTGTCAGTGTAGCATTAGCTTAGCCAGAAAAGAAACATTTTTCTTGTGCCCTACATTTTTACCATCTTTTTCATCCTGTCAGAATAATCTTAAATTTAGAATGCTAAAAAAAAAATCAGTAAGAGGACGATGTCACATTTTTCATTAGGAAGCAAAGTTTATAACATTATCACAGAGGTGTGAATCTTGGAGCTTTCCACTTGAAGACAAACTATTCTTTTAAAATTTCAAAGAATACAATGTTTCCAGTAGCTTATTTCTGACTGGCTAACATTTCCCACACGCCAGTTGTGGGTTGGCTATCTAATTACTAATATCTGCTTCAAAATGTTCTTAATTCATATTTTACTTCTGAAAAAATAACAAAATAGATGTTTAGGGTTAATATGGTGCTTAATGAAATACCTGTTTCCATTTTTTTAAAAGAAAGTATTCTGCCTATCTTGTAATGAATATACATATTTTTGACCAAATGAGCAGGTTTTCTCCCAGCAAGAGGACCCTTGTGAACCTGAAGAAGATCACTATGGTCGAGGATGGGCAGCGAGGCTTTACTGCAAATCCTGTCACTGTTTTCTCTGGCTCTCTAGAGAAGTTTCTAGAAAAAGACTTCTAGAACTTTCTCCCTCCTGTTATGACTGAGATTCTTTCCTAGGCTTAGTCTCTATTTCACTTTTCTTCTAGCCAAAAGGAAGAAAGCTCCACGTGAAATTTCTTTTGAAGATTTCTAAGGAAAAAGGAGGCTCTAAGCACCGAATATGGAGAAAGAGGTGGGTCCGTTTCAGCTCTTAAGAGGATGTTTCCCCCAGAAAACTGTCCTTTTTAGTGCCTGCCCTCTCTACCATGTTCCGGTGGGACCTGTCTGCCGAGGGTCCCCTGATTCAGCGGCTTCCCAGAGGAAACCTGACTTTTCCAGGCCAGGTAGTGGCCTCCAGCTTGCCCTCCCCATGGCCCCATCCTCCAAGGAGGGCCAGGAGGTCCGGAGCTGTTTCACTTCCCACTTCCCTGCAGGCCGGCCCGGCTCCTCACTTCTCACCGGCCCCCTCTCGCCTCCCCCCTCTTCCTCATCCCTCTCCCCCCACGTGTCCCTCTCTCCCCTTCCCCTGTGTCTGCTCTTCTCAGAAGTTAGCTTACAAAGCAAAGCTGTAACTTTGAATTCCTGTTTTTCCAACCGCCCTCATGTGACAGGATATCTCCTTATTGGAGGTTTTCCCTAATTTCAGAAGCCCTTTAAAAGCGGGCCCTCCCTCCAAACGTCTTTTCAGCCGGGCGTTCAGAGCGGGGAGGAGGGGCAGGGCGAGCCGGCGCCCTCACTGTCTTGGTTCTCCCGGCTCTCTCCTCTCCATCCTTGCAAGAAGAGGATCAACTCTGGGCCATGAAGCTGTCCGCGCTCCTGGCTTTCCTCTCTCTCCTTCCGGTTGCCGTGCAGCTCCTGGGTAAGTCGGCTCTGACCTGGAAGCTTTCTGACTTGGGGCCTGGGGTACCCCCTCCCCTCTGGGTCAGGGTTGAGGGATTTCTTCCACACCTGCGGGGAAGAGAAAACAGGACCTCCGCATCACCAGCTCTGTGGCAAACCTCCGCCTGGTCCCTAGGCCTGGAAGCCGGGCACCCGGAGGAGGCGGCCGCCTGGCAGGTCAGGGGGCCGCCTGACCTGAGCGCCACAGAGCCCCATCTTCCTCTTACCTCTTCTCTCACCTGCCGTCGCCTCTTCCCTGCTTTATTCTTAGAGCGATTTCCTCTGTGGTTGGCCGATTCTAGTTTTCAGTTTCTACCTAACCCCCAACCAACAACTTCTGAGTGTTTTTGGCCAAAAGGAAGGCGGCACTGGTGTCTCTCTTCATGGTAGGTCTAAGGATGGATCGCAGATCGTTCCCCTGCCCAAAGATTCCATGGGAGTTTTATAACTCACCTTTTTTTCTGTGAATGAGCCATTAAATTTTTTTTAAATTGGATTATAGTTGATTTACAATGTTGTGTTAGTTTCAGGTGTACAGCAAAGTGAATCAGTTTTACATCTACATATATCCACTCTCCTTTAGATTCTTTTCCCATATAGGTCATTACAGAGTAGAGTTCCCTGTGCTATCCAGTAGGTCCTTATTAGTTATCTCTCCTATATACAGCAGTGCGCTTATGTCAGTCCCAGTATCCCAATTTATCCCTTCCCCCCCCTTTACCCCCTGGTAACCATACTTTTGTTTTCTACATCTGTAACTCTATTTCTGTTTTGTAGATAAGTTCATTTGTACCCTGTTTTTAGAGTCCATATATAAGCGAGGTCATTTGATATTTGTCTTTCTCTGACTTACTTCCCTCAGTAGTGAATGAACCTTTTGCTCTAGCTTTTACTGCTAGAGAGTTCATCCTTATCTATGTTCTACGTTGATCCTTATCTCTGTTCTAAGTTGTTCAAACTGATTTATTCCTCTCCACCCTCACCCTTTTTTTTTTTCCTGGAGATTGATGATTACTCATGAGGCATAGATTCAGAGCTTTTCAGAAGCCCAAAGACATTACGGAGTCTCTCTCTTCTATTTCTTCAGTCTCAACCTGCTTTACCCTTGGAATGAGAGTGCCTGTAGGAATTTTTATTTCCAGGTCTCTTTTGACATGAGATGAATGGGATTTCAACTTTGAAATGCTGGCTCCCCGATCCCCCGTCATTCCTCTCAAATCAGCAAACGCTGTCTGCGCCCAGCCTGTGCGAAAGGGCGCTCCATGCCTTGTTGAGTTGGAGGCGGGTGGGAGTAGGGGCCACGGAGGAGCCGGAAACTCCCCGCCCCCAGGAAGCCTCCCAGGGAGAGTGTTCCAGCACAGAAAGCATTAACTCACCATGAGCCTGAAGTAGTGGGGATTATAAACACACAAGCAAAGGCAGTATGGTTTGCACCTGGCCCCTGCCAGGAAGCTGCTTAATTTCTTGGTGCTTTAATTTTTCTGTGCGTAAAGTAAGGAGCATTGTATTACTTGCCTCATCAGTTGTTGCAATGATTCAATAAGTTGAACTGTGTAAAATATTTAGAACATAATATGACCCAGAGTAGTTGCGTCCTAAGTGTCAGCTATCCATAGCAGTGACTTTTTTTTTTTCCCATGATAGCAATCAGTTGTTCAATACAAGCAGTAGAGTTAGCATTTAAAGGAGAGGTTTCCCAAAAAACAATGCCGAGGAAAGAGTCCTGGAGTCCGAGGAGACATTGTACCTGAGTCCTGGCTACAGAGGGCATCCCTCAGAGAGTAAGGAGGGGTGTGACAGGATGGCAGGGTGAGCCCCACATCACCCCAGTCTTCATCTTGAAAAACTGTCTTGTGCAAGAGGATTAATATACTCTTTGTGATCCCAAAGGTTAAAACTAAGAGCAGTGAACATCTTCTAACGGTTACACTGTCTCAGAATGTTCTGCTTAGGGGTAAGTTCTGTGTCACTAAACGTCTTCAGACAGACACTGGATGGGACCTGGACCCTAACCCAGCACCATCCAATAGGTGCATCATCGGCCACATTATGCAGCCACCTTTAAAAAAGTAAAAAGAAACATTGATTTTATGAATATGTTTTATTTAACCCAATGTATCTAAAATATTATTAGTCAACATTCATCAATATAAAACTTACTGGGATATTTTTACGTTCATTTTTTAAAATTAAAATTTCAACATCCAATGTGCACCTTATACTTACAGGGCATCTCAATTCAGACTGGCTTCATTTCAAGTGTACAATAGACCCTTGGGGCTGATAGCTACCATACTGGGCAGCACAGATACCACAGATACAGCCCCTAAATTTATTTTTTTCTTCTTCTTCTTCTTCTTTTTTTTTTTGACCACACTGCGTGGGTTGTGGGATCTCAGTTCCCAGACCAGGGGTTGAACCAGGGCCCTCGGCAGTGAGAGTGCAGAGTCCTAACCACTGGACCGCCAGGGAATTCCCTAAGTTTCTTTAAACTTGCTCTTAATGTTTTGGGGGCAAAAATTCTTTCTCACTTTGCTTAGGAAGTTTTCCCTCCTGGAGACAGCAGGATGCCTTGCTCTGATGAATGTCTTCCTCTTCATAGACATAACTATGGGAGAAGCAGGAGGGTGCTGAAGAATCTTTACTTAAAGAATAAAAGCAAAACAAAAACAAAAACGTGTATAAGGGAGCTCTTTCCAGAAAATTTTTTATTAACTTGAGAGCCTTTAATTCTTATTTGACCTTTTCTTGGGCCAAGTGGCACATGAACAGAGGTGTCTGGATAAAGACAGAGCACCTACTTAGTTAGCAGTAGAATAAAGAACATGCGAACTCTCCGTACCCCCTCCTCTGGACTCCCTTCCCATTTATATAACCCACAAAAAAGATCTCCCTGCTTCCTGTGGTTTCTTTCCAACCCAGACCCCTTTCTCCCACTTCCCTGAGAACATCCCGCATCATCAACACCACGAGACCCCTCGTTGTACCTGGATGGGGCCGGGGTGGCCAAGCACAGCAGAGGGAGAGTGACTTCTTGCTCTTGCCCTGCTATCTCTTTAGCAGGAAGAACTGCATTCAGTGCCAACGTTCAGACCTCAATGGGCATATAACCGTGGTAGAGATACAGTGAGAGTCGCTCAGGCACAGAGGTTTAGCTTGAAATTGGGGCGGTTTGGCTCACAGGCAGTGCAGTGGCGGTAAACTTAACCGTTGGTTCTCAGAAGAGAAAAAGCACTGATTTGTGGCATGGAGTGATTTCCATGGTGGGAGACTCCCACCATGGTTGATTTCAAACTACCAGCGTGATGCCACTGGAAGCAGAGCTGGGAAGAGGTGTCAGTAAGAGGCTCTCACTGGCCCGTGAGGGTGAAAAAAAGCAAAACCAAACAGAGCGAATGTGACCTCTAGCACGCTGCTGTGCTGCGTCCAACCTCCTCGTTTGTGGGTAAGAAAACTGAGGTCCTGACAGGTTAAGTGATCTTTCCAGGGTCTCACTGGTTAGTGGCACAACCTGCTGAATGCTCAGGACGGCTGACTCCCAGGGCCGTGTTCTTTCTATTAAACAGAAGCAATGCGTTTTTGCTCAGCAAATGATTGGTTTAACACCAATCTTGGACGTCTTCAAGGAACAGTTGCCCACTGCCTGTTCCCTTACTAGTTTTTATTTTTCATAAAATTTTCCTTATAATATTTCTACTTTTCTTCTTGTCTTTCTCCCTTCCTTCCTTCCTTTTTTTTCTTTCTTTCTTTCTTTTTCTTTCTTTCTTTCTTTCCTTCTTTCTTTCCTTCTTTCTTTCTTTCTTTCTTTCTTTCTTTCTTTCTTTCTTTTTTCCTTCCTTCCTTCCTTCCTTCCTTCCTTTCTTTCTTTTCTTTCTTTTTAACTTTTCTTTATTTCTAGTCTCTCATTTCTTCCTTCATACATGTGACTTGTTTTGGATATCAGATTGAAGACATACTTTCTGACATTGTTGACCAAAACCAAGTTTTTGTCATCTTTCTTTTTTCAATTGCTCTTATAGTTGTCTGTTTTTCATGTTGTTGTCCCAAATGACCTCTGATTTTTCTATAATTCAGAGATGAAGATCTGTGGATGTAGGATATTCCAGATATAGGTAAAGAAGACAATTGCTTTGTTGAGTGACATTTCAGTGCCTTCTGAGGGTGTTGGACCTAATTTCTAGGTAGGAAGAGTCACCACTGGTTAAATGTGAGCTTTAAAGAATCAAATACGCTTGAAATAAGTCAGAAAGAGAAAGACAAATACCATATGATATCACTTATGTGTGGAATCTAAAACATGACACAAATGAACCTATCTACAAAACAGACTCACAGACATAGAGAACAGACTTGTGGTGGCCAAGGGGGAGGGGGGTGGGGGAGGGATGGAGTGGGAGTTTGGGATTAGCAGATGCAAACTAGTACATAGAATGGATAAACAACAAGGTCCTACTTAGGGAACTATATTCAATATCCTGTGATAAACCATAGTGGAAAAGAATATGAAAAAGAATATATATATATGTATATATATGTATAACTGAATCACTGTGTGCAGCAGAAATTAGCACAACATTGCAAATCAACTAGACTTCAATAAGTTTTAAAAAAAGAAAATACAGAAGGTAACCTGTCAAAAAAAAAAAAAAAAAAGAATCAGATATACTCAACCTCAGTTAAAGACAAAGACCCTTGTCTTCAAAGGGACCTGGAGATTACAGTGATGACACTGATCCTGAAACCTGGTCTGAGACTGAATCTTGAGCATCTAAGGGAGAACCAGGAGATCACAGATCACAAGGGGAGTTGCACAGGAAAGTAGCTTCTGAAGTGGTTTGTTATCTGCATGGCAGAGAGAGGGAAACTGATGTCGATGTGAGAACGGCAGTGTCCTCTTGCCTCTTGGCGACCATCAAGCATTGTTGAATGGAAATACCATATGGTTACATTGGTCCATAGAGGGAACTTGTGGAAATCAGGAAGAGTAAAAGTGAAAGTAGAAGGAGATAGGAAGGCAAGTGCCCTTTCAAAAAGAATTGAAAATGACAGAGAAGTAAGCACTGTTGGACAGATTCTTCTAATTACAGACCAAGTTAAGGTCACAGAGCCCTTTCAGATCTTTAATCACTTTAAGTAATTGCTTTCAGATCCTTAATCAGATCCTTAAAACAACCCAGTGAGATGGGTTGGGTGGGTGTTACAATCCACATTTTACTACAGGAGGAAACGGAGGCTTGGAAGTCAGCTAGCCATTAAGGACCAGAGCTAATTCTTGACCATGGTCTTCTGGCTCTGAGGCTAAGAAGTAGGTGTAATTTACCAGCTGGAGTGTGTCCATCAGGAAAGACAAAAATGTGCTTCAAGACAACAGTATGTCAAAGAAGGACTTAGTCCCTCTCTTTGTATCAATTGTTTAGACTTTTCACTTGGAGATGGGAAAGAGGACACTAACATTTGAAGGTTTACTCTCTGCAAAATGATATGTTGGGTGCTTTGCTTAAATTATCTCATTTAGAAAGTTCACAGCAGCTCTATCAGAGAGCATTATTATCCTCATTTTACAGATCAGGAGTTGAGACTAGAATGATTAACTAAGGCAACAGAGCTAGTGAATGGTGGAACCAGCATTTGCCTGCAAGTTTGCTGACCCGGAAGAATATACCTCTCTCCACCACATCACCTGGAAACTCCGGGGGTCTCCATTGTCTCTGTCCTTCTGTCCTTCTCTTTGGGCTGCTGCAACGGTTCTCTGTTTCTCCAGTTTCATCCTGTTCTGGACCGTTTCACATTGCCTTTAAGACTGATTTTCCCAAGTTAGTGATAAGAATACACTTACATGTATCAAGCAATTTCTGTGTCAGGAACTGTTCTCAGCGCTTTATTTAGATGATCTCATTTAATTCTCACAACAACTAGCCGGTCCTGTGCTTTCCTCCTTATTCTTTGGTGGGGGGGAAAGGCAGCACAGAGTAGTTTAGAAACTTGACCAAGGTCACACAGCCAGTGAGCAGTAGAGCTTTGATTATGTCACAATCAGGTGGACATGATACATAAAGATTAATTAGTGTGGTTATGCATGGAAGAAGAAAAAGTTGTGTAGTGTCAACGTCTTACCTACAGGTTTTGTTTGTTTGTCTTGAAATTGGGGGAGAGGCTGGCATTCTGAGGTAGAGGATATAGGGGAGAAAGGGAAGGACAGTGAGTAGAGCCTCAGGAGGGGATGGAATCCAGGACACAGGTAAAGGGATCAGCAGGTTGAGGGAGAGCTACTGAGATGGGAGTAAACGAACCCAGGGAGGGTGTAGATACTCCTGTCTTTAGGAGGGGAGGCAGGAAGTTGGCAGAGTTCCTTATCCCAGCCTCTATTCTTTCCTTGAGGTCACAACCCATATTGGATTCATACTTGGACCTCCCCAGATAGCCAAATGCAGTGACTTAAATTAGTAGGTTCTCTGGAGATTTGATGAATGAATGAAGGATTGAAGTGGTAAATAAAATCATTCTCAATTTTTCCTTTATCCTTTTGTTCAACATCGCTAAACCTAATAGTGTGATCCTTAGTTTTTTCCTCTGCCCCCAGCACTTGTTGTAGTTTTTTTTTTTTTTTGCATATACTAGGTGCATAATAAATATTTATTTTTAACTTATAAACATTATAACTTTATAAAAATAAATATTTATTTATTAACTTAATTTCAGTTCTTTGGAGACACATCTGTGGGTATACATTCACTTATAGGGGCTAATGGATAGATTCTTAGTTTGGATGGCTCAAGGTGGTGACCTCTGACAATGATTTGAGTGAAGTAGTTTATTTGGGAGCCAGTCCTGGGAAAGACTAGCTGAAGGGTGCAGACGTGAGACCAGAAGAAAGGCTGCTGGTCCATGGTGGGTCCAAGAGCCAGTGACCCCTGTGGACAGCTGTAGCTCAGCCTTGCTAGGTGCCCTGGGTGACAATGTAGGATGTGCGCCCCAGAATCATCCTGCCCACGGTGCAAAGATTGGGGCTGTTAATTCGTCTATAGCCATTGGTCACTGGTAAAGGGCTACTCCTAGGAGGCGTTCGTTCTCTGACCCTACTGGTCTTCGCAGTGTGTGAAGCGTTCTCTGATGGCCAGAAAATGCCCCCGGGCCCAGAGGTGTGGTGATGCCATTGGGGAGCGGGGCTGGTGCTCACTGAAATGGCAAAAGGCAGGAAGAAATGGTTCTGGTAGCATCTGCTACAGAATACCCACTTATTTTCCTCTTATCCAGCTTCTCTTTCTTCCAGAAGTTATTAGCTTTTATGCTTTCATGTCAGCATTTTATGTATTGATGGTGGGGAAAGCCTAAAAATATATAAGGAATTACAGCATATAATAGTTAATATCTCTAACTTGTCACCTTTAGTAACCTAACTTTCTTTGCCAGTAAGTTTGGAAATTTAATGACTTGCTCAGTGTTATCATTTTAAAATGGTTAAAATGTGCTTAAAAGAAAATTTGTACCTGTGATATTGGATATCTAGGTTTCAGCCATTTTTAACCTGAGGCATTGTGTGGAAACTTCTTGCTTCTTTCCTAAATGTATTTTGACCTTTGATATTTCTCCCTTTGAAGTGTGGGCTCCTTGTGGCAGGGAATTTGTGTCTGGTTTGTCTTTGCATTGTCGCTAGCATGGTGCCTGGCACCTATTTGTTGAAAAATAAATGTGAGGTTAGTAAGGTTGAGTTAAGATGGATGGCGGGTCTCTTCAATTCTGTAAATACATTTCTGATGTGTAAGTATCATCTGTTATCATTTGTTCAGCTTTGCAATATTTCTGTTACAAAAACATAATTAGTATAGAAAACAAAAATTGAATGTTTATCCAAATGAAACATTGGTCTGGTTAATAGTGACAAAAATGCCACAAGCTGTCTTTTTGGTCAAGGTCTTGAATCACTTTCAGAGGAAGAAGTATGACATTTTAACTCAGAGACATTGCACAGAGACAGTGATAAAAGCCAAACTTACATGTTGACTAGTTGAGGAGAAGAATAATGTATGAATGCAGGATCATAAAGCGATGATTTTACATTTCCTTGTATTCTCTGGCAAAGGCAATATCAAACTTGCACTGCTTCCTAATGTCAAAGATAAATAAAGGAAACAAGAAGAGATAAGTTTGTATTGAAATAGAAGCTTTTCATTTCCAAGTACTCCTTTTTTTTAAAAAAAAAAATTTTATTTATTTATTTATTTATTTGGTTGCACCGGGCTCCTTAGTTGCGGCTTGCGGGCTCCTTAGTTGTGCCTCTCCAGCTCCTTAGTTGCGGCACCAGGGAAGTCCCCAAGTACTCCTTTTATAAGTATAAACATTTATAAATCACTCTTTGGTAAAAATAAAATTTCAAGGGAAAAAGTCATATGAAATAGACCTATCATCATTAATCAACTATTAAATAAAAGAATGTAACTGGGTTAACAGTCAGGAGATGCTTCAGATTTAATAACTATTCTTTTATTCATTCAACTAATATTTGTTGAGGGACTCTTATGCTCCATAAAGAGAGAATACAGCACTGGATTGGAAAGGTAAGTCTTTCTACTCAGCGAATTTACATTCCAGTAGGGGCACAGACAAAACACAAGTAAACAAATTTTTAAAAATATATATTTTAAGATGGTTATGAATAGTATATAGAAAATAAAAGAGTAAAATTTGGATTGTTAGCTCACTAAGGATTTGGCACTTGAGTTGGAACCTTAATGAGTATTTCAAGAAGAGGGAACTTGAAATACAAAGTCTCTACAGTGAAACTGAGCTTAAAGTTCTTGAGGAGCAGAAAGGCTTTGTGGCTGAAAGGTGGTGAGTGAGAACAAGGGTGGGAGGAGGTGAGAGCAGAGGGTCAGCAGGGCTGGATCGAGCCCCATCTAGTAAGCTGTGACATGGAGACTGGACGGTTTTGTTCCCACGTGTGCAGTGGTCCTCTTGAAGGGTTTAAATTTGGGAAGAGGTATGGTAAAAAGCAAAATCTCTTCCAACCTAGAAAACCTCTCCCTGAAAGTAGAAGAAAAAGAAAATAATTTTATTATTGAATAACTATTCAAGCAGACTGTGATATGCACCATCGATCTGCTAAAGAGATGGCAAAACAGAGAGAAATCTGACTCTTTTATATGGCTAAGTAGAGACATTCCATGACATTAGGTAGGGTTTACAATTTGGAGTCAGGTGACATGTTAAGCCCATCTCAACCAGGAAACTGGGAGATCAGGCATTATCTCTGATGATTCCGTTTCAAAGCGAGGAAGATCAGAGGAAGAACATGGTGGCTTAGTCTGGGGTGTGGCAGTGGAGATGAAGAGAAAAGAATGGATTAGGGTATTTGTATTAGTCAGATTTCTCCAGAGAAACAGAACCAGTAGGGGGTGTGTGTGTGTGTGTGTGTGTGTGTGTATCTCTCTGTCTCTCTCTCTCTACCTATCATCTACCTATTATCTATCTATCTATCTATCATCTATCTATCTATCATCTATCTGTCTATCTGTCATCTATCATCTATCTGTCATCTATCTATCAATATCTTTTTGGAGAGATTTATTTTAAGGAATTGCCTCGTGCAGTGGTGGAGGCTGGCAGGCTGGTAACTCAAGAAAGAGTTGATACTGCACTTCAGGTCCAAAGACAATCTAGAGATAGAATTTCCTCTTCTTGAGGGGACCTCAGTCTGTTTCCTCTGAAGGCCTTCAACTGATTGGATAAGGCCCACCTACATTATGGACTGTAATCTGCTTTACTAAAAGTCTACTGCTTTAAATGTTAACCTTATCTAGAACAAGAACAAAAAACAAAAAACCTCCCAAAACAACCTCACAGCAACATCCAGACTGGTATTTGACCAAATGTTTGCATTCCATGTCCTAGCCAATTTGACACATAAAAGGAACCATCATAGTATGTGTTGGGGTAGAGCCAACAGATTTTACTTTTGTCCTAGAAAGTGAAGGAAAGCTGGAAATCTAGATGACTCCTAGGTTTTTGGCTTATGGATCTAGGTAGATGATGGTGCCATTAACGAAAAAGAGAATATTGGATGTTTGCTCATTAAATACCATCATATTTAGAGTGAAATTAAGATGGAACTACAGACAAAAATTAAGTACATGAAATAAAAGTCAGGTAAGTATAAAAATTCTGAAAGAGGAACACTATTCATGCAATAAGACTTCCAAGCACTTTACCTTAAATGGTTGGTTACCAACTGGTTGGTTGACTGAATTTAGACAGTTACTAAGTGTTGGCCACTCAACAGTAAAATCAAATGGCTGAAGTAGGAGGTGGAAGATAGATTTATTGTTGGGATGGTACTGAGAAAAACTGTGAAATGTGGAAGGTAAGTCTAGACAGGAAAATAACAGGTGGAATAGCCAACACAAATGAAATGTAAAGGGCAATATAGCTGAGTCTACAGATACCTATGGTAACATTTTCAGAGTTCAGTACCTTTTTAGATTAGCAGATTTACATTTGTGTATGGTAAATTATCCTATAACTGTTTCTAAAGAACATTTTATCTTCTTATTTCCTGGGTTTTACTGTGAACAAAACAAAATATTATTAACATTTTAATTTTATTACCAACGCACAGAGTTACTCATTTTGCCTCACAAAGATCAAACTGGGGAAGGCCTTCAGTTAGATGGGAGGAGATTGGGTCGACACTGCATGTTCTGTTGACAGGCATCAATTCCAAAGATGCCAGCAGAAGCAGATGTTCTGAATTCAGGCTCTAGTGAGTCCCGATTCCAAGAAATCAAACCAGCAGACATGAGGAACCCAGCCAAGGAATCTAGGCAGAGGTTCGAAGTAGCACTGAATTAGGAACCCAGGCAAGACAGAGGCAAGAGGTCTCTAACAAGTGTAGACAAGAGCAGATACAGCCGGAGAACATATTCTTTTGAGGCAAAGATCCATTATGACCTTGAAGTTGATAGTCCAAGACTGATCTCCGAGTGTAAGTGGAGCCAACCGCACTGGGTGCTGAGGACAGTAGATAGAATTTGGCTTGTGGAAGCAAAGGCCTCTCTTAGTGGCACTGTGATTACTTTGATAATTTCACTGGGATGACCTGACTGAAATGGGGATTAGCAGATGCAAACTATTCTATATAGGATGGATAAACAACAAGGTCCTACTGTATAGCACAGGGAACCATATTCAATATCCTGTGATAAACCATCATGGAAAAGAATATGAAAAAGAATGTATATATATGTATAACTGAGTCACTTTGCTGTACAACAGAAAGTAGCACAACATTGTAAATCAATTTATACTTCCATAAAATCAATTTAAAAAAAATAAATCGAAGTTGAAATCAAGTGTAAAAAAAATACCAAGCTCATTCAGCCAGACACTCAAACATCTGTAATACTATACCAGCTCATTTCGAAAGAACCTCTTAAGTAGAAAGAATTTAGTCAAACTTCACAAAAAGTGTTTAATTTATATTTGTGCCACAATAATAGTCAGTTCCTTTCATTTGTCTATTAAAAAATAGACAAAAAAGAAAAAAACTTTACATGATGAAACATGAATTCAATTTTGATTTAAAGGACAAAAATATGCTTACCAGATCTTTTTATTCCTTTTTTCTTTTTGTCAAGAGGAAGTTGAGTTTTGCCAGCTAGCAGCTATGTACCATAAGCATAAATTATCTATACATACTTAAAGTACCAGCCCCAAATTACAAGTATAAAAAAACTGTTATTTATAAAGTTACTCTCATAAATACTACCTTAAATGATATAAAACCTACATTTATTCAACCTTTACTGCAAACTTCACAAATTATAACACTATCAAATGCATTTTTGTATCTCTTTGTTATGCAGAGGTTAGGTTGAATATGCCAATGAAATGAAGGACACTAGATCCCCAAGTTACCTATTGTTGGATGGGAAAGAAAACAAAAAAACTTCTCTAGTTGTCCAGACCTCTGGGCTTCCCAGAAGACACTTAGCTCACAAATTTGCTGGACAATAAATGAATGTAAAATTTCCTAAAATAAAGTTGTTTTTTAAGTACAAAAAACCTTCCTAATGTTATAGTTAGAATCATTGTATATAGGTTTCATCTATCTCAAAAAGGGTAGGGATAGTCGGACTTCAAAATTCTATTCCAGGATACACAAGTATTTAATTTTATAGCTTATTGTATTCATCCCCAAATTTGCTTTTCTCAGATGAGTATTATTTCTTCCTCTGTTACCTACCTTTTATGTTTACTCCACTACAATTTGTGTGCATTTAAGGCATTTAAGTCTTTTCATAAGGTTCCTTGTCTGAACTAGGACATCTTAAAGATTTCTAGCCACATGCTCCCAAGAGGCCCCTCGATCCAGTCTCTCTCCAGCTTCAGGGACCCACGACGGAGGGAGCAGAGCTGGCCCAGGCTGAGTCAATTTCAACCCTTTTCCTGTGATCACAGGTCTTTTGGGAAATGGAAACATTGAGAAATTTTGACCTAAAATATTGTCTTTGTCCTATGTATCCACTTAAGCATCCTTTCTTTCTTTCTTTCTTTTTTTAACAGACACTAGGCAATTTTTAATATACAATGAAGATCACAAGCGCTGCGTGGAAGCATTAACTCCCAGTGCAATTCAAACTGCAGTTTGCAACCAAGACAATGAAGCTCAGAAATTCCGATGGGTGTCTGAATCACAGATCATGAGTGTTGCCTTTAAGTTATGCTTAGGGGTGCCATCAAAAACTGACTGGGTTTCTGTCACTCTGTATGCCTGTGACGCCAAGAGTGAATTTCAGAAATGGGAGTGCAAAAACGACACGCTTTTGGGAATCAAGGGAGAAGATTTATTTTTTAACTATGGCAACAGACAAGAAAAGAACATTATGCTTTACAAGGGATCAGGTTTATGGAGCAGATGGAAAGTTTATGGAACCACAGATGATTTATGCTCTAGAGGTTATGAAGGTAAGAAGCTTGGAATTTTTTTTTTTTCCTTTCTGTCAAGTCTTTCTCATCCTCTTAGTTGGAAACTAATTCAAGAAAATAAGCATATTCTTGTTTAGTCTGTACTAGAAGTATTAATTGATTACTTTTGTGTTTGGAACTATTCTGTGTTCTGTGAATGAGTAAATGTGGTACAAAGTCCTAAATGATACTTTAGCTATCTGTAATTAATGGGAAGACATTTCTTGTAACTTTTGCTAAGATTTTTTTTAACAGTGGGTTACCGTTTTTAGAAATTACTTTTCACTGTAGTCTTTGACCCAGTGTCTTCCATTTTACATTGTATGATTGTCGTGATAAAAGAATTTAACGAAATGTTTCTTTTCCTTTGGTTTACATTACCTCTGAACAAGTGACCTGTGGAACAATATTCTTTACCAATTCAGACTGTGTAAAATGAAATCTTGACAATTTTGGTGTCTAAATGTTTCTAATTTATTTGTTACCTTATGGGTATTTAGAGATATTATGTAATAATCAGCAAGTTAGAAAAGCTAAGGAATTAGCTCATAATCTAACCTTCAGCGTCTTTAGTCTGCTGTTTTAGAAAGTGGTAGCACCTGTGGGGCAGGAAATAATTGTATATGTAGTTGGTTCCTTCAGCTCTTGAAGGTTAAATAAAATCAGAGTATTTAGTCTTCTCTCATCTTGGTCAAATTTCATTCTCTAGTGGCTGCACAGAAAAAAGATAAAACAAAAAACAAAAAAAGAACTTGAAGTCCTTTACAAAGGCTTCTTGAGTCAGATGATGTTGTAACCACTTTCCAGGTTTGGACACTTGATTTCTGTGAAGCGTTATCTAGAACGACCTCAAGGTCAGAGAAAGAGCCTGCCTCTTGGGGCAAGAGATTAAGCTGTTTGCAAAATTACTATGTTACTGAGGCTGCAAAGGTTGGTTGAACTTAGCTAGCTGTTTGCAAAATTACTATGTTACTGAGGCTGCAAAGGTTGGTTGAACTTAGCTAGCTGTTTGCAAAATTACTATGTTACTGAGGCTGCAAAGGTTGGTTGAATTTAGCTTATGGCAGGTACGCAGATCATTGGAGTTCAGCTCTTTGCAAGGTGATGATTTGTCAGCTTTCCATTTTCCTTCTATGTTCTATAAACAGCAGAAGAGAGTAGGAACTGAAGAAGAGAAGGAGGGCTCAGAAAGAAGTTATCCCAAGGCTTTTATTGAACATAATGTAGGTTTAGAAATTACCTAAGAGGCAACCTAAGTAGCACAGCATTTCAGGAGAAACTTGTCGGAAAATTATAGGGCAGGACAAGGGTGAACCAAACTTGACTGAGTCAAATTCCACAGGTGGGACAATAGTTCTAATTGAGGAATCCAACACAGGGAAGTTTGGTGCTAAGAGATCAGAATTCTCATTTTATTTTAAAAGATATCGCTGACGTTCTGTAGTCCTCTCTCCACCCCCTGCCCCTACTTTCTGGTCTTCTGTTTGCTTTGAGAAAAATATGCATAGGATTTAGGATAGTGGTTCTCAAACTTTAATATGCTTAATAATCGTCTGGAGAGCTTGTTAAAAATACAGATCCCAAGGTCCCCCCTCACCTAGATTCTAAATTAGCATATTAGGGGAAGGGCCTAAGGATCTATTGAATTATTTTTATCAATACTGTGTGGTTGGATGCAGATGGTCCATTGACCACACTTTGCATAATCCCTAACTCTCTCCCAATACTTAAGATATTCCTGCTAGAAGATCTAGCCCTTCAGAGTGATCTTGGAATTGATTCATTGGAATATGCATTAGAAGTAAAGACAATGCAGAGAGGATGTATGCAGAGTCTTTGTCTCTCTAAAGAAAACTTGGGGAAGAAAACTGTCTGAGGCCAAGGATTTAATTTTGAGTGATCAACTCAGATTTTGTAGACTTGGACGGATCTGAGGATTGTCTGGAAGTGTGGCCCACAAGAGGAAGAATCAGTTGAGTGCAGTGACATGATTTGTTAGTCAAGTTGGCCTCATCAGTGCTTTGTTTAATAAATCAAGTTAGTCCTTAAAAAGCCATTTCTGATTGACATCTGTAAATCGAGCACTGAGAATTCCTTGGCTAGCTGAATGAACAGTACCACTAGCCCTAGGTGGTCTTATCACGTTTTCTTCATATGAAGGAACAATGGTGTAATTATTACAAATCCAGCATGTTCTTTATACAATCTGTGATTCGGAAAACTAGTCCTGTAACTTAGTGCAACAAAAACTAGAATCACATTTTAAAGTTACTAACAGCTAGGCAATTGGCAAAAGAGTCATTTTGAGGGAATTGAGAATAAACCTAGCTCTTAAGGTGGACAAAATAAGTACGAGCAAAGGAAAAGGAAAGGAGGTAAGTGTGCTCTTTACATACGTTAGATGCTGTGCTATGTGTATTACAAATGTTATATTATCTTAATGACTTTCAAGCTGTCTTTATAGAACTTTTTAAAGTCATAGAATCTATGAAACTTAATTAGGAAAAGAGTATTCCTACCTAGAAAAAATTCTGAATATAAACTTGTCACAAGAGACTGAATATTTCAATATAGAGGATTATTATCTCCCAAAAAGGCTCCCCTAAAAAGGTAGACTGAACATACTGGAGCATTTAGCTACTTGAGCGGTTTGGTTGTCAATGGAGAAATGAGCTTCCTTTTGACTTAAGCCAAACCGTGATCCATAACGATTCTCTCTCTTTCTTTTTAAATTAATTAATTAATTAATTTGGGCTGCGTTGGGTCTTCATTGCTGCGTGCGGGCTTTCTCCAGTTGCGGCGAGCAGGGGCTGCTCTTGCCTGTTGCTGTGCACAGGCTTCTCATTGTGAGGGCTTCCCTTGTTGCGGAGCACAGGCTCTAGGCGCGAGGGCTTCAGTAGTTGTGGCTCGCAGGCTCAGTAGTTGTGGCGCATGGGCTTAGTTGCTCCATGGCATGTGGGATCTTCCCGGACCAGTGCTCGAACCCATGTCTCCTGCATTGGCAGGTGGATTCTTAACCATTGCGCCACCAGGGAAGTCCACAATTCTATATTCGTCTCAACTTTCCTTTCTAGGTGAACCTAGAGCTTCACATTTTGATCTGTTTGGACTCATTTTTTAAAAAAAGACAAATACTGATTATAGATAGTATCTAAGGGTTTTAAGTGATTTCTTTCTATGATGTGAATGAGAGATTTATGCTAAAGTTCCTACCCTTTCTCGTAGCCATTGTTGAGGGACTCAAGTGGAGTCTGGCTTGACAGGAGTGGTTGGAGGGGATTGAAGTTTTGACTGTGTGTTTGGGTTACACAGCTATAAGGTTATTTTTCAATCTAGAGCTTCAGTAATTCTCTGATTCCAACCAAGGGGAAGGATGGCCTTTTCTCTATTTGGAGGAAATGCAGAAGTCAAAGTTGTTGTCAGTAGAGCTGACTGCTTTTGGCTCGTGAGAGCAAAGAGGAAAATCTATTGCAAAAGACAGCAGAACAGAAGTGGTGCTAGAGTTTTTCCCGAGGACACATGTATCCAGCAAAAGACAGGGGTTGCCAGAGAAGGGAAATACAAAGGAATTCCCTGTGTTAGTGTAAGAGGTGTGATCAGAAGCGTAAGACCGATCCTTGCAGTAACCTTCTGATTGGAAAGTAATCGTTCAGGAGATTCACATCCATTCTAAGCACAAGTCAATGTGTCTCTTCTAGCCATGTACACGCTCCTGGGCAATGCCAACGGGGCAACCTGTGCATTTCCATTCAAGTTTGAAAACAAGTGGTATGCGGATTGCACAACTGCTGGGCGATCAGACGGCTGGCTCTGGTGTGGAACCACTACAGATTATGACATGGATAGGCTATTTGGATATTGTCCATTGAAATGTAAGTAACTTTATCATCAAGACAATTTCGGCACGTTTAGTATGGCAACCTAGTGATAAGACTTTGTGTTTATCGAGAACATTTCTTCCTCCAAGTGATTTCTCATTTACTATCTCATCGTACTCCACCACAACCCTCTACAGATGTCATTGTCCCCATTTTATAATGGAGGGAGTGATCCATATTGGCTAAAGACAAGAACACAGATCTTCTTACTCTCAGCCCTAGGCTGCATCAAATGACCCCTTTATTTTCACTAACTACTACTTCTCCTCAAATTCCACTGTTACTGGCAGTTATTTTCTAAGACTTTAGGGCAAATTATACTGTATATGATGCAATATATACTTAATGCCACAGGTGGGCATCCCATTTTCCAACCCCCCCAATGATTTACCTTTATTAAACTATAGATCAAAAACAGAATTTAAGCAATGCCACAGCATTGGTTTTGATGGAGAGAGAGGGAGAGAGAGAGAGAGAGAGAGAGAGAGAGAGATGTGAGTGGCTCCTGAATTTTGTGTCAATGTAATGAAAAGGGTTCCTCACTGTGAAAATGATAGTAATGCTACTCTTCTTAAATTAAGTTTACGAAGAGTATTATTTAATTTAACATAGCTTCAATGGAAGTGAGTTATGTCTATGCTTGAAGGGGTTTTAAAATGAAAATGTAAGTCTTATTGCAATGATGCAAAATAAGTGGCATTGCATTGTATTGAAGTGAGGGGGGCCATAAAAATTCTTGGTGTCCTTTCCATGCTCAAGAATTTATAAAGAAGCAGGGCAGCAGGTTTTGGGTGGGGTGGAGGAGGGCATTCGTGTTGGAAGGCAGGGATGGGGCTGAAGAAAACAGAGAAGGAAGAGTTCTTTGCTTCCCCCTCCCCATCATCCCACATCCTCCTCTTGCTGCCAGCACCTGCCTTCCTTTTCTTCCCCTGAACTTCTTACCCCCAACCTCTTGCTACTTCAGACTCTGTGGATCAGGGCTCCTGTTTCCTGCTGTGCTGCCAAGGGGCGGGCACTGGGGCAGAGCCTCAGATACAGTCTGGGCTGATTGTGAGACCACCTGCATTGCAATAGTGCTGCTTACCCCACTAAACTTTCAGGATCACACATCCACATACCATCACGGTATTCCAAGCGTTATTGTAAAAAACAGTCCAATTTACAAACATATCTTAGTTTGTCAAGTTAAAGACAGAATTCCAAGAATTGTGCTTATTTATCTCTTTTGATTTTTAATCCCTAAACATCTTACTAAAAATTGATTTGATTTCTCAGCCCCATAGATTATTGTAAGTCCCCTCTGGGTCCAGTCCCTCAGTTCTGGGTGAATACCCACAAAAACTGAGTCTTCCTGTGTTCATGGTGGAACCGCTCTCCCATTCTTGGGTGAGGTAAATGCATTTCTGTTTAATAACAACTTATAAAGGTTTGATTCCCATGAAAGGTTGATTGATGTCTGATCTCTATATTAGAAGGCTTTTTGTCTGAAAACAAAACTGAACTTTTTCCTCATAAGATAAAGCAAGACTTGTTTTTCAGTGATTGAGAAGCATCTTCCTCTGGACTTTGTAGGAATGGTATTTTCTAAATCCGTTATCATGCAGTGTCTTGGGGCTACAGATCTTATGGGTCCAGCTATAACATCCTGCACTTACATGGTGTTGACAGGGACCTTGTTGGCTGCATGTATGATTTAATGAATCATTAAATGGAGGACAAATGGCCAGCCACTAATCATAAAAAAAAACAACACCTTGGCTAGACATGTGTTTTAGGGATAAACTGGGTAGGCTCTAGAATAAGCTTTCAGTCTCATTGGTTGCAATTTATGTCTTCCAAAACAAATTATATATTTTGCCCAGTTAATTGTAAAAGTAAAATAACTGGAAATTTAAAACACTTTTGATTTCAATATGCATTACAATTTTAAAGCACATTTTATACATTCCATGCCTTTCTTGAAGGACTTTGCAGTTTCCCAAACTCTTTCATTGTCTTTGCTTTGTGTTTTTTTCAAAAGAACATTTTACTTTATGTTAGCCTTAAACTAGCAGATTCAATACAGGAAGATGAGGTCCCAGCCATTGACCTAGTGACACTTAGTATATACTCCTCATTGTGCTTTGTATTGTTTATTGTAATGTTTTCCTTCTATTTAGACATTTATTTTCAAGTATTAGGAGAACAGGAAAAGGAAAAGACTCCTTTCTCTCAATTCCCCATAGCTTGCAATTTTAGCTTTCAGCGTCAGTTGTGCTGGTTTACTGTGGGAATTTGAACAATTTGGGGGAGATATAGAGTCAGCAAACCTATGCATGCATTGAGAAACAGGTCTTAATTCCTTGATTTAAAATGCAAAATATACTTTGTTTAAATGAAGAGAAGCATCAAATTGCATTTCTTTCTTTGGTCATTTGTAGCCCTTTCCTTCATTTCTGGATGAGAAAATCATCCCCCCCTTCTTTTTGTATCTCACACTTTCTACCACACTACAAGCAAAACCTCCAAATTTCTAAAACTATTTATTTAAAATAGCTCCGTCTTCAAATAAACCTCAAACCAGTCTCATTTGAGTGATCTCACTTACATGGTGAAGAATCCATTTGCACATTAAACTAGTAAGACCTCAGATTGTGGTAATTTAAATTTAACATTACTAATTCAAATATATTTTTTATGTGAATATATAATAATTTTATAGTTAAAACATCTTAGAAATGTCTATGCTGTTGCCCAGATGAAATGTTGACATATTTTTCTTCCTCTTTGGTGTTTCATGAACCACAAATTTCATATCATAGTGTGTGGTAAGTATATGAAAAAGGTCACTTCCTTGTCAGATACAAAGAATCACAATTACATGCATATATAAAGTGTGGGCTATCTGTGTATATATAATGTTGGCTGTATGCATATATATGGTGTAGGCTGTATACACACGGACAACTGTCCAATTTGGTAGCAAGTTGAATACTCCTCAGAAAATTTGAGAATTTACGTAATCTTTTCTCTTCCTTATAAATAAATGAAAGGATTATGACTTCACTATTAAAAAGACAAAAGAGAAGTTTTTATATCATGAAGCACACAAAAATATTTCATTTGTTGACTCATTTCTCAAACATCTTATGTGTAAAATGCAATCAATAATATTTATCCATCTATATTATTGGCCTTTCATAGACTATAGCCAAGTTTATAGAGTATATTGGGAATCATAAAATAGCAAAGGAAAAAATAAGGTAAAAATTTTAAAAATTAAAAAAAAAATTTAAATTAAAAAGTGTTTTACTCTGAGGGAAGAAAAACTAACAATCAGCTATTGCCAGGAGCTACCTATGTTTAATACATGCTAGAGATAAGAACATGAGACTCCAGAGGTGGTTAACAATTTAACTAAGGTTGAATCACCAGTGAGTGACAGAGTCTGGAGGCAGGTCCTGGTCAGTCTGTCTGTGGAATCTATGACCTTCCCCTCTAATGCCTGTGTCTTTGGTCTAAGAAGACCAAACTAGAATGTGCAGGTGAAATATCCATTGCTGAGAGAAGACATATTTATTTTCTCTTCTCCCTTTATTATTGGTTTTCTAGATTAAGGAAGTTGGGCTGGCATCTCTATTCTTAGTCTATGTATTTGCCTCACTTCCCAACTCATCTGATCTCAAATGTCCTAATGGAAAAATAGAGATGGTGAGTCCCTGTCTTTCTGGAGGCACATGAAGGAGATGGAATGCGGTCGATCTTTGAAAACTCCCCCTCTTCATTTCAGGAGTAAAGAAAATCTCATAGTCACTTTAAAACTGATTAAAAGAAAGAAAAAAAGGAAAAGATAATGCTTTAGGCAATAATGCTACCAAGATTGTTTAAAAAATATTGTTCACTGAAAATTCTTTCCATGCATAATGTAGTCAATTCCTTTTGACTTCTTTTACAGTTGAGGGCAGTGAAAGCTTATGGAATAAAGATCCGTTGACCAGCATTTCCTACCAGATAAATTCCAAATCTGCTTTAACTTGGCACCAGGCGAGGAAGAGCTGCCAACAACAGAATGCTGAACTCCTGAGCGTCACAGAGATACATGAGCAGACATACCTGACAGGTAAAGATGTGAAAAGAAAACAAAGCTGTGAAATCATGATTATTTTATTTCTGTATAGTTTAACTTAAAAGCATACAACACGAATAATTCTAGATAGAATTATCTATCTAGATAATCTATCTAACTCTATCTAACATCATGATAGAGTCAGTCCTAAACAAATGGTGCGGAGGGTTTGACAAATGTGCATCCTGAAAAAGACACCTGGGATGGCGAATAGGTTTCACCTCATGAGCCAACTTTCTTTTATCAGTTGTGTCAGTGTCTAGAACTAGTGCTGAGAATGATTCGGAGGATTTATTTGGACTCAGAGTAGAAGATGCTACAATCAATTAGCGATGCCGTTCTTGGACACAAGACACGGGTGCCATACTGGTCAAATATTCTAGGTCTAGCTTGAAGTCATTGGTTTTCCATTAGCATGGGAGAATTTAACGCGATAAACTGAAGAGCTGCCACCACAAACAGGGACAAGTGAAGGGCTGTCCTTTTGCCTCCTGTCTTTCAAATCCCCAGACTCTAATGGTTTTCAGGTCTTATTGATACTCTTTCTACAATGTTTGTTTTTTTAGCATTTGTTCTTATAAGGCTGTGACGATGAAAAGAGCTAATGTTTGCTTGAGATGAGAGGGTCTGTTTTAGCGTCTGCAGTCCACACTTGAGGAACAGAGAGATCAAGACCAGAAACGAGTGTGGGAGAAAGAGCATCCTCAGTTCCCTGCTCTAATCCCTCCCTGCAGTTCACCCCGACCCTGCTACTAGCTGAAAGTATCTCTGATCCAGCGACCACCATGTTTCAAGACTCTTAGTGGCTTCTCACTTCCTATCAAATAATTAACAGCACACCTTTGCCTGACATGCAAGGGCTCTCACCTGTCCACTGACTGCTCTTCCCCTTTGTGCATTTCGCAGTCTTGACAAAAGAAAACTTTTGGGTTCCTCATCTATGTCTCATACTTTCTCTCCTCCACATCTGTCCCCGTGGCATTTCTTGTACCTGGAATTCCCCACATTTTATACAGTTGAAATGCAGTCTTCTCTCTTTCCACCTGCCTTTCTCTTATTTGTTTACCACTTTTACAGTGGTTACTTACATATGTCCCACTTCCCCTACAAGACTGTAAATACATTCGTTTTTTATTCGTTCATTCTACAAGATGGGTGGTTTCTCTGTGTGAGGCATCGTGCTAGCTCCTGGGGACACAGCAGTGACCAAAGCCTGCCATGTCCTGTCCACGTGGAGCTTAAAGTCCAGTGGTGAAAACACATAGACAAGAAAACGAGCAAATAAATACAAATTATAGTTAAGTGCCATGAGAAAAGCAAATTGAAGGCTGTGTGGAGAATGGATTTGAGGGCAGATGGCTGAAAGTGAGGAATGTCTTGTGAATATGTATGTCCTCCCCACCCCTAACGAGATTCACACAGAACCTTCCAGGAAGACAGTCTCAAAGAATGTTTGCTGACTGACAAATGAGGATGCAACACAAGAAAAACCATTATTTAGAAATTCAGCCTCACGTTTGGACCAGTGGTCAGTTTATGGCGAGAAGACAGTGGTTCTTAAGTGTGAAGTTGCTTATCAATCACCAGGGAACTTTGTTAAAGTAAAGCTGCCTGGGTGCAAACCCCAGAGACTGTAGATCAGTAGGTATGATGTGGGGTCCTGGAATCTGCATGTTATCAAGTTTCCAGGTGATTCTAGGGCAAGTGGATGGGGACCACACTTGGCAAAGCACTGTGTACAGTACCTGCTGTATCAGCAATGCCTACAGATTGCATCTGCCTGGACAGCAGGCAGCATAGCTCAGGAGTAAGGAGCATAGACTCAGGAGCCTGACTGCCTAGGCCCCAGCTCTGTGAAGCCGGGGGACCTTGGGGGCGATTACCCGAGGCTGCTATGCTGCAGTGGGAGAGTGTGTGTGAACTGGTACAAGGGACAGAGCCGCCCCCAGCCTTGTCTCATCACCTGGGATTCCCTTTCTCCAGCTCTTTTCGGATGGTCCTCTCCATCAATTGGAACACACTTCTCCTATAAGTTATTATTTTTTCATTGAATTTGAAGATGTTGATTGCATTCTATTTTGGGCAGAAAAAAATGTAACATGAATTTTTTTTAGCACCACCTTGTGAAATACACAAAGCATTATTAGGTAAGAAAGATTTTTCTACTTCTAGGCCGTTTCTGAGGACTAAATCATGAATACTAGCT
Source organism: Eubalaena glacialis (assembly GCF_028564815.1). Classification (NCBI taxonomy): domain Eukaryota; kingdom Metazoa; phylum Chordata; class Mammalia; order Artiodactyla; family Balaenidae; genus Eubalaena; species Eubalaena glacialis. The sequence goes on along the minus strand of NC_083717.1, from coordinate 4,919,316 downwards.
CCACTGTAATGAAATCTTTCTTGTACCAAGTATAACATTCAAAAATTTTCTGCTTTCAGTATAGGCTGCAAGCCACCATTTTCTTTCGGCCATCATTAAAGAGGTTGACAATAGAGAAGCAATGCGACCTCACTATGGGCATTCGTGAACTCAGAGATGGGATTATGCCCCCATCTGCGCAGTGATTCTGTTTTGTGTTGGTCCTTGGGGCCTTTGTATGCAGTACTGGGGCAAAGTACAGAGGGACCAATATTTGCAACCATGTGTAAAAATAAGGAGAAAAAGAGGAAAACAGAGACAGAGATAAGACAAAATTTATGTAGGTGATTAAGGAAGAGAGAGAATGAGTTGAGACAATCCTGGTGTGGTTTGTGCTGGCTTGCACGGGTTAGAGAAAACTCAGTTGAAATGGTTTCACTTGGCTTTTTTTTTTTTTTTTTAAGGAATCTGTTTGTGGGTTGTGTTGTCTTGACTCTTCTGAGTTTTGCTTGTTTTCTGGCTTTCTGGAAGCCAAGGGACAGATCACAGGTTACTTTTGAACTCTTCCCCAGTTGCTAGGGGAAAGGGGCTATGTGAGCAGGACAGCGTCTCTGGGCCCTCCACTCACTTCCTCATTCCAGGCTCCACTATCAGGCTTCTGGCTGCAGGAAATGCTTCTCTAATCAGCAAGGGCTATTACTGTGTCCTCAGGAGAGCAAACAAGCCCTAAGAGATTGGGAGGCTGAGTTCACCTCAGATACTTACTTGAATCTTATCCAAGCCTCCGGAATTTCAGTCAGCAAATTTTAACTGAAATCCGGGTAGGAATGACTTCTCGAATGAGATTTGTAATATTTCCTGCTTTTCTTTAAGTCAAAAATGCCATGCATTAGGGGACAAAAAAAGTCTGACGGGGAATTTAAAAAATAAACCAGACTTTTGTTTTCTAGAGGGAAGATATTCATGACATTTGGGATTTATCGGCGTATATTGGGGAAGACTAGAAAATCCTGGTGTGAGTGAGGGATTGTCATCTACTCCATTCTGGAAAACAGGGCGCTAACATTTTTTAAAAACCACACATAGTTACCCTTTTAAAATATGATTTCTTTTATGTGAGAATTTTGAGTAGTAAATTTCATTTTTCAAAAAGGTATAACCCTCTTATGACTCTGAGATCAAATTAGCTGTTATTTATTAAACAGCTGTTGTGTGTCAGACACTGAACTTTATTTCTAAAGCTGACACCAACCTTGTAAATGAGTAATATTGTCCCCACTTTATAGATAACAGATTAGGAGGGAGAAGTTAGGAATTTTGCCTAATGCCGCATGTTCAGAAAAGAACTGAATTGGAATTCAGCACTGTCTTTCCATTATACTCTGCCTGGGTCTCACTTAAAAATAAGCAAGGATCTGGTGGCCCCCAAAGCACTAAAGAGAACCTTTAATTTAGATGTCAGCAGCTCCTTGCTCCAGTAAATTTATTCTAAACTGGCAATCTGATTTCACATTATCTGCTGGGTTAATGGCTTCTGCCCAGCGGCCAATTCTTGTTTCACCCAGAGTCATTTCATCATCTCTTCTTCTACCCTCAAAAATGTTGCGACACCCTATTGAATCCTCAGTTCCTGAATCAGATTTATAACTATGTATGCGCAGGATTAGGATTCATAGAACTGAAATGAGATATAGGAAGTGAAATTGGCTAGTTAACTTTGATTGTTTTTGCCAGTTTCCGTATGGTGCTGGCTGGAGAACGAATTGGACCATAGTATAGAAAAGAACAATACAGTGTACTATTGGACAGTAATAGGTCTTCTATTACAACTAAGTTCAAAAGTAGGTATAAACTGTTTCAGACGATACGTGCAGGAAAATTCAACATTACAAAGTTTAGCATGTGGAATTGATGCTTTGTGTAATAATACTAAAAAAATTTGGTCATCTTCTTTATAAAATTACAAACACATTAGAGAAAAAGTTATGGATGACGCTCATCAGCTTTAAGTGATACATTTAACACAAAGCTTGAAATTTGTTTGTAAATCACACTTTTTGCCAACCCGAATTCAACATGGAGTAATAATAATAATAATATTAATAATAACAATAGCTTATATTTATTGGGCATATACTGTGTATTAGGCCCTGTTTTAAGAAGTATTACTTAATTTAATTCTTCAAAACAAGCCTAGGAGTACCTAGGGTAGATAAGGAGAGTCTCAAAGGATAATTTCCTTAAAGAGTGATCATCTTTTCTCATCATGCCAAACATAGTAATTTAATTAAGCAATCTCAGGCAAAATCTAATTTATTTATTCCTACAGTTCTGTTCAAAACTTCATAGTTTTGAAAACTTAGATATGCGTATTTTATTATAAGTTTTAAAACATACCAGAATATTTGATTTTGGGGAATAGCTATATCCAACATATACAAGGAACTCATAACAACCCAACATCAAAAATAGACCCCCAAAGCCTGAGAAAAACCAAAACAACTTGAAGAGACATTTTCTCAAAGAAAACATACACATGAAAAGATGCTCAACATCATTAATCATCAGGGAAATGCAAATCACAACCACTGTGAGATACCACTTCACACCGGTTAGAGTGGCTATTATCAAAAAGACAACAAATAACAAGTGTTGGCAAAGATGTGGAGAAAAGAGAACCCTCATGTGCTGTCAGTGGGGATGTGAACTGGTGCAGCCACTGTGGAGAACCGTATGGAGGGTCCTCAAAAAATTACAAATAGAGCTACCATGTGATCCAGCAATTTTACTTCTGATTATTTATCTGAAAAAAACCAAAAACACTAATTCAAAAAGACATATGCATTCCAGTGTTCATTGCAGCATTATTTACAATAGCCAAGATATGGATACAACGTAAGTGTCCATTGATAGACAAATGGATAAGGAAGATGTGGTATATATACATACACACAATGGAATATTACTCAACCATAAAAAAATGAAATTTTGCCATTTGTGACAACATGGGTGAATCTAGAAGGTATTATGCTAAGTGAAATAAGTCAGAGACAAATGAATACCTCTTGATCTCACTTATGTATGGAATCTAGAAAACAAAACAAAATGAAAACAGGTGCATAGATGCAGAGAACAAATGGGTGGCTGCCAGAAGGGAGGGCGGGTTGGGGAGTAGGTGAAATAGTTAAAGAGGATTAAGAGGTACAGCCTTCCAGTTATATAACAAAGTCATGGGGATATAATACACAGCATAAGGAATATGGTCAATTATATTGTAATAACTTTGTATGGGCACAGATGGTTACTAGACTTATTGTGGTGATCATTTCATAATGTATGCAATGTCAGATCGCTATGTAGTATACCTGAAACTAATGTAATATTGTATGTCAACTATATTTCAATAAGAAAAATAATTTATGAAAAAATCAATGTTCAGTGGTATTTAATAGAATAATTATTAACATAAAATATAGTATCAACATGACACTGATTCCAGAATGACATTTCTAAGGTACAGACTAGTAGACAGGCATCTCCTCCTGACACCTTACAAGTTATCTATTTACATGAATGAGGTGAGATGGCAGTTTTTGTTGGTTTCTTTAATTTACCCCAGAGAGACATAAGTAATAGTTTAGTACTCCAAAGAGTTTTAATAACTATGTAAAATAATTAATAAACTAAAGGGAAACCATCAATGAGATGAATAACTATAAAATTGATTTACTATGAATGAATTTCTATCACTTCATTATCAGTATTTTCTTTTTAATGAATGCAGTTGTAGTCGATGATGCTCATTGCAGAGATTTAAGACTAAAGAAAGACTAAGATTTTCCCTTTTGATAATGTCATTTCCTTGACATAGCTTGTAATAAGTATTTTATTTTTTGGTAAGATTCCAACTTTGGAGAACCAAATGCTGAGTCTTCACAGATAACCAGAGTGAGTTCTGCCATGGGCTATTGTTTGGGGAGGGATGACATTTATCAGAAATATCTTTTTAGTTCATGGTTCTTTACTTAAAGGTGCTCTAACATCTAAACTTATCTGGAAAGTGTATTATATCAATAATAGTAACTCACAGGCAAATTTAATTTAAACAAGGGTTGAATTCACTGGAAACACCAAAGTGAACCCTGGGTGCAAGTCCTAATTTACTAATCCTCTGTTTCACTCTCCACAGGTTTCTTAACTTCTCTGTCCTCAGTGTCTTCATCTGTAAAATGAAGGCACTGGACGAGATACCTCTCAAGGTGTAAAAAGTACCTAAGGGCAAGAGCTGTACTAACTCAGACTTTGTTTTCTAGAACACTTGATAAAGATAAGTGAATCTGAATTAATTTTCACTGACTTTTTACATGCTAGTAGTTAATTTCATCCAATTTGTATTACTTTATTTAAAGAAATTACACAGTAGGGTTTACTTTTCAGTCAATAACTCCAGTATTGGATTCAGTTCAGCTCATTAAGCATCAACCTACCTAATCAATATCAACCTAGTCAGTATCCTTAAGTGGGTTCTCCCTTTGTCAGTGCCTTTCTGCCAGATGCTGAAAAAACTAACAGCATTCAGGTCACATTTCTCCAAGAAGGTGATCTGTGCTTTTATGGGATTGGGGAGCAAAAAATGTGAGATATGATTCTGGGGCATCGAGTCACTGTAATCCCCTTTCATTTGAATTTGTGACATGAATGTGTGTCTATATCAGCTAATGAAAAATTGGGGAAAATTTCGGTGAATTTGGATAGCTTAGTTGGTTGCAGCAGAACTAAAGGGTCTGGGATTTGATGTCATGAGAACCCAGGTTTAGGGACTTCCCTGGCGGTCCAGTGGTTAAGACTCCGTGCTTCCAATGCAGGGGCGTGGGTTTGGTCCCTGGTCGGGGAATTAAATCCCCAAAAGAACCTAGGTTTAAATTTCAACTCTGCACATGACATCTAAACTCTTTGGGTGTCAAATTCCTAATCTGTACAATGGAGATGGTGGTACCAATTAGAGTTTGTGAGGATTGAAAACAAGCGAAAACAGTGCCCTGAATATAGTAAGTGGTTATTCTCACCACTGAAAAGATTTGACTGGGGAATATATCCTCTAGAGAACAGTAAACATAAAGTGGTCCATTTATGATTACCCTTTATGTTTATAGACACTTCAGGTTGGTATTTTATTTAAGACAAAGGATAGTTTTCCTTTTCATTAATTCTTTTAAATCAACTAAAAAGAATATAGAGAGAACAGCAAATCCATGGTTTTTAAAAAGTTATAGGTAATAACACATTAGAGTTGTTTAACCTGGGTGGGCTGAAGTCCATGTTGCTTCTGTTTTGTTTTTTATTGCATCTCAGGCCTAGCACAGACTTTGAAACATTGTAATTATGATTTATTAGCTGCCTAAGTAAAGTGTTATTCATAGTAGCACAAGCACTTAGTGTTTAGATTTTAATCATCATCTTAATGAGGAAAAAAATGGATTTTTTAAAATGTCATCGAATAAAATTCTGAGAGTAAGCTCTAAAATATGAGGTCAGGGTAATAACTTACGAGAGTGATATAGATTGAAATGTGTATTAAACTTTTTCATGATAGAAAATGGTGACTTTGATACAAAATAAATCTTAGTTTTACTCTAAAATGAAGTAAACATGTTTTTGTTTGAAGATAGTCAAAGAGAGTCTTCTCCAAATTAGAAGCATATTCACACGATCCTACAGAAGTCATCAAGATGCTGGGAGCTGAAGCCTGGTCACATCTGGGTTAGACCCTTAGCAAGACCATTCCTGGCTTATCTGTGTTCTCATCTCAGTTTCTTTACATGCCGATGGAGGTAATGGTTGTACTTGCTTCCCGCTGATGAGAGGATCAAAGGAGACATGCTCGGCATGATTTTCATTACTTCTCTCTAGTACATTTTGATTCAAGTACCTAATTCTGAATTTGATTTCACCATCTTTTCTGAATGTCAGTTTTGTTTTTGTTTTGCTTTTGTCATAAAGGGTTAACCAGTTCCTTGACTTCAGGACTCTGGATTGGACTGAACAGTCTGAGTTTCAACAGTGGATGGCAGTGGAGTGGGGGCAGTCCGTTCCGATATTTGAACTGGTTACCAGGTAGGGTTAAGCTCATCTGATTAACTTGGTGGGGTTAAGCGGGTTGAATTCATCTGCATTTAACTTAGCTAGGTACCATGGAGACCTTCATCAGCTCACATGTAGATCTCAAAGAGAAGAATTGGGAGATTTCATCAAGTACAGTTTATTTCTCACCTTGCTTTGAAACCTGCCAACTAGATTTGAATACTCTAACACCATAACGTTATTCCAGCTCTCTGGGAAAAGGACTTGTTTGGAAGGATAATCACACACGTCAATAGAGGACTCTGTTAAAGTATATATTCTCAGAGCATCCTTGATTTGCTAGGTATTATATTCAAAAATTTGATTTTATATTTATGATATATATATATAATATTATAATGCTACATAGTATATTCATAGATTTTATACATATTTATTTATATCTACACACACACTATGAATTTAAGAAATTTAAATTGTTTTGGGCTGGAGAATTTCTCATTATCTTGAGCCATGAGATATTTGCAATATTTCTGTCATCGTTATAATGATCTGAAGGTCTACGTTGACGCCATTTTCTCCTATTTTTAATCGACTAGAGTTGGATTAAAAATAATACCAGCCACAGATTGTAATATTCCATACTAGCATCATCATTCATGAGCAGTTTTGTTGACAGTTTGTAGTTTAGTTGTAGAAAAACACAGGGGATGATCAAGCCTTCAACGGCTTTCCCATTTTTTGGAGGACGGAAAATGCTCTGAGCTAATTATTTCTATATTGTTGTAACACAGAGGTAACAGAACATAAAAGGAGACTAGATGATAAAGATGTTTTACATATACAGAAATTATTCTGAGAAAACACAAGGACCAATGGTGACAAAAAGTCTTCATCTTATTCACCAATACCAACCATTGTTAGTGGCTGCTTAAGACACTCTGCTGAGTATGGTTCTTCACTCCCAACCCAGGCCCCATCCTGTACTAATCTTGATTTATTAGGAAAGCGTGCAGGCAAGGATTAGTGATGTCTGCCATAGGTGTGGGAAAGGACGGGTCACATTTTCATTTACCAGTTCTGCTATGGAAAATACTGGTGTGGTGTTTCTTCATATGGTCAGACTTCTTTTTTAAAGCCATCGAATGGTTTTTGCATTTGGCTTAGAAAATTAAACTCTCCATTTTCCATGTTACCGACTTATGGTATTAAAAAGAAAAAGAAAAGCTTTGAAATAAATAGATAATATTCGGAATATGCTAAAACATGCGAGGGAATTTTTAGAGGACATAGGTTGGTTTAAACTGATTAGATTTTACTATGAAATTTGACTTTCAATGTACTCCTTCAATGCATGATGTTTACAGGGCTGTCACTAAGAGTCAGCTCTGCTTTCCTCTGGAATATGGTAAGTAAACACTGCTGCAAGGGAATATAAGATGTGCTATTTATGAGTGAGAATTTGATTTGTCTGCTTACTGACTCAGTCACACTAAATTGGAGAATGCCAGTTGGCTTCGTCAGATCATTAGACAATAATAATCATTTGTTGGGGGATTAGAGTTTATTCTTTGCTGCTTAATTATTGTAAGCAGATCATTTTATTTATTACTCAATTTTAAGTGATGATTATTGTAATATTTAACCACTTGCATTCTGAGAGTTCAGTGAGAAAATTGAGGGGTCTAGATTCTGTGAAAGTGAGGAATAAAATTGGAATATTAATGAGAAAGGAAAAGAAATGTCCTTCCTTATTAAACCAATTCCTGAGAAGTAGGCGCAAAATTAAATCACCTTCTGAAATAATATGAGACTTTCTTCAAATGAAAATTAAAACCTTGTGGAACATTAGAAGTTGTTATTGTATAAATTGTTCAATCAGCCTTCAATTGAGTACTTACCAAGTAAAGCATCTATTAAAATACATCTACATTTGAAGTGAGGATATTTTACACAAATCGTATAGAAGTATGAGTTCAAATATATAACTATAGTAACCATTTAAAGACAAAGAGTTGATATATTAAAGTAGGTATTGGTGTTCTATTGATAAATAACTGTATTACTATGATTTACCAGCTCATATATTAAATAATAACCATTAGCTGTAAAATACATTATTGTTTCTGAAAGTTTCTTTCTAGTACTGGTACCTTATCTGTTAGTTCAGTTATACTGGAAGTTTGGTCATACTATCAACACATTTAAAAAACATCTTTATCCTTATCACTAACAATTTTTTCTTTGTGTGCTATTCAAGCAACTTCCAAAAATTTTTGACAAAGGCTTTATGGAGCAGGTGATGTGATTCCCATCTTTCGGGAAGGGAAAGTGTGGTCCAGGTCCAGGTCGTAAACATGTCAGAGGTCACAAAGCAGAATCATTGACAAAATGTGACTCATCACCCTGTCTTCTCTTGTGAGATGGAGCAAGTTTTTAGAGCACTGGTTTCAAAATCATTTATTAAAGTGGTGGAAAAGCATGAGAAATGTGGGTATCGATGCATGTATCGATTGCATTAAGAAAGTTGACTTGACCTGGTTCTTTAATCAGTTTCCAGTAAGCAATGAGATGAGAGGTTAGCTGCTAAAAATATTCTTCAATAGGCTGAGCTGAAAATCTTGAGAGAGAGTCTGAGCTCTGGGGGTACTTTATCAGCGTTTACTATGGCACATTGCTGCTTCTAGCATCTCTTTCCTTCTTTTTCTCCTCCCATTGCCTTCTTTCCTGCCTCTTCTTTCTAACTGGAGAAAGTTTTCCCATGTCCAGAAATTCTCTGGCTGGTCCTCACAGTTAGCTTGACTTAGGTTTTTGGGGAGGTATCGACAATGTTGAGTACGGCTGATTTGGAACATCGTGTATTCTTTTGTTATTTATCCCCCATCATACATAAAATAACCCACTGTGAAGATTGTTCAGGGTTTAAGGTTTAGCTTTATTGTTTGATATTGTGGGGAAAAATTTATTTCAAAGAAGTAAACTTATATAATCAACATTTCAGGTATTGGAATGATCCAACAATGAGAAAACAAATAGACACGCAACATGTCTTTTGCTCTGCAGGCAGTATATATTTATTTGTGAATGTGTAGCAGAAAGGGTGGGGATCCATTAAATGCCAAGGATAAACACACGAGGCTCTGGGGATCTATCTACTTGTAATTCCTATAATAGTCCCACTTTTATTTTTTCTTTTCCCCAAAGGAAGTCCATCAGCAGAACCAGGAAAAAGCTGTGTGTCACTAAATCCCGGGAAAAGTGCTAAATGGGAAAATCTGCAATGTGTTCAGAAACTAGGCTATATTTGTAAAAGGGGCAACACAACTTTGAATTCTTTTGTAATCCCCTCAGGTAAGTGATCTATTTGATCTGAAGTGTATAAAATATTATAATTTAAAGATCAAATTACAGTCTCGTCCTAACTGTAGGCAATGACAGGTTTTGTTGATCGTTTATGTTATCAACTTAATGATATTCCTACAGAATGTCTTTTTGTTGGTTGCTAACCTTTCCTGAGTGTTCTGGAGTGTTTGGGCATGAGCAAAGCCTTTGACACAGCATTAATAAAAATTTTATCTTCACAGCTGCCCTATGAGGTAGGTATTATTATTCACACATTTTAGATGAGGAAAAAGATATTCAGAGGATATAAAAAACTCGCACATGTGACAAAACTGGAATCCAAGCTAGGAAATCAGTATCTGAAAGGGATGTTTTTATTATGTCCTCACTATTTAATGGCCTATCTGGGCGCCAGTGTTATTTAGTTTAACATATACACTGAAGCCTTCACCAAAATGGAATAAAACATCCCAGAAGTAGTCACTGAATTTTATATATAGGCTAGACCAGCGGGAAAAAAATGCAATTATGCTCTCTATTATAATTTTATAGAAGAATTAAGCTACTAAGCCCAGAATGCAATTTTTTTCTTCAAATTGACAGAAAACAAACTAACTATTGATACATTTTTTTCACCATCAGCTGTTTTTGGAGAGACACTTAATACTTCAAGGTTATTTATGTATGTATATATATATTCTGCTTGGGAAATCTGACAGCGTGGCATTCTTTACTTTTTTTGCTCCTTGACTTTTAAAAGCAATTTCATTTATTTTAAAATATGATCGACATGGCTAGAAAGTCCAAGGTACAACATGATAAATATTAATAATTTCTTCCAGTTCTTACTTCAAATTTGCAGTTCCTCTCTGAATAACTGTGTCTGGGTGTATATTCTTACCTAGTTATTCTATGAATATATGAATAAATATGTTTGTAATTCTTTTTGTCTGTTTTATACAAATGGCAGCATATGATACACTTTGCTCTACTTTTTTCACTTAATAAAAATTTTGGGCATCATTCCATACAGTACATAGGTGGCTTCTGTGTTCATTTTTATGGCTGTACATTAGCCATTGCAGGGAGAGACCATATTTTTTTTTAACCAGTCCCCTATTAATGGAACTTCAGTTTACTTCCAATTTTTTATTATTACAAACAATGCCGCAGTGAGTAACTTTATACATATGTCATTTGATGTGTGTGATTATTCCTAGAAGTGGAATTGCCAGATCAAAGAGTGGGTGTGTTTGCCATTTTAATGGATACAAATATGGCGGAGCTCTCCAATGGATATAGATGAGGGTCCCATTATTGGGTTTGATTATACTTTACAGGGTCACCCTTATGGCTGTGGGCACGCCTCAGGGAGACCTCAGTCATTTTTTTTTTTTTTTTTAATTTTATTTATTTATTTATTTATTTATGGCTGTGTTGGGTCTTCGTTTCTGTGCGAGGGCTTTCTCCAGTTGTGGTGAGCCCCCCACTCTTCATCGCGGTGCGCGGGGCTCTCACTGTCGTGGGCTCTCTTGTTGCGGAGCACAGGCTCCAGACGCGCAGGCTCAGCATTTGTGGCTCACGGGCCTAGTCGCTCCGCGGCATGTGGGATCTTCCCAGACCAGGGCTCGAACCCGTGTCCCCTGCTTTGGCAGGCAGATTCTCAACCACTGCGCCACCAGGGAAGCCCCCTCAGTCATTTTTGTATTTCATCTCCTCTATTCCTCCCATACGAGAAATGGTACTGATATAATCCTTCCCTCTTGGAAGAGCTCATATAATTCTCCTTCAGAAGATTTGGAATTACCACTTAGGGGATGAGGAGAATGGTGGTTTTTATCATGTCTGAGGTAAGGAGACGGAATTCTGTAACTTGGCCTTGTTCCTTAACCCCCCAGTTTTAGTTTCCTATCTATTAAGTGGAGATACTAACACTTGTTCTTCCTGTGAATGTTTGTTCGTATTGTCAAGCACTCAGTCCATTATTCTTATTTCTCTGCTATGCCTGTTACTGAACCAAACGTGGGTCTGCTGGTCTGCGTGCAGTAAAGCCAATCTACTGACACCGGGTTGTGGTGGAGGAAATTGCAGGGTTTATTGCAGGTGCCAAGCAAGGAGTCCAGGGCAGCTAGTGCTCAAAACACTGAACTCCCCTATGGGTTTCAGGAAAGCATTTGTAAAGACCAGGTGAGGGAGGTGGGTTTCAGGGTATGTGATCAGCTTGTGCACAATTCTGTGATTGGTTGATGGTGAGGGAACAGGGCAGTGTCCCAGGGGTTAATGTTATCAATCCTTAGGTGCCAACACGCTCATGATCATCAAGTAGTTAATTTCTTCCATTTAGTGGTGGTTTTAACGTCTGTAAAACAACTCAGGAAATGTCCATCAGATACTATTATCTGGGTACTTCAGAGAGGAGCTACAGCAGAGGATATGGGGGAGGGGGTCTGTCCCAGGAAGGCCCCCTAGGGTCCTGCTCGGTTACATGCCTTACTTGCTTCACTTGCTAACTTTCACTTCCCATTGGTTTTTGAATTTCGCTATACTTCCTGGATTAATCATTCTATCTTTTCTATAAACTCAAATAAACCAGAGCTTGGAAAAGCATATCAGAGTTACGATTATGAAGCATACATTACTGGTGACTCTCTCGGGCAAGGGTTCCACCTCGTCCCCTGTTTGTCTTTGCAATGCCACCCTGTTCGTCCATGATCCCTAGGTTGCTAGAACTACACTGTCCAGTTCAGTAGCCACTAACCACATGTGACCACTGAGCACATGAAATGCGGCTAGTTCCAACAGAGATTTGCTGTGAGTGTAAAATACACGCTGGACTCACAAGACATAGCATGAAAAACAAAAGTAAACGATCTCATTATTTTTTAATTGATTACATATTGATATGATAATATTTTGGATATATTGGGTTAAATATGATGTATTATTATAATGAAAGTTACCTGTCTCTCTTGAGACTTGTATTTAACATGGCAACTGGCAAATGTATAATTCCATACGTGGCTCCCATTTATAATTCCATACGTGGCTCCCATTTATAATTCCATACGTGGCTCCCATTTGTGGATTATGTTATATGTCAGTCAGACAGTGTTGCTGTACAGCAATAAGCCATTTTTTGTGGCTGCCCCAGGGGACGCCTCTTCATTGGTTGTTTTCATGTTTTGAAATATCTTAAAAGTGCATCTGTTTAGTTTTTGAAGCCCTCAGCATGTGCTGGCTTCATTTTCAGCTTCTTGAGCAGCAAAATTAAAATATCCCACAAGAGGGCTCCAGAGTGATACTAACCTGTTTTTTTTTTTTTTTTTTTTTTTGGTAACCACTGGAACTGTATAGAAGGAATAGATTTTCTAAAAATATGCATTTTTCTGTTATAATAATACAGTGTTTGGATCTCAGGACTGCCTATTTACTTGAATGACTGTACACAGAATCTTGAGCTTATACAAAGGTGATGCAGACAGTCCCAGACTTTGAGAGACTATGGAACTGATACATGAAACGGATAACAAAGGTGCCCTATACTGAACCTTTACTAAGGCAGCACATTTGAGAACATTTAGTATCAAACTTAAATATAGAAATTGACATTCATTTGGCAATATAGTCCCTCTTTAAGCAAGATATATTGCTCAATTGCTGTTTGAAATAGTATCCATAAAATGGTCATAATAAGCTGTTGTATAGTAAATATAACTTCAATTCTTTTTCTTGACCAACAATTCATGACGCTTACTCTGTGCCAGGCCCTGTGCCATTTCAGGGCCTATATGAGGATGAATAAAGCGAGTCTCTTGCCTTCAAACGTTGTTACTGTCACTTCCCCTAGCTCATTACTGTCAGTGCATGTTTGTAATGTATAATCAAGGTCATGAAATTTGACCCTGACTACTAGTAGCAATAATTAGGACATTGGTCACTGTTACTCATTTGATTAAATAAACATTGTTGTCGTATTTGTAATTTACAGTCATATTATCTCAAGTGCAGAAGAACACAGTGAGGATGGGTAGTTTAATATTAGTACTAGTATTAATATTATTTACAATTTTTTACATACATGGATAGTTTGGTTCATGTGATGTGACTGACCGAACATCACACAGCTTGTGGCAGATTCAGATTTTGCCTGAAAGACTTTGGAATCGAAGTCCCTGTGATTTCTGCACTGTTATGTGTCATCTTTTGGGAGCAAGTCCACAGCAATGGGTTAGTTCAAAGGCACAGGTGGCCGGCTCACACTGCCATGGTTTCAGAAGCTCCTCGGTGACCCCCCCCTCCTGCCCCCCACCCATTCTAGGCCCTGTGTCAGCACGTCTTTCTCCTGCCTGCCTTGTGAGTCTTGCCCATCCTCTGAGGAATGGATGGCTTCCTAATGTCCGTAGAATAGAGGTAAATTGAAATCTTTTGAGGAATGAATACATTATATGACAAAGCTCTTGTGCTTCCAGTATTTATAGAACACGCTGAGGACAGGTATGCCGATGATAAAATGCAGACGAAGTGAGACAATCTATTGTATCTTACTGTGGCCTTGTAGGTACAGTTGAAAATAAGAACAGATTTCTCATTTGGCTTTATTTTAAAATGAAAGATGATGTCCATATCATCTTTAGTCTAAAAGCAAACACAATCTCGTCTATCTTTTGTGAATACCTATGCCAAAAAATGGAAAAATAAATATTAGCTATATTTGCCTATGACTATGAACTGTTTCCTATAGAGAATGATAGAAAATATTATTAAATTAAAAAATTTTGAAAACAATAAAAAAAGCTCCTTTTAAATGTTTTCCAAACTCTTTTTTTTTTTCTAGAAAGTGATGTGCCTACCAACTGTCCAAGTCAGTGGTGGCCGTATGCAGGTCACTGTTACAAGATTTACAGAGAAGAGAAGAAAATCCAAAGAGATGCCTTGATTGCATGTAGGAAGGAAGGTGGTGACCTAGCAAGTATCCACAGCATCGAGGAATTTGACTTCATTATCTCCCAGCTGGGCTATGGTAAGAACTTCATCTGTAATACACTTGATTCTCGTCTTCCTGACTTACCACCCATCTTTGGAAAATTTAATCATAAATGTTAAATCTAATAATCTAATAAATTCAAGTTAACAATTCAATGAATAATTTAGTAACAAATATTAATCATGCCTAAAATATTAAAATTATATAACAATTTAAAGAATTTTTACCACTAAGAGAACATTTGAGTTTTTTTAATATGGAATCAACTTATGCATAGTTTTAAAAATCCTGTGTTTCTATATATAATCTGGATTCAGAGCAGTCTACCTTAAATTTGTGAACAGTATTTCACTAGTTGGAATTAGTTGTGTGTATGGACGTATTTTCTCTTTTAAGGCCCATATTTTGTCTCACAGGAGAGGTCTCTAAATGAACCATCTCATCCTTTGAATTTTATTTTCTTTATTAATCTAGCTAAGGCTGCTAGAATGATGAGCAGAGAAAGAAAGAATTTATTTGACTGGAGTGGTTAGATGGTGGCCTAAACCTTTTAAAGAAATTTGCATCTCCATTTTAGGACTGTAAGAGACAAAGAGAAAATGTAGTAACTAAATATTGTAAAGTTTTAAAAGATTGGCCCTATCAAAAACATTTAAAAAGTGAGTAAAACGAGTTGGGAATGCTTATCCTGAAGAGGAGGAGGGCGAGGAAGGAAGTAATGATGACGGGCACTCAGTGGTACTTGCTGATTAAATGATGACCATTTTCTGCTTCCACTTACGAGACTGCAGAATAGCTGAACCTTTTCATTTCCAGAGAGCAAAACAAGAGGAAATGGATGGTGGTGATGGTGGGGACTGCTTCCTGACACTTCCTGCCTGAAAATTGATAGGAGCGGGGATAGGGGAGAAGAAAAAAACAATGAACAAATAGATGAGAAAAATAGAGTAGTCTCAGAGAAAGATGGAAAATATCCCCAACACTGCTGCTGTGAGTGCCAGCGCTGAATGGAATCCTTTCTCCTTCGCTCTCCTCACTGAGTTTGGTAGGGTGATGATGATATTCTGCTACAGCCCATAAATAATTTCTTGATTATTCTACATTTACCTATCCTGGAGCATCTGGACTACACGATAATAATGTAATCAGAAGCAATGTATCTGAATAATATCATGACATAGATGGCATGATACTTATAGTAGGGAATAAAGTTTGCAAGTGAATCAGTGGAAAACACATTAGTTAAGAGGCTGTAGGGCTAACGTACAAATTTTGCTCTACTTTATATATAATATGGTCTAGTAATAGGAGAACCTTATATATTTATTGCTATAGTTATTTTGGGAGTTTGGATGACGAAGGTTGCTTTTAAACTCAGCTGGAGAATTAGTAAGCTTTCACTATGGAAACCTTCTCTTTTTTATTATTGATAGAGATTTATTTATTTAAAACAATACAAATAATATTGATAAAGGTAAAGGAAAGTTATAAAATTAAAATCATTGTTTCTAAGTCAGAAGCCTAGAAAACCTTTTTTTAGCTAGTTGAGTTGATATCTTTCATGTTAATCATGGAAATACAGTGGATAAATTGGGACCTACACATATAAGTTATGACTCCATCAACAAAGACAGCTTCCCTAACAGATTGATAAGTCCGTCTAACAACTTTATGCTCACATCTTATATATTTTTGGGGGATCAAGGTTGTGCATACAAAAGCTAGAGGGGGAGAACAGTTTAGTGAGAAAAATGTTTATCAGAAACTCTTAATACTTTATTATAATTGTGGGACTTGGGAGTTTAGGTTTTCTTTGATCTTGAACCTAAAAACCTTGAGGGGTACATGAGGTCATTTTGGAGCCTGTATTTGCTGCCCAAAGAACATGATCTGCCAGATTAAGTGAAAGGAAAAGGGATCATCCTGGCAATGTCATTCACGTTTCATGGTGCTGGAAACATCTGGGACTGGCACCAGGCCAGTCAGGGACTTCTCCAAAAGCAAAGTTGAGTGACAACTTTTAGGAGGAAGAGACTAAACCATTTAGGGAAATTCCTATACGATGCGGCATATTTCTCATTTTCTACTACAACATCATCTTTACAAACTTTTGGCAAGTAATTTAGTTTAACTGTTTAAAGAACATATGAAACTTAAATAGATATCGAATTGTGTATTCCTTCAATTTTTAAAATATGGAAATGTGTATGATTTTAGCCATGAGACCTCAGGCCTATTTTGTCCCATTTTTACTTATGATATTTAGAATGCTTAGAATTAAAACTACTGATAAAATCAATAATGCTCTTCATAGAATTTTCAAAACAGAATGATCATCTTTTATATCTATACCTGGTTGTTTTTATTTTAACTTTTGTTTGTTATTTGGGTTTTTCTGGTGTTTCATAGTGAAAATGGTGGCAGATTCATTCATATACATAGACTGATAAATAAGTGCTAAATGCCAGAAGACAGCCCAACCCTTCAGTTTATATATCTTCTCGCTGTATGGTTCATTTTCACTCCGATTACAGTGATTAAACTTTAACAGAAACACCTAGAATGTTCTTGATGACATCGTCAGTAAAATAGGAGTGGTTTTTAATTTTTATTATTTTAAAACATTCATAAGATTTAATAGTAGTCAAATAGACTTATGTATAAATAAGCTACCATATTTCCAGCACCATGAGTGTGGTTGGTACGATAAATTATTTATAACAAAAAAGCAGCTTCACAAGATAGAGGGTAAGATAGATCTACTTCAGTTTCTGGTTAACAACTCCCAGGAGATGGAATTTGCAGTAGCACAACAAAAGAATATAGTCACATTCACAATGTGAAGAATACATTACACATTTTAAACTAAAATTGACAACATAAAATGTAGTTGACATCTCAGTCTACAGAGGTAGATCCCTTTACAGCTCAAGAGGATGGTCTTTCATGCTAGTGATAATATCAAGGGAGTTGTTGATAAAGAATGGGTCTTCCTTTCCTGATAACCTTCTGATGTTTAGAAAGAAAAGTTTGGGTAAATGACTTCTGTGTTTTTCTTCCTGTTTAGAGCCAAGTGATGAGTTATGGATTGGCTTAAATGACATCAAGATTCAAATGTACTTTGAATGGAGTGATGGAGCCCCTGTAACATTTACCAAATGGCTTCCTGGAGAACCAAGTCATGAAAACAATAGGCAGGAAGACTGTGTGGTGATGAAAGGCAAAGTAAGGCAACTTTAGTTACTGATATCTAGCAAAAGCCACGGGGAAATTTTCCTTCTGTCCCACTTATTACATACGATTGTTTCCATTGTTTCTATTCTACTTAACTGACATAGATCAAGGTTGAACGAGAATTCAGATTAAGTGTTTTGAGTCTCTCTCAATTGTCTGGCACACCCAAATTCTCAAGAGGACTAGAAAAGCAACAGACAGAAACTGTCATTTCAAAGATGAAATTAACCAATAACAAACGCTCATATCATTGCTATGCTTGGTTCTAAGTTTTGTTTTTTTTTAAATTTTTATTGGAGTATAGTTGATTTTCAGTGTTGTGTTAGTGTCTACTGTACAACAAAGTGAATCAGTTATCCGCTCTTTTTTAGATTCTATTCCCATATAGGTCATTGCAGAGTATTGAATAGAGTTCCCTGTGCTATACAACAGGTCCTTATTAGTTATCTATTTTATATATAGTAGTGTGTATATGTCAATCCCAATCTCCCAATTTATCTCTTCCCCCTTTCTCCCCGATAACCATACGTTTTCTACATCTGTGACTCTGCTTCTGTTTTGTAAATAAGTTTATTTGTACACTTTTTTTAGATTCCACGTATAAGTGATATATATTTGTCTTTCTGTGTCTGACTTACTTCACTCAGTATGACAATCTCTAGGTCCTTCCATGTTGCTGCAATTGGCATTATTTTGTTCTTTTTTATGGCTAATAGTCTGTTGTATATATGTACCACATCTTTTTTATCCATTCCTCTGTCGATGGACATTTAGGTTGGTTCCATGTCCTGGCCATTGTAAATAGTGCTGCAATGAACATTGGGGTGCATGTATCAAATTATGGTTTTCTCTGGGTATATGCCTAGGAGTGGGATTGCTGGGTCATATGGTAGTTTTATTTTTGGTTTTTGGAGGAACCTCCGTACTGTTC
Organism: Eubalaena glacialis; assembly: GCF_028564815.1. NCBI lineage: Eukaryota > Metazoa > Chordata > Mammalia > Artiodactyla > Balaenidae > Eubalaena > Eubalaena glacialis. The sequence goes on along the minus strand of NC_083717.1, from coordinate 4,900,765 downwards.
TCCATAGTGGCTGCACCAATTTACATTCCCACCAATGGTGTAGGAGGGTTGCCTTTTCTCCACAGGTGGTGGCACATGTTTTTACATGGCTTGATTAATCAATTCAGAGCTTTGGTCCTACTTTTAGCTGGTTGCTCTGAGTGGATGGAGACCTAGCTAGATCTACTCTGGGTCCAACAGCCTAGAGTCTGTGCTTGGAGAGCTATAGCTTTTTTTTTAGGTTACAAAGAGGTGCCAAATATGAAAAAATGGCTTCCATGTCTTAAATATCACTTTAGCGACTAAAGTGTATCTTCAAGTAATCTTTTTTTTTTTAATTTTTATTTATTTATTTATTTATTTATTTATTTATTTATGGCTGTGTTGGGTCTTCGTTTCTGTGCGAGGGCTTTCTCCAGTTGCGGCAAGCGGGGGCCACTCTTCATCGCGGTGCGCGGGCCTCTCATTATCGCAGCCTCTCTTGTTGCGAAGCACAGGCTCCAGACGCGCAGGCTCAGTAATTGTGGCTCACGGGCCTAGTTGCTCCGCGGCATGTGGGATCTTCCCAGACCAGGGCTCGAACCCGTGTCCCCTGCATCGGCAGGCAGATTCTCAACCACTGCGCCACCAGGGAAGCCCTTCAAGTAATCTTTTGTTAATAGAGAATGAAGATGGTGGTTAAGAGGCTTGGTTTTGATGCATGGCTTATTTCCTCATTTGTAAAATAATAATAATAATCGTACCCAGCTCATATGGTGGGTATAAGGATTAAATGGGTTAAGGTGTATAACGTGCACAGTGCCTGGCCCAAACTTCCTGTTCAATAAGTATTAGCTACTGTTTTTATCATTGTGGTTGTTATTATGGTGATAAATTGAAAGCTTAAGAGAAGAGTATGTGTTAATTATTGAAAGAATAGGCAGAAGTGTGTCCTGGGAAGGGGAAACCAGAGAGCATCCTACTTGTAGGGAACTCAAAAGACAGTATGGCTGAAAGCATGGAGTGAGAGGCAGAGGGGTGTGTAGGGAGAATACTGGCCATGACAAAACATGCATTAGCCTGGGAGTAGCCAAACCTAATCTGCAATTTGCAAATATTACACTGGCTGAAGGGTTGAGTACCAGGTTGTAGTGGGTACGGAAAACATTTTTCAAGGTGTTTAGCAGTTAAGGGAAGGAGAAGAGAAGTCACTTAACGTGAAATCTCTAAGGAAGGCAGAAAGGGTGGAATTTGAAGTAGAGTGAAATACGGTACCTTAGCTCCAGGGGGACCCTCATCAATAGAAATGGGAAGAATAGAGGGAAGAAAACTGGTTTCAGGTGTGTTTTCAGGTTGGGCATGTTGCTTGGGGCCTTCTTTCTGGGTGGCTTTAAACGTACTCAGTTAACTTGAAAACAGCTGCCCATAGGGATGGATGAGGAGGCAAACCTTCTGTTGGGACCATCTCTTAAGGGCTTATGAGCATTTTTCGTTTCTCTCTAGATCCCCCTCCAGAGTGGCTTGACAGCGAAGATATAAAAAACATACTGGGGCTACAATCTCTTTACATCTTTGTAGCCAAAGTCAAATTTGCAGTTTCCTGGTAAAATGTCCATTTACCTTTCCTTTTCATAGATGCCTTTTTCTCTTAATAACCTCGAATCTTTATTTCCCTTCTCAGAGGTGCAGTTATGAGGAAATAGCACCAAACAACTGATGATCATTGAGTTGTTTTTTTTTTCCTTTGCTTTCTGCAGGATGGGTACTGGGCAGATCGGGCCTGTGAACAGTCTCTTGGCTACATCTGTAAGATGAAATCACAAGCCCAAACTCCAGGAATAGTGGAAGTGGAAACAGGCTGCCGGAGAGTGAGTACAGAACGCACGCAGTGGTTTCATATCAGCAAATATGATGTGATAGCTTTATTTTTGTCTGTGAAGGTACTTAATAATAGGGGCCAACTGCTTCACCTTACAGGTAGTGGTAGTCTATGACGCTATGGGTCATCAAGGACATTTCCAGTGGATAACCTTAATTTGCAGATAGCAAACAATCCTTAGTCATTTTTTCCATTTATAATATTTCTGGTGAGCCTGTTTCTGGTGGGGAGTCTTCTCAGTAGATCCCTGAGGGTCTGGGAGGCAGGAGGTCTAGACTCTAGTTGGTAGTACCAGGTAGTAACTCAGTTAAACCAGGTCAAACCATGCAATCCTATCGTGCTTTATTCTCACCTGCACCACAGTTAGTAATATCTCCCCGCAGGTCTTATCTTTCTTTGACGTTAAAGTAAGTGATTTCTGTGGAGCTGTTTCTAAAAGCATAAAGAAGCTGCAAAATATGGGGCGTATGGTTATCATTTTCCTGTTTGATCACTGAGTTGCCCATCTTCCTCTTTTTTCCTTTCTCACTTCTCTTGGATAAAAATAAAGTAGAAACTGATTTTCTGTCCAAGAGTGTCAAGTTGTGATCAAATCATAACAAACACCGGAATTCATGAAACATAATTGAGTACTGAACAAATAAACCATAAAGAAAAATAGAGCAAACACAGAAACTCATACAATGTGAGAGATAGAAAGGATCTTAGTGATGCTTGAAAACCCCCTTTTAATTTTTGCATTCTGGAAATTTCAGCCCAGAGAAGTGGTAACTTTTTATGAGTCACACAGAGGTAAGGCTAGAACCCAAGTCTCCTGCCAAGTACACTTTCACTGCTGGTTTCACTACCAGTACCCTTACATATTCTTTGCCTAATCATATGCAGGTACAAGAGATTGTATATTATTGTAATTTTCTGTAAGTAATAAGCCAATCCTCAAATTTTATTACTTCTACACAATCAAAATTTTGTGTATAATTTTTCTGTGAACTGTCATGTCTACAGTGATAAAATCCAATTTAATCATTAGGCTAAATAAGAAAAAGAAGAAAATATCAGCCAACTGTTTGTTGAGTGTGGTTATTATGCTTTCAATGATCTTAAAAGATAAATATTACGTTTCTAACTAGACAGGAGAAGATACAAGAACTCAGAGATATTAATTTAGCCAGTTTAAAAACACATGCTCTAGGCACTGATTTCCTCAGATCGCTGGAAAGTCTAGAAAAAAAAATCCACTTGTCAACAAAGGAAGATAACAGTTTTTTTGTCTGGGCCTGGGTACTTGGTGGTATAGGGGTATTTCTGAGAATTCAAAACTACAGGCCTTCTGTCATAAAGATCTGGGATTCAGTTTTCAATTCATTGCTACCTGTATGGGAAACCTTGATCTAAGAAATTAACATGAAATGGTCCCAAGTTGCTAATATTCCTGGATGTCTGACAGACGCAAATGTAAATCCTCTTTATACAGAAGTCCTCCTTCCCAGGCTGATTGGGAATCCCACAGATGAGTTTGAAATCCAAAATTATAAAACATACCACCAGGAGCTTAGGTGGTGGAATTAATGGATATGACATTAAAGTGAATGTGTTTTAAAATGCTTGCAGAAATAAAAGGTGGAATTGAAACCATGGACCAGCCACCAAGTTTTGTTATGTGGTGTTTTCATATGATTAAATGTAAATATTTTTTATTTCCATTAAGATTTTTTTGACCCATGAATTATTTAGAAATGTGTGTGTGTGTGTTTTCATAGTGGTAGAATTTGCTGGTAGTGATGGGGTTTTGTTTGTGTTTTAGTTTCTAAATAATTGGGAGCTACTGTTGATTTAAATTTCACTGCATTGTGCTCATATAAAGTTTTTGTTGTTATTTGTTGAGATTTTCTTCATTATCTGGTTCATAGTCAGTTTTTATAAATATTCCATCTGTGCTTGAACAGAATGATCTTTGATCTGGGGGTTCAGGGGTCTATATATGGTGACTAGATAAAACTTAGCAATTATATCATCCAGATATTCTATATTTCTAATATTTTATCTGCTTGACAAAATATTCTCCTTGTAATTGTATCAAGTTTTGATTTATGTACTTTGATCTGTATTATATCTTCTTGGTGAATCAGTCCTTCAACTATGTAATTATTTTCTTCATTCATAATGCTTTTTTATCATAAAGTCAATTTTAAATAATATTAATATTGCCACAGAAACTATCTTTTGCTTGGTATTTCCCTGGAACCTCTTTCTCCAGCTGCTTGCTTTTAATCATTATGTGTCATTATATTTTAGGAATGGCTCTTATAAATAAATATCTGCATTTTCATTTTTAATCTAATTTGAGGAACTCTGGCTTTTAACTGGTAAACACCAGTTTTTGTGCATGACATTGGTTCTATTGAATATATTTATTCCATTTTCATCCTGTACAGGTTTGGAAGTTTTATATTCTTACTCTTTTTTTTAAAAAAATGGTTACCCTTATATTTTTAACATGCATTCCTGACTTGAAGTTAACCAATATCTCTCTCTGCCTCATGAACAAAATGAATGTTAATTATTCCACTCAAACATTCAAAATTTTTCAAATTTTGAAGTAATGTTAGACTCACAAGAAGTTGAAAAAAAGAGTACCGAGAATTCCCCTGTATCATCCACTCCACTTCAGCCAATGACAGCATCTTCTCTAACCAGAGTACATGATCACTACAGGTACTCGGCATGGATACAATATTATTGACTAAACTACAGATCTTATTACTATTCCATTCTTTAACTTCCCACCGCCAATTAGGTATCTTTGCTATTTGTCCAGGCAGTTAGACCTGGATTTACTGCCATTTATCGACTTCTTTGCTCAGCATAGACTTTTAGCCCACTTGCTCCTCTTGGCTTTCCTTTCTTGCCAAAGTAAATCTTTTAGAAGTTCTTTCCCTGGGATTTGGGAGTGGAAAACTCTCTGTCTGTTTTTGAAAATCTCTTGAATTCATCGTCACCCTGCATAGTAATTTAGGTAGGTCATTTTAGAATCCTAGATTGATAGCTGTTTTCTGACAGCACTTTACATATTACTTCATTTTCTCCTGGCCTTTATTTTTGCCATTGGAGTTGCTACTAGACTAAATCTTCTTTTTTTAAAAAGTGGATACTCTGTATTTTCTCTCTGATTGATTTTAAGATCTCATTTTCTCTGTCTGTAAGTACAATGTGTTCAGTTTTGGATTTATTTTATTGGTTCCATTTGGTATTGAGTGTGCCTCTTCATTTTGAGGATTTGTATCTTTCCATTCTTGAAAATTACCAGTCATTAATTTTATTCAGTGTTTCTGAAACTTCTCTCAGGTTGATTTTCAACCTTCTCATTCTATCATTTATATTTTCTATCAATATGATTTTTAAAACATCTTTTCATATTCTCATCTCTCGTCTACATTCAGTCAATTTACTAATCTTTCTGAAACCATATTTTCTATATTTAATCTGGCCATTGAGTTTTCTTTTCTAGAAATTCTTTTTTGTGTGTGTTTGAATCCTCTTGTTCTTTGTTCATAGTATTTTGATCTTTCATCATTGATTCTGTTTCTTCTTTTGTCACTTAAATCATCTCAACATGCTTCTTTTTATATTTTTTCCAGGTTGTTTTATTATGTTAAACTGTTGACTCTCCCTTAAAATGAGACATTTTTCTCACATGGTTTATAATTTTTGATTGTGAATTCATCCCCATCCCATCCCCACCCTGACCCTCAAATGTCATAGTCTTACATGACCTGGATTGTGGAAATATTTCTGTCATGTGGTTTTACATTTTACTTCTCAAAGTGCCTGCAAGATTCTCCTTCTGTAGACTACATTTTATTTTTTATTTTTTGGGCTGTAGATTCTCATACAATGTGGATAGTGTAAAGTTGGGACTGGCACCCATCTATGGCACAGACTTGGTATTTATTTTCAAACAGAAGAATTTTTTTCTTCCTTCACCCAGAACCCCAGGCAGGTGACAAGAATCTCTGTCATTTTCTCCTTCTGTGGGTGGAGTTTTCTCGCTCTCCTTTCAAAGAGGGGCTACCCTTAGAGGGTATCATCTTTACGCAAGGACTTCAGTTCTATCTCCCTGCCTCAGGTGGGCTGATGGCCAAATATCCTAATCTGTATGGACGTTAGTACCCCAGCCCCTAGACTCTAGGACCTTAATCTTGGTCTGATACATAACCGGGCAACTACAGTCTCAGCTTGTACATTTTCCATTCCAGCTTTTTAGTTTTCTAGTATTTATTTTTGATACCTGGAGATTTCCCCTTCTTTCTCCCAAACTCTAGTATGGATTTTCTGTTTATTGTTATGTTTTTATTTAGCATGCTTTTATTTCTGTGTGTTTGAAGGGTGGGAGAGGAAGCACATCAAATCATGTTGCCAAAAGTTTGATAAGTACTATCCTGTGACCAGATGGTACAGCTTTATACTCACCATCTACTACTGGCTTCAATAGGTGACTAGGCTTATTCTGCAAATTATTTCCTGTGGTTACCTATTCTAAAACTGAGATCTTAGCCATTTTGTTCAGTTTCTTGGGTAAACACGTCACAAATCATTTTTGTTGGAAGTTGCATCAGAAGTGGAAAGAATGACTCCCCTCACCCCCATTTTGTATCATAATTGCCATTTGAGGAACAATGCACTCGTTTTCCTTATTCACATAAATTTTCATTGCATGTCAAATTATTCATATTTGTGTTCTTTACACACTTCTATTGTTTATCAATTTGTGTTTCATCATAGAGGAATTATTAAAATAATGTTATATAATAAATATGCATGATAATCTTCATAACATCAATAGGGCTGGAAAAGACATGGCTTCTACTGCTATTTGATTGGACACACACTTTCAACATTTACAGAAGCAAACCAAACCTGTGTGAATGAGAAGGCTTACCTAACAACTATTGAAGACAGGTATGCAACTATTTTCGTGTTTTTAAAAAAATGTATCAAATAATGAACCATTTCCAAAAAAGCATATCAATGTGCTCTAAATTTCTGAGTAAATTACATTGAATCTTGAAGTATGGTTTGTAAATATAGGAGCATTAAAAATCATATTTTTATTTGGATTCTTCATTGAAAACACAATAAAATATTTTGCTACTTTTAGTACCATAAAACAATGTTCAGAACAGTTTGCTAATGCTCTGGTAAATGTCGTTTATAGATCTAACTTTATTTATTTATTTATTTATTGGAGTATAATTGCTTTACAATGTTGTGTTAGTTTCTGCTGTACAAGGAAGTGAATCAGCTATATGTATACCTATATCCCCTCCCTCTTGGACCTCTCTCCCACTGCCCCCCGTTCCACCCATCTAGGTGGTTATAGAGCACTGAGCTGAGCTCCCCGTGCTATACAGCAGGTTCCCACTAACTAGCTATTTTACACATGGTAGTGTATTTATGTCAAACCTAATCTCCCAATTTGTCCCACCCTCCCCTTCCCCCCCGTGTCCACATGTCCGTTCTCTACCTCTACATCTCTATTCCTTCCCTACAAATAGGTTCATCTGTACCATTTTTCTAGATTCCACATGTATGTGTTAATATATGATATTTGTTTTTCTCTTTCTGGCTTACTTCACTCTGTATGACAGACTCTAGGACCATCCACGTCTCTACAAATGACCAAATTTCGTTCCTTTTTATGGCTGAGTAATATTCCATTGTATATACGTACCACATCTTCTTTATCCATTTGTCTGTCGATGGCCATTTAGGTTGTTTCCATGTCCTGGCTATTGTAAATAGAGCTGCAATGAACATTGGGGTGCATGTGTCCTTTTGAATTATGGTTTTCTCAGGGTATATGCCCAGTAGTGGGATTGCTGGGTCATTTGATAGTTCTATGTTTAGTTTTATAAGGAACCTCCATACTGTTCTCCATAGTGGCTGTATCAATTTACATTCCCACCAACAGTGCAAAAGGGTTCCCTTTTCTCCACACCCTCTCCAGCATTTACTGTTTATAGATTTTTTGATAATGGCCGTTCTGACTGTTGTGAGGTGATACCTCATTGTAGTTTTGGTATGCATTTCTCTAATAATTAGTGATGTTGAGCATCTTTTCATGTGCTTGTTGGCCATCTGTATGTCTTCTTTGGGGAAATGTCTATTTAGGTCTTCTGCCCATTTTTTAATTGGGTTGTTTTTTTGATATTGAGCTCCATGAGAGATCTAACTTTTTTTAAAATGTAGCAGATCTCAAATTTTTTAAAGCAAAAAAGGTAAGTACAATTTGTCATCTCAAAAATCAAACTTTCTATCTTTACTACCACCTCCAACAAAAAAGAAGGCAGAGAGATATACTGAATATTTTATTCATTCTTTCCAGTCTTCCATTCTTTGTTTTGCTTTGCTTTGCTAGGTTTACTAGATTAACAGGTCCAGAAAATGATGTGGACACAGAGAATTTTATGTAACTTTTAACATCTAGAGTCCCATCCTTCTTTGAGGTTTTAGTATTTATTTTTCTCCTGCTTTTTGCAAAGTACTGCATCAGGCACAGAAGAAACTTAAAAGAAATTTTAAAAAATGTCCATTTGATTGGAAGTAAATAGATAAAAATTATTGAGTTTTAATACAGTAAGTTATATTTATTGACCTTTCAAGGCAGACCCAATAAAATGTAGAGGATGCTATTGATATTAAAATTCTTTGATAAAATGAAAGATGTCGTAGAATTCATATAGTCTTTATAAAAGAACTTGTTTTTCAACATTCTTTTTTCATGTATAATTAAATGTCTGATACATTGTAATACCCTGATACAATGCTAACCTCTGAAAATAAGAACATAGATAATTTTTATCTTATGACCTGGAAGTGAGCTATACATTTTTAGGTACTGTGGGAGCATGTTCTGATCTGTACTGTTGGTCTTTGGGTCTACTGGAACAGAGATTTCCCTAGATTTTCTATTTTAAGTTTGCTTTTCTTTATGTGTTTTCTGTGATACTTGTGTTCAGGAACTCACTAACTCTGTGGTTCAGTTTGGTTTTGGGGCTTTAAGAAAAATTGAGTTGTTACTTTTTAATTTTTTTGGTTTGTTCAGTTTAGGGAATGAAATTATTCAGACTAGGGTCAAACAAATGTTCTGTTATTGTGGCTTTCTCTCCATTTCCCTCTCTATTCTCGCTGGAGCTATCTACAGCTCCCTTTGTTCCTGGAAACTTTGGACATCACTTTTCTTTTGCTCCAAAGAGATATTTTTTTGCATATGTTGCTGTGTCCTTGTCTGTTTATCAATTAAGACAAATTTTGTTTGCCTTACCAACTACATTGTATTATTACCAGATTACGCCAAATATAAGGACGGGATCCAGAGGAGAGCAAACGCTGGAATTTGTGATTCTGCTCCCAGTTCTTTCTAGAGATTGAGTCTCTAGTTCTCTGTATTTCTTGATAATTTTCTCTTTTGTTTCAGAGCGGAGAAATGAGAATGAAATTGAGGGGAAAATCCACACAGATTTTCTAATTGTATTGTCCTCGATAATGTTACAACCTCTCCATTTACTTCACCAAGCATTGTGTAGAGCATTTGAAATATTTGAAAAGTGGACTGATTTTCAAACAATGTATTTTAAAAGGCGATAGTTTTCTCCTTTGCATTTTCGGAGTTCTCTTTCACTTTGAGGAGGAGCAGAGGGGCTGGTGAGCAATAGAGAAAAATAGTTTGGGTACATTTGAATGATTTTTTTCAATCAGCTGTATGATATTTTTCCTTCATAAGATCACATTTCCTTAGTGAAAATTTGCATTATTTAAATGACATGTAAATAGAACACAATAGGTTTGATTTGCCAACTGAAGCATAGCTCAGGCATACAATTGAGATACTTTTCATGTGGATAATTAGAAAAATTCACATTTTTCTAAAATTTAGTTAATTTTTTTTTTTTTAAGATACGAACAAGCCTTTCTGACTAGTTTGGTTGGATTGAGGCCTGAAAGATATTTTTGGACAGGACTTTCAGATGTACAAAACAAAGGAACTTTTCAGTGGACCATCGCGGAAGGGGTTCAGTTCACCCACTGGAATTCAGATATGCCAGGTATGTTCAGAGCTTCCGTCTAGTTTCAGGTGGTCTGGAGAGGGGACCAAGAATCTGTGTTCTTTTTTCTTCTTTTTTGGCCGCACCATGTGGCATGAGGGATCTTAGTTCCCTGAGCAGGGATGGAACCCCTGCTCTCTGCAGTGGAAGCGTGGATTCTTAACCACTGGACCACCAGGGAAGTCCCAGCACTTTGGTCTTGGGTTTCCATTTACCCTACACGTCCATCGGGCCAAGCCTGTAATTCCTTCACGGCACCTTTCCAAACAGACTTATGTAAATTAATTGTGCTTTTTAGATTTTATTATCTTATATTTCATTCTCTTTTTGCTTTTTCTTTTAAAAATGTTCCCATTAGTTTGCAGTGGTCTTAAAAAAAAAAAAAAAAAGGAAGAGAAAACTGCTGGGTTATCTGGTACCGCTCTATTTGAAGTATTTATGAAATAGTGATGAAATCCTAAATGGTCATAAAGATTCCAAATGGTTAACTTACTTCTGAGAACTTAAAATTGTCCTCAAGGGATATAAAACTTTTCAATGTAACTATGAATAGAATTATGACTGCGCTAAATCTGGAACAAGATTTAGTGCTTATGTGGAACTCATTATTTCAATATCTTGAATGGGCTACCCCGTTTAGCCCTTTATATGCCTTGGATTTAATTTTATCCTTATAGGAAACCTGCAAGGTAAGTTTAAGTATCCTCATTGTAAAGAGGTGGAAACTGGAACTTGAAAAATTTATAAGCACGGATTTAGACTAATCTTTGTAATTTCCAAATCCAGGCTCTTTGCACTAAGATCACCCTCCCTCCCTATAAATTTTGATTTGCCTTCTTTAATAAGAAGTTTCTGAAGTAGACTCTGAGAGATTCTTTGCTTTCTTTATGCACTGGTGGTGTAGCCTGTGACCTAATTCAGTATGACTGCACTTAGGAAATTCAACATCCTTATAGCAAGTGTTTCATTGTGCCTGGATAAAAAGCTAAAGAAGGGATAATATAGCTTAAGGGCACAAATTAACTACTTGGCCTAATAAGTCCTAATCTTCAGAAGTTTTGAAAATTTGTATCCTCAGCTGTCAATAAGGAAAAGAGATCAGTAATTTGGATAGTGTGGTTTTTTGTTTAATTATTGAACATTCTGAAAAATAGTAAGACTTCAGTTTATTTTGAAAGAACAGGGCAGTAGATTAAGAGCTGTGTGCAGGCTTTTGTTGTTTTGAAGGGTGGTAATTCTTACTCTTCAGGCAAAACTCCTTAATTTCACTGGTGTTGATCATTTAGCAGTAGGATTCTGAGAGATTAATCCTGGAACATCCTTAGGGAATAAAAATGGATCAAACCAGAGTCATAGGGAATTAGCAATCTTACAGAAAATATTTTGGGGAAAATATACCTCCCCAGAACTTTGAGAGTTACTTCTAAACATTTACTGCCTTTAAAGGGACAGCAATCAAAGACTATCTCATCTTAGCAGCAAGGAATCCTAATGTTTGCAAAGCTCTGTCTTAATTACTATTTCGAAATAATCATGACGGTAAAACAGAAAGCTTCAAACCATGAAGCTTAGTATAGTCCACACTGCCTTTTATGTACTTTTTTATCCATTAAAGCTGGCATGCATCACAACTCTGTAAGGTAGGTAGCAGTATTTGCATTTTAAGGCGAGGAAATGGGTTCATAGTAGCTGAGTAATTGATCTAAAATCTCTAGCTCAGGCGTGTCTCATTTTGAAGTCCAAAGAACTTCTGTTCTCGGATATCTACATGGACCCCAGGGGGAAAAATAACAGATCTTAAATAATTTTTTTTTTTTTTAAAAAGAAAGAAACATCAAAAACCCATTATTTTTGGGTATATGTACGTGTATAACTGAATCACTTTGCTGTACATCTGAAACTAACACAACATTGTAAATCAACTAGACTCCGATATAAAATAAAAATTAAATTTAAAAAAATCATCTTCCTTGGTAAAAGAAAAACAAAACATTATTTTTGTCATTATGGTAAGTTTTATCATACTAAAACTACTGTACTGTTAAATGTCTGTGTTGAGGGGGGCACCCTGCCAGATATTAGAAATACAAAATGTTACCAAAACCCTGACATTTGAGATTATAATTCAGTTGGGGATACAGGCCACACAAATAAAAGGTAAATAATGGTTCAAAAATAGCACAGATCAATTGCCAAATGCTGCAAGATCTCTCATCTACATTTTCTCATCACATGCAGATTTGATCCCACAGCTTGTGGCTCAGGTTTGAACTGTCTTCTGTGAACATAGCTGGCTTTCACAATCACTTGTTGAGTGAATTCTGCTTTGTTACCTGCAGGACGGAAAGCTGGGTGTGTTGCCATGAGAACTGGGGTTGCAGGGGGCTTGTGGGATGTCTTGAGATGTGAAGAAAAGGCAAAATTTGTGTGCAAACACTGGGCAGAGGGAGTAACTCGCCCCCCAGAGCCTACAACCACCCCGGAACCCAAATGTCCAGAGGACTGGGGCACCTCCAGTAAAACAAGCTTGTGTTTCAAGGTAAGTCTCAACTGCTAAGCTCTTAAAGAATTTGGGATATGCTTCAGCCTAAAGAATCACCTAAGGAATTAAAACAAAACCAATGCCCAGGCTCCACCTGTAGAAATTCTGATTTTATTGATCTGGCAGGGGGCTTAGGCATCCACTGTTTTTAAAGAGCTCTCCTTGGGTGGATTGCTAAGGACCAGTTGCTTTTAGACCAGCAAACACAACCCATACCACAAACACAACTCGTGGCAGCCTTTCTTCACCTGCTTTGCCTTCCTCACCTCCCACTCTTGGCGTCTTTCCTCTCTCCCATGCTTGCTTGCCCTAGTATGAGCTCGCACTTCTTTTTATCTTAATGAAAATTTCTGCTCCCCCTCATGCTAGCCTGTTGCATCCCATTTTGGCTGTGTTCTTGGAGCCCAAGCTTTAGGCTAAGTGAACTGATAAACGAATCTGCGATCATGTCACACAGGGATTCTAGAGAGAATACTCCCTTGTTCTGATTTAACCCCTGATTATTATGCCTGATGGGAGATGAAAGACTTCCCGTAGGGACACATGGCCGTTCAGTGACCTATAAATGATAATTTGATATCCTGCTATCAATCAATACATTCCTAGACTGGACCATCCATTTTCTCCTTATGCAATCAAGTTCACCCAAACAAAAAACATACCCCATACCCCAATGAATTAAGCATTTGGAGTTTTTTTCTCTCTTGTAAATCATATTCTTTCTAGAGAAGGTTGGGTTTAGCCAAATATAACAATGTACTTATCTACCACTTAATGACATTATTCTCTAAAGGCCAGTTCTCTGGACTTCTTTTGTTCAGTCCTTTGAGGCATATGGCCCTGGCATGTTTTGTAAGACGGTCAGGCAAAGCTGATGAAGAACTTGAGTTACTAACATGTGTCAGAATGAGGTTGTTTAGTCTCCTCTAACTCAAGGGCTAGTTGAGTTGGTAACTTCCACTTAGCAGCAACAGAGACTCATTAGCTGTTCAATCCAGATTAGCCAGTCAAAGCTAAAAGCATAATTTACATAGAAGGGGACATACTGAGCCAAGACAGGAGAGGATTTTACAAATGGATTGAGGACTAATACAAAGCCAATCAGGTATTTGATTGCTGCCTCTGGAAACTTTTGAGTTATTGCACAAAGGCCAGGTTCGGCCTATGCACAGCCATTCGCCTGAGGGTGGCAGGCTATGGAGATTAGCTGCAGAATTTTTGAGAGAAGGAGCAGAATTCTCCAGAGCTGGGAAGTGACCCAGGGGTTCCAGAAGATGTTGTCCAGGTGGATGTTCAACGAATCCAAATATGTGCTTCCCTAGAAATTATGGTTTTAGAGGTGCTTGGGGTAGGGTTTGTTTGAAAGCATATAGACCATCTTTGTACATATTAAGATGTGAGAATTAGTAATAAAATTCAGCTGTTAGTAAATTGATTTAAGAAAATAAAATCTTATATCACCATCTAACAACTTGAGATATTCACAGGAGTCTTGAGAATTACTGCAGTGGAAAGTTGCTCAAGTTACCTGTATCCAGATAACTCAAGTAAGGTCAAGGTGAAGATTGCCTTGGGTTGCTCGATGACAACTGGGCAACCATAGTCCACTGGAAGCAAATCCCTTTTTCTACAAGCCTGCAATGGTGGGGGCCACGTCTCATGAGAAACAATGAATGAAAATTATGAAAGTTTGTGGATACAATTAACTCCTTTACTGTTTGCATACTGATGGATATTTCCCATACTATCACTGTGGATAATATGACATATTCTCTAAATTCTATAAATCTTAGCTTTAGTTTAGCTTATATCCCATCTTTTTAGATGCTCTCCCCAGTAAGTGTCTGTCATGACATGTTCTCCAATCGTTGTTAAAATATACATCCATAAGGAAAAAGGAAAAGGCAGTTTTAAGAACATAACAACAAAGTGTTGGAAGGCTGCCGGGTTATTCATTGTTTAAGCTAAACAGGATAACAAACTGTGGTGCAATCTTAGGGAGGTTGTTACCCTTAAATTTTTTAAAATTCATGTTTACTTTCTCTATATCAAGTTTCTTTCATTCTCTTCCATCTCAATGCCACTTTTTACACTTAACCAAATTAATCCTATCTTCTACAAGAAGCTGTATGCCAAACCCATGTGCCTAAAGCTTTTAATCTAACTTCTCCAGTGCTATAAAATAATTTCATTTTCTAAAGGTTTTCTCAACAAAATCATCCCCCAAATTTTGTTACCCAAATATTCACTCACAAATTGATTTTCAGCCAAGAGAATTACATTGTTTGGGGCCATTGTAATGTCTTGCTTTTCTATAAATGAAATCTCATCAAAAGTAGATTATTTCTCTTGGTTTGATAAGCTATGAACTGTAAAATAAATTCTGAATCTGTATCACCTTTAGCTGTTTACAAAAGGAAAACATGAGAAGAAAACATGGTTTGAATCTCGAGATTTTTGTAGAGCTCTGGGTGGAGATCTAGCTAGTATCAATAATAAGGAGGAACAGCAAACAATATGGCGATTAATAACGTAAGTAGCTTTTCTATACAATTCTCCTTTCTTTGACCTGTTGGGTGTTAATGATGTTGAGAAAATTCTCATATTTCCAAAATTGTTGAC
The DNA here is from genome assembly GCF_028564815.1 of Eubalaena glacialis. NCBI lineage: Eukaryota > Metazoa > Chordata > Mammalia > Artiodactyla > Balaenidae > Eubalaena > Eubalaena glacialis. The sequence goes on along the minus strand of NC_083717.1, from coordinate 4,885,659 downwards.
TCCTTATGCTGCTTTGGATACATATATCATATCCTGAATCTGTGGGCACTTTTTGATCTAGTTTCACTTCTAAATGTTTTAATTTTATAGATATAAATCCTGTGATGAATTGCTCTATAAACGTATAAGACACTCAGTACATATTGTTAAATGAATAAATGAATGAGTACCTTCCAATGCTTTACAATTCTTTCAAACAGCAGCTTGTTTTCAGGATATTTACAGGTTGTACCAAAATGCACAACTGTTGCATAAAGCTTACATTTAGTCATTGAATCCCTTTACCTGTGTACTAATTTATGTTTTGGGGGTCATTTTCAAATTTGATTAGGACTCATAGGTAACCGAACTTGGTTCATAAGCTACCTTTATATCTTGTATGTTGCAGAGCTAGTGGAAGCTACCACGAACTGTTTTGGTTGGGACTGACATATGGAAGTCCTTCTGAGGGCTTTACTTGGAGTGATGGATCTCCTGTGAGTAATTTGACTTAACAGATCATTTTCTTACTTTATCATGTATTTATTTTGATATTAACCTTTTGGCTTACTCCAAATTTTTGGTAAGATGGGTTATTATGAGAGCTAGAGACCTTTTTCTATGCAAAATGAATGCTATTTTAGGACCATTATTCTGCCCCTGTCCCAGTAGAGTTCTCCTGTTCACCCAAGGTGGAATATGGTGGAATGGATGAAAAACAATTAGGAAACTCATTCCTCTAATTGATATAAAATAATGTCTTCATTCTCTCATGCCAAATTGGTATGCAAGTAGCTAAACTTCTTAAAAATTGAGTGTTTTATGACCTCTTATAGACTAGGAGGTATGGAAACAACTTTTGATATTCCATTAGAAACCATTAGGCTTTGTCAGACTTCTCCATTCTCAGGAACGGGGAAGTGAGAGGCTGTGGCACGTGCTGGCCGTCATCACAGGAAGTGATTTTGTGTACTTTCAGTTCTACCTCCTGTCCCAACCCATCAGCAACTTTTCAAGGTGCTCGGTAGGGTGGATTACTTGATGGCTCCATTGATAACATGGATTTTATATTTAGATCTCTGGAAAATAGATCATGATGCTTATTCTAAAACCTTGTGGGCTATGATTGCACTCTGAGAACTCCATAGAGGACCTAATCCCAGCCCTCCATTTATTTCCACTGTTCACTTTGGCAACGTTTGGTAGCTTCCTTAGTAACATTTCGTAAGTCTTTTCTTTTGTAAGGAGAACTAATTATATTCCTCTCTCATTCCTACCCCTCTAGTAAAAAGAAAGTTTCCATTATCACAACGAAATATTATCCCTTAAGAATGAGTTTTAAATTGAGGAATTCCCAATACTGAGAAGTGGAACTTTTTGCCAGGTTTTTCCTGTATACAAATCCCATTTTCACGGCCCTGGATCCATTCTATTTAATAAGGGGGAAAGAAAATTCTATAATACTTAATAGCATACTCTATTTGACTTCAAAAGTTTCCATATGATGAAAGCTATTTCTTTCCCAGCTGTGTTCATAAAACTTGTTTGCAAAGCAAACCTATTGTGGAAAAAAACTGAAGCAATTAAAAAATGTAAACATCTTTCCTTTTGTGTTTGGATGGTTGATTGGCATTGGCCTGATGAAAATGGCTAATGGTTGTAATGTAATGTTTCTAACATAGGTTTCATATGGAAATTGGGCTTTTGGAGAACCTAATAATTATCAAAGTGTTGAGTATTGTGGTGAGTTGAAAGGTGACCCTGGTATGTCCTGGAACGATATTAACTGTGAACATCTTAACAACTGGATTTGCCAGATACGAAAAGGTATGATGATCTGTCCTCTCCTTTATCTCAGATTGGAGAACTAACCTCCAGTGATCCCAATATCTTCCCTTTATCTGCGGAACCAAACAAACAAAATAACAAAATAAGGGAATTGGCAGGGGCCATCATTTCACAGGATAAGAATGAAGTCGCTGAGCACAGATAAATGTTCCAAAGGAACAGAAGATCAAAAGGCCACCCGGGAATCCTGGACCAGAGTCACGTCCTCCAAAATAACTCCCACGAGCTGCGGTTCCTGCTCAGGTCCTATAGGCGTGGCACTGGGTGGGTGTTCTACTCTGTAAGCAGAGTAACGAGGGTGCAGTTTCTGTTTGGGCATTTTCATCCTCTGACCCACGTTAGGCATCCAGTAGGTGAAAGTCTCCTTCAGTCTGAATATGCTGCTTATGGATTTCTCAAGGAAATGTTCAATCAAAGAACTGGCACCATTTTGAGGCCCCTGATGCTGTAAGACCCACCATGTTATTGATGGCCCCAAATGATCAATGCATACTTATCCGTCATGATTCGTGACTCAGAAAGTTCCACGTGTCCAAGTCAGATTCTTTTCAGAAAAGCAAACAGGTCCACCCTTGAACCAAAATATGTATCACTTCCTCCTCTGTGGGCAGATAAATGGGACCACGTCGCCCCCTGCTGTCGGGGATCCTTGGCTACTGTTCCAGCTCCATCGCTAAAGATACTGTGTTGCTCTCCTGCTGTCCGTCTGCTTATTTTCCTTACTCTTGCTTAGAGGAGTGTTTACAATGTTTTCAGAATGGAGGAATAAATAGTCGCCAGTTTTTCTTTAAAAGTCTCTTAGCTACCAAAGAGTAATTTCCTTTTGTATTATTAGTAGCTCTGTTCTTACAGATGTTAAATTCATTAAACCAAAAGCTACATAACGAGTCCTTTTATCAGATTCCAGCAAAGTCCAAGTATTAGTAACTGCTTGGAAAGAAAAATATTTTATGTAATGTTTCATAAAACAAACATTTAGTAAGAATAAGTGTTTTTTTCTTTTTAATTTATTTTTGGCTGCGTTGGGTCTTTGTTGCTGCAGGCGGGCTTTCTCTAGTTGCCGCGAGCAGGGGCTACTCTTCGTTGCGGTGCGCGGGCTTCTCATTGCGGTGGCTTCTCTTGTTGCGAAGCACGGGCTCTAGGTGCACGGGCTTCAGTAGTTGTCGTGTGTGGGCTCAGTAGTTGTGGCTCGCGGGCTCTAGAGCACAGGCTCAGTAGTTGTGGCACGCAGGCTCTAGAGCGTAGGCTCAGTAGTTGTGGCGCACGGGCTTAGTTGCTCCGCGGCATGTGGGATCTTCCCGGACCAGGGCTCGAACCCGTGTCCCCTGCATCGGCAGGTGGATTCTTAATCACTGTGCCACCAGGGAAGCCCCAACAATAAGTTTTTTGAGGAAACTATATTTTCTAAATAAATAATTCGTATTTAATGGTTTCAAATAATGAAAATTTAAGTACTTTCACAGCTCATTATAAGATGTACCACTGTAAAACTAACATCTATTGAGCACTTTCTAAATACAAGTAACTCTCATATTACCCCATCTCTTTACGTATGTGACTAACTCCTTTTTGCAGTTGAGAAAGTTAAGGGTAAGACATTTAAACCCCAAACTGGGATTTGAACTTAGACTTTCTGATTCCAAAACTCATGTTCTTTTCTTTCTTTTTTATGATGTTACTTTTTGGGCCTAAAAAACTGTCTTCCAATTTCTGGTGGTATTGTTGGACCTGATCTGTTTTAACTCTTAACTCCTAATTCTGTTTCTCTTTATTCTTCTTGCCCACAACTGATAGGAGAATTGAGGATTGGGAGGGAGGAAGAGAAAGAGAGAACAGTTAAGTTTTTAGCTGTATTGACCCGTGAAAATAGTGAAACAAGAAGGATATGTAATAGCACAAGTTCAAGCACTGTGTGTATCTAATTTTCTTTTGTTTTCCAGGACAAACACCAAAGCCTGAGCCAACCCCAGCTCCTCAAGACAGTAGGTGTTTCCTTTTTTCCTGATTTCTATATTGATAGGAATAGAAAATAGATTCCTTCTTTTCCTCTTTCCTTTCTCAATGGAAAAACAAACAAACAAACAAAACCAAAAACAAACAAAAAAACCTTACCCTAAGAAGGTGGAGAGAAGAGGTTCTTAATATCTTCGAGACTCTCATGAAAGTTTGGATCTACTCCTCCAGACAGATACTTCCATGCACAAACATAAGGCATGTTAATATCACTTCTCAGCTTTCATGAATCAAATCCAAGGCCCTCATGTATTCGTTTCCTATGGCTGCTGGAACAAATTACCACAAACTTGGTGGCTTAAAGCTACACACATTTATTCCCTTACAGTTCTGGAGGTCAGAAATGTGAGCTCAGTTTCCCTGGGCTGAAGTCAAGGGATAGGCAGGACCATGCTCCCTCCAGAGCCTCTAAGGGTGAATCTACTTCCTTGTCACAAGCTTCTAGAGCTGCATTCCTTGCATTTGTTGGTTCATGGCCCCTCCCTTTATCTTCAAAACCAGCAGTGTAGCATCTTCCTTCGTTGTTCACATCACCACCTTCTTCTGTACTCACATGTCCCTCTGTAAGGATACTTATGATTTACATTTAGGGCCCACCCAGATAATTTAGGGTAATCTCTCCATCTGAAGGTTCTTAACTTAATCATGTCTACAAGGTACGTTTTTCTGTATACCAGTCACAGATTCCAGAGATTAAGTCCTGGGCATCTTTGGGGCTTTTACTCAGCCTACTATAGCACAGCACCATAGAATTCCATAGTTGGGACAAAGCCTTCGGAGCCCTCCTGGTACCTGAATTCCTTGGTTCTTCAATTACACATTGAAGCACCCAAGTCCATCTTTTACAAGTTCTTTGTTAGATTAAGATGAAAGCTGCTTTCTCGCAGTTTCCACTCTTTGGACCTAAAGCATCATGGGTGCGTGTATGTCAATCATTCCAGCTCCTACCGATGCATGTAACATTGGGAGTTCTTTTACCCAATAATGATACAAGGAACTTAGCTGAGAAGAAAGGTAACTAGTTTTTACAGAGTTGGTGGAAAGTAGATATTTGGATTTAGGTAATTCAGTCTGTATTGACATCAACATCCTGCACCTTCTGAGCTCCCAGAGTTGCAGGTACCTCTGACAGGGCTACTCTGCTCTTTTCACTTTTGTGTAGCACACATACCAGATTCTTGAATTTGTCTAAATAAAATGCATCACCTTTTTTTCACTAATTTTTCAGATCCACCAGTCACTGACGATGGGTGGGCTATTTACAAAGACTACCAGTATTATTTTAGCAAAGAGAAGGAAACCATGGACAAGGCACGAGAATTTTGCAAGAGGAATTTTGGTGATCTTGTTTCTATCCGAAGTGAAAGCGAAAAGAAGTTTCTATGGAAATATGTAAGAATATGATTAATTTAAGAATGGAACAGTGACATGTGCTAAGCAAAGACAATGTCTACGATTGCTACCCCATGGTGCAATTTCCAATTATGTGCTGAATTTGAACCTCCTAAGGTCAGGGGTAAAGATGTGTGTGTCAGGGCAGGGGTGCTGGGTATTGGCCATTGCAGAAGTGAATGACCTGATTGCTGGAGTATTCAGTGGAGAATCAGAGAACCCAGAAACAGTGTTTAGCCTGGGCTTTGGGAGAATCCAGACTTGATGGCTCTGAGTTCACTAATTTGATTTTCAAAGATTCTCATTCTTAACTAGTTGTTATATATCAATCCTGGACCCTTTGCGTTTAGTGCAAGTTGCTTATGATTTATGTCTTAATCGTAACCAGATTCTTGGTTAATAGATAGTACAGCTTGATTATTCATATAAAACTCTTTTTTGGTTGTACCAAAATTGTCAGCTAACAGTGAAGGTATAATTGGTTTTTTTCCAAGCGTCCTTGGCTTGATCTTTCTCTTTAAAAATCTTCATGGCATCTTTATTGTTTTCCAGAAAGGAGGTAAGATGGAGAGAAGGAAAAAAATAAGTTCAACAGTAACGAAAGAATAAAAATTCATTTGATCACAAAGGTATTGGAGTGTAGCATGACTTATCTCCATCTTTGTAGATATACCATGGTTTGAAATTCTCAAGATATTTCCTAATATTGCACCAGTGTATATGTGGGTGGAGAAGTCTTTCCTTAGACACATAATCCCAAATGGCTACTTTGTTTTAAAGAACATCTTTAATAGTGTCTAATTACTAATGGCATCTGATGTTACAGAGAATGTCTTAAGGTATTTGCTATATAAATGCATGTTGTTATATAATGTGCATATTTTTCCTTTTATTTCTATGAAAACCATTGAATATACAACAAAGTTTCTGTCTGACTGCCTCCTTAGAAAAGTCCCCAAATAGCCTGCCTCATTAATCTATAGGTTTTATTTAAGAATTTGCTTATCATGTAAGTTCAGATTGAACTATATGTAAACTTCCATGTTCTAGGTAAACAGGAATGATGCACAGCCAGCATATTTTATTGGTTTATTGATCAGCTTGGATAAAAAATTTACGTGAGTAAATCAAAATAAAACAACTTTGCTTAGGGCAGTGCTCTGATGGGCAACAAAAAGTGATTTTCAGATTTTGGTTCTGCTGAACGAATGTAAAAAAAATCCTGCTGGGCTCTCAGTCTACAAAGCATCTTAAAAACAAAAACCAATTTTTTAAAATCCTGTTAAATATTTTGACATTATAAATCTCAAACAACTCAGACTCTGATTGAATCTTGCAAAATGTCACCTCCCTTTGTTTCAGGAGGTCATCAACTGTTAGTAAATCGTCTGCTAGGAAGATGTATTATACAGATATGAATATTGAATTTATTTGAAAAATTATTCCCATTTGGACTGTCCTTGGTGCCTAGAACCAAAGGGGCCTTTCATGTTGCCCCACTTGCTGCTTTCGGAGCACTGCTTTGAAGTATTCTTTCAACTGCCTGAAATGCTTTCCCTTCAAAGGAATGACTGTACTGTTTTTCATTAGGTTCAGAGGCCAGCAAAAGCTGCAAGAGGGAGGAAATTAGTACATTTTGGGGGGTTTCTTTCCTTGTTCATTAGTACCCACGTTCTTCTAAGTTTGAAGAGCAAGTATGTCTTCCTGGCTCCTGCGTAGATGTATTAACCACATATGTTCCATGTGACCACTATTGCCATTTTTGGCAAGAAAGACCCAAACTCACACTCATTATTTTTAAAGATCAGAAATGTTTGATGCTCCTTTGGACAAGCATCCATTTTAACCATCCCCCAAATGAGAGGGTCGAATTCGATGATCTGGTCTCCTTCCAGCTAACGAATGGCCCCCGAATTTCCGTAATTTATGAAAATGAGTATTGGCTCACCTACCTTAGGAGAAACCAGAGTAAACATGAAAATCAGAGAACAGGCCCAATGAGAAACTCTGTATTCTCCGTCTCTCTGTGGGTGGTTTTGTTTTGTGGGACTCATGCCTAAGAAGTCCTATGGGAGGATGTTTACTTCTGGTCCACTTCCAGGGTAACTGGGATCTCCATTTCTTCTCTCACATCAAGACTAAAAGTACTTCTTCCAGGGAGGGAAAAGAAGGCAGACTAGCCAGGCATCCAGTTACTACAGGAGATCTCAGTGCCCCGGGGAGCACCGATGACCTTTGGGGGTTTCCTGCTGCTCTATCTAGAAGCCTCTCTTCTCTTTGCTTCGGATGCTGTGCTGTCTTCATCTTGATTGACTTGCCTGTTCTCACCACTAGGCTGTAGCCAACTCTTCTGATTGGATTTTTGCTAAATGGCTGAATTTTCTTTTCCAGTTGGATGGACGGAAGCAAAGTGGATTATGTGGCTTGGGCCACAGGTGAACCCAATTTTGCAAATGATGATGAAAACTGTGTAACCATGTATTCAAATTCAGGTAGACAAGATCACAATCTCCTTGAATCTGCCTTGTGGTGTGATGTGTCATTTGCTACATCCTTAGGCTAAAAGTAGCAAGTTGTGTGCTTAAATCAGACAAGAAAAGGAGAGAGAATGAAGGAGAATTCTAATTTTAGCAACATAACTGTTCAATTTGTAAGGAGAATGGATGCTTAACATTTACTCTAATTAAATGACACAATCTTCTCACTTCTTCTCATTTTATGAAACATTTTTTCATGTTCTGAATGAAGAAAATATCCAGAATGTTTATCTATCTCCTTTATCTCTATGTCTTTATCTGTAAAATGGGAATAATAACAGAATGTATCAGTTGTCGAGAAGATTAAGGAGATAATACATAGACAACACTAAGCAAATGCTTCGTATATAAAGTTTATTAGATGATTATTATTAGCAATTACTGGCTATTTAGATAATAACTTGCAACATCTAGTATGTGCTTTGCTCATAGTAAACTCTCTATAAAGTTGAACTATTATTTGTTTAAGTGAAAGCGCAAAAGGGTATCACATAGATCTTTCTTGTCTCTTGTGTAAAAATGATGTTTGTAGTATAAACCATTTTTGAGAATCCTTATAAAATATAAACACATTTTTATTCTTTCTTTATTTTTTTGGGGGGTAAGCTTTTTATTATCTTTTTTTCCCTTGTTGGTTATTTATTTTAAATACAGCAGTGTGTACATATCAATACCAAACTCCCTAACTATTCCCCTTCCCCCCTGGTAACCATAAGTTCATTTTCTAAGTCTGTGAGTCTGTTTCTGTTTTGTAAATAAGTTCATTTGTATCATTTTTTTTTTTTTTTAGATTCTGCATATAAGCAGTATATGAAAGAAAGTATCTCTTTCTCTGCCTGACTTATTTTACTCAGTATGACAGTCTCTAGGTCCATCCAGGTTGCTGCAAATGACATTATTTTATTCTTTTTCGTGGCTGAGCAATATTCCATTGTATATATGTACCACAACTCCTTTATCCATTCCTCTGTTGATGGACATTTAGGTTGCTTCCATGTCTTGGCTATTATAAACTAAACACATTTTAAAAAGTGTTTTTAACTCCTATATATAAAATAGATAAACCACAAGGACCTACTGTATGGCACAGAAAACTATTCAATATCTTGTAATAACCTATAATGGAAAAGAATCTGATATATAGAACTGAGTCACTGTGCTTTACACCCAAAACTAACACAACATTGTAAATCAACTGTACTTCAATACAAAGGTGTTTTTTTTTTTAAAAAAAGTGTTTTTAAAAAAGTTTTTTTAAAAAACAGTGTTTTTAAGCGTGTAAATCTAATTTAACTATTCTGTTCTTTGTCAGGGTTCTGGAATGACATTAACTGTGGTTCTCCAAATGCCTTCATTTGTCAACGCCATAACAGTAGTATCAATGCCACGGCTCTCCCTACCACACCCTCGGTCCCAGGAGGTTGTAAGGAAGGTTGGAATTTTTATAATTACAAGGTACTAAGAAAACTTAGTTGTAGTCGTGTTACTGACTAGTGTGGAGAGTGGCAGTGCAAATCTTTCAGCTTCAAGTTAATGTTTGCTTGCCTCATCACTTTAAAAAATTTTAGGCAAGAATACGTGGAAATTCCATGTTAAATTCTCTGTGGGAATTGATAGTAGACTTGACGGTATTACCCAAATAGTTGTGCCCTTTGTCCCAAGGGAGAAAAAACTTTGCAAAGAAAGCTGATGGGTAATAAAACTAACAATTTTTTGCATTTCTATTTGGCTGTGAGCGAATGTATACTTAGCTTTAATCTTCATGGATCATTTTGATTTCTTTAGAGCAAATACTGTTATCGTTACGTAATCCCTATGATTTTTTTCTCCTTCCATCCGAGTGTTTCAAAATCTTTGGATTTGTTGAAGAAGAAAGAAAAAATTGGCAAGAGGCACGAAAAGCTTGCATAGGATTTGGAGGAAATCTGGCGTCCATACACAATGAAAAAGAGCAAGGTGTGTGGGCCGTTTTACAGTCAGTGATGCACAGAAATATGTAACTTTTTTCCCTAAAATGGTAGAATGTTGCTTATAGTAAATGACTTTTTGGTGTTCCAGAGTAAAGACTAGGAAGGGAAAACAAGCACATATTGGGAGCTATTTTACTAGTTGTAGGCCTTATGCTGAGTGTTTTACATGTAAATTGCCTTTCCATTTTCATAACACGTCTATGAAGCAGGAATCATTAGTCCCTTGTGAATGAGGAAATGTGTTCAGGGAGACTTAGATCAGGGAGCTTAGAGGGTAAGGGGTAGGACTGGGAATCAAACTGGGTCTTCCAGCTTCAATTCCATCTGTTTCTGCCAAACCAGTCTTTTCACCAAAGAGTCAAAGAAGAAGAGTAGTTCCAGGAATAAAATTAAAAATTGCTCATTTTTCATTTACTGCTCTTCTTGTCACTTGATATAAAATTTATAATGCAATAAAACTAATTTTTCAATATGAACTTTGAACAAATTGAGAAAAAAAATTTGATAAAACATAAGGATAAGCTAGAGCTTTGAAGAACAGGATGAAGAAACACACCATTTCCATATAGCAGATTGTAAAATTCATTATATTGTGGTCAAGAGAAAGGTACTTGACCCCTTTCACATGGTCTTTTTGGGGCCACCTTACTTGAAGTAGATATTAGGTTAAATTAGTTACTTTAAAAATGATGTTGACCACCTGCGGGCCTTTCAGATGACAGCAGCTAAACTGATGAAGGTTTGGAAACCACAGCCAGCAGCGAGTGAGGACGGTTTGAAAGACCCTAGGTTTCACAGCCTGGAAAAGAGGATGTGAACCTTGAAGGATTGTCCCACTCAAGAAGGAAGACTTAGAACCCATGAGTGGCAGTTACAGGGAAACAAATTTAGGCTCAAAATTAGGAGGTTATTCTAACAATTAGAACTAATTGGATGGGATGCTTTGTGAGTTTTTTTAAAGGGCTGTGAAAAAGATTTTGTTGGAAGGTACTGAAATGGGTGCTACAGAGTCACATATGTTGATTGGTATGTAGCATGGGAGATGCTCAATACATATGTGTTGTGTGTAGGAATTTACGTGATGTCGTTGGAGAAAGATGTAGACTGGATGATTTCTAAGTTCCCTTTTGGTTCTGAGGTTCTTTGACTTCCAAAATCATTTACTGGAAAAAAATGATATACCTCAAAAAAGATAAGAAAGAAGAGAGACCTTGGAACGCTGTGTGGCACTCTCCTAAATGTTAATTTCACTCCATAAATGCTACCATGTGCTTTCTTGGAACACATTCTACAGTAAATCAACCAAGCTTTCACTGAGAACCTTTGACAAGTTCAGCAGCTTGCCAGACACTGGAAGAAAAGTGTCAAACCATAGCACACAATAAAAAAAATTCAGGAATATAATACTCACATTTCTCTGACTGGTCTACCACATTCTGGGCTTAGCTACCCAGCAGAGAAACACAATAATTGATTCCCTCTCTTAACCACAAAGAGCTGATTCTTACCATAACAAAATTAGAACCTGGGTCATAGAGATGTGCAGAAGGGAACAATTTTCAGATAAACTAACATTATTCCTGGCAACACAGGCACACGCTGTTGAATTCTTTTTGTGGTTCTTGGCAGAAAACAAGTCAGTGTTGAAATATTGGCAGGTAGAGCTTTTCCACATTTCATTTCAAGTTGGGGATATGGCAAGAGTTATGATCTTATTTAAGAAATAAATAAGAAAACAAAGTAAATATCTACCCATGCTCTTTTCTTTCTGAAAAATATTATAAGAAATTTCTTTTCTTTTTTTTTTTTTACTGTGAGTTAATTGAGAAATAAGCAAGTCTCTGAGCAGTGTAGTGGCGTCTATTACTCTGCCAAAGAGTAAGCACGTGGCAATGACCCTTCTGTGGAACTGTTTGTTCATGAATAAACAGATAATCTCTGTGGCCTTCTTTCTATTTTACATTTTCTATTAGTAACCCAAGTGCTTAGTCATTTGGTTTCCTATTTGCATTCAGGAGTCGTGTTTAAGCAGAGTTTGGAAATTGTCCTGTAGAGTCCGTGCTCATTCACTCCGTGTCCATCTAGTGTCCTTGGTGTCCACAGCTCCTGGCAGGTGAGGTTGCTGGCCTCAGAAGGCAGCTGCCGTGGTGTGGCAGGCATGGGGATGGGCTGCTGGAGAACGGATGGGGAACGTGTACAGTTAATTAAGCCTTTTGCAGTTTCTGGATATTTGCCACCATCCTCTCTGCCACAGAATTGATAAAGAAGCAAGAGGCCATATTTGTCCTGCTTTCTCTGAATTTCTCTCCCAGTGATGTGAGCACTTAGCACCAGGATGCCCCCTGGGTCCAAGCATGCACAGTGGACGTGGGTGGCTGCTGACCCCTAGGAACTGGCTGCCCTGGAGGAGTTCCAGTTGGGTAGCTCTTTTGGTTTGGCAGTCCAAGGTGGTGATCATTTGACAGCCTGATGCTTTTTCGTTTTGACAAATAGTTTTTATTTTCAGAACTTTTTTTAGATTAAGAGCTCTCTTTGGCCCCTAGTTATTATTATGTTGGCCAAAAGGTTCGTTCGGGTTTTTCCATAACATCTTATGGAAGAACCCGAACGAACCTTTTGGCCAACCCAGTATAATCAGGTTATCTTATTTATAGAAACAGGACACCTGCTAACTCACAGGATGACCGGGCATGAATTAGAAAAATGTACCTCTTCCTGCAGGATGGTAGGCAGCCACAACCCAGATCTGGGTGTACAGAATGGAGAGTGGGGCATAGGGTGGACTTCAGCCTCCCCAGCGCCCCAGTGTCCTTGGGTAGGGCACAACCTGTACAACTATCTGCAGTGACCCAGGTAAAACCTAGACTTTTATTATGAGAAACTTTTCAAAGTCCAAAGCTGAAGTGATAACATGCTGCTCAGGTTAGAATGTGTTGGTTTTCCTGGTAAGTGCTTTTAAATGATAATAAAGACATTGACCACAGGCTCGGTATTTGTAAATTAATGTATTCTGAGTACCTTTGATATTGGATTCTTTCCCCTCAAAGTTCACAATTATCTTGTGAAACCTTCTTTCAGCATTCCTTACATATCATATGAAAAACTCCACTTTTAACACCTGGACCGGGCTGAATGATGTCAATTCAGAGCACACCTTCCTCTGGACGGATGGACGAGGAGTTCATTACACAAACTGGGGGAAAGGTTACCCTGGTGGGAGAAGGAGCAGTCTTTCTTATGAAGATGTAAGTATCACTTTCAGGTCACCTCTCCCTCCACTCTCGGTTTGCTTCAGGTCAACATATTAGTGATTAACCTTCTGTGAAAAATTCTGCCAGAGTACTCCTTGATCTGATTCATTCTTGCACATTTTAACCGTTTCAGACTGAGCCAGCCTTGAAGGAAGGGGTATACGTTCAGTTAAGAACTCTTCGTCTTTGGGTTGGGGGTGGGAGGACCTAGATGGTGGTAGTAGTGAGGAATAGGGAAAGCCAGCTCCAGTATGGGCGCATGTTGTAGTCAGCATGTGCACTTGAACCCACAGTTAGCAATGTTCTTTGCGTCAGCTGCCCCTAAACTCTTGAAGCTGTTGTAGTATTGGGGGTGTAGTTCTGCAAGCTCCTACTGCTTCTAAAGTTATCATCGTCATCGTCATCATCATGGTTGAGCTACTGTTTGCAGAGTGCTGGCTATGTGTCAAACACTCTGCTAAGTGCTAAGTGCATTAACCTAAGAGACAGACAATTGCTTCTTTTTTTTTTAAATTAAAAAAAAAATTTTTTTAATTATTTATTTATTTATTTTTTAACATCTTTATTGGAGTATAATTGCTTTACAATGGTGTGTTAGTTTCTGCTGTATAACAAAGCGACTCAGCTATACATATACATATATCCCCATATCTCCTCTCTCTTGCGTCTCCCTCCCACCCTCCCTATCCCACCCCTCTAGGGGGTCACAAAGCACCGAGCTGATCTCCCTGTGCTATGCGGCTGCTTCCCACTAGCTATCTATTTTACATTTGGTGGTGTATACATGTCAATGCCACTCTCTCACTTCGTCCCAGCTTACCCTTCCCCCTCCCCGTGTCCTCAAGTCCATTCTCTAGTAGGTCTGTGTCTTTATTCCCGTCCTGCCCCTAGGTTCTTCATGACTTTTTATTTTTTTTTTTTAGATTCCATATATATGTGTTAGCATACGGTATTTGTTTTTCTCTTTCTGACTTACTTCACTCTGTATGACAGACTCTAGGTCCATCCACCTCACTATAAATAACTCAATTTCATTTCTTTTTTTGGCTGAGTAATATTCCATTGTATATATGTGCCACATCTTCTTTATCCATTCATCTGTCAGTGGACACTTAGGTTGCTTCCGTGTCCTGGCTGTTGTAAATAGAGCTGCAGTGAACATTGTGGTACATGACAATTGCTTCCTTATTTCACTATTTTTAATCTTATATCATTGAAGCCAACTAATCAGTGTTAAACACCATACTAGCCATTGTGGAATACATGAAGGCACATAAGATTTTATTCTTACCTTGAAGAAGCTTATACCTAAGCTAGACCCCAAGTCTTCTACAAGAAAGACGACAGGAACAAAATGAAAGTGTGTAATGAGAAGATCAGCTATAAAGCATGATAGTAGTTAGGAGGAAAGAAACTTACTATGGGATGTAGTGATCTAATCAGGCAGCACGTATCTGTGGCGCTCTTCATTTGATGGAAAGAAGGCGTGTGAAGAAGAATCAGCTGTGGGTCTTCTTCCCAAGAAGTTTAAAACATCATGATTAGGGGATCATGGCAAGAGGATGGGGAAGGTCGCGTTAAGTGGGAAAGGTGAATAAAGTCTTTAAGAAAAAGGCACAAGATGGGTTTGGGCGGAAGTAAAGAGCTTTAGCTATAGTGGGAGTTTCATGCAGAAAAGTAGTAGGCGTCAACTTTAGAACGTGGAAAGCAGAATTCAGAGAAATTTAGATGCCCTAAGAAAGAGTTTGGACTTTGTCAGATAGGCAAAAAAAAAAAAAAAAGGTTTGAGCAGAAAAACAATCTCATCAAGGTGGCATCTTTATGATAATTAATTTGGTAGCTATGTGTAGGGTAGATATATTCTGATTGTGGGTAAGTGACTTTCTGGGGAGAAATTCTTTCAATCCTTATTACATAAATGAGGGCTGAAAAGTAGACTGGAGTGAGATAGGGTTTGCTTAGAAAGATTTTGTGGATGAGTGGTAAATTTCATTTAAAACAAAAAAATTCATTGTTGCGCAAGTTTTTTGTTTTTAGAACGTAATGAAAAGGAGAAACAACAGAAACAAACAAAATCTGTAAACTCACCTTCCAGGAAAAAAAAAAAACACCGTTAAGTTTTGTTGGTTTTATTCCTAAATTTTTTTCTTAGTGTGTGTAAAAATATAAAGTTTGTATTCCACAAAACTGGAATCAAAACACATATATTGTGTTGTTACAATTTCCGGACTTGTAAAATGAAGAGGGTTAAATATAGTTTGATGAAGAGAGTGGGAGAGAAATGTTCACGTGCCTTGTGTAGTGGAAACATGCTTGTTCTCTGTAGGTTTCCTGGTTTAGAGCAGAGATGCTGAGCCAGGATAATGAAAGATAAGAATAGCTAAGAAGGGAGATGGGGATGAGCAGAGAATCTTTGAAATGTACGGTTAGGGGTTCCTGATAGTTGAGGTTCATGGGATACCGAGGCTGGAGGCTGTGAAGATGGCTCTGGCCCTGGTGAAAGCTGTGGTAGCTTTCAGGGAATTAATGAGATTTCTGACAGCAGCATTTCTCAGAACCAGCTCCAAAATTTATCCAACTCTGCTTAATTTTCAATTAAAATGGCAAGGGTTCAGTGAGGGATCTGCATGGAAGTTGGCCAGTTGCGTGGAAAGTAGGGATGAATGGAACATGCTGTAAATGAATTAGGACTATCCTAAAAGTTGGAGGTTAGGGATAAAGGATTTTTTTTTTTTGCTTATTAATGAATTGGTTTAAATAATTATTGATCCACGTTTGGCTTTTTTTTTTCTTCTCCATGAATATATAGGCTGACTGTGTTCTTATTATCGGAGGGAAGTCAAGGGAGGCAGGAAAATGGATGGATGACACCTGTGACAGTAAGCGAGGTTATATATGCCAGACACTTCCCGGTAAGTCCTACCGGACCTCGCTGGGCTGTAAGAGGTGGGGTTTTTCCATACTTTTTAAAAAGTGACATTCTTCTCAATTTTGCTGTGAGCCTTAAACTGCTCTAAAAAAATTAAGTTTTGTTTTAAAAAAGTGACCCTTCCCTTGCACATAACACGTTGTTTTGTAAAAATTTTTTTAATTAAATAATTAATTTTTTTTTTTGGCATTGCCGTGTGGCATGTGGGATATTAGTTCCCCGACGAAGGATCGAACCTGCGCCCCCTGCAGTGGAAGCACGGAGTCTTAATCACTGGACCGCCAGGGAAGTCCCCATCAACATGTTTATTTGATTCTCTCTTTCATCCATGGATGCCTGTGACAGACAAAAAGGATATTTTCTGTAATTTATTCATGAATGTGCCCCCTCATCCATTACCAGAAAGTTTGCACAGATTAAACTAGAGGTTGAAACTTTTTCTAATTTTGTTAGAAATTTGGGATGTTTGCTTACCTCTACCTTAAAAAAAAAAATGTCAGAGTAGGGATACCTCACTTCAATTTGTGTAATTTGAGAACCATTGCCCCAAAACACCCTATATGCCTCATTACTTGTTATGTATTCTGTGTCTCTAAAAATGTAGATGTCTTATCTGTGGTCCTTTTTTCATCTTAGGAAGCCTAACTATGGTGCAAGGAAAATAAAACAGATATGTGGATATCGACCAAGAATCAAGATTATGGTCGTGTGCATTTTAGTTTCGAGTGAAATTAGAATAGAAACGTTTGGCTACATAAGAAGAGGTTCAGAAAATAAAAGATAGATTAGAGATGAGGGTTGAAGATGAGGTGGGTTGCGGTCACCCTGAGCAGAGCTCTCAGGGGAGCTTGAATTAGAAGCTACTTGATCTCCCGGATCTAACAAATTTTTCTATACTTTCTGGGGAATCAGGGAACTGATATCAATTCATGACAATGACTGAAAATCACTGAAGATATTTTCAGATGATTGCAAAGTCCTGCAGGAATTCTAACCTCCTATTGATCCAAAAGAAGGTCCAGGCCATGCCGCTTTTCTCTCTCTGCTACACCCTTCGAGCACCAGAATCTTAGGCCACTGGTAATGCATCTGTGCTTCCAATCTTTGGGGAAAGAAGGGAGTCCCCTTCCAGGAGGGAATGATGATTCCTAAACTTGTTTAAAATTCTTTTTCTTCTTCCTGTAAACACAAGGGATAGAATATTTGCTGCTGACAAAAGATATTTTGACAATTTTTAATGACTTAGGTTTCGGGGAAGGTTGACAGTGTTAACGTGAAAAAAGCAGAATATGAAATTTTATAGACTACTGATGATGCAAAAAACACTTTGAACCCCCTTAAAAAAAAAGAACAAGAAGGCGATGGAGATGCATCAAAATAGGAATAGTGGATATGTTTGCATCGTGTAATTAAGACCTTTAGTTCCTTCATTGTACTATTGTATTTTTCTTCATTTATCAGAAACTGTCTCTTTCTAACGCTCTCTCTCTATGTATATATATTTGCATTTATATTATATATAATATGTCTATACATCTATATATATCTCTCTATATATAACAATTATGAGGAAACACTAAAATATTGAGGTGGTTAGGTTCTAAGTAATTTTTTTCTCATTTTTATGCTTTTCTGTATTTTCTAAAATTTCAACAAAGAATGTGTGTTCAGTATTTTTTTAAAACAGTGTTGTTTTCAGGAAGTCCCTGGTGGTCCAGTGGTTAGGACTCAGGGCTTTCACTGCCGGGGCCTGGGTTTGATCCCTGGTTGGGGAACTAAGATCCCGCAATCTGTGCAGCGTGGCCAAAAGAATAAAATTAAATAAATAAAAAATAAAACTGTTGTTTTTATTCATACATATGAGTATGTATGAATGAATATATATGAATTCATGTAAATATATAAAGATACATAAATAAAAACATGAATGAATACATATGAACATAAAACACTTAAAAACAATCCCTTGATGAAACACGTCCCTTGATGAAATTTTAGAAAATACAGAAAAGCATAAAGAGAAAAAATTACCCATAATCTAACCACCTGAAAATAACCTCTCAGTAATTCAGTTTTTCCTTGTAGTTTTTTCTATGAGTGTTTTAATAAACAAGCTAATTGGATAAATGAGCTAATTTCCTGGCTGCATATAGCCTTTGGTGAAGCTTCTTAAAGCTTTATCTCAGGCTTCATTGGCCACTTTCAGCAGTCCAAAACTTCTCCCGTGTTGTTAAGACAAACCCAGCTCTCTCCAAGCTGGGAAATGATGAGACTCTTTACTTCCTACCGGCTGTAACGTGTAAGGATCCGGGGCTGGGTCTCTTGGTTTAATGCTATTCTATCAACACACGGTGGCAGCAACAGCAGAAGAAAGGGAAGGTTGCCCTCCTTGCTGAATTAAAATTGTTGCCTTGCCAGAGTCTTCAAAAGAAAGTTTGGCATTCTTGGAGTGACAGAACAAGACACATGGTGGGTTGGGTTGGTGTACAGTGGAACAGGTTGGAGAATTGGCCAAGACAACATCGGTAGGCAGGGACATCTAGGACCCTAGACCAGGGGTTGGCAACCTTTTTCTGTAAGAGACAGATTATAAATATTGCAGGCTTTGTAGACCATAAAGTTTTTGTTGCAATGACTCAACTCTGCTGTGATCGCAGACAATCATAGACAGTACGTAAACAAATGAGCATGGCCGAGTTCCACTGAAACTTTATTTATGGACACAAATTTGAATTTCATGTATTGTTTACATGTCACAAAATATTTTTCATTGTTTGTTTTTCCCCAACCATTTAAAAACTCATGGGCTACAAAAACAGACAACAGGCCAGATTTCACCCTCTGGCTGTCATCCGCTGACCTCTGTTCTGCCCTAAGGCATCAGCTAAGGTGCCCAGAAACAAGATTTTTTTGGGTCTTGACAGTAAGTGGCCCAAAGTATGGGTAGGTCTAGAGTAGTTATTAGAAACGCATGCTGAGAGATTGAGGAGGAAAGATCAGAAAGCCAGAGTGACGCCAGCTTGTAAAGGCTTCAGTTTGGATAAGATATGGGGTTCACGTGGGAAATCATCATAAGATTAAAGCTTGATCCTGAGATCAAGGTTAAATGAAGTGGGAACTGTTATATGGCTTCATTCCAGAGCATAAACCAATTTCTTGAAGGTACGTGATTCACAGGTGAAGTCAAATAGATACAAATAGATGCAAATTCATGGGTGCAATGGAACAGAGTCGGGGGGCAGGGGGAAGGGAAGGAGAGGAAGACTGTTCTTGACCTTAAAATTTGACCAAGATGGAAAAAAAAAAAAGATTCGTGTTGACAGGATGATAGATGTTCTTTAATTTATGGGATTAAACTGTGGCGTGACTTTCATCCAGATACTAGATCTCATAGTATTTGCAAGTCTTTTTGGTTTTATAGTTTAGAAACTTGATCCTGTATTTACCTTAATATTCTAAATAGAGTTTGGAAATGACTTAATTCAATCAGGCATACTGATTAAAAAATAGAACTTTGTGTTCTGGTGTGAAATGGCTCATGAAAATATGTTTAACACCTGACGGTTTGAATTGTGCTGTTCAGATTCTTTTTAGGATGTATGAGATATAGAAGTCATGTACTGATGGCACTCAGGTAATGTTTAATATTAATGGAAATAATTTTTTATCCCAGACCCTTCCTTGCCTAGTTCTCCAACAACAATTCCAACAGATGGCTTTATTAAATATGGCGAAAGTAGCTATTCACTCGTGAAATTAAAGCTGCAGTGGCATGAAGCAGATGATTATTGCAAGCTTCACACTTCGCTGATTGCTAGCATTCTACATCCCTATAGTAATGCATTTGCATGGATGCAGATGCAAACACTGAATGAACCTGTGTGGATCGCCCTGAACAGTAACTTGGTAAGATGCTGGAAACATGTGCGACTTGACATGATTGATAAATTGTGATTGAATATGATTCTCTTCTGTTCCTTCTGTTGAATACTTGTTGTGTGTAAAAAGCTGCTGGGCTTTGGAAATGATACTGACATGTACAAGACCCAATCTCTCTAGGACCCAGTGGAAGGATCTAGCAAGTTAGTGATGTTATGTCAGAAATCAAACTAAGACTTACCTAACTGATATTATTATTGTTACTTTCCTTAGGTTTTTAATATACAGTGTTACTGTATATTTTCAATATGAAAATTAAGTTCTGCATCTAAACAGTTTTATTTATTAACTTATTTCTTTCTAGTGTCATGATTACAACTATGCCATAGGAATTAAGAAAGCGTCAGGGGCATAGTTCCTGGGCGATGAGGATATTCCTTATTTTTTGTGAAAAGTCATTCTAGAGTTGCTATCTGTTCTGAACCTGTGCAGCTTCCATCCGTGTGTGACAGATTTCATTGCGGTCAATTCCCTGTATTACATAACAGAGAAGGAAGGTTGGCAAAAGATGGTGTAGAGTGAGGGTTGAGGCACAGAACTAAGAGCGGTGTGGGAGTTGCTAAAATTTTCCTAAATTGAGTCTTCTCTGATGCCAGGGGATCCATCTATCCTCCATCCATCCATCCATCCATCTAACTAGTCAATCAGCAAACTTCCTAGTACAATAAATAGAGATGTCAACAAGTAATTAAGAGATAATACAGTGTCAAAGAGAGGTATATACAAAGTGCTGGGAGAGGAGAGAAAAGCGATCATTTGTGCAAGGGGAGAGGACCAACAGGGCTTCTCGGAGAAAGCCAAACTTTATAGATGTGGTCTAGGATGGTGGCTCATAAGGAAGGAGTACCAAGAAGAAATAAAAGGAGATAAGGGGATATAGCTGGAAAGTAGACTGGTGGCAGACTTCGTAGAACTTCTTCTACCATGATGCAGAGATCAACATTTACACTTCTTGCAATGAGTATTTCCTAAGTAGGTTAGTGAACATTTAGAAGTAAGTAGTTACACAATGACTTCTGTGTTTAAACTTAAGCACGGCATTTTTACTTCTATGTTGAATCTATTTTTAGTAACTAATTCTCTTGATAATTCATATATTTTCTTCTCACAAATATGGTCCCAATTCTCTTACGAGTTTAAAATAGGCTTTTATTTGTTGTTAGAGAGATTAAATAGCTTTCCATTATCCCAACATTTATAACTAAAACAATAGTGTTATATTTATTACATCTATGGAGTTAATGATTATGCCAGCATTATTTGATTAAATATGGTAGAATACTACAAAATTCTAACTTGAGATAATGCATGCTTTTGATTTTGTCATTAAATCTTTGGTAATTGCTTTGGTAAATTAAATAATGCAGTTAAAAAGGGGACAGCTGTTTGAATGGTTTAAAAATTCACTTATCTCTGACTAAAGTTATACAGCATCTATCGTGAGGCTTTACCTGTAAAATTTCTTTTAGACTGTCAAAAGAACATTATTGATAAGTAATCTTTTTGATGTTGTCAATTAATTTGTATGTGACCATAAATTTGCCCAAATAAATTTAATAAGAAGTATGCAAATTGAATAAAACAATTATATTTAAAAGATGCCATCAGATTCATTTTGGTTGAAAGACCACCTAACTGGAAGGTAAGAGACCTAGGCTCCTCTCTTATCCACCCATGTCACCTTGCATAAGTCATTTGTCATTGGCCCTGTTTCAACAGCCAAACAGTAAGAAGATTAGAAGAGATAAGTGTTTCTCTCAGGGGTCCATGAGTTCAATGAAAATGACTTAGTTTTTATTATCATTTCAATGATAATATAATACGTGTTTTATTTGTTCCGAAGGTAAAACCCCTCTTTTGCACTGAGGGCCTGCAAATAAAGAGAGTTTTCTAGAATAAGACATAGGTTTTTAAGTCTGTGTTTTTCAGAATAGCTTCCAACGATGTCTTCATGGGGAGCTTTAAGAAGTAGTTTTTTCTTTAAAAAGGCTGCATTTCCTGAATTTGAGTTGGTAGAAATAATTTATAATGTTCTTTTTATTCCCAAATGTTGAAGATTCTTTGTCAAATCACAGTCTTAAATATACTTTTTACTCCTTGCTGGGTTCTTTTGGTATTTTCTAAACGAAGCCAGGCTCCATGTTAATGGTTGTTTTTGTTCTTGCAGACCAATAATGAATATGTTTGGACCGATAAATGGAGGGTGAGGTACACTAATTGGGCCTCTGATGAGCCCAGACTGAAGTCAGCATGTGTTTACATGGATCTTGACGGCTATTGGAAGACAGCACATTGCAATGAAAGTTTTTATTTTCTCTGCAAAAGATCAGATGGTAATTGAATCCACAAAAACAATCAAGGGATTTGAAATTTTCTCAATAAGCTAATACAAGCCACCGTTGATATTCTTAAACAGTCACATGTTTTGGGGTAGCTTAAGGATAAGATAAAACATATTCCTTCACCTAACCAAAGACTGACCTGGCAATAAACAAATATACATAGATCAAAATAACAGAGAGAGAAAATTTTCTTCATTGCTAGTGTTTATTTCCTCTTTATACATTTCTGAATTTTTATTATTGGGATAGGCCTCTGAATCTATGATGTCAGAGTCCTCAGGAAATGATGATTACTTCTGATGTTGACAGCACAGCTATATCAAAATAATTTTGTCAGAATATGTGTAGGTTCATCAGAGTCAGTGATATTTCAGTGATACAGTCCTAGAATACAGTTATGGAGTCCAACAGTGGTAAAGTCCTAGAATTCTACCTATACCATTTAGTTATAACATCAATGTCAGTCATAGCTAAGAAGCTTTTATAGGGGCTAGGATCCTAGAAAAGGAAAAGTGTCTAGAAGGAAGACTGCCTTTGCAAATTATTTCTGGTTGACCTTTTAGGGGAACTTATTAACGTCTTCGTAGGTATCTATAGATCTACATGCTTAATTATGAATGTGATTGACTGCTGTTATACCATAGTACCTTTTATGGAAATACATTTTAAATGAAAAAAAAAATGATAAAGTAAAAAGAATACTCAATAATAGAAATGGCATATCCAAATGATTACCATTAGAGCTTAAAAAAAATAATGATAGGCGATGAAAATTTCCTTAATGGCTGATATATTATTCTATTTACTAAGGAAACTTCAGGTCTTACTTTATTTGAAATGTCTTCTTATTAACAGAAATCCCTGCCACTGAACCTCCACAGCTGCCTGGTAGATGCCCCGAGTCAGAGCACACAGCGTGGATTCCTTTCCATGGTCACTGCTACTATATTGAGTCTTCATATACAAGGAACTGGGGCCAAGCTTCTCTGGAATGTCTTCGAATGGGTAAGTGCCACATTTACCGTCAGAAAATCCCACAATCATCTATTTAGATTACCGGGATACTAGTAACACTGTATATTAAAAACCTAAGGAAAGTAAAAATACCTGTTTCTTTGTCTTAATAATTTATATTGTAACAGAAAGGTCAACATCATGCCCCCCAAATGTAATTTCTAACATTGTAGCCTCAAAAGGTGAAAGAATTCTGGCAGAAAACAGTGACTCGCTGAACAAGTCTTTCTGCCCTAATATTCTAAATTGTTAGGATTATTATTCAGAGTGTTGTGTTCATCTTTTATCACTGATCGCCTCAGGCTTCACAAGTGCCCAGGAACCATTTTGCTTTCCCATGAATAGAAAAGCATTTAGATCTGGTTATCTTTGTGAATAAATACAAAACAAAACTCAAGTGACATGATATAGGTGAACAATTTCCCTCCTGAAATAAAAATGTCAAATAAAGTGAACTTTTCGGGGTGCATTAAAAAATCTACTTAATTAAATCCCACTGAATACTTCACTGAATTACTTTGTGACTAAATTTTGATTATGCCCTAAGTCAGGGCTCTTCATTCAACAGTGGCGAGCAAGGGTTACATGCTCATTTCCTTCAGGTTCATTCAAAAGTCAGTCTGGAGTTTTCACTTCTTTTTACTTTTATGTTTAGTTTTTTTCTTCAGTTTTATTGAGATATAGTTGACATAAAATTGTAATACATTTAAAGTGTAAGAGATGATGATTTGATACACATATTTGTTGGGAAAGGATTCCTAACTGTCAAGTTAACATGACCATCATGTCACGTATTTACCTTTTTTTTTTCTTATGGTGGGAACACTTAAGTTCTAATCTCTTAGCAAATTTCAGTGATACCATACAGTATTATTACCTGTAGTCACTATATTATACATTAGATCCTAAGACCTTATTTATCATATAACTGAAAGTTTGTACCCTTTTACCAGCATCTCTCTATTTCTCCCACCCCCCAACCCCCTGACAACCACCATTCTACCCTCTGTTTCTGTGAGTTTGACTTTTAAATTCCACCTATAAGTAATATCATGTAGTACTTGTCTGTCTCTGTCTGGCTTATTTCCTTAGAATAATGCCCTCCAGGTTAATCAATGCTGTTGCAAATGGCAGAATTTCCCTCTTTTTAAAGGCTGAATAATATTCCATTGTATATACATACTACATTTTCTTAATCATTCATCTGTTGAGGGACACTTAGGTTGTTTCCATGTCTTGGCTATAATAAATAATGCTGCAATGAACATGGAGTGCAGCTATCTTTTCGAGATAGTGATTTCATTTCCTTTGGATATATACCAAGAAGTGGGATTGCTGGATCATATGGTAGTTCTATTTTTAATTTTTTGAGGAACCTCCACACTGTTTTCCAAAAGGACTGTACCAATTTACATTCACACTAGCAGGGTTCCCTTTTCTCTTCATCCTCTGCATCATTTGTTATCTCTTATCTTTTTAATAATAGCCTAAACAAGTGTGAGGTGATATCTCATTGCGGTTTTGATTTGCATTTCCCTGATGATTAGTGATGTTGAGCACCTTTTCATGTACTTCTTAGCCATTTGTAAGTCTTCTTTGGAAAAAAAAATCTATTCAGGTCCTTTGCTCATTTTTTGAATTGGGTTATTTTTTTACTATTGAGTTGTATAAGTTCCTTGTATATTTTAGATATTAAACCTCTGTTAAGACATGTGGTTTGCAGAAATTTTCTCCCATTCAGGAGGTTGCATTTTCATTTTGCTGATGGTTTCCTTTGCTATGCAGAACCTTTTTAGGTTGATGTAGTCCCATTTGTTTATTTTTGCTTTTTTTCCCTTTGCTGTTAGTGTCAAATACAAAAAGATTAATGTTGAGGAGTTTATTGCCTGTGTTTTCTTCTAGGATTTTTATGATTTCAGGTTTTACATTCAAGTCTTTAATCATTTTGAGTTGATTTTTCTGTATAGTGTTAGATAGTGGACCAGTTGTATTCTATTGCATGTGGCTGTCTAGTTTTCTCAACACCATTTGCATGGAATAATTTTTTTTAATCCCTTCACTTTAAGCCTATGTATGTCCTAAAGTTGGAATGAATCTCTTGTAGACAGCATATAGTTGTCTTGTTTTTTTTTTTGCTTTTTCTTTTTCTTTTTTAATCTATTAAGCCACTCTATGTTTTTTGATTGGAGAATTTAGTCAGTTTATATTTATAGAAATTTTGGGTAGGTATGCACTTAATATTGCCATTTTGTTCATTGTTTTCTGTCTGTCCTGACCTTCCTTTGTTCCTTTCTTCCTCTCTGCTCATTTCCTTTGTGATTTGATGGTTTCTCAGTAGTATTACTTAGATTCTTTTCCTTTTATTTTGTGTATCTACTATAGGTTTTGTTGTGTGCTTATTATGAAGATTACATGAAACATCTTATAGTTATAACAGTGTATTTAAAGCTGGTAACAACTTAACTTTGAATGTATGCAAACGGTCTGTATTTTTACATTCCTCCGACCTTTTATATTTTTGATGTCACAATTTACATCTTTTTATATTGTGTATACATTAACAAATTACTGTATTTATAGTTATTTTTAATACTTTTGTCTTTTAACCTTTATACAACAGTTATAGGTGATTTACTTACTACCATTATAATATCAGAATATTCTGGATTTTCCTATACATTTACCATTGAGTTTTATATTTTCAAATATTTTCATATTACTAATTAGTGTCCTTTCATTTTAGCTTGAAGAATTCCCCTTGACATTTCTTATAAGGCTGGTCTATTGGTGATGAACTCTTTCAGCTTTTGTTTGTCTGGAAAACTCTTTATCTCTCATTTAATTCTGAATGACAATTTTGCTAGGTAGAGTATTCGTGGTTGGAAGCTTTTATCTCTAAGCACTTTAAATATATCTTCTCACTCCCTTCCAGCCTGCAAAGTTTCTCCTGAAAAATTTGTTTTGTCTTACAAGGGTTCCCTTTTATGTAACAAGTTGCTTTTCTTTTGCTGTTTTTAAGAATCTCTCTTTGTCTTTAATTTTTGACAATTTAATATAATGTGTCTCAGTGTTTGTCTCTTTATATTCATTGTATTTGGTACTCCTTATGCTTCCTGGATCTAGATGTCTGTTTCTTTCCCCAAGGTTGGGGAAATTATCAGCCATTAGTTCTTTGAATAAGCTTTCTGCCCCCATCTCTCTCTTCTCCTTGAATTCCTGTAATGTGTAGATTGATCCTCTTGCTGTTGTCTCATAAGTCCTTTAAGCTAGCTTGACTCTTTTTGCTTCTCAGGATATATTTGACTGCCCTTTCTTTGAGTTTACTGTTTCTTTCTTCCAGTTTTCTAGTCTGCTGTCGAACACCTCTATTGAACTTTTCATTTAAGTTATTGTGTTCTTCAGCTTTGTGATTTCTCTTTGGTACTTTTTAGTATTTTCTCTCTCTTTGTTGAAATTCTTATTTTGTTCATGCGTTACTTTCCTGACCTCATTGAGTATCTTTATAGCTGTTATTCTGAACTCTCTATTGGGTAAATTACTTGTTTCTGTTTTATTAATATCAGTTTAGAGATGTATCTTGTTCTTTTGCTTGGAAAATATTTTGCTTTTTCTTTATTTTCCTTGACTCTCTGTGTTGGTTTCTGCACATTAGATAAAAGAGACACCTCTCCCAGTCTCGAGAGTGGTCTTGTGTGGGAGATGAACCTCATCAGTCAATCCAGCCTAAGTTCCTGTTTGTCACTCAAAACTTTGTGGTTATACAAGCTTCCGTCTTTGTTTTTAGTGGCTCCCAGTGGTTGAGGGTGTGCCAATACCTGATGACATCCCAAAGGAGAGGATCACAGTTAGCACATAAAAGCAGACTGATGAGAAGCTGGCCCCTCAGGCAGCACCTGGGAAAGTATATAAGCCAGGTGTGTGTCTAAGCTCCTTCCAGAGACCTGTTGGTGACCTGATTTTATCATTGCAGCAAGTCGGAGGAAGAAGGTGGCAGAAGGGCCCACCAGCTCCCCA
The DNA here is from genome assembly GCF_028564815.1 of Eubalaena glacialis. NCBI lineage: Eukaryota > Metazoa > Chordata > Mammalia > Artiodactyla > Balaenidae > Eubalaena > Eubalaena glacialis. Next base: position 4,858,431 of record NC_083717.1, on the reverse strand, counting down.
AGGAGGATCACAGCTAGCCCCTTGCTGCATGCAAATTAGGAGCTGGACCCCCCAAGGCAGCAGGTTGTAAAGTATGCAGTCAGTCCCCTTCTAGGGAAAGACTGAGAGATGGGCATTTTTATCTGTTCCCTCTTAGCTGAGCCCTGGGAGAATAGCCATGGCAAGTGTTTGGTGCCCATTAAGAACTGCTGCTTTGTTTTCTGTGGTCCTATGGGTCTCGTGCCTGCAAACCCCATTAGCTTTCAGAGTTAGGCATTTGGGGCGCCTATTCCTTCAAATAGAGGAACAGGAGCCTAAAAATTTGGGGTGCTAGATGTATGGTTGAAACCCTTCTCTATTCAGGGAGAAGCTGGCAATTAGGGGCTCCCTCCTGATTATACGGCACTGTGCCATGGGTGGGGTTTATGAAGAGAGTGTGTCTCAGCCTTTCCTACTCATTTAGATGTTTGTGTTTTCTCAGTTGGCCTATATGTAGGAGTCACTGAGTTTCTGGATTTTACTGAGAGAATTGCTCCATGTGTAGGTGTTCACTGGTGTGTATGTGGGAGAAGGGAAATTCAGGAGGCTTCTGTGTTGCCACAGGGAGTTTAAAAACTCCCTATGAGTTTTTACTTTAAATTCTGAGTCAGGAGAAGTCTACTTTGTCAGTTTTTGCTTCATGTATTTCGAGGCTTTATTGCTTGGTGCATATATGTCTATATTTGTCATATCTTCTTGATGAATTAAAACTTTAATCATAAAACATCCTTATTTGTCCAGCCAAGCAACATCCAAGCAACTGAAAGGGAGCATGGAGGACACAGAATTTAAGATGTATCTTAAATTCTGTGTCCTCCATGCTCCCTTTCAGTTGCTTCCCCTAAAACAAATATTCTCCTAATACATTTCTTTATACTCTCAACTCATTACTACCCACTGAACCATAACCTTCTTAAACATTCTGTGTCCTACTCATCTTTGTATATCCTGCAGTGAGTCGTTAAGTGCTTGTACACAAATGATGCTTAAAAAATAATATTTTCAGAATGGAAACGAATTCTTAGAAGCCAAATGGCCACTCTTTGAAATTCTTCTCCTTAAGTGGAGATAGTGGGATGATTTTTATTGCTCTTAATATCAATACTATCATTATAAAAATATTTTCAACTACTTAAATATACTGCCATCATATTTATTCTTTTGTACTCTGCAGGTTCCTCTCTGGTTACCATTGAAAGTGCTGCTGAATCGAGTTTCCTGTCATATCGAGTTGAGCCACTTCAAAGCAAAGCCAACTTTTGGATAGGATTGTATAGAAATGTTGAAGGTAATTTTTGCAGCATGATTATTGAATCACAAACATTTCAAAATGTTGTAGGTAAAACGAGTTTTCAGTCCTAGAAAGTCTTGCCTTAAGTAATGATTAATTTGTGAAGAGTTTGAAAATTCAGACTCATATTTTCATTTGAGGTAAGAAGTGAAAATTTAAATGACTCACATATTAGGCTATCTTGAAAGCTGCTAATTAAAGAATATCTACTGTAGCTAAGTTAAAGAAGTTTTAAAAAATATTTTCTATCCTTTGCCAGGAAAAAAACAATTGGGAGGAAAAGTTTACATATTTATACTAATTAGGAATAAATTTTCAACTAAAACTACATGAGAAACACATTCTCAGTTTCCCTGTAACAACTAGTTACTATTATCTTGCCTGTGAAAAGTTTGGTTGTAAACAACTGTTGATTGCGGTGTAAAATAACATGCTTAGAAATTTTACATGAATAAGTTGAATTTATTTTAAGGCAAGTTATTTTTAACTTCTATTTTTATTGACTTTCTCTGATAATAAGGAATGTGGCTATGGATAAACAACAACCCACTCTCCTTTGTCAACTGGAAAACAGGAGATCCCTCTGGTGAAAGAAATGATTGTGTCGCTTTATATGCATCTTCTGGATTTTGGAGTAATATTCACTGTTCTTCCTACAAAGGATACATTTGTAAAAGACCAAAATGTAAGTTAGAATTTGTCCTATGGTATGTGTGTTTCCAGGCTCCCATCTCTTTCAAATATTAAGATATCAGGTGTGTAATTATCAATATAATGCGATTACAGGTTCCTTGCAACCTCTCCCTCCTTATAAGTGAGAAATCCAATCTGCCGTGGTGATCAGTTGCTGTCTGCAGTTTTGAGTGAGCACAAAGCACTCTCTTTCTGCTTAACTGACATAATGATTTTGGTATATCAATACATTTATAATGGGATATCCATGCATATGGATTTGCGAAGTTGTGAGCAGTTTGGAGAGCCAGGCCTATGGCGTGAGAGAAAAAGGGGTGAAATACTTACCCTGGCCAAACCAAAGTGGACGGTGGGGAGGAATGAGAATTTATTAAGGAATAAATCATGTAAGACCAATTAAGTTTCGTTCTGAGATTGAATGACAGACCATGTCAGGACAGGGGCTGGGGGAATTAATAATATTACATGCCCATGCTGTGATACTCTCTGGACTTCCATAATGTTTTATGCCATTCTACTTCATGTAATATCTTTCCCAAGAGACAAAATTATAAATTAGGTAAGAGATTTAAATAAATGAGTTGGATAAATTCACACTCCATCCCCAGTAGATTTTATTTTATTTTAGAATTGCGTAGTTCTTCATTTTTTGAAAGCTCTGTTCTAAGATACCACACCCTTTGGTGCAATGTTGGAATCTTATTTTATTTTTCATTCAAATGGCTTGTAATACCTTATGCTTCAGTGAGCCATTTTCAAAACTGCTAGCCTAGGATACATTATTTATGGGTAGATTGGGTAGATTTTGAGGGTATCAGTGGCTCAAATGCAACTGGGGAGATCATATTTTCAGATCTTCCAATGTATTCAAACTCATCATGCAGCTATAGGATGCTGTTATAGGACAGATAGATAGATCAATCTGTATAAATATGCAGATTTTATCTATCAATCAATCATCCATCATCTATCTATCTATCTATCTATCTATCATCTATTTATTGTCTATCTATATCATATATCACCATAAATCCAACATGGATGATTTGATGTATTTGTAAACCAAATAATGCTCACTATCTACATGCAATTATTATGGGTTTTTAATAAGTATTTAATTATTTTCTTATTTTACAAACAGTATTTAATTATTTTCTTATTTTACAAACAGTTGTTGATGCTGAACCTACTCATGCATTAATTACAACAAAAGGTAAGACCATTTTGAAATTTTAATTTCCATATTAGTAATATATCAATCAAATTTGTTTGTTTTAAAAACCACAATAATCCCTTCCTACCCGCCCTGCACTCTCAGTCGAATTTCTTGAGCTATACTAGCCTTTGTCATTATGACATTGACCTTCCTTAAATGATGCCCTAGAAAAGCAGGCCTTGGGGTCAGGTGGGTGTTTTTATCATAGATCTTACTGAGGACATTGATTGCTCTGTTACAAAGGGTTGCCCTATGAGAACGCATGGAGGAAATTTCTCTTAGGAATCCCTGTGGTTTTTTTCTTTTCTTTTTTTTTTTAAACAATGTTTTAAATTTTAATTTTATGGGCAGCTTGAATAAGGAACTGATCCTCTTTCACTCATGTTGTTTGCTCCCAAAAAAACTCAAAGTGAGATTTATAGCTTGCCTAAAGCCCCCTTATTAACTTCATAAGTGCTGTTTGTGAACTAATACTCAAGTGTTCAAATTTCCACCACTCACTCTCTTTTTTCCCGAATTATTTTGAAACAGGTGTAAATATTTTAAAATTTTAAAATATTGCACCGTGGTTGTAACTTTGGCAGTTTGAGGCGCAACTGTAAAAGTAGCACAACTTTCTTACTGTTTCACAATTTCGTAGATGGAAGATTCATTCCCACTGTAGATCTCAGCAACCTCAGCAAACTTTTTTTTCTTTCCTTATTAAGTTGAGAACTTTTACCTTTTCACTTAAAGGAAGCGCTTCATTGCTTCTCTTCGGCATATTGGAGTTGCCAGCATCACTACTCTTGGGCTTTGGGGCCATTATTAAATAAAATAAGGGTCACATGAACACACACACACAAAATAAATAAAATAAAATATTATACTAGTTCAGGGCTACATAGATACATGAAATATTCTTGCAATTGCATAATCATCTTAACATGTAGAATAATCTTCTGTGTCACGTGGACTTCTGTTTTCATGTCTTGCATTCTGTTTGGCAAATGTCACTGGAAAGAAAATTTATGAATTTTAGTTTTCCTAAGAAGAAAGTTGTATTGTTGTATTGTTTCCATAGCATTCTACTCTCGTTTCCTAATATGTTTATTTATTTATAGCTGACCCAAGGAAGATGGGCCCTTCCAAACCATCTTCCAACGTGGCAGGAGTGGTAGTCATCGTGGTCCTCCTGATTATAACGGGTGCTGGCTTTGCTGCGTATTTCTTTTATAAGAAAAGACGTGTGCATTTCCCTCGAGAGGACACTTTTGAGAACACTCTCTATTTTAACAGTGGATCGAGTCCAGGAACTAGTGATACAAAAGATCTCATGGGCAACATTGAACAGAATGAACATGCAGTCATCTAGAATCATGGTGTGATTTAGGTATATTTGAATTTCATAAGATTATAACTAAAATGGTAAAGTCTTTCATTCAATGTGATTATTTCCTTTCAAATTAGTACTGTATTACACTGGTCTGTCCTTTTCCTTTGCCTCATGGAAAAAATAATTGTTCATTTTCTAGCCTGGCAAGATATTTTCACAAAAGAGGGATAGTAACATTGACTACTATGTTTAAAAAGATCTTAGGTGAATATACAGCATTGGTGTGTAGCTAGTGTCAACTGCATACAGATTACAAGAACCCCAGAAACAACCAGCTAAGCTTCTTGAAATCATTTAAGGAGCTCCCAAAGAATTGTTACCCATTGAATAGTTATTCAGTAATTAGACGACCATCTTAAAAGCCAAGTACAAATAACCACAGGTGACACAAAAATTTAGTCACTTTTTTTCTTATACCCATCTTGATTTTTACTCCAATGATTTAGAATTATATTTTTACATGTGCGGAAAGAATAAGGCAGCTGAGAATCTTGTTTGCCCCAAGCAAGATTTTCCAGGCTGAATATTGCATATGTGTTCTTTGTCCTGTTTTATGTATATCAAGAATGCAAAGATGTGAAATAAAAATGTAAATTTGCGTAACTGGATGTATTTAGATAATGTGAAATAGACATCAAAAACAAGGTCTATTTTTAATGGATTTGTATTTTGGTGATCTTGGTAAGTGTAAATTTTCTTTTAACTGAGATTTATTTATCCATTTACTTTATACTTCACTGTACTCTGAAAATAAATGATATTATTAGTAGAGGAATTCTTTAAACTCGTCATCTGTTTGGAAAAAAAAGATTGTTAAAACACTGTGCATGAAATGAATTTTTTGCCATAATGACTTGGCCAATTTCCCTGGATCTTTCCCCTGTAACACTGACTTATTTCAGAATTCAACAATCAAAGGCACTGTTATTGGGAATTAGGTCTCTAATATCATTTTCTCACTTTAACAATTCCTTTTTGCTTAAAAAGTTTTGCCTTGGATAAAGCTTTATGTACATTGTGAAATACATTGGAGGTGTCAAATCTTACACAGGTACCATGCTCCCAGCTCATTCTTGCCTTTCCCAAGGGGTTGCTCACGGGCAGAAATTCCTTACCTGAGGTCCCTAAACAGGACTCCTTAGATGGCATTAAGGGGTCTATGAAGGCCCCCCAAATTGTATGCGAAATGTCTCTATTTGTGTTTATGCTTTTGTTTTTCTTTCTGGGAAGAAAATAGCTAGATTTTCAAGAGAGTCTGTAATTCAAAAAGGACTAAGAAGTAGTGTACTGTGTAGGAGGTAAGGTGAGGTTTGCAATACCCCACCTTAGCTAGGTGACAGGTAGAAAGAAACAGGATGAGAGAGGTGGGCCATTGTGGGAAAGCTTGCTGAGAACAAACAACTCTCATGCTTCAGACAATAGAAAACCAATTGCTTTTATTTTCCTGGTAAGAACACAACATATTCCATTAGAGGAAGTTCCAGTGGAAACAATGGCTATGGTGTCAAAGGAGAATGTGGTTAATTATACTGAAAAAAAATCTTCATATATACATATTTTTTTCTTTTAAGATACAAGAGAAAGATACAGAAGAGAATTAGAACTGTGAAAGAGGAGTGTATGAGTGGGCACGATTTACAGATTCTTTACACAAGTCATTTTCATCATAACTCAGAGCTGCGTTTTTGCAGAAGATATTTTGGACTTCAAGCAACATATATCTCAGACTTAAATGTCTTATCCTTTCAAGAAACTGTATTCGGCAGGGTGCTGAGTTTTATGCTTCACACCCTCACATTATCCACTCAAACATACAATCAGATAGATAAGTCATCTGTATCTATATATGTACCCAAATTCAGTAGTAACATATTAATAAGCATTTTTTTTTGGAGGGGGGAAGTTTTATAAAGCAGAGAAGAGCAGTTTTTGTTTTGTTTGCTTTTTTGCATTTCTTTTTGGTTTTGGTTGTTGTAGTTGATTTGTTTTTGTTTCTGTTTAAATAAACTTATTTATTTTATTTATTTATTTTTGGCTGCGTTGGGTCTTCATTGCTGCACGCAGGCTTTCTCTAGTTGAGGCGAGCGGGAGCTACTCTTTGTTGGGGTGCGCGGGCTTCTCCTTGCAGTGGCTTCTCTTGTTGTGGAGCCTGGCTGTGCTGTGAGGGCTTTAAAATATTAAAGTTATTCATGGCAGGTCTGCAGGATTAGGTTTTGGCAAAAACTACTGATCTCATTCAACTTGCTCTGCGGGTTGAGAAAACCTTTCTCCTATGGGTCTGGTTACAGCTCATGTACATACAGTTCTCTCATTTTCAAGAAACCTACGAAGCTACCATGTTCTCTTTTCTGTTGACTTAATTTGTTTTCTTTAAGGGCAAGAAAGTTCAAGACTGCCTGGACTTGGTCCTGATTTGGGGTTTTGGCAGGGTTCTCAAACTTTCATGGGGATAAGAGTCACACGGAGAGCTTATTCAAAATACCAGTTCCTCTGGGCCCATGCTTGCAATTCTGATTAAGTAGACCTGGGTCCAATCCTGGAATCTGCAGTTCAGCATGCATCCCAAGGGATTCTGATGCCCTCAGGCTGTGATTTTGATGAGCCCTCTATTCTGGAATCACTTTACATTGAGGTTTCGTTTTCCCCAAAGCTATTAGAAATCTCCCATAATCCGTGAGGTCAAAGCCTTATAGCCAAACAGCATGGGAGTTAACGAAAGCTGCAGTTTTTTTATTCTTTCTGTTACTTAATCAGGAACTGTAGGTGCTGAAATCCACTTCTTCACTTCTTTTCTGAACTCCCTTATATCCTCTGCTATTGTCTGAATGTTTGTGTCCCCCAAAATCCATATGTGAGACCTAACCCCCAAGGTGATGGTATGGGTGAGGTCTTTGGGAGGCGATTAGGTCATGAGAGTGGAACCCCCATGAATGGGATTAGTGCCCCTGTAAAAGAGACCCCACAGGGACTTCCCTGGTAGCGCAGTGGTTAAGAATCCGCCTGCCAATGCAGGGGACACAGGTTTGATCCCTGGTGCAGGAAGATCCCACATGCCATGGAGCAACTAAGCCCACGAGCCACAACTACTGAAGCTCGTGTGCTCTAGGGCCTGCGTGCCGCAACTACTGAGCCTGTGTGCTGCAACTACTGAAGCCTGTGCACCTAGAGCCCGTGCTCCGCAACAAGAGAAGCCACAGCAATGAGAAGCCTGCACACCGCAAGGAAGAGTAGCCCCTGCTCGCCTCAACTAGAGAAAGCCTGTGTGCAGCAACAAAGACCCAAAGCAGCCAAAATAAATAAATAAGTAAATAAATAAATAAATATTAAAAAATAAAATAAAATAAAAGAGACCCCACAGAGCTTCCTGCCCCTTCCATCATGTGAGGACACAGAGAGAAGATGGCCATCTATGAACCAGGAAGCAGGTTGTCAGCAGACACTGAATCTGCTGGTGCCTTGATCTTGGACTTCCCAGCCTCCAGAATGGTGAGAAATAAATTTCTGTTGTTTATAAACCACCATATATCTTGTTATAGAAGCCCAAATGGGTTAAGACATTCTCCCAATGCTGTAGTGTTTATACATTCCCTTCACAATCACCATGAATGAATATGTGTGAGTTGACAATTTGTCCCTCTTATCCAGTCTTAGCACATAAACTCAAGGAGGGGAAAGGCCAGACATTATGTTGTCCTGGGCAGAACCCTAGATCTTTGTGGAAAGAACCATTTCTCTACACTGTTGGCGATAACAGAAAACTCTTTATCACCATAGAGACTCTCACCTCATGGAGATGTCAGTTTCCTTGGGTCAGAGTTTGCTCAACTTCTAAAAGGAAGTAAATGGGAACCTTCTCATGCTCATGACCATCTTAACTCTGTAATCCAGCTTTGTTCTCTTGAGAAGTGAAAGAGCGAAAGAGACTTCATCTGCTTCTTTGAGAAAAATTGCCATAAATCTTTCAAAGAGGATTTTGTCTCTTATTTTGCCCAAGTTTTCTGGAAATCAGAGTAACACTTGGCTCTAAAGGAAATAATAATAATAATAATAATAAGGCTCTAATAGGGAAACTGATTAAGTACCTATCAAATGCCAGGCACAGAGACAGGTAATCAAATGAATTCCAGCTTGTCCTGGAATGTGTTCTGCTGACTGCCATGTGCCACCCTGGGGCTTAATTCCAAAACTCAGAGGCCCTGGCTCTTGAACTGGTGGGGACACAGGAGGAGAATTTGAAGTATCCAATGAAGAAGAAAGGAGGGTGTGGGATTGATAGTCTCCAGGGACCTACTTCTCTGCATATAACTGTTCCCTTTACCTGGCAAGGTTTGACTCCATCCAGGAAACACCAGCTTGGAAGATGGGCTAAACCTCTACAGTCTCTCTGTGTTTGTGTTATTGATCTTGGGTCTTATAATAAAAAGTTGCAATTTTCTCTGGGCATGTCCAGGCTTCTGTCTGGGCCTTTGCTGCCATGTGTCGGTAGGCTGTAACTAGAGATGGATTACGTAAGAATTGTTTTTGTCGGGAGTCTTTTTCCATATCCTAGGTACCCCGCCAGCCCCCTACCTGTGCTGTGAGCCACCTCCCCATATGGACTGCAGCCCGGCCAGATACACCTGTGCTGGTCTCAAGCACCTACGGTGGATGTATCACAAAGCAGGAACTGGGACTCCTGCTTTGACTATCCACAGGGCCACTCCCCACCCAATGAGGACACCCAAGCCAGACTTGCAGAGCATGAAGGAAGCAGACCCAGTTTGGGACCTCAGCGTGAGCAGCTGATGCAGACTCCACTGCCAAGCGACAGAGAATCTGGGACAGCCTCCGAGAGGCCTTGGCCAACTGGAACCTGTGAAGCTGCTGTTTGCCTCGGAGCTCATCTTCAAGATGTGTAGAGTCACTGGGCTTGTTTCGCTTCCTCCTGGCTCATGTTTCAAAGCCACGTCTCTTCCTTGACAAGCAGCAAAATCTCGATCCTCTGGGGTTTCCATGAGGGCAGAGAGGAGCAAGGAATACAAGTCTGGGGAGGCCAGACAGTATCAGGTAGCCTTTCCTGAAGCTGATCTTCAGAGAATCCAAGCCACTGTGTTCTTTTGGACTGTCTTCAACCAAGCGTATTCCACGGTGCCAAGCCTCAGGATATCAAAGAACCAATGGCCCAGCTCAGAGATTGTCACATAGAGAGAGCAAATTCTCCCTTCCTTTGCCTTTTTGTTTTATTCAGGCCCTCAATAGATTGAGATTTACACTCTCTTAAACTCTAAAGTATAAAGAAGTTCACATGGGAAATGCTACATAGCCCCCAAGAGAAGCTGAGTTTCCAGAAGTTCTAACGTAATAGGAAGCTGGGTTTCAATAATAAACTATCAGATGTCGATATGGTAGTTACTATTATATTATGCCTCAACTTGACAGGGCCGCCAGGTACCCAGATAATCGGTTCAGCGTTATTCTGGGTGTGTCTGTGAAGATGTTTCTGGATGAGATCAGCATTTGAATCAGTAGGCTGAGTTAAGCAGGTTGCCCTCCTTAATGTGGGTAGGGATCATCATTCAATCTGTTGACAAAAAGGCAAAGGAACGGAGAATTTGCTCTCTTGGGGTGACAAGACATCAGAGGAGTGCCTCAAACTGAGACAGAGGGGCTTCAGTCTCAGCAAAGATTCTGAGCCCCAGATGCAGAATGGAAACAGGAGAGGCAGTAAACAAAAGCAGACCACAGGAATTAGGATGAGAAAATTCTTAACTTAATTACCAGCGTGTACCACTGATTAGAGGGTTTCCCGGGTGTTTGACCTGGGACTTTTGCCCCAGCTTAGGATAGAATTTCTCTGCAGCCAGTCGACGTGGAGGCTCAGAGTCAGACTGAAGTTGACATAAGAAGATAAAGAAAAGCCATATTTCTCACACACATGTATGCTACTCGGACTTTCAATAGCTTTGTGAGTAATTAGCGACTGAACAATTTAAACCATTTGGAAAAGTAATGGTTTTCCTCAATATTGGATAGGTAAGCTTAACAAATTAACTGGACAGTATGTTCTCATTCCTCGATGACTTACATTGTAACACCCTGTGGGGAAAATTGCTCGCTGGATTGATTTGAGGTGTATTTCCAAAGGCTGGGACTTTTGCCCACCTTCAGGACGCAAGTGCACTTCTGTACTTTTGTATCTTGCCTATGCTGGCATCTTCCACTGCCAGTTCCTGCCCTGTCCCTAACAGTAGGAAGTCCGTTCAATCATAGACATACTCTGATACTACATTGATCAGTAGATTCCTCTCTTTGTTTTCAACTGCTAATAATCTTATATCTAGTGGAGTAAAATGGCTGTATTACTGTTCACTGCTTGTGGCCACTATTTTCTATTGATGGGTCCTCACTACTTATCAAATACGGTGTGTAATGCTAGCAATATAAAAATGACGAAGACCCGTGCCCCATTAATGGGTGAGCTAAGGCATAAACAAGATATAGACATGTGAATTAACACGCCATTGGACAAGTAGGATAACAGAGTATCCCAAGGCACAGATGATGGGGATTCTACCACACATGGGACTCATGCAAGGCTTTTCAAAAGCAGTGGTATTTGAGTTGGGTCTTAAAACAAAACTAACTATAGATTCATCAGCTGAGGGGGGAAAGGACCATTTCAGCCTGAGAGAATATCATGAATACTAGAACCTGGGGAAATTCAGTGGCCTGGAGAAGGAGCCAAAGAGACAGGGACCGGAGAGTGACTTTTCATGGAATTACACCAGAGGGCTTATATAATGATTGCAGTGTGATGATAGTCTATTTACTGAGCTCATAAATGTGCCATGTACCCAATGCCCTGAGGGCAGATGATACATCCATCTTAAAAATGAAGAGAAAAAGGCTCAGAGATCCCATAAGAAGTCCTACGTGGGGCCAGTATCCTTTCCCCCAGGTCTGTCAGCCTCCTATTACCACTGCAGCCCGCTCTAAGGAATTCTAGAAACTGTCTGGTCTAGTGGTTTTAAAAATGTGTTCTGAAGAACCCTTGGATGTTGTGGAGTTCCAGAAACAAGAAAGAACACCTCCAAAACACAATCATCACTCTTCTCAGATTTACATATGTGGTTACTTCTAAGAATTTCTTCTAAAAGAAGAGTTTTGCTGCTAAAACAAATAATTTAAAAAGGAAAACCATGGATTTAGTCAAATTCTTTTAAAAATGACTCTTTTTTTCCCTGTTGCGCAAAATTATACATGTTTATTATAGAAACTTTAGAAAATATTGAAAATGGAAAGAAAAATCACCTATATTCCTACCACCAGTGGGGAACTACTATTAATACTTTATAGTCAATATTTTTGCCATGAATATATATGACATAGTTGTGATCTATATAATATTGTACATAAATGCTTAAATAATAACTTTAAAAATTATATCATGTGCCTAAAGATTGCACAAATATTAGAAATATGAGATATTTTCCATGCTGAGACTAAAATCCATTGAATAATAAGCACTGAACAATTTAGTTTACAAAATGCTCTTGAATGGCATTAGTTTAATCAACATAAATGTTGAATCATTTTTTCTTGGCAATATTTGAGTTGAAATTTTTTTAAAAAGTCATCATGTTAAAGGATATTCAAAAGATAGAAATTTCAGCCCGTCACATAATTTGACATATTTAATAATGAATGCCAAAGTCTCAATCTTAAAAGCAGAATAACGTGTTCAATAAGGATTCTGCTGTTTTCCTAAAAATATTCTAGAAACTGCAATGTTTTTAGTGTGTGGAGTAAAAAAATATGTTTGATGGTTATATACTTTATCGAATATCCTTTCTCAAATGACAAAGGATAAGTTCTCAATTTTAGGATCAAACAAACGTGAAGTTAAATTTAAAATAAAACCACCACAATTCCCAGTGATTTAGACTGGTACTCAAGATTCTGAGTAAATATGAAATGTTAAATACAGGCTTTGATTGGTAATATCTGTAGCTAACTCCAGGAGGACTTTGAAACCAGTTGGAGAGTGATTAGGAGATGAAGAAAGATGTCAGAAGTTCCATCTTCCCTACCTCCTCAGAAAAGAATACGGATGCAAACCACAGCCTCTGGAATGTTAATTATCATATTCACCCACATCATTTCCCACGCTTCTCCCTTTGTAAATGGTAGTAGAGTTGATTTACAATGTTGTGTTAGTTTCAGGTGTACGGCAAAGTGATTCTATTCTGCTCCCTTTAATACCTCATGGCCCCCAGTCATCCCCACCTCTTGGTATTCACACCCTTAGGGTATCCCCTCCCCTCGAGTGTGGGCTGAACCTGTAATTTACTTCTGACCAGTTCAATGGGGGGTGTCACCCTGTGATTAGAATTCATTAGATTGCCAAGGACCACGTGAGCTTGAAAGGGGATCCTCTGCAGTCCGGTGTTCAAAAGAAACCCCAGCCCTGGCTGCCACCTGGATTGCAGCCTGATGAAACCAGGCTGGGAGTGGACGACCCACGTGAACCACGCCTGGACTCCTGACCCACAGAAACTGTGGGATAATAGACGTGTCCTGTTCATAGCCCAAGGATACTGGCCCCAAGTAGGACTTCTTATGGGATCTCTGAGCCTTTTTCTCTTCATTTTTAAGATGGATGTATCATCTGCCCTCAGGGCATTGGGTACATGGCACATTTATGAGCTTAGTAAATAGACTATCATCACACTGCAATCATTATATAAGCCCTCTGGTGTAATTCCATGAAAAGTCACTTGTGGTAACCTGCGGTACAGAAATCGATGACTCATATACCTGTTCACACACTGATTCACCCAGAGTGACTCAGGAAGTAGCTGGGAAATTAATTGGCCACCAGGCCCCCTCATTCCAGCTCTCCATTTCCATGAGCTTTCTCCATGTCTGCAAATGTCATTTCAAGAAGCAGAAAAAGATGGCAAGACATATCATTGTTGTCTCAAGGGGTACCAGTGTTTGCATTTGTTGCAAATCAACAGAGAATTGGACAAAAAGGATTTCACAGATAGGGGCTTATGGATTTCACTCAACCAACACTCCAAGGATAGGCAACCAGGGCTCCTGGGGTGACCTGGCTGATACTTCTAGGGCCCAGGCTCCCCTTCTTCTGTCTTCCTGCTTCAACTTGAAGGGGGAGGCTCTTGTTCTCTTGCTCCTTACCTCACCCGGGGCCACATGTGATGTCACTTCTGCATCTCAGGCAGGAGGGCCTCTCTGACTCCCCCAGCAGCCTGCCACTCACATCATCTCCAAGCTGTGTCATGTGTCTTCTTCTAAAGAGTCTGGAGAAGCGAGAGTTTTTAGCTGGGCACCTTGCTGCCCAAAAAATGAAAGCAGGAGGAATGGATATTGCGTAGACCTCTAGCAACGTCTGCACTCAAAGCTCCTTTCCCACAGAAAGAACTATGGAAAGACAGGAAAAAAAGAAGAGAGGAAGTAAAAAGAGTGGAAATTAATGATGTGGAAAGCCAGCTATAATGAGGATCATCGAAACCAAACTGAAAGGTGAATTTTTGAAATGACTAATAAAATAAATCCATTTCTAGCAGGACCGACACTGTATAATGAGTACAAACAATGAGCTTTAAAATCAGTCATATAACATAATCCATCTGTTATCTCTGGTGGAGAGGCCACCCTCTTTTTTTTTATGCTCTTAGGTATTTTATACAGTTTTTTTTTTATTAGTAATCATACATGGTTTTCATAAGGAGAAAAAAATGTTGTTTGAGAGTTGCACATAAAATGTGTGTTTTTTAAAAAATCATGTTTACTATCAGTTTCCAAATCAAAGATAATCTAAATGTCTACATTTAAAACAATTGACATTTTCTAATTGTTGGAAATACAGTGATGTCGTAGAATCAGGACATGAACAAAACTAGTATTTACCCTGTAGATGCTGCCTTGTTAATTGAATATTCTGTTTTTCCTCTGAGAAAACAGTTTAAGAAGGAGTAGCATTTGTTTCAAATGCCTAGTGGGTAGTCCTGTTAAGAAGTATTACAGAAAAGGAGAGCCTGAGGATCTATTTATTTTAAAGTTCTACTTTTTTTCTGAAAAATTTTTTTCCTGAGAACTTTTGGGCTGAAGGGGGTTTGGGGAGAATGCAAAAATCACAATGTAGCAGATTATTATTATTTTTTCTAATCTATCTGTAGCACATGAATTTTTTGTTTAAAAATTTTTTAATTTAAAAAATTTTTTAAACTCTACTCAATACTATGTAATGACGTATATTGAAAAGGATTCTTTTCTTTATGATGAACTCTTGCCTGCTTCTTTTGTGTATCCCAGGTTTCATTGTAAAAAGAAGCTTGGACTTATAAATAAAAACATGGGATCACATCGCAACAGACAGTTACCTGGTGGTATAAGCACCAAGTTTGATGTGGACAGGCCTGGATTTCTGGTGGCATCTACTAGCTGTGTGACCCCGGGGATTTCTGAAATGTACAGTGAGAAGTTCATTAGGTTCAGTTGAAATTACATGAGAAAATACATGTAAGGTTACTTAGCCCAGTGCCTAGGCATTAAAGACACTCCAAAAATGTTAATAAACATTATTATAATTATGATTTAGAGAGGTTAGAGTCTTGGAAAAGAGGGAAGAAGACAGCATAAAGGGAGGACATGCGGAGAAGCGACGCCCAGAGGTAGCTCAGATTGTAGGACCTCATCTTACAGCCAGAGATGGCCCCACCAGCGGTAGGCTGGATGCTGAGGAAGAGGAACACATGCAGTCCTACCACAAGCTCAGAGCCTCCTTTCCTCAGAACATTTGCTGGAAAAGTGTTGTAATAAATCTATAAATCTGTGGCGACTACAGAAGTGAATGATGAGCCCTAGAGTTGTACAGTACGCAACCTGCAAAACTGTACATGGTGGCCCTGAACGATACACGATGGTTCTATTCTTGTTTCAGTCTCTTCTTAAGCAGTTGCCATCTTGTATTTCTTTTTACCCGGTGGGCCCCTTTAAATTCTTTCCAGGTCAAGGCAGAGTACACATGTAAATACATTATATTGACATGAGGCAGAAGTTTGAAATTCAGGCCACCCCAAAAGGCAAAGAATCGGAGCTGAAGGAAGGATGGATTAATCAGTCTTCCTGCTTCCCTCCCACCTCCCATCCACTACATCTTCCTGCGTTAGCACAAAAAAACGGTCTGTATATCAGGAGATACTGCATCAGATGAGACTGGTCCCAAATGCGGGTTAAATCCTTGTAAATGTCAATCAGGAGTCAATGAGCTCCTTCTTCGTACAGTGGGTTAGTTCACGCATGAAACTCATTACCCCTAGAGGTCGGTTTGGATTGCAAGTATAACGGTGTTTAAGGAAGGTTGATTTCAGGCTTGCTGGGGAAGCTGGCAGGCTGGGGATGTAGAGTTACGGCTACCACCCACACCAGGCTAAGGAAGCCACACCCCCGTGTTCAGCCAAGTGCTTCCTCCTTCTTCCCTGGGATCTGCCTGCCTTCCAGCCTGCCTTCCAGGCTTCTCCTTACCACCTCCTAATGGCTGTCTCACCCTGGGACAGGACGAGGAACCTGACTGTTAGCTGACTTAGGTATGACTGTGAGGGGAGAGCAAGCCTTGGGGGGCAAATGATACAGGCTGTGACCTGGGGGAGAAGTTCGCGTAGTTGGGAGCCTCCTGGCTTGTGGCTGGGCTGGTGGAGGTGCTGGGATCAGCTGAGACTAGTTATGGGTGTTTAAGAATTTCTGCAGGAGATAACTTGCTGGGGCCCTATGAGGAGGGGCTCTCTAGGCACAGGGCATCTCAGACTAGGAAATACGGGACTTCCAGCCTGGACGTCCATCAGGGAATCAGGAAAAGGATACCAAAGTCCCAGCAGAGGGCGCTGTCCTGGGACCACTGGTCACAGCCAATCAAGATCCAGTTCTGCCGAAACCGAGAAGGTTATGCAGTGGGACTTGGGCAGGGAGGGCCCATTTGGGGACCTGCTAATTGGAGGTGGGCCAGGAAGCAAGGGCTCAGTTCCAGAAATAAGGCAAAGCTGAGGTTCTTAATAGTAGCAGGTGATGGCAGGACTGGATAATTTGCGCAATGGGTTTTGGGCTACGTTCCCTTAGTTACCTCCTAACCAAGTGCCCGAGACTGAGCTAGGGTGGAGCCTGGAATGATGCTCAGGTGGTCCCCGCTGGGGGGATGGCAACAGGCCAGGAGCAGGAGCCTGCAGGGAGCTTCGCCAGTGTCCCCCTCTGGTCCTGAGTCCACTTGCTTCTCTGCGTCCACTGGATCCACGGCTGGAAGGGCTTGACCGCCTCCTCGCTCTCCTGTTGGGCTGCTGGTTCTGGACTCGAACTCCAGGTAATCTCCCCGCAGAGCTCGTGAGAAACAGGCCAAGGCCCTTCCCTTGACAGTTTAGGTAAACCCGAGTGCTCCGTGCTGTGTAATTCAGAGCAGCTGGGCATTTTCTGGGAGTGTTATCCTTCCGTATTTCTGACCGGGTTATCAGCGTGGTCCTAGGATTATCACACCCTGTTGTTCCCAATTTTCATAACCAATGAGCAACCGAGGAAACTCATGATGCCGCCTTCCTTCTCTCTGTATTTCCTTTCCCTCCTTACCCAGCTACCACCTTAGCAGCAGACTCAAGCCTCTCCCCATTTCCTACACTCTTCAGATTCACTTGGTGTGTCTATAGCCTGTGTGCTGTTTCCACGTACACTGTCCACTTTGAAATCTGGGGTCTTGACGTCTGTTACCTCCTATAAAATTCACCACTTCATTTGTTCTTTCAGTCATTTATTCCCCAATAACTTAGTGAGAGCTCTTTTCACAGGACCCGAGGGCCTTATGCAATGACCTCTACCACAGGCTCTGGGATCAGAATATATACAGCTACTTAAAGTTTCCCACTTACGTCCCAGGTAAGAACTTTATTCCTCCAGCAAACACTTTTTGTTTGAAAAATCTATTTATGAATTTACGAATGCCTGAAATCATTTAAACCTCTGCACCTTATAAAATAAAATTCTAATGAGCCTATCTTTTCAACAAATCGTTGGTTTGAGATGTGGATAAAACAATTATCACAGAATCCTCTGGGGGAAAAAAAAGTCTTGATCTAACACGAAAGCCTTTCCATTCTACAAGGGGAACTCGTTTGACCTAGCTCTGTCCTTTAAAGGGCAAGTGGCTGTAAGAAATTCTAAGGTTTTTCTCAGAATTCTAAGACAATTGGTCAATATTGATATAAAAAGTCAGGTTCATTAGCGACACTAATTTGGTTTTCCTGAAAATCGGCCAGACAGAAAGTTCTCACTTTTATCCACCTTCATTGTTACTCTCCATAGCAACTGAAGACTGTTCTGGGCTGAAATAATCCTCTCTAGCTCCCAGCGCACAGTCAAGGAATTTTAAAAACAGAGGACTTTGTAACCATGAAATACTCTCTGAGATTTAAAAGGCCACAGAGCTCCAGATAAATAATCATTTGTCTTTCGTCTGAAGGTAAGCACTGGGTTTAGAAATGTTTGTATCATCGTCTGTCATTTTTTAAATGCTAACATAAGAATCTTAAACTCTCTCTCTTTCTTTTTTTTTTAAAACCGTGAAAGTAATCCTAGTATTTTTCTCACTACCCCACAGTCATTATTAGCTCATCTCTGGGCCAAGATCTGCCATGAGATGCTGTTAACATTTTGCATTCCTTAAGCAATCGGTTGAAGATATTAATTTTTTTCCAGAAAGCTGATTGGTTCTCAAGCTGTCCTTTCACTTCTTTCCTGAGGCCTGAATATGTGGATTTATCATGGCTCGTGCGGCCTTGAAACTCTCTTGTTTTTCCAAGATAGTTCATACTTTTAATCAACTGAAAACTAAAAACTAACCAGTATGTTCTGGATGTTACTATTTTCTTTTAGTCCCTTCCTTATCAAAAAATCTTCTAACTCAACATGATAGCTGTAATTTATTCAAAGTTATTTTCTGTTTACTTTTATTTACTTACTTCACTGATGAGGCCCATAAATCAATGGGATAAAATGAGGGCGTTTCCTGTTGGCAGGGGTGGAGAGATAAATTAGGAGTTTGGGCTTAATGTATACACACCACTATACATAAAATAGGTAAACAGCAAGGACCTATGGTATAGCACAGGGAACTATACTCAATATCTTGTAATAAACTATATAATAGAAAAGAATCTGAAAAAAAAAATATATATATGTGTGTATAACCGAATCACTTTGCTGTACACTTGAAACTAACACAACATTGTAAATCAACTACACTTCAATAAAAAAAATAAATGAGGGTGATTCCTGCCCCGGGTCTTATGACCTGTAGCACCTTCAGGATAAACAGTGAAATGCATTCTTCCTAATTTTTGACTCTATGTCTATTTCAGAGACAGACAATATAACACACTTCTTGGCTGTTGTACAGTTTGAAAGTTTACACCCACCATAGTTTCCTGCTGGTGGGAGTTATAAACGAGCTACAGACCCCCTGTTGTTCAGAAACAGCTTGTCATTGCCAATCAGCTTAGCCACCCAATTAATGAATCCTTTCAAACCTGTTGCGGGCACAGTAATTAAGGGCTTTATTTTTCCTCTTTCCACAGACATTCCTCCAGTTACGAGTTGACACCGTGAACGCCAACCCACGCACCTCCATCAGAGGCAGACTTGGGCTGAAGGAAGAGTGGAAATGTGCTTCTGGAGAAAGCTTTCTGTATTCTGGGTGTCATTGTTCCCTCTACTCAGCCTGATTCCCTTGACTGAGACAGAAAAACCCTCAACTCCAGACAGCAACGGCACTTGGAGTCCAGGGCAACTGACGGAAATTCTACATGTTCTCTCTGCAGAAGAGCCCACCCCCCTGAACCACTCAAGAAGCCTCATCAGAACCCTGCTAGAGAAAACCGGGTGCCCATGGAGGACAGACGGAAGGCAAGGAGATTGCAATCTGGTTAGTGCCATAGAATGGGATCAGGGACAAGGGCATTTTCCAAAGAGAGCCATGCATTCCTTAGCCGCTTACTTTAGGAAAGCAAAATCCATTGCAAACCTTCCAATATCCGAGTGGGCAATGCATTATGGTGTAATAACTCCCATATTTGGGATATGACAAATCATACAGCATTCTGCATATGGCATTTAGAGACAGGGAGAACTTGTTTTTATTAAAATGGTAATGCTTCTGTAAGTCTTTCTACAAAGCTTCTGCAGGTTTAGAGATATTTATTTGCAGGTATGCACTTCTAGTTCCCTTTTCTTTCTGATTGACTAATCCTTTTTATGAGCTTGCAGTGACCTTGAACATGATTGGTTAGATAGATGCCATTTGTTTTCTGAGGCATAATAATAACAACCTGATATTTGTCTAATGTTGAATTTTTAAGTACTTTCTCCCGGATATTGGTAGGTGTGTTCTAATATTTTGCATCGTGGGGAGTTAATGAATTGGATTATCATCTTCTTAAAAATGAGGAATCTAAGCTGGGGAAGGGAAGTGCTACCAGTGGGGCTAAAATGGGCCCCAGAAACCCATTTTCCAGGCATTTCCTAGTCTGTCACGTGACTCTCAAACCCTGGCTATCCATCAGCATCACCTGGCCAGGTTTCACAAAATACCCAGGCTGGAGCTTCCTTCTCCAGAGATTGAGATTTCACTTGCCCTGGATGAAATTTTTAAAAATCTCTGCGGGCCGCTTTAATGTAAAAATCAGCATTACTGTAAAATCAACATTTAATGTAAAATCAGAATGTCTCCATTGGGTGGTGGCGTGGGGGGGGGGGGAATGACCAGAGCAGCCCCAGAGGTAAGAGCCCATGTCTTAAAATGACTTCAGACAAAAAAACAGACCAAAACACTCTGAGCATCCCTTTCCTGAGATGAGATTTTTCAGAATGAAATCACTCACAAATAAATAAGTAAATAAATGAAGACATAACTAACTAAATAAGAGAAGTGAATCATTTCTCCCCAAAATAAATTTTAGCAGATCTTCTCAATCACGCTTTGTTCTGGGGGAAACATTTCTTGGCCAAATGTTTTGTTTTTTGTTTTTGTTTTCTTCACAGAAGGGTCTTGCTAACAGAATTTTTCTCTGCTCTGTGCAAACAGTAAATAATTCAGTAATTAGTAAAACTCCCAAGGGTTCCCAGAGAAAGCATATGTTGTAAAGGCAACTCATCTGTGATGACATTAATTTATATATATAGCAACAGAAGACTTCCCACCGGAAATAACTAGGAGTCATATCTTATTATATGTCCTCTGAGAATTTGCTTCAGAGAAATGTTCTCTAATGACATGAAGTGCCTTATTAAGGCTGGTTGAATATTAGTTTAGCTTGGGGGGGGGTGTAAACAGGCAAGATTATTCTCCATTTTTTGGGGGGGAATGGGTTGTTTTGTACATTTTTTTTGATTTCTATGACATTAACAAGTATTTGGCCAGTTTAGTTTCTGTTCCATTCCTAGGAAGTGAAACACTGTCTGTAATAGCTTCACCATCCTGCTGCTGCTGTTTCTTTTTCTCTAAGAGACTAAGGTTTAAAAAAAAGGCTAATCTCAGCTTCACCTGCTCAGAAGTCTCCAATTTACCCGAATCACTACAATCTAAGCAAGGAGCCCACGGAATCTCTCAGTGTCAATTCACAAAAACCAGGGAGAAACACCCTAGTTTTACAAACACCCACATTCTGGTGCAAACCAGAAGTTTTCACCATGTTCTTGAATCCTTTTCTGTCTTCTTAGGGAATTTGTCCACTGAGAGGCAGGGTACCTATCAGAAGTTCTGTGATAAAAAGAGGGCAAGGGAGTGAGTTCAGGTCCTTAAATGTCTGAAAAAAGAGATCAGTGTGTATCCTGAATTTGGGGGGAGGAAAAAAAATAGTTCCCAATTTTATTTCAGATCTAGGTAAAAACTGAATTTTCAAAACAACTGATCTGAAGTTTTTAAGAGCACTGCACGTTTAAAAATAAATCCATTCAAGCTGCCGCCTTTGAATATGGATACTCTTGCCTGATAATGGCTTTCCTTTTTCTTTTTTTTCTTTTTTAATGAGAAGGGTGAGAAGGGGGTTTTAATACATTTAATGAGGGATTAATTAACTCCAAAAGAATAAATTCCACCTCAGTAATGATGAGAACCATGAGCCTGCATGGGTTCCAGGCGTGGTGAAGGGAAAAGAATCTGGTTTGGAGTCAGTCGGCACTGGGTCCGTATCCTTGTTCTGGCACCGTCTAGCTGTTAGGATGCCGAGATGCTGATTCCCTTCTCAGGGGGCTCCCTGTGAGGTCACATGACCATCTATGAATGCATACGAGCTCAAGCTCTCTTCCCCTGCTTATATTAGCGGAAATGTCCAGTCCCCCCATTTCCAGGTCACTGGAGCAGCTTTTGTGAAGGACCTTCAGTGCTGCTGAGAAAACAAGACTTTCCTCTGCAGCCCCCTCCTGCTCATGCCCGGGCCCCGCCCGCCTCAACTGTCCCCAGAGGTTTGGGGTTTTTAACCAAGATCTCCAGGCGATTCTCAGACACATTCAGAATCAACGCTTTAAGGTCCTGCATTTAATTCCCTCCCCTTCCCCGAGTTGTCATAATGGTCATGGGATAAAGTGTGAAGAGCATCAAGCTTTATCTTAACTTGTTTATCGAGAAAGTTTATCTGAACTCTTCTCAGTTAAGACTTTCCTTTCTGTCACTTAGAAATGCCATTAAGTCTAGTACAGACCCACAAAAAGCTAGCGCCCGTCATCAGCTGACATCCTTCCAGATCTTTGTTTGGGAGGAAAAGGAAGAAATATAATTTCCCTCTTGTGTCGTATAGTCAATCGTTAGCAACCCTGCCCCCTCCTAAAACAGAACTTAAAAAATCTAAGAACTTAGAAGAAGGCAGTTGATTTACCCATAACCCAAAATCAAATTCTAAACATCTCTTGGTCTAAATTTCCTAAAACTTATCCTGCAGGTTCTGACAACTGCCTTATTAACACAGAAGATTTCATATAGCTCTCTGTCACTGAGGCTCTCGCCTGAAATACACAAGCAGTAAACAAAGCTGAATTACGCAGCTGGGAAAAGGCGATCTGATTTGGCTCCAGGGTGTCATAGAAAATTACTACCAAACATCTGAGTAGTCCGTTTAGCTTAGTAGAGAGGACTTCTCACAATTTGACTAGTCTTTTTACCAAAGTTTATTTCCTTATGAAGTTGAAAAACTAATTCCCAGGATCTGTGTTTTTCTTTTCCTCTTAAACCTTATGCCTCCACCTGACAAGATTCAAAGGAAGTCAATGGATTATTTCTGAATGAGTCCATTCTTCTTCAACAAAGAATCACTTTACTGGAGTCAGAGCCTGGGACAGATCTGATGCCTATGGGGCGCCAGTATTTGCAAAATTTTGCTAAACATTCTCTCCCAAACCACAACTGAGCCACTTCGGAAAACTGTAGCAACTGAAACAAATC
The DNA here is from genome assembly GCF_028564815.1 of Eubalaena glacialis. Classification (NCBI taxonomy): domain Eukaryota; kingdom Metazoa; phylum Chordata; class Mammalia; order Artiodactyla; family Balaenidae; genus Eubalaena; species Eubalaena glacialis. The sequence goes on along the minus strand of NC_083717.1, from coordinate 4,835,366 downwards.
TAGTGGTGATGAACTGAAAATCCAAGCCCCCCCCCCCCAACCCCCATAGCAATTTTTGTCACGTCCACGCCCAGAAGAGAATTTACCTTACGTTAGCGCTTGCGATTCTCCCTGCAGCACTCTGTCCTCAAGCCACAGCCTTCTGCAGTAAGGTAACTTGTCAAAGACTCAAATATCAGAGCACAGAGTTTTCACCACAGGGTCCTCTGATTCACCATTACGTTTCATTTCAGCAGGCCTCAAAAAACTTAAGCAAGGGGTAGGCTACCTCTGTTCATTCAAGATGACCAAAATCTCTAGCGAGATAAAATGAGCTGCTTCCACAACTTATTTAAACTTTTCCAAGTCAGAAACTGATTTACCTTCCAAGATGTAAGCATTTGACAAAAAAATTCTGGAGTGAACATCTGCCTGATTGTATTCAGGGTATTCTATCTAGCCTGATAGGAGGGGGGGACTCTATCTTACCCTCTTCTCTGCTACCTCCTGCCTCACCCCTAGAAAGGCACAGAGCAAAAGCCTGGAGACGGAGCCACGAGTGGACAAGGGTCTCGGGCTGCTTGGATGGGATACAGGGTGGCCACAGACACTGCTGTGCGCAACCAGCACACAGCCACACCTGGGCCACATAAACGTGGTCTAGTGGCCTCACGGAGGTCCTACGTGTCCCTGGCGCTCTTATTCCCACGTACCCGGCGCCATCAGACGACCTGAATAGCACTTGGAAGTCTCTGCGGGTGACCTTGCTCAACCCGCTGGCTGCACCATGTCCTCACTGATGGGTATTATAACCTTACCAATCCCCTAGCCTCCTAATTGACCAGATCTCTTCCTACCAAACAGGAGGGAGAGAAAGTTACCTGGTGAGGGGCTGCATAGCAAGTACAAAGTCTATCAATGGCAGAGCAGGAATTAAGACTGGGCAACCACTATTTACTGTGTGGCTTTAGGTACGTTACTCACCCTCTCTTAAACTTGCCTTACACATATACTAAGGGTATATTTTCCTCATAGAAGGAAAACATACTTCATACTTAATTCTGTGCAGGATCTTTGCATACTGCATATATATGTACCTATTAATTAATTCATTATGCATTAAGTAATTGGGTAATTGGTATTCTGAATGCTTTTGATTGTGCAGAAATATTTGGTGGATTATGATATGGGCTTTTGTTTTTCCATGTAAAATAATGCAATAAGTTTCCCCCCATTGAAAAATTGATCATCTGACACCTTTTCTAGAACCAATTAGATTTATACTCTGAGGGATGCCTTGATATGGAAGATACTTAGCACTGTCTTGGACACATGGCTTCTGATAAATGGTAGCTGATATGACCAATAATTTTCCCGATACTTTAGTTTCAGGAGGTTATTTGGCACAAAGCTTGATTCAGCTGATTCACCTCCCTGGGTCCTGATGTCAGTCCCATCTAACAGCTACCAACCCATGGACTTTTCTCTAGGGCTGAGTAGGGAACAGAAAAGGGCTGCTGTGGTTTTGGTGGTTGAGTTTAATATTGACACTCAGAGTTGATCTTGTTGGGAAGCCTGCATCTGTTTGCTGAGTTTTTGGCCTCTCGCAGTTGAGTTGGGGAGAAATTGGAATCTGTGTGGCTTGTGAAAAATGTGATTAATGCTTTGCTTTACAGATGGATGACATGTTTCTTTCTGGCTCAGATGGTATTTTCCTGATGTTACCCAGTGGGACATACAGCAGACATGGAATTAGGACCCCTGAAACTTCCACCTCAGAGAACAGATGAAAAGATTTCATAGTAGATTATCCCACAGTGGGACAACTCCCCGGGGGCTCAAGATAGGCATATTTTATTTATTTATGTATGTATGTATTTATTTATTTACTGGCCAGACCACGCAGCATGTGGGATCCTAGTTCCCCAACCAGGGATCAAATCTGCGTCCCCTGCATTGGAAGAGAAGACTCTTAACCACAGGACCGCCAGGGAAGTCCTTCAGATAGGCATCTCTTGATGCCTTCACTCTGAGGCTGGTGCCATGTCATGAGCTGCTTCTCAGATCCTGGGAGCATTCCCAGAAGCTACCCAACTGTCTTTGAAGAAACACAGCTCTTATCTTGCTGGGAGAGCTTCTCTTCCACAACCCCTGTGTCTTTTTCTCACTGTCCCAACACATTACCCCAAACACCTTCCTCTGCCATGTAAACTTCCCAGATTAGACAAGCCAGCTGTCTATCTGTGGGTTGTGAAACAAAGCATCATGGAAGCATTTTTAGTAATTCTCGAACCACCAACATTTCTGTTAATAGCAGGATGTGGTAACTGATTGCGTCTCAGAAAGGACTGACATCAATTCTCTTAGGTAGGCTAAGAGAGAAGCAGATGGTACTCGTTCATTCCATTTTTACTCTTCTTAAGTGCCAGGCATGGTGCTAGAGGCTGAGGATAGACCTGTGCGCAAAGCAGACAAAATCCAGCCTTAATGAGCCAGTTGTCTTCAAGAGGAAATAGAAAAGAAACAAGGAGACATAGTAATCTTAGAATCCTAGTTCTATGAAAAAAAGGAAAAATGATAATGGTAGAGCTGCCTGTGGCTGTTAGGCATTTAATATGTGGCTCATCCCAGTTGAGAAATGCTGATAAGCATAAAACACACAGCAGATTTCAAAGACTTAGTGTGACAAAAAGAACATCAAATAGCTCATTAATACTTTTTTAGAGTTTTGATTATGTGTTGAAATGATCATATGTTGCATATGTATTTCAAGAAAATATATTATTCACATTAATTTCACCTGTTTCTTTTTGCGGTTTAAAATGTGGCTACTAGAAAATTTAAAACGTGCCTCACATTTGTAGCCTGTGTGATACTTTCGTTGAATGACGCTGTGCCAGAGAACACGGGGCAGGGATGGGGACTTTGGACTTTGGAAATGGTATCTGGGAAGGCATCCCTGAGGAAGTGGCACTTGAAACTGAGACCTGAGAAATCAGGTGGGAAAGAGCCTGGTGGAACTGACAGAAAATCACAGGGGCAGAAGTTGAGTGAGAGAGGTGGAGGGAGGCTAAGATAAGGTAGGAGAGGTAGGATGGGCAGAAGCCAGACTGAGGAGAAAATTATAAGGAGCTTTGATTTCATTCTAAATGCAATGAGGCATCACTTTAAAAGCCAGAGTCAGCTGGTGTTAATCACGGCAGCAAAGTGACAGCTTGCGTTACTATAGTTGGAGATAGAAGGGTTGCATTTAGGGAATAAGGGCTTCTGGGAGGACATCCTTTTTATATAAAAGTCCAACCGTGATTGTCTTACTTGAATTGGGCTATTGAGGCTGCCCACTTTCCCCTCCTATTCATAAAATAATAAGCAACAGAGACTCTGTGGTTGTTAATGTTCTGGGACTATTTGTCAAGCTTTGTTTCTGTTTTTTATTTTTTATTATTATTTTGTGGGGTTTTTTTGCACAGTGCTTCGATCCAGATGCCCTGTTACTAATAGCTGGAGGAGATTTCAAGGATCAGCTCAGAGAGGAAGTGGTCCAGAGAGTTTCTCTTCTCCTCCTCTATTACATCATTCATCAGGAAGAGATCTGCTCTTCCAAGCTCAACATGAGTAATAAGGAGTATACATTTTACCTACACAGCCTTCTCAGCCTCAGGCAGGATGAAGACTCCTATTTCCTTTCACAGAATGAGACGGAAGATATCCTGGCTTTCACCAGGCGGTACTTTGACACTTCCAGAAGCCAGGTAAGAAAGTCAGAATTGCTAACTAGCTCTGCTGCTAAGATACAGTCTCAGAGCATCATTTTTTGTCACTAATTCATTCCTAGGATACTCAAAAACTTCTGAGAGGTAAGTAATTGTGGTTTTTAGTGATGGGTTGTTAAGTGATGTAGTTTAAAATTCTGAGTCTGAAGGGGGAAATGTAACGACTAATCATGTGAATGTACAAAAATATTTCTTTATTTTTTATTTTGTTTAAAATAATTCAGAATAAACCTCAACAAAGCTGTTTTGTTTTTAAAGAAAAAAGAAAGGGGGGTGGATGTAATGACTAATCAGTTGTCAGATGAGTTTTAGGCGGAAGCTGGGTGGGTGGGCAGGCAGACCAGGTGACAGGGCAGCTCTGTTCCGAGTCCCCCTGAGCACTAAAGGGAGTGTGACTCATGGCTTTTGATCAGTCTCCAAGGACTGAACTATAGCGGTGAGAGCAGTGTGTCTATTTGCCTTGCCTTCTGGCCAGGGAAGGATTAGGCAGTAAGAGTTGGCGAGAGATGAATTAATCATTAGTTAGTTCCCTGAGGATGCAGCTTGCAAAAAGCATTATTCATGACAGCACAGACATTATCTCTTTTGTGGCTTGTAATTGGTGCTGCATGTGTTCAGGGGTCCCAAGTGCTTTTCTTTTCTCACAGTTCCCACTCTTAGGAAATGGGCGTCTTGTTGCCTTCATTACTATTCTAGCAAAAGCTGGCCTTTCAATTACCTTTTTGCTTTCTGCTTTGCTATGGGAAGTTTGAGCTGATAACGTTCTCTGAACATGGGTTTTTAAAGCCATATTTTCTTAAAGAATGAATTGAGGAGCCACCAGCACATTTTGAAGAGTGTGGCAGAACGTGTTTTTTTTTTTTTTTTTTCTCTTGAATTGTTCATTGACATGTGTCTTAGTCTGTTTGGGCTGATATAACATAAATGCCATAAACTGGGTGGTTTATAAACAACAGAAATTTATTCTCATAGTTCTGGAGGCTGGGAAGTCCAAGATCAAGGTGCTGGGCAGATTTGGTGTCTGGTAAGAGGCTACTTTTTGGTTAACAGATGGTCATCTTTTTGTTGTGTCCTCACCTGGTGGAAGGAGCAAGGGAGCTCTTGGGATCTCTTATACAAGGGCACTAATTCCATTCATGAGGGCTCCACCCTCATGACCTAATCACCTCCTAAAAGCCCCACCTCCTAATACTGTCACATTAATAATTAGGATTTCAACATGCAAATTTCGGGGGGTGACACAAACATTCATTCTATAACAACATATAGTGTGATAAATTTGATTCTTGGCCTCAATTCTGGTTTCTAGGAGTTCACAGGTATCTGTGCAATCATGCTGCAACTTAATGCCAGCAAACATATCCTCCAGTTTGCTGTAAATAGGTTCAATTTCTCTTGTAATTGGCAGAACAAATGGAAAGACTGTTTACTAAGGACTTTGTGGATATCACTTCAGTAACTCTAATCTTGTGGCTCTCAAACTTTGGTTATATTTTTTCTTTCTATTTCCAACGGATAAAATGGGGTTCCTTTATAGAATTCAGTTTTCTGCTTAAATAGGGAGGTGTGCCTACCTAGAATTTCCTCAGTTCAACGTCTACGTAATGTAAGATCGGTTCAAATTAGCCACTAGGATTTTAGTCATCCCATGTGTTACTGTCTTGATACAGGTTAAATGCAAATGCAAATCCAGCACTTAAAGGCAGATGGAGTATATATATTTAATGTAGATTTATGGTTATCCAACATATACTGCAAATACCTGGGCTTCCGAAAGTATGTGAGATTAAACATTCCTAGAACAGAATAAACTAATTCAATATTATGTGTAGACCTACTTTATTCATCTATTCAGTCAAGAAGAAATGAGCTACTGATGAGTCATAACCCTGTGCTAGGCCTTAGAACAACTATCTCCTAGAGGATACCACTGTCACCAGTTCCTGGGAAGGGTCCTGTGGCCCATGCCCTTGGGGTAGGTTTCCGCTAGGAAGTCAGTCATTCTAGACTTTTGCAGGAGGCCTCTTGGCACCTCACTGCAGGCTGCTGCTCTCTCTGACTAGAGGGTGTAAGGTCACAGAAGATGCTGGCGGTCCAAGCCCACCACGACTAGCATTTCTAGGTCTTGCTTTCATGGGACTCAACCTCCATAGGTCAAGCCACTAACAGCAACTCCAGGCGGGCCTTAACCAGCTCACTAAGAGAAACAACCTTACACCATCATATTCTGATCTAGCGACCCTCCCTAATGGTCCAGAATCTAAATATCCCTCTATTCTTTCCTTCTCTTCCTACTCTGTTTTATTTTCCTGACTCAATCTCTTAATGCAACCACCTCTCTCCATTCTTTCCACTCTTTTGCTGTTTCCATGGTAAATGTACATGGTGCTCTACTAGTCCTGCCTCTTATATGGAGAACGGGTATTCGTGACCACATCCTAAGGACTTTGGGATTGGAAACAATGATTAGAATCCTCCTTTGTCCTCAGTGGCACATTGAGACGTTACTCTTTCACACCCTTCATGAAAAACTGACACTTCTATGAGGTTCACACTCTCTGTTATTTTAACTTGTTATTGTCATCCATGAATCTTCTGGCTACTTCTCCAAATTTGTTAAAATTTTGGTAACTGCCTCTCCGCCTTCCCCGCTGCTCCCCACCATAGCTATGAATAGGCTCTTGCCAAGCTCACCAATTACAAACTTAAAAAAGAAATAAATCCAGGATATTGAATATAGCTCCCTAAACCATAATGGAAAAGAGTATGAAACAGAATATATATATATATTCATATATATATATATATATATATATATATATAAACAGAATGTATATATATATACACACACGTATGTATAGCTGAGTGACTTTGCTGTACAGCAGAAATTAAATACAACATTGTAAATCAATTATACTTCAATAAAATAAATAGATAGATAGGTAGGTAGGTAGATAGATAGATAAATTAAATAAATCTGATCCACACTTTTCCCACCTTGTCCTATGTCACAAGAAGGCAACATTGACATAGTAACCTTCCCTTGAGTCCTCATTGGATGAACATACTTCCTCCTTCCCACACTCCTATACATTGTATTTCTCAACCATCTCTGTCCTTCTCTTTGCTCTCTCACTTTTGTCAAGTCTTGCCTCCATGAAGCTCTCTTTTGCTCTTTGATTTCTGTCAGCCCATACTTCATGTTTTTTTCCCATTCTCATCACCCCCATCTCCTGGTTTCTTCTCACTTGTCCAGCTATTCTGTATCAAGTTCCTTTGAAGGATCCACTTGACCTGCCATCCCTTAAATCATGGCATCCTCCTTGGCCCCAACTGTGGTCTTCCCTCTCCTCACCCTACATATTCTTGTTGAGTGAGATGCTCTCACAACATCAATTACTCCTAAACACCGATGACTTTCAATTCTGTTGCAAGCTAGCCCAGATTTCTCTTTTGACTCATATATACACCCATCTTTAAAAATCTCCATGTGTATATTTCCTCAGCACTTGAAACTCAATATTAAAATCAAAAGTCATATTTCTATTCCTGAACCTGTTCTTTCTTTGATGTTGCTTATGTAGCTCTTGAAATAGTCTCTACTTTGGCTTGTATATGCTGCACATTCCTGTTTTTTTTTTCTCTCTGACCCCCATTTTCACCTTTGCAGGCTCTTCTCTTTCTCTGTGTAGATTTTAAGCATTAGTGCTCTTTCAGGCGTGGTCTTAGCCCCCATCATTCTATATGCTTTCTCTGGGGTAGCACATCTATACTTAAAGATGACTCACCAGAGTGTATCTCCATCCCAGACCTCTTCCCTGCACTCCAGACCCACATAGACTATACAACATCTTTTCTTTAAGGATATGGTAAAGGCACCTCACACTTAAAATATCCAAAATCAAGGTCATAAATCAACCCAACGAGATCCAGTCTTCATGTATCACTTCATAGGTCAGCAAATAGCATCATCATCCAGTCAAATGCCCAACTAGAAATTTTATTTTCCAAATTTCTTCCCCCTTTATATCTAATCCAAGTCCTACTGCTATCACCTCCTGAAGAGATCCCTAACCTGTTGACTTAGTCCATTATCATCATCACTGTCTTGTACCTGGACTACAGTAATAGCCTTCTTACTGTGCTACTAGGAAGCACTGACTCTCTTTCCAGTCTATTTGTGCTCCACCAGGTAGCCAGAGTGAATTTGTCAAAACACACATCCAGTCCTATAACCCCCATTCCCAAACCTTGCTCAAAATTCCCCTTTGGCTTCCAGTTGATTTTAGGATAAAGGGCAAACTCCGCTAAGTGCCAATAGACCTTCAGCTTTCACCATGCTCCCCTTACTTCACCCACTCCAGTGACTGCCCTCCTTCCAGCTGTGCATATCTGCCATCCTTCTTCCTGCCACAGGAACTTTGCATATGCTGTGTCTCCTGCCTGGGCTATTCCTTTCTCCCACTCCTTCAGATCAGTGTGTGTGTGTGTGTGTGTGTGTGTGTGTGTGCGTGCGTGTGCGTGTGCGTGTGTGTGTGCGTGTGTGTGCGTGTGTGTGCACGTGTGTGCGTGTGCCACAATCCCAAGGAAGCCTTCTTGGATCTGCCTGACTGGGTCAAATAGCTGTCTATTTTTACATCATTGTACCATGTACCTCTCCTTCAAAGCAATTGCCAAAGTTATCAACTTACATTTGATTACATTATTGTTTTATTAACAATAGTGAACTTTAAGCTCCAGGGCAGGCAGGGACTGCTTTTGGTTTTGGTCACCACTGCACTTCCAGTACCTAGGGAAGCACCAGATATATACTGGGTATTTGGGGGGAGAATTTGTGGGATAGTGGGAGGTATTACCATTATACAGTTGCCAAACCCAGAAACCTGAGTCATTTTTGACTCTGCACTCCTTCACGTTTTCTTCCAAGTCCTTCCAAGGCTACCTTCTTAATATTCTTCAAATGCATCTGCTTCTTTCCATGTCTAGTGCTACCGTCTTAGGTCACGAGATATTTTGGATTAATCAATAACTTCTTAACTAGACTTCTTGCCCTCAAGTTCTAACCCTGTCAATCCATTTACTACTTTGCCACCTGAGGGACATTTCTGTCACCTACCTTATTGTATGATTCTCTTGTTTATAATATTCAGTGGTTTCTCTGGGGCCTTAAGGGGAAATTTATTTTTTAAATTTTATTGAAGTGTAGTTGATTTACAACGTGGTGTTAATTTCTGCTGTACAGCAAAGTGACTCAGTTATACATATATATATGTGTATTCTTTTTCATATTCTTTTCCATTATGTTTTATCATAGGATATTGACTATAGTTCCCTGTGTTGTACAGTAGGACAATGAGAAAGCTTAGACAAATAAGAATCAGTGGGATGGGAGTTAGAAAATTCAGTGTCATGGCAAATGAAAGAAACAAGTATTTTCCAGATAGAGCTCTATCTGAGACTAGGTAATGATGGTAGGCACAGTCCCACAAACAATTCACTCCTCTTTTAGAAGAATGACTCCTTGTCTTTTTTGGGAAATCCTAGAGATGTTCTAATCAGAATAATATCAAAAGTTAAAATTTTCTTTTTACTTTGTGTCTGATTTCAGTGTATGGAAACCAAAGTGCTGCAGAAAAAATCTGGTATCTCAAGCAGTGATGGTGCCGATGAAAATACACTTCCTCAGTTGGCGGAGACAATCATTGCTTTGTCCCTCCAAGGTGTTTGTCTGGGACAAAGAAACTTGCCGTCCCCAGACTATTTTACAGAATATATTTTCAGTTCCTTGAATAGTACAAATACTCTCCATCTATCAGGTAAGGATGCTTTTCGTGAATTTCACTTCCCAGTCACACCTACTAAACATGAACTGTGCCAAAAACAAAAGCAGAATCATTGCAATGACTGAATTTGTCCAGGTATGTTCTAAACACCCTTTTAATCTCAGCATGTAGTGAGACAGCCCAGGGGGCCTTTTCAAGGCAGACATGCTATGATATGTATATGGTGATAAGGTAAAAATATGCACTCAGCTCATTTGAGCAGGGATGATGAAATTGTGGATGGAGAGCCAAAGGGAGAGACTTTTATGATCTGCTACTAGTACTAACTGAACACTTTCCTGTTTGGTACAAAGTGCTGGGCCCGGGGGGACAGAGTATCATGTAGAAGGATAAAATAGTATTCTAAAGGGTGCAAGAGGCTTGGTAGCAGTTTGCTTGGAACCATAAAAGTAAGTCATTTAATGTTCAATAAAAGTACTGTAAAATATGCATCCTGGCTACATTCGTGACTGCCAGCATTTTAGGGATCTGAGGTAAAATAAGACATCACGAAAGGAATCAGAATGTTTGTTTCACACATTTCTTTGTACTTGACAAGACATTAAGAGTGAAATGACTTATTTTTTCATCTGCATCAGAATGCCCTGCTTTGCACACACACCAAGGCCACATACTTCCTCTTGGGAAGTCACAACATAGAAGAGAAATACAAATTTTCCAAGGTACCAGCAACACCCAAATGATCTAGATAAATCTTCCAACTCTGAAACGGATCAAGAGCTAGGAATCATACAATTCCATGCAGAACTTTCTCTGACTTGTTTGTCTAACCCACTGAACGACAGGTGTGTTTTTCTGCAATTCGTTTGTATTTGCTTTAAGAAATGAGAGAAAGAAATCTTTATTAAGATGAAAGTTGAAGTATAATTCAATCGTATTACCTAGATGTCATCACTAGGAAATAGGCCGGGGAAAAGCATGCTACGCTGAGAAAGATTTTGATGTAGGAAACAGGAATTGCTAAATTCAGATTTTGAGTGATTGAGTTTTAGCAGGACAGTTTCCATATCAACCGAAGGAATGCAATGATTTCCCTTTTCAAATAAAAATGTATGCCACTTGAAGGCTCAATCACTCTAAGAAATAGGAAGAGCCATCAGACCGGAATACAGAATACAGTTAGAGGCAAGCTGTACTGTAAGATCAAGACAAGTTGTCTAGATATTGACCATGATGGACCCTGGATAAAAAAACTAAAATAATTGTTTGTGAGAGGTGTTCAGTATCACCCACTTGGGCACAAAGCAGCCACTTTTGCATTTGAGAAGTCAGAATTCCATCCCATCCCAGTGCAATTAGATGCTTATTCCAGAGGCCCCAAGGCATTTTTTTTCTAACAACTGCCTCTGAGCTAGGGCTCTACTGATACTAATTGTATTTTGGGGTAGGGGGGAAAAAAGTATGGTATTTTAAAATTTTTTTAAAAAATGTTTTTATTATAGAGATTGTTAAACATAAACAAAAGTAGAAACAATAAAATAGTGTACGCCCATGTACACAGTCCCCAGCCTTAACAATTAACAGCAATTGGATAATCTTATATTTGCCTCCATCCTCTCCCAATCACTTGATTATTTTGAAGCAAATAATCAACCTGTACATATTTCTGTATGAATCTCTAAAAGAGGAGGATTTTTTAAAAAGCATCTATTACAAATATCACAGCTAAAAAAAAATGAATGATTCCTTAATATAAAAATTTCCTTCATGTTCACATTTTTCTGCTTTTTAAAAAATATTTTTAGTTTTTATTGAACCAGGATCTAAATAAGGTCCATAAAATGTGAATCTTTGGTATATCTCTGACGTTTTACTTTTGATAGGTGTCATGCCCTTCCCCTCCATTCTATTTTGTTGTAAATTTTTTGTTGAAAAAAAAAAAAGGGGATCATTTATCCCATCTGGATTTTGCTGATTGCATTCCTACTCATTTTACATGTGTTTCTTTTTTTTTTTTTTAATTTATTTATTTATTTATTTTTGGCTGCCCTGGGTCTCGTTGCTGTGCGCGGGCTTCTCATTTCGGTCGCGTCTCTTGTTGAGGAGCATGGACTCTAGGCACGCGGGCTTCAGTAGTTGTGGTGCACGGGCTTAGTTGCTCCATGGCATGTGGGATCTTCCCGGACCAGGGCTCGAACCCATGTCCCCTGCATTGGCAGGCAGATTCTTAACCACTGCGCCACCAGGGAAGTCCCTTACATGTGTTTCTATGCACCGTATTTCATGTATATTGATTTTTATACGTAGAGTTTTGATTAGTTTTAGGTTGTTTATTTATTTGGGGCTACAGTCTGATCGTTGGTATCTTCCATCGGCAGCACATAACATCTGGTTGTCTCTTTCTGAGAAGTTATAAGCTATTGATGGTCATTGCCTAGATTGATCAATTGTTTGGGGCTTACACAGTGGTGATCTTCTAATTCTCTCAGTTCTTCTTCATGTTTCAGTGTAGTAATTCTATAGTGGAAAATCTTTCCCTCACCACAATTTCATTTTATTGAGGGTCTTAAAGGAAAGTAAGGATAAACTCTTGATTCTTTAATTTACCACTTTACAAAATAATAACATAGTTTCCTTGCACCCTTCAATGAACAATGAGCTTTTCTTTTTATATCATTATGATTTCTTATCTCTCAATCTATTGTCATTATTATCCTTTTGGTACTCAGATCGTTCCCTCTTTGACAAGTGGAATCTTATTCAAGGTGGCTGTAAGTCCTTTTGTCAAAACCCTTAACACGTTTTATATCTCCCTTGCTCTCCAGTATAAAATATTCCAGGTTCATCTTGTACATTTTCTGCCTAAGCTGGGATAATTGTTTCTCCAAATATTTTTTATCTTTATATAAATCAATTAATCAAACTTTTCTCCTATTGCTTTCGGATTTTGAGTTAGAGTTGAGAAAGTTTCCCACATTCCCAGGTTATAGAAGAAGTTACTCATGTTTTCTTCTAGTACTTGTATGTTTGCATTTCTGATCCATTTAGGATTAATTCTGGTGCATGTTGTGAGGATTAGATCCAGTTTATTTTCTCTATATGACTATGCAGTTTTCTTTATACCTTTTATTTAAAATGAAGTGGAAATTATTTCCTCCACTGGTTTGAGATGCTGCTTTTATATAATAAAATGATAAATGCAATCAGGTCTATTTCTGTTTCCCATTCTGTTCTATTGGCCCACTTGTCTAGCCATGTGCCAGTACTGTACTGTTTTACTTATAGTGGCTTTATAGTATATTTTAATTTCTGATAGAGCTAGCCTTCTTCATTGCTCTTCTTTTCAGGGTCTTCCTGGCTTGTTCACTCTTCCTAACAAATATCACCTAACTGTCAAGCTCTGGGAAAAAATAACCCTGTGATAATTTTATTATAATTGCAAAATAATTATAAAATAACTTAGAAATGATATTTATAAGATGTTGCATTTTTACATCCCATAGTATTTCTATTTGTGCATATCTACATGTGTGCTTTTGTGGGGTGTTTTATTTCCCTCACATAGGTTTTAGACATTTCCTGGTACATTTATACCTAGGCATTTAACTTTCCTTTTGTCTCTCTTACCTGGGGTCCTCTCTTTCATTACAGCTTCTAACTGGTCTTTGTCTATGTGAAGGTTAGTGATCTTTTTTAGATTAATTTTATAACCTGTTCCATGATTAAATCTTTCATTTTATTTTGCCCTAATTTTTTAGCGTTTTCAGACAGTTTTGCCTCTTCTTTTTCAATTCGTGTGTCTCTTTGTCATCTAATTACATTGCTTAATAACCCCAATATAATGGTAAATATTTTGAGAATGGTCTGTACCCTTATCATGTTTTAGACTTTGAAAGAAAAGTTTGTTTCCTCATTGAGTTGAGAGAACAATGATAAAGAAATATATTTATAGTCTTTTATATTAACCCACATATTTATATTTCTAGTACTCTTCATTTCTTCCTGTGGACTTGACTTACCATTCAGATCATTTCTTTTCAGCTTAAATAACTTCATCTAGTGTTTCTTGTAAGACAGTTCTGCTACCAATGAATTCTCCATTCATTGTTTATCTGGGAATAATTTTATTTCACCTTCATTTTTAAAATTCATTTATTATTTATATTATTTTTTTAACATCTTTATTGGAGTATAATTGCTTTACAATGGTGTGTTAGTTTCTGCTGTATAACAAAGTGAATCAGCTATATTTATACATAAATCCCCATATCCCCTCCCTCTTGCGTCTCCCTCCCACGCTCCTTATCCCACCCCTCTAGGTGGTCACAAAGCACTGAGCTGATCTCCCTGTGCTATGCGGCAGCTTCCCACTAGCTATCTGTTTTACATTTAGTAGTGTATATATGTCCATGCCACTCTCTCACTTCGTCCCAGCTTACCCTTCCCCCTCCCCGTGTCCTCAAGTCTATTCTCTACGTCTGCATCTTTATTCCTGTCCTGCTCCTAGGTTCTTCAGAACCTTTTTTTTAGATTCCATATATATGTGTTAGCATACAGTATTTGTTTCTCTCTTTCTGACTTACTTCACTCTGTATGACAGACTCTAGGTCCAACCACCTCACTACAAATAACTCAGTTTAATTTCTTTTTATGGCTGAGTAATATTCCATTGTATATATGTGCCACATCTTTATCCATTCATCTGTCGATGGACACCTAGGTTGCTTCCTCACCTTCATTTTGAAGGGTTGTTTTGCTGGATATTAAATCCTTAATTGACCGTTTTTTCTTTCAGCATTTTGAACATCTTATTCCACTACTTTCTGGCCTCTATTTTTCAGATGGGAAGTCAGCTATTGATTGTATCAATGCTCCCTGGTATGTGATGAGTCATTTTTCCATCACTGCTTTCAAGATATATCTTTGTCTTTGACTTTCAACTGTTTGACTGTGTCTGGGTTTGGATCTTTTATATTTATCCTACTTGATGTCTGATGAGCTTCTTTTTGTTTTGTTTTGTTTGTTTGTTTTTTGACCACGCCCCATATTATTTCCCCAAACTGGGATCTTGACAGTGAGAGCATGGAGTCCTAGCCACTGGACCACTAGGGAATTCCCTCTGATGAATTTCTTGAACATTGTAGATTAAGGCTTTACATCAAATTCAGAAAGTTTTTAGCCATTATTTTCTCCAATATCTTTTTCTACTTCTTTCTCTTTCTTCTCTCCAAGTGACTGCCACTACATATGGGTCAGTATATTTGCTGTTTCCCACAGGTCTCTGAGACTTGTTCTTTCTTTTTCTCTTTGTTCTTCAGATTAGATTATTTCTATTAATTTATCCCCATATTCAGCTATTCTTTCTTCTAGCATCTCAATATGCTGTTGCACTCCTCTGGTGAATTTTTCACTTCATTTATTCTGTTCTTCTACTCCAGAATTTCCATTTAGACTTTTATATAGTTTTGATCTCCTGATTGAAAATTGCTATTTATTAATTTATTATTGTCATACTTTCCTTTAATTTCTCAAATATTATTCTCTTTAGTTCCTTGAACATACTTATAATGACTGCTTTGAAGTCTTTGTCTGGTAAATCCAACATCTGGGAATACTCAGATACATATTTATTGACTGCTTTTTTCCTTGACTCTGAGTCACACTTTCCCATTTCTTTGCAGGTCTCTCTCTCTCTCTTTTTGTTTTTTTTTGTTGTTGTTGAAACTGGCCATTTAAAATAAAATATTGTAGTAATTCTAGTTTGTAGTCTACTACTGACGGTAACATTTAGGAAAACACCAGAGGTATTTTTTTCACAAGTAGAAAGATGAATAAATCCCAAGAAATTCACCATAATATTCAGTTGTACTCTGTATCAATCATCTTTTAAGGCTACAACTGTACCAAGGGAAACTAAACTGCAGTCTGTAAACTGACAACCATACCACAGTAGCATTAGAAAACAAAGTCTCATTTGTCCCAGTAATCTCAGCTGCTTTTCAATTCCTGTTTCTTTCCTGCATTAAACACTGAAGAGGAAAATGATTAGATTGACTTTACATTAAAGTTATAGTTAATCTACTAAGGATGTATAGTGCCTAAAGGGAATAAATTTTCTAAGGATTAAATCAGTTTCATCTTTTGTTTACATTTGTATAGGGAACACCTAGAAAAAGAATTAGTTGACTTACCAGAAGGCACTCCATTTTTGGAATTGCTCATTTCATCTTGGTTCAGCCCTAAGATCTCAAGATCTTGTGAGAGAATCATTAACCATGTGAAGTATAAATACTCTTTATTCTTTTTTTTGGCCACAACGTGCAGCATGTGGGATCTTAGTTCCCTGACCAGGGATTGAACCTGTACCCTCTGTATTGGAAGCACAGAGTCTTAACCACTGGACCACCAGGGAAGTCCCTGAATGCTCTCTATTCTTGTTCAGAGTAAAACCTTGGCTTTTCATTAGAACTTAGAAATTTACTTAGTAAATAGCTATGCTGTGGCCGTGTGAAATTGTGATTATTCTGAAGCTGGCCTCTCTTCATTCTATGTGACACCAGATTCTGTTTGAAATTTCTAGAACTAGACCAACTCCTCAATACTCTCTGGACTAAAAATACCTGTATCAGAAAAGATAGAATCCATCAACTTCAAAGGAAACAAAACAACCTAACAATCCATGATTGGGCCTACCCTAATCTATCTGTATCCGAGGACCCAGAATCAGATGACAGTCCAATTTCCTGGGATCAGGTATTGTCATTATTCCTCTTGTACCATCATTTGCTATTGTCAAAGGAAGTAGCTGTGAACATTCTCTAAGAGTTGTTGAAAAGTTAAAGGATAATGTAGATTTCCTTAAATGTAAAAATATTCTATTTCCACAGTGTGGGCAGGGATTTTTCTTTTTACAAGTGGGTCTCTATAGACATAGACTTGAGGTCAAGATATTTAGGAGAATGATATATATTACTCTTTCCTCTGCTGGGTCCATACTGAATGCATGAATAATTAATCCAGCAAACCTGTGAGCATTTACTGTGTTCTAGTCACCATCATGGGCACCAGGGATAGATAATTGAACAAAAATAGGCGCGGCTCCTATGGAGCTAACAGGGTAGTGGGAGGATATAGACATTATATAAAAACTTACAATGATGAATGAACACTTTAAAGTTAGATTAGATTATGAAGAGATTACTTTGGATTGTGAGCAACAGGGAAATATTTGTATAGTAGGTAGCACTGAGAAGGTTTTTGAGAAAAGGTGATATATGAGCCTATAAACATGTTCATATTCTTATTTCCTAAAGTTGTGTTCCAAAGTACATTCACTAGTCTACCTAGATAATTCTTGAAAAGGGGTGCTATGGTCAAATCTGATTGGGAAATACTGAGGATGCATATTGCACTGTAGCATATTAATGTGTCTGGGGAGGTCCATTAGTAAATAAAATTCTTTAATCTTATTGAATCCAGCATTTTTCAGACTCTGTTACACATAGAAACCTTCCCTGCCCTTATTATTTAAAATCTTGAAAAGTTGATATTCCATGATAATGGCTTACATTTAATGAGTAAATTAATACTATGTATTAGACACTGCACAATTTCACCTGCATTCTTCATGTAATTATTACAACAGCTGTATGAAGTTACGTTATATGATTGCATCCTACAGATTAGGAAATTGAGGCATGGAGCTAATAAGTAGTTGCTTAAGTTCACAGAAACTGAGGTATATACATAGTTTGTCTGATGGCATATTCTGTGCTCTGAACAACTATGCTGTTTGAGAAATGTGGATTTAAAGAAATAAAACTATTTTTGTTATTTATATCTTGGATGAGTTAATATTCCTATTAAACACAATCTGTATTTTAAAAGAGCAAAATTCCTTACATATTCCTAACAACAGTGAAGGTCGTTCCTGTAAGTTATGAATGATTGGGCATTATCACATATTTTTGCTACGATATATTTTAAAAAGTGAATTTCTATTAATTAGGCTACATATCAAAAGCATCAATTAAAGCTGATTCTTTCAAACTCACACTTAGTGTATTCAACTGAAGGTAACAAGAGTTGATGCCTGTATTAATCCTTGTTTGTGAAGTCTCTTTAAATATTTCTTCAGGGCCAGCTCTTAGAAGGGAACCCATCTGTCTGACGGAGACCCTATTTGCATAAAGAATGAAGGTTATTTCTCAAAATTTAGGGGTTACCTACTTAAGGCATGCCTCTTCTAAGAACAGTAATAATCATTTTCTGTGCTGACTCTGCAAGATAAAGAAAACAACCTCTTTCCCAATTCTTCTCTGTTCCAACATGTCACTTTCTTTGTGACTTTTGAGGGGACCCTAAGGTAAGAGGCTAGATCTGGAGATCCTGCCTGTATTATTTAGGCCAGTGATTCTCAAAGTGTGGTCCCTGGACCAGCAGTGTCGGCTGCACCTGGGACCTTGTTGGAAATGGAAATTCTCAGGTCCCACCCCGGAATCTACTGAATTATACCCTTCAGTTGTGGAGCTCATCACCCTGTCTTTTAACAAGCCCTCCAAGGGATTCTCAAAACTAAAGTTCAAGAAGCAACACTTCAGAATGTGTTTGTAAAGTTTCCACAGAAATCTGATGATGTCAACACAAGTGTACAAGTATGTTGAAGTTTTATGTGAAGGAATAAAGCTATTTCAAAGGTTATTGACTGGATGATCTAAATTTCCATTCTATTTTCTTCTTCATTAAAAACATTTTGTCTACCAAAATTTTATAGGATGTAATGAATCCCCTTTAAGGACATTTGTGTTAGTGATTTCAGAAGAAATTTAATGCAACAATAACCTAAATAGTACAGGAACAGCAAGTAAATATCAAGGGCATAGAGGCTTATTAATAGAATAACCTTACTCTATGGGAAGGTATTCTAAAACTAGAAACTATTCAATTCCTTGACAGTGAACTGCGGGAAGATGCATGGCATTCTTTTCATGTTTATCTTTCCACTCTCTTACTTCCCAGGCAGGCATTTTTCAATGAGAATGTTTATTATGAAGGATTCATTATCAGAAGTTTGTTGTTAGTTTCCCTTTATTGTTGCCAGTATTTTTAATGATGAAGTAATTCTATTCCATGATTAATAAATGATGCAAAAGAGACTATTGTCTTTGGTGTAAATTATTTTGATAAAGGGAAAAAAAATCACAAGTTTAGCTTTCTGCTTCTTGTAGTAGAAAACTTTTGGAGTTCTTGCCCTATCCCTTTCTGAGAAATGGCTTTCTCACCCACAGTGCTGGGTCCAGCAGCCATGTTTGAAGAGCATGGTCCCACCTCCTATCTCGGGGGCAAAATTGATGGAATCAAATGGGTATTTGACCAAGAAAACCCATCTATAGCTTTGCTGAACCAATCAGATCTGTCAGGATTTGCAGACTCAATCCAGTCTTGGGTTCTTGGATGGAAAGGTAACTTTAGGGTCAGGGCTTATATGGCCATGTGTTTATTAAAGAGAGAAGGCCAGACTTTGAAAGGAAGTAGATGTCTACAGAGGGAAACAGAAAGAAGAAAATACTAAGCCCCAAAAAGACAGAGAAAATCATTGGTTCTAATTTTCCAGCTTCCGGTTCAGTTCCTCTTGAAATGTGGCTGTCCTTCCCATCTCAGACATCCTCTGTAAGCTTCATGCGTCCTCCTCTTGGTGTCTGCTGGTTTGAGTAGGTTCTGTTCTATGCAACCAAACATCTCCCAATCAAGATAAAGCTCTTTAACCCTTGGAATCATCCCAAAGGATTTTTTCTGTGGGAGAAACCAGCAAATGTGTCATCATTATTTTCTGATTAGCCATGTGCCTTTGTTTAAAATCCCTACTTTCTACAGCCTGGCAGATCAGACAATCCTTGTATACATCACTGACTTTTTTAAAGATACCTTACTGTACCAAAAGATCACACTGATCTTGCATTGGGGTCTTATTTCAATAGAAGGCACCCATTCGTGCTAGTGAACCTATACACCCTTCTCATCCACATGTGAAAACTTTTCAGTGTAATTTTTGATGCACAAAATGTCAGCCCTTAACACTTCTGAAATGGACAGATGCTTTGAGGCAATTTTTAGAGACCTGTTTCATTTGTTGTTTGCTTCTACTTCTTATCTCATAAATATCCCTATACAATATGAAAAAAATCACAAAGATCTAGATAAAAATGAGTGAAATCAGTAGGCAGTAACAGTGATTTCAATTGTTTTTGTGGTGGAAGGCTGTCAAGGGACAGAGGTAGCCATATCGTTCAGTGTTTACACACCAGCGAGTTGATACAGCATTCACTTTTTAAAATATTACCTTTACTTTTATTGCTTTTGAAAATGCATGTTGCCTGCAAAGGCTTACTAAATCAGAGAATGTTAAAGACGATGACCTCACTACCTCAGAGCTCCTGTTTATCCTGTGAAGTTTTAGCTTTGTTAATAATACAAAGCCATCCGCCCTCAAGGTTTCCTCAGGCTGCTGGCTAGAACACCATCCAACACATTGGAAAACACGGTGCATCTCTTCAGGAAAGAAAAAAGTGTGCAAAACTCCTGCTATATAATACTCAGAATGAAAGTGAGATACAGCTGCTTTAATCAGAGATGAAAGATAATCCTGGGGAATTATTTATGGACAAAAGGCTTCAGGGAGACACACGTAGTAACGGCTTCGTGTGGAAGGGTTGACCTGAGCCCTTCCACTTCGTTCTGACTCCTCAAGAATGGTAGTCGATGGGGAATTTGGTTCAGTGCTCAGAATGGTAACAGTGTATGTTCTTCCGCCTACAGACTTGCTTCTCTGCTGGACAATTGGTGGAGATATTTCTACAGAACAAGCTTTCAGCCATCTCTAAGGAGGACTTTAAGCAAATGAGTCCAGGAATCATCCAGCAATTACTGAGCTGCTCTTGCCAGCTGCCCCAGGACCAACAAGCAAAGCTGGCACCCCCCACTCCAGAGAGTAAGTTCTGGTTCTTCACTCGGAAAGCCAATGCATACAGTGTATGCAATGATGACGGTGAGTGAAGGATACGTACCATATACCAGGCACCGCTCTAAGCATTTTACATTGATCAGCTCATTGAGTCCTCACACGGTGCTACCAGCTAGAAATTATTATTATTATCCTCACTTTAGAGATGAGGAAACTGAAGCACATAGAAGTTAAGTGACTTGCCCACGGACACACAGCTGGTAAGTGATAGAGCTGGGATTCAAACCCAGACAAGCTGTTTTTAACCACCTATGCTATACTGCCTTTCAACGAATATTTTATATTTTGTGTATAACTTATATAAATCAAGTTTGTCCCCTGTATTCGACTCAAGCGTGGACCAACTTCAAAGTCCATAGTTGAGATGTGGCATGGTGTATGAGAAAGAACATCAGTGTCGGGGTCAGAAAGGCAGAGCTGAGTCATGCCTTCTTTCCCCAGCCAACTCTGTGATCTTCAGCAATCTCTTTATTTCCCAAGCCCGTCTCTTTCTCTGCACAGTGGGAAGCAGTGATATTATGGGGCTTCCTATCCATTTCCACATTATGGCACACAGTAAAAATGAAGGCACCTTGGGGTAAACCAAAGAGGCTGTTCTGGGATGGAGGTGACCAGTGCAAGGAGGTGCCAGCCTCCGGGTTGTGGTTGGCAGCCCCAGGAAGTGAAAGGATCAATATTCACACTCACCTGTGACCCATAACATCACTGCAGCAGGTGAGCACTGCTGTTAAGACTTCACAGTACACCAGTGAAGTTCCAATGGGCTAATGCATACAAAAATGCATTCTGTAAATTTAAAGCACCTGATATTTAAAAGGCAAAAAGAAAAAAAGAAAAAAATGGTGGCCCAAGAACATCTATGATGGATAGTAAAAATATGACATTTAACTATATTTAAGATATTACCATTGATCTGAGGGCCTTCCATAGTTTTCAGAACTGCTTTTCTTTCTCTTTGAGGTAGTCTGCAATGCCCATCATAACAGAATTGTTCAGTTACTTATTTCTAACTCATAATGGATTCTACATCGAGTGATTCATTTGAAGATTGTGAACAAAAACATGCCAGGCCTATATATCTAAGACTCCATGTTCACTGAGAGGAAAAAAAGCTTCATTCAAAGTGAGCACCTAAATCATTCAATACCTTGTGGTCAGTGATGGCTCAAAAACGGATCTGTATAACCAGACACCTCCCTGGCACGGGGTCTGGTTATACAGGCCAATTGGAAACAGGGTTTTGGACTGAAGATCCATGAAAAAAGGCTTAATTCCCTTTTTAATGAACTTCTAGGCCCTTCTAGGAAGTAGTCTTCCTGAGAAAAATCCAAACAAGTCATACTCACTAAAGAACCTAGAAAAACACCACCGTCCTCAATTTAAAATGTTGTATCATATAACTAAAGAGAAAGGTTTGTGTTGTTGGCCTTTTGAAATTGCAGGAATGTAAGACGTTCAAGAGGGGAAGACACAGGGAGACGTTATTAAGAACACAGTGTTCGGTATGCTGAAACTCAACCCCTAAGCACCACCTTGCACTGAATTTCCAGGAAAGAATGCTATGGCTGTGTAGAAGTCGTTTCAGACCTGTTCAAAGAAGCTGCTCGGGATTGGTTAAGAATTTAGTTGGTAGGTCCAGTTCTGTTGTAAGGGTGGGAAAGATTTATATCAAATCTGACTCCAATCAAGATGCCATGACACTATGTAGCGGACTAGAGTAAGTCAGCAGAGTCTGGTGACCACGAAAGTCAGAGATTTTGTGGTTTTCAGACTGTTGTTGCCACACAAGAGCGGGTAAAACTGACTCACAGAAGACCTGGGAAGATTTACAAGCTCCCAAGGAATGAAACATCCTTTCTCTTCCAAAACCACACCGTAGCTGTCCTCAGGACAATGGAGAAAGTAGAAGAATTGAAGAACTTGAAACTTTGCCTTTTGCCTGGGAAATGTCAGCCCCTAATTTGTCGGTGTTGAGTTCCTGACATTTCCTGATCTTTTGTAGCCACCATAAAAATGTGGCAACTTTGAACTTTATTAGGCACCCAGGTGCTCACCTTAAACTTCAAATGTCTTTAATTTATCTGTTAGTCAAGAAGAATCACTTTCCCACTGAGGGTCTATTTGTGGAAGAATGGGATGTGAAACTTGGTTAAATATCTCTAGGGATTTTTTAACAACATAGGTATTAAATTAGAGCAAAATAAAACCTCTAGGCAGGTGTATGATCATTCCAGACTATTTCTGTTATTTGTTTTTAATGTCGTAAAAAATACATGCAATTTACCATCTCAACCCTTTTAAGTGTACGGTTCGGTAGTATTACATATTTTCACATTGCTCTGCAACAGATCTCTAGAAATGCCTCATCTTGCAAAACTGAAACTCTGTATCTGTTGAACAACAGCCGTTTTATAGATTTCCCTAGCAGCGAAGGAGTAGCGGTGAGAGTGGGAAAAATCAAAGTGTGAAAGTTTTTTCCCTCCTCTGAGTACACTACCAACTTTATTTTAATGTTCGATCTCTGTATAATTTAGAGCTTATGATTCGATAAGGGTCCTCTTCACATCACAAGCCTATTGTCATCTTACCAGCTAGTGTCATTCACATGACCTACTGTGGAGGACGAAATGTCCCAGGAAAGTACAAGAATGATGAGAATGCAACATCTTCAATTATAACACATTTTAAGATCGTAATTTCTTAAAATCCACAATGGGCTTTAAGTGCAATAGTATGATAGCTGAAATTGTTTGATTTTTTATCCATCTGTGGTCACGAAAGGAAATGATAGTTTAATTTTGTAATTACCTACCTTCATTGTTTACAAACCATTTGGCCTGACATTAGTAACTTCTAAGTTGAAACAGAGTATTCGCTCTGAATATCTGCAACCAAAGGAAAATGGTGTGTGAATACTCTTTATACCCAAATCATATATACTTGACTCTGAAAGCCATTTCTTTCTCTTAATCTTTCTCTTTCCTTTCTTCCTTTACCCTTTTATTTCTTCTCCCCTCCTACATATTTGTTCCTGTTTGAATAATTGTAAAAAATTGCATTTTCTGAACATTTAAAAAATCTAGAAGCTTAGAAATACAGAATAAATTTTAGGGGTTATAAAAACTTACTGCAATAATCCAAAAGGTAGGCTGTCCAAATTTATATTATCATCCATTACACATTGACTGATCAGTTTTTACCAATACAATCGCTCGTTTTAGTCACTGAGAATAATAAACACTTCTGACGTTACAAATAATTTTGAGAATTTTTGTAAGAAAGTACTCATTTTGTCCACAAATATTGATCTACAATGGCCCAAACTATATGCTCCTTCTGTAACATTGCTTCCTTGACTTCGAAATGTTTCAATGAAATTAAATGACAAATATTACCAGTGTCTGTCAATGGAGGTTGTAGTTTAAAGTGAGAGAAATTATTTTCTTTGGGGATAGGAGGTAAGCTAGCTCCTTGCTTGCTATGGTGATTTTTTTCATAAGGGGTAGTCAGGATAACTTCAAAGCAACGGAGTAATTTGGAGAAAGTCTTTTCATTCTTTTCCTTGCAAATCAAAGCCTTGAAACCTTTTACCCAATATAGCACTCACAAAACAATTTTGTATTCCTATCGGTTATAGTATAGGCTGGATTCTTCTAGCATGTTCGCTGGCAGAGGCCCTCACTGTTTTGCAATCTTCTTTTTGGCTCAGAATATGGCTACAGCACCATGGCAGTGACAGTGCTTACGCTGGGCTCCATGCTCGGGACGACCCTGATCCTTTTCCACTGCTGCGAGGAGAACTACAGGCTCATTTTACAGCTGTTTGTGGGTCTGGCTGTTGGGACACTTTCTGGGGATGCTCTGCTGCATCTGATCCCTCAGGTAAGCGGCTATTTTCCGTTTCAGATGGAGTGTTTCTAATTTCTCTTTACTTTGCGCCACTGGAGGTGTTTATGCAGAATTTCACAGTGGCGTGGATGCGTAGATACAGTGGCCAGTGTTTTCCTTGATAATCAGTATTATTTCCCCAAAGCCCTGGTAGGAGAAAAGAGATGATGAATCATTAGATCCACCAGGTTATTCTTATTTTTGAAATTTAAAACTATGTGATCAGATATGGATTCCTATTAACAAAAATTCAGGAAGTGTACGTATCTATAAATAAAAACGAATGGGCTCTAAGATGTACTGGTTTTTCTCCGGTGGCCCCCAACCCTCATCAGGTCCATGCTCTGCCCTTCTCTGCCCTCTTTTCTGCCCCTGAAGATGGCACCTCCTCAGCTCCCTTGCAGGCTGGACTGTTGTTTGAGTTCCCCCAGTGGCTGCACAACAGAAAAGCCAGGGCAGGAGGAGAGAGTGGCAGGGGTATCTCTTCCCCACTCCCTCCCTCCAGCACTGGCTCTAGAAGCAGCTGATTACCCGCAGTAATACACCTCCTGCAGGAGGCCTCCTCCCTAACTTCATCTCCCACTGAGCTTCAGTAATTGAGCTTCAGTTATTTCCAACCTTTGCCCTTTGCCCTTTCAGCCCTAAGAGTGATAATGGTTCCCTGGGGTTGCCAGTTTCCGGGTGTCTCATTATCCCTGTTCATACCCTTGACACCTGCCCACACCTCTGTCATAGCACCACCATTAACCTCTCTTCGTTTGAACCATCAAAATGAATTTCTCTTTCTTGCCCAACTGTTAGCATCTAGATTTCCTTTAAGAAACATGCAATCTCCAGGAAGCTGGCTCTTTGCTGAAGTCTTCGGAGGCTCTTTATTTGTCAGAGATGAAAGGATTAGGACCAGAGATGCAAAAGAGTTCAGGGAGGCGGGTCTTCAGATGAGGTTATGTATTCCTTCTGAAATCTCTTATGGTAGATAATGATGAGCAAATGATTTCCCCCACCTCTCACAAAGTCTGAGATGTTAAAATTTTCCACAAGCCTCTGGCAGTTTCCTCCAGGGTCCCTCTTGTTGCTTAGAGGCTCAAAAATTATTACATGTTCTGAAAATTGCAAAGTGAGCATTGGAGAAATGAAACAAACCATTATTAGTTTTAATTTCCCTTATAATCTAATTTTCTGGAAATATTTCAGGGCTTACTGGCTTGAGGCGGTGGCCGAAGCCTGTTTCTAGGTCACTGCAGTGGCTGCAGAGCTGTTCATTGCCCAGGATCCTGGGAAACAGCAACAGGATCTTAAGGCTGCCTGGGTCTCCCCAAGTGGGAGAGTGCACAGCCCAAGGGGTGGACGTTAGGGGGAGTGGGACTGTCCACCGGCCCTACAGAGACATATTACAGAGGGGAACTTAGCTGGGTTTCACTTAGAAGGCAGTTGCTTTACTTGAGGAAAGAGAGGAGGACATAAGTTATGGGAAGAGGAAGATAGATGCCGTACAGGTGGGGTGGAAAGCTAGAAAAATCAGCGGTTCCTGAATGTGATCCAAGGCAATCGTTTAAAGGTCTGCACAGAAATGAGAAAAATCCCACTGTCACGATTTCCTCTTTTAACTGGCTACATTGATTCAACTTGAAGATCTACATTTTATTCTGAAATTGTGAGGTTTTCCTCTGTTTTCTTTTCTGACATGACAACATCCTCTGTTTTGTGACATAATGGTAATTCCAAATATTAGGTGGCTGTCCTTTTAAGTCTTTACCAAAAGAAAAAGTGGACTAATGTGTATATGTCTTTAGTTATGTCCATATACTCAATGTGTATATGGAGATCCATACATATACTCACACATGTATACATATGTATCAATATGTATATGCATACGTACATAAATATCTATACACTATTTATATGAACATATACACATATAATTTTTTTCTTTTCTAAATGTAATGGTTAGTAATATCCTAAATATGGAAACCACTGAGCTATTTCTCAAACTGTCTTCTCCTGGGGAGGGAATATGATACATTATGATTTACTAGCTCACAAGAAATCATGAGGTCAACAAATGGATGAGTCAACCAGTGGGATGAGTCAACTAGAGGAAAATTCCTAATGCTTTTCTAGTATCCTTTTGTGTCCCAGAGAGCTGACAGTATTGCTGGGCATACAGGATGCACTCGATGGAAAAAGTCCTTCAGGTGGATTTCTTACTTATTTGAACATTTATTAAAAGTTTTCTTTAATTGCTATGGGGCATGGGGAGAATAAACCCTGGATGAAATGTATCTTTATATTTGTTCTGGATATAAAAAACATTGATTTGTTATAAAGCATTGCTGTGCAAATTGGGATGGATTGAACTGGAAAAAAATTCAGCTAAAGGACTGAGAATGTATGAAAATTTAGGCCACTTGCTGAAATAAGCTTAGGCTTTAGTCTACTCATTAGCAGAAGCTTTTCAAAGTTCCCCTTTCTTTTTTCACATCTTATTTGGCCCTGATTAAATCATATAGTGGAAGTATTCATACATCTAAAAGCAAACTGGGCTTTGAATGAATTCAAGTGTTGTCATGGGGTTCCCCAGAATGGAAATTGAATATATTTTCAACAGTGCACCTACTAAATAATATTTAAGTCATCAAAAGTTATTTCTTTCCATCTCTTTTCTTTTTAGGTTCTTGGTTTACATAAGCAGGAAGCCTCAGAGTTTGGACATTTCCATGAAAACAAGGGCCATATTTGGAAACTGTTGGGATTAATTGGAGGCATCCATGGATTTTTCTTAATAGAAAAATGTTTTATTCTTCTTGTATCACCAAGTGCCGAGGTATATTTTAAATTTTATTTATCTTTTATGTTAGGGCTTCATGATATTTGTCTTTTATTTCAGAAATACTTGTTCAAAAGTAATTAACATCTTCATGAGGTTGTCTATTTAAGGGATGGGACTCTGATTTCTAGGACACACAGATCATTCTGACTGAGAGCTTCCCTATAAGCATGATTATTAATTTTTCAAACATCTGTTGCTGGCCCATTAGTATACTTATTACAACCTCCTATTTGACTTCCCTGGCTAGTTTAGAAACAGGAGAATATTTCATGTCTGAGAATTAAGGGGTTTAAAGGCTTAGCTACCAATCTGTGTTTTGGGTATCTTTCTTAACCCAAAACAAATTAACAAGCAAACAAAAACTTTGAAAATTCTGAAAATTATGCATTGTTTTCTATCTTAAGGACATTTAAAATTATGCAAACAAGAAGCTCAGGAGTGGGAATTCCAGCAAATCTTCTTTTCAGCTTGAATAATTGCTTTCATTGTGCCTGCATTTGATCAATTTCTACATATATGATGAAATGTAAAATGCATTGTGGCTTATTTTTAGATTTTGTTTCTTTTTGCTCTTATATATTACCCTATAAGAAAATAGATGAACAGTTTTGTGGGATAGTTAAAAACATAAATGCTTGTAAAAAAAAAAAAAGCAACAAAAAACTCCAGGAGCCTAAAATAAACTTTCCCTACAAAGTCCTGGGATTCTGCAGTCTTCATGGTTTTCTACTTATTCCCTGACTTTCTTCCCATTCACGTACTATAAAATGCTTGTATTCAGGGCAAACACTACTATCTTTTAAAAGACTTTTAAACAAACTTTTAAACAAGCAAACACTACTATCTTTTTTTTTAGTCAGAAAACACGTCTTTATTAATTTCTGTTAATTAGCTATTGTAGGTATAAGCAGAAGCAATATATGTTATAGTCATTTTCCTTGAGTAACTGATGCTATTGGTATTTTTTTTTAAACGTCTTTATTGGAGTATAATTGCT
This sequence comes from Eubalaena glacialis, assembly GCF_028564815.1. Classification (NCBI taxonomy): domain Eukaryota; kingdom Metazoa; phylum Chordata; class Mammalia; order Artiodactyla; family Balaenidae; genus Eubalaena; species Eubalaena glacialis. The sequence continues at coordinate 4,807,093 of NC_083717.1, read as the reverse complement.
TTACAATGGTGTGTTAGTTTCTGCTTTATAACAAAGTGAATCAGTTATACATATACATATGTCCCCATATCTCTTCCCTCTTGCATCTCCCTCCCTCCCGCCCTCCCTATCCCACCCCTCTAGGTGGTCACAAAGCACCAAGCTGATCTCCCTGTGCTATGTGGCTGCTTCCCACTAGCTATCTATTTTACGTTTGGTAGCGTATATATGTCCATGACACTCTCTCACGTTGTCCCAGCTTACCCACCCCCCTCCCCGTATCCTCAAGTCCGTTCTCTAGTAGGTCTGTGTCTTTATTCCCGTCTTGCCCCTAGGTTCTTCATGACCTTTTTTTTTTTTTTTAGATTCCATTTATATGTGTTAGCATATGGTATTTGTTTTTCTCTTTCTGACTTACTTCACTCTGTATGACAGACTCTAGGTCCATCCACCTCACTGCAAATAACTCAATTTCATTTCTTTTTATGGCTGAGTAGTATTCCATTGTATATATGTACCACATCTTCTTTATCCATTCATCTGTTGATGGACATTTAGGTTGCTTCCATGTCCTGGCTATTGTAAATAGAGCTGCAATGAACATTTTGGTATACTATCTTTTAAAAGTCTTTTAAAAGACTACTATCTTTTAAAATATCAGCACTTATTATCCTCCCTAAATTTATTCAAAAATTCTATTTCATGCATCAAAAATAAGGTGGTTTATGGATGGATAGAAGGATGGTAGATAGATGGGTGATAAAATAGATGTAATAAAATGTCAATGGTAGGATCTAGGGAGTGAATATCTGAGTGTTGACATCACAGTTCTTTTAGCTTTTTTGTATATTTGAAACTTTTCACAATAGATAGATTTTAAACAAAATTCTGTAGAAATTTTTTCTGTTTTAATGAATCAGGGTTGTTCTTTGGCCTGGGGCCCAAGCTAGGGTACTATAGTAATTCAGGAATTAGGAATGACAGTTTCAATCCCAACGCTTTCTTAAAAACTTAGGAATCCCACTTTCTCTAAAAATTTAGGAACTTAACCTCCACAAAAGGAGTTCTAATCTAACTAAGCATTAAAGACAATAATAAGATCCCCATTTATACACAATAGACTAGCATTCATGGACTGGAAAAACGAATTCAGAAAGCCAACATATCAACTTATGCATAATAATTAGAAATGTAACCAGATGGAAATGAGTGAAATGAATTCTGAACATTCAAAAATTATATTTTTTTCAGATGGTCCTTGGACTTGTCAGGGAACTTAAAATGAGTTTTAAGAACGTAATTTTAAGATTCATGATATTGTGTAAAAGAAAAGGAATGTGAATATTTTAGAAGCTACAAGTACTTTAATTGGTGAATATCTTTCTGGAGATATTCATTTAGTAGTTATAGGGTTCAATACAGTTTCGATGATCATCCTTTTGGTATCTCCATCAGAAAGAACTCACAATTTAATAGACAATATAAAATTACCACCGTTCATGCCTTTGTAAATCATGACTAGAATTTTTGAGGTTGCATTCTTTTTTTTTATTGAAGAATAATTGATTTACAATGTTGTATTAATTTCTGCTGTACAGCAAAGTAACTCAGTTATACATACATGTATTCTTTTTTATATTCTTTCCCATTATGGTTTATCACAGGATATTGAATATAGTTCCCTGTGCTATACAGTAGGACCTTGTTGTTTATCCACACTATATATATTAGTTTGCATCTGCTAACCCCAAATTTGAGGTTGCATTCTTAAAGCATTTAGACTATGCATGATGTTTTAGGGCAGTCCTATGCCCTAAAACATTCATTTTAGCAAGTATTTATCCTGGTGAAATTCTCCCAGTACCCTTTTGGTGTCATCCACCCCTTTGGCCAATAAGCAAAATGTTAAATAGAACTGTGGAATTGACAGAGGCTACACCTGTGTTCTTCTGGCTTCAGCACTAATTTTAAACCATCCTCATCCAGCAGGGCATGTCACTGGTTAATGGGCATATGGGACATTCCCGCCATCTTGCATTCAACACTGAATTAAGTGACCAGTCAGGCAGAGGCAAATCTGCTTCAACTATCCAGTTGGTAGGTTACTGACCTGAAGTATTCTACTGATTTGATTACCTTCTTTCCTTTATTCCTTGATAAATAGATGAGAATCAGTAGGCTAGATAAGTATTAATAGAATCCACTCCTGATTTGCCTGTTCTTGATCATGATTAATCCTATTTGGAAAACTTTGCCAAACACCTGAAGGCTGTTTTCAAGGGTAAAATGCATTTTCCACAGATTCAAGTCACTGCTCTCTGCACCTCTTTGAAACACATGTGGATCAGACTGACATAATAAACATATCCTTAATCACTCTGTTTACAAGTTTTCACAAACCAGCCAACCTTGAGGTTTCTCCAGTCTGAGAAATCCTTAGTCATGACTAGGTGAGGCCAAATAAATGTTGAGCAAGGAATTAGTTAGAGGACCTAAGAGTGGAGGGTTCATTTCATAATGTAGGAGACAGTGATTCTGTCCAAGGAGATGTATCATAGTAAGTGCCTTCTGTTGCACTGAGTTTTCCACAACAAAAATCTTCCGTGTGAATTCTCAAAACACAACCTCCAATCAGGTTCAAAACAATATTCCCATTTTAATTCTTAAAGTCATAAATAAAGGGACCGGAAAAATACGAAAATATATAATATAGTTAGAAAACGTGCCTCCTATAACCATGGCCTTGGGGGAGGGGGTTACAGTTCAAGAGTAGATTCCTGAGTAGAGAGAAGTAAGCTATTCCTGACACATTAACCTGGCAAAATACAAGTCTGGCAGTAGATTGCAGAACTAGAGCTAACTCAGGGATGTGAACAAAAAATATTTCTTTACAAAAGCCCTATTGTGTTTATTGTTTAGATACGTCACATGTGGTTTGAAAGAAGATAACTTCAGGCTGAGATTAGTTTTTAAATCACTTTAATGCTGACCTCATTTCTTCTGTGTGAATGAAGGGTCCAGAGCCCCAAGATATAAGCACATCTCAGATGCTAATTCAATGAGTTTAGAACGATTTGACTACTCTAGCTCACTAATAATATACTCACCATTTCTTTTGTTATTTAAGCTGCAAGATCAACCTAAAGAGAAATAGAAATAATATGAACTTTTAGGATTGTTTGATGGGTCCAACTTCCTGGTTTTTTTTGTTTTTTGTTTTGTTTTTTTAGTTATTTCTGAGATATACATTTTGAATTTCCTGTTTTTTAAGGAAGAGGAACTCACAAATCTTTCCAGTCATCAAAGGAGTTTTAGATATTTGCCTCTCAATTCCTTTGCATACCATGACAATATATAGCTTTTTGGGGAAAAATAATCCTGGAATAAATATCTGAACTCCTGTCTTTTAATAGTCTTTTGATCTTAATCAGGCTTTTGATATAATGTCATTTTTAAAAACCCCACATTTTTCTTTTGTTTCTAGATCCACCAATTTCAGGCAAGAGGCCTGTCTACCTCTTCTAATCCTGTATCCTTCAGATCCTACCTTCTCAGCCATCCTTCTCCAAAAATAGCCTATCATTACATCTTTTGAATAACTGCTGTTATTCTAACATGTGAATGTTAAGTTTACTTTCTCTGTTTACATTAAAAAAAGATGCTTATGTCTCACATTAAATTTGTCTCAAAGTTTCCACAATTTCCGGTGATATGAATATGCTTCTAAAAGGACATGTTCCATAGACAGATAAGAAGTATTCTTTTCACACAACAGAACAAGAATCTTAGGCCTAGGGAGGGAAAGTGTCTTTCCTGAAATTACACCATGAGTCAGTCTCTGAAATAAAATCATATCATCTCAACTTGTAGCAGTCAATTTCAAAATCTCACCTTCCTGTCATGTGAAAGGATGAAAAATCTTTTAAAATTGTATTCTTTCGTAAGTTTGTTGATCTCCTTCATTAGTCAGCAAGTTTTTTTTTTTTTTTTTCCTGACTGGAAATGCAACAGAAACAGCATCTTATGCTACGATGAATGAAATGAAGTGTGGGGTTTGCAATGGTTTCTTCTCCACAATCTACTTAAAGATCAGAAGAGAATTCTAGATCCACAGTCTACTGTACAGGAGCAGGGCCAACTGAGGTCAAGAATCAAGAATCATTTTTTTTTCCTACGGCTTTTGGGTTTCATAAAGGCTTCCATAATTTAATCATGAATTACAGACTACCTAAGTAGCCTCTAGCTCTCTATGGAAGACTCTGAGCTACGTAAGAGTGCTATTTTCATCTACATGTAGATAGTGGGAAAAACATGCTTGCAGACTCTTGGCTCTACCTTCTGTGTTTGTCTATGAAATTGAAAAGTTCTAATATACTCTGGAGGATCAAAATGTCTTTGGATAATCAACATAACTCTTCATGTTTCATTTTTCGATAAAATGATGACTATTGCTTATCATTCATATTTTATTTTTTAATTTAAAATAGAAAGGCCCAGAAGATGCACAGGCAGCTGAAATTCCTATAGGCAGTCTGAACGCCCCCAACAGAAAATGTGAGTACCAATTTTAAAAATCCAAACATTAAATATAGAAAGTGCCATAGAAAGAGGTTATATCTGTTTTGAAATAAATATGTGAAAACCATGTAAATTTCATATTGGGTATGTATTTCATTATTAAAACTTTTGCAATGAAATTTTTAATAAGGGCTCATTCCTATCAGTCTTTGAAACCTACTACACATTAATATCAGTGTTACTTCATTCTTTAAAAATGTTTTCCCCAATGGCTTAAAACTGATCCTCTGGAAACTTCGATTAGTGTAAATACTTACGTGGTTATCAAGGCTCGTTTAAAATCCTGCTTACATGATGATTTGAGCCTTTTACTTCCCATGAAGTCTGGAGACAGTACTGTTTTTTTGTCTTCTATCACAGTCTACTGATAATTCATCACAAATGTCTATCTCCTTTATGATATTGTCGTTAACATGGTGGAGTTCAAATCAGTGCTATCTCATTATTCACATCTTATGGTATAACTCATTTGTTTGTATAATTTGCATCCAATCTTCTTCTTTCTATGATTTTTCCCTATTTCTGAATTTGATTAACCAGTTTTGGTTAGGACTTTATTCCCTTTTGCTCATGCTTCTGAATAATTCTTAGAACTTTTTTTTTTTTAAAGGTCTGTGTCGGTTTTCATCAGTTGCTCCTGAATCCTTGCCCCATTTTTTTCACTGGTATTACTCTTTTGTAAACACACTTCTCAATAGTTTAATGTTAAGCAGTCATGATTAGTTATGCCCATTCTATCAGAATAAGTTAGTTACCTGAGAAGAAAAAGAGGTATTTATTGAATACTTATTATATGGCAGGCACAATGCTAAACACATGACATGGATTGTCTCATTTAATCCTCTTACACTTTACTGAAGTAAGAATAATTAATATTCAAACTACACAAATGAAGAGACCAGTCATTAGAGAGGGTAAGTCACTGCCCAGGACTACATAGCTACTAAACTCTAGCATTGAGGAACTAAGAAATGCTAATGCAGCAACAATTTCCTTGTGATCATTCATTCAGGCATGCATCCCTGTATTTTTTCACATTCTTTCATTCACTCAAGAAATGTTTGGGCTTCTTGGGTGGTGCAGTGGTTAAGAACCCGCCTGCCAATGCAGGGGACACGGGTTCGAGCCCTGGTCCAGGAAGATCCCACATGCCACGGAGCAACTAGGCCCGTGCGCCACAACTACTGAGCCTGCACTCTAGAGCCCGCGAGCCACAACTACTGAAGCCCACGCACCTAGAGCCGGTGCTCCGCAACAAGAGAAGCCACCGCAATGAGAAGCCCGTGCACCGCAACAAAGAGTAGCCCACTCGCCACAACTAGAGAAAGCCCACGCACAGCAACGAAGACCCAACGCAGCCAAAACTAATAAATAAATAAAATAAATGAATTAAAAAAAAATGTTTGAGCATGTTTTAGGCGCTGTGATTGCACTGGGGAATAAAATTAGGAATGGTCTTTATCCCTAGTTTGCAATGTGGTTGAGGATATAAATGCTAATAAGAACAAACAAGGTGGTAACAATCACTGTTCTGAATGTGTTTGATGTTTTCACGCCTGTAATTTATTTATATGATTCAAAATATGTAATTACGTAGTCTGTCCAATTCTTTTTTTTAGGACATTGGTAGTGATATTTTTCCTTCTAAATCTTTAGTTCCAGGAGAAATTTTAGAATGCCTGGCACCTAGAAGGTATATCAGAGACATTTCTCTGTATTTGTTTTTAGAAGAAAGGAAGTGGAAAGAAGGCTACACCTAGTCAAATTAGGAGCAGAGAGTGGTTGTAATAATGGAAGTGGAAGTAATAATGATGGTCTTATTCAAATATTTTGTAGCCCTCATATCTTTCTACTTCAGATATCAATCTTGGCATACAGAATGATTAGTGAACAAATCCAAATTTGATTATGCAACTGCCCTTTTTGCCAGGGACATATTGAATTAGCTTCAAATATTTGATTACTTGTTTCATATTACCTCATTGGTGGAACTCAGGATGTGAGAGTCCTATCCACAGTCTGATTTAAGTAAACAAAAAGCAACATGATACAAGATCCAGCCTGGGTATTACCATGGAAAACCTCTGAAAAGTCAGAAATGTGGAGCTCAGAATGACTTCCATGTACCGAAGGAAAGGTAAAATATTATTGATAGTTCTGTAATGAGTACATTGATTTGCCAGCGAACGCTTGTCTTATCTTCCACTGAATAATGTTTCAATTGTCTTAAACAGCATGCACAATGTGCTCCTTGTTGTTTATATGCGAATATGTATATTTGCCTTGTGGCTTGTTACATGGCCATGATCTGACATTTAGAAACCCATCATCAGAGATAACAAAATAATAGGCAACAAAAATAGGCTGCAGTGTTTCTTGGCAAAGTATAAATTGGGTAAATGTTTTCCATCCACATATATGCTGTTAATATCAAAACAGTATGTAGGCATACACACAGGCATGAATTGGAAATGACAATTTATTTGTATGCTGCAATGTTGTCACATGGATTACTATTTGATTTTATTTCCACGAAGAAGAGCTTTACTTCTGAAAATCGGCAGGAACAGCTGAGTGACCTGTTTGCATTTTTAGGCTCAGAGAGCTTCCAGGCAATGCCAATAAGAACTCTCTGAATTCAGTACTTTGATATTTATTCTGTATTTTTATGACTGTTGCCTAAAATCTTCTCATTTTTGTTAAAGAAT